>NW_027361790.1:2245000-2845000 GCF_039654945.1 Dendrobates tinctorius | reverse complement strand
ATTTTGATCAAAATAATGTAGAAGCCATCCCGTTTTGTGTTTTGTTTTTGGTTTTCTCTGTGTAAAGGTCATGTGTTCATATGCAATTACATATTGCATGCACATTAATTTACTTTTTCTGCTCAGACCCAGTTTCTCATTTGTTTCATTGTGCATTCTGTGCATATAAGGGTGTGACCGCCCTGTCTGAGTTGGAAAATCCATCCTGTCTGGCCTATAGTATTACTGGTGGTTCAGTCCCTCTGTCCTTGTTCACATTTACGTCACTTGACAAGTGGAAAGGTTTTAAATACAAGAGTTAGGACTGTCCCACAAGGGTTGCCGTGACGTGGCGGGATGGCTTCTACATTATTTTGATCAAAATTATGTTAACTAAATACCCTCATTATTAGTATTATTACTACTTTCTTGCAATTTTTGCAATATATATTTTTTTACTTTTTTATTCCAGGATATTTGTTTTGTGTTTTGTTATTGGTTTTCTCTGTGTAAAGGTCAGGTGTTCATATGCAATTACATATTGCATGCACATTAATTTACTTTTTCTGCTCAGACCCAGTTTCTCATTTGTTTCATTGTGCATTCTGTGCATATAAGGGTGTGACCGCCCTGTCTGAGTTGGAAAATCCATCCTGTCTGGCCTATAGTATTACTGGTGGTTCAGTCCCTCTGTCCTTGTTCACATTTACGTCACTTGACAAGTGGAAAGGTTTTAAATACAAGAGTTAGGACTGTCCCACAAGGGTTGCCGTGACGTGGCGGGATGGCTTCTACATTATTTTGATCAAAATTATGTTAACTAAATACCCTTATTGTTACTATTATTACTACTTTCATGCAATTTTTGCAATATATATGTTTTTACTTTTTTATTCCAGGATATTTGTTTTGTGTTTTGTTTTTGGTTTTGTATAGTGTACAGTAGTGTTGAGCATTCCGATACAGCAAATATCGGGTATCGGCTGATACTCGCTGTATCGGAATTCCGATACCGAGTACCGATATTTTTTCTATATCGGATACTGGAATCGGAAGTTCCCATAATGCAATGAGCCCGCTCGATTTGATTCAGCCATTGTGAATCCTCAGAAGTGTGGGCACATCCTGTTAGGCATGTAGGCATGTTAACTATTGGCATGGCTGTGATTGGCTGCTTAAATGATGTCTTCATGATGCGCGGTCTGTGCGCATCATGATGCACGGTCAGTGCGGGCCTGCCAGTGGTCTGTACGGGCCTCTCGGGAGCCTGTGCCGGCTGTCGGTGGTCTGTGCCGGCTGCCGGTGGTCTGTACGGGCCTCTCGGGGGCCTGTGCGGGCTGTCGGTGGTCTGTGCCGGCTGCCGGGGGCCTGTGCTGGCTGCCGGTGGTCTGTGCGGGCCTGCCTGTGGTCTTGTGTGTGTGCAGGCATCGTCCTATGGGACTACAAGTCCCATCGGGCGATGCCTGCTACACTGACAGTGATTGACACATTAGCCAATGATGGGACAGTAGTAGTCCCAACATCTGGCTAATGTGTTGAATGTAAAAAAACAAAAAAATATATATACATACTACATACATACTTCATATATACTACATTCATACAACATACATACTACATATATACTACATACATACTACATATATACTACATTCATACAACATACATATATACTACATACTACATACATACTACATATATACTACATTCATACAACATACATACATACTACATACAACATACATGCTACATACTACATTTATACTACATTCATACAACATACATATATACTACATACTACATACATACTACATATATACTACATTCATACAACATACATACATACTACATACAACATACATGCTACATACTACATACATACTACATATATACAACATACATACATACTACATACAACATACATGCTACATATATACCACATTCATACAACATACATACATACTACATACATACTACATATATACTACATTCATACAACATACATACATACTACATACATACTACATATATACTACATTCATACAACATACATATATACTACTTACTACATACATACTACATATATACTACATTCATACAACATACATACATACTACATACTACATACATATATAATACATTCATACAACATACATACATACTACATACATGCTACATACTACATACATACTACATATATACAACATACATACATACATACAACATACATGCTACATATATACTACATTCATACAACATACATACTACATATTTACTACATTCATACAACATACATACATACTACATACATACTACATTCATACATACTACATACTACATACATACTACATATATACTACATTCATACAACATACATACATACATACTACATACATACTACATATATACTACATTCATACAACATACATACTACATACATACTACATTCATACATACTACATACATACTACATATATGCTACATTCATACAACATACATACATACATACTACATACATACTACATATATACAACATACATATATACTACTTACTACATACATACTACATATATACTACATTCATACAACATACATACATACTACATACTACATACATATATAATACATTCATACAACATACATACATACTACATACAACATACATGCTACATACTACATACATACTACATATATACAACATACATACATACAACATACATGCTACATATATACTACATTCATACAACATACATACTACATATTTACTACATTCATACAACATACATACATACTACATACATACTACATTCATACATACTACATACTACATACATACTTCATATATACTACATTCATACAACATACATACATATATACTACATTCATACAACATACATATATACTACATACTACATACATACTACATACATACTTCATATATACTACATTCATACAACATACATGCATACATAGTACATACATACTACATATATACTACATTCATACAACATACATACATATATACTACATTCATACAACATACATACATACATACTACATATATACTACATTCATACAACATACATACATGCTACATACAACATACATGCTACATACTACATATATACTACATTCATACAACATACATACATACTACATACAACATACATGCTGCATATATACTACATTCATACAACATACATACATACTACATATATACTACATTCATACAACATACATACTACATACAATACATTCATACATTCATACAATACATACAGTACATATAACATAGAGTACATACTCACCATCACTTGTCACTTTGATCCCCGAAGCCAGTGTCATCTATGAAAGAAATTAGAAAAAAACAAACCACCAAATACTCCCTGATCCGCAGATATCCGCGAGTGAGTGTCCCACACCGATTTCCCGTGGAGAACAGCAGCATCAGCTGATGCGACTGCTCTCTAGGGCTTCAATAATCCAATGACGGAGGGTAGGTATCCTTCCGCACTGTATTCCTCCGCCACTTTAAAAAAAATAGTCCCTAGTCTCACTTTATGGCAAAAGCTGCCTGGGAACTTTCTCACACAGCTTTTGCCATAAAGTGAGACTAGGGACTATTTTTTTCACAGTGGCGGAGGAATACAGTGCGGAAGGATACCTACCTTCCGACATTGGATTATTGAAGCCCCTACGGAGCGGTCGCATCAGCTGATGCTGCTGTTCTCCATGGGAAATCGGCGTGGGACCCTCGTGGATTTCTGGATTTCTGCGAATCAGGGAGTATATGGCTTGTTTGTTATTTTCATATTTTTTCATAGATGACACTGGCTTCGGGGAACAATGTGACAAGTATTGGTGAGTATGTACTCTATGTTATACAGTCATGGCCAAAAGTATTGACACCCCTGCAATTCTGTCAGATAATATTCAGTTTCTTCCTGAAAATGATTGCAAACACAAATTCTTTGGTATTATTATCTTCATTTAATTTGTCTTAAATGAAAAAACACAAAAGAGAATGAAGCAAAAAGCAAAACATTGATCATTTCACACAAAACTTCAAAAATGGGCCGGACAAAAGTATTGGCACCCTCAGCCTAATACTTGGTTGCACAAGCTTTAGCCAAAATAACTGCGACCAACTGCTTCCGGTAACCATCAATGAGTTTCTTACAATGCTCTGCTGGAATTTTAGACCATTCTTCTTTGGCAAACTACTCCAGGTCCCTGATATTTGAAGGGTGCCTTCTCCAAACTGCCATTTTTAGATCTCTCCACAGGTGTTCTATGGGATTCAGGTCTGGACTCATTGCTGGCCACCTTAGAAGTCTCCAGTGCTTTCTCTCAAACCATTTTCTAGTGCTTTTTGAAGTGTGTTTTGGGTTATTGTCCTGCTGGAAGACCCATGACCTCTGAGTTAGACCCAGCTTTCTCACACTGGGCCCTATATTATGCTGCAAAATTTGTTGGTAGTCTTCTGACTTCATAATGCCAAGCACACGGTCAAGCAGTCCAGTGCCAGAGGCAGCAAAGCAACCCCAAAACATCAGGGAACCTCCGCCATGTTTGACTGTAGGGACCATGTACTTTTCTTTGAATGCCTCTTTTTTCTCCTGTAAACTCTATGTTGATGCTTTTGCCCTAAAAACTCTACTTTTGTCTCATCTGACCAGAGAACATTCTTCCAAAATGTTTTAGGCTTTTTCAGGTAAGTTTTGGCAAACTCCAGCCTGGCTTTTTTATGTCTCGGGGTAAGAAGTGGAGTCTTCCTGGGTCTCCTACCATACAGTCCCTTTTCATTCAGATGCTGACGGATAGTATGGGTTGACACCGTTGTACCCTTGGACTGCAGGGCAGCTTGAACTTGTTTGGATGTTAGTGGAGGTTCTTTATCCAACATCCGCACAATCTTGCATTGAAATCTCTTGTCAATTTTTCTTTTCCGGCCACATCTAGAGAGGTTAGCCACAGTGCCATGGGCTTTAAACTTCTTGATGACACTGCGCACGGTAGACACAGGAACATTCAGGTCTTTGGAGATGGACTTGTAGCCTTGATATTGCTCATGCTTCCTCACAATTTGGTTTCTCAAGTCCTCAGACAGTTCTTTGGTCTTCTTTCTTTTCTCCATGCTCAATGTGGTACACCCAAGAACACAGGACAGAGGTTGAGTCAACTTTAATCCATGTCAACTGGCTGCAAGTGTGATTTAGTTATTGCCAACACCTGTTAGGTGCCACAGGTAAGTTATAGGTGCTGTTAATTACACAAATTAGAGAAGCATCACATGATTTTTCGAACAGTGCCAATACTTTTGTCCACCCTCTTTGTTATGTTTGGTGTGGAATTATATCCAATTTGGCTTTAGGACAATTCTTTTTGTGTTTTTTCATTTAAGACAAATTAAATGAAGATAATAATACCAAAGAATTTGAGTTTGCAATCATTTTCAGGAAGAAACTGAGTATTATCTGACAGAATTGCAGGGGTGTCAATACTTTTGGCCATGACTGTATGTACTGTATGTCTATATGTATGTATTGTATGCAGTATGTATGTAGTATGTATGTTGTATGAATGTAGTATATATGTATGTAGTATGTAGTATATATGTATGTTGTATGAATGTAGTATATATGTAGCATGTATGTAGTATGTAGCATGTATGTATGTTGTATGAATGTAGTATATGTATGTAGTATGTATGTATGTTGTATGAATGTAGTATGTAGCATGTATGTTGTATGTAGTATGTATGTATGTTGTATGTTGTATGTAGTATGTATGTTGTATGAATGTAGTATATAGGTAGCATGTATGTAGTATGTAGTATATATGTATGTTGTATGAATGTAGTATGTTTGTTGTATGAATGTAGTATATAGGTAGCATGTATGTAGTATGTAGTATATATGTATGTTGTATGAATGTAGTATGTTTGTTGTATGAATGTAGTATGTATGTAGTATGTATGTAGTATGAATCTAGTATATATGTAGTATGTATGTAGTATATATGTATGTTGTATGAATGTATTATATATGTAGCATGTATGTAGTATGTAGTATATATGTATGTTGTATGAATGTAGTATGTATGTTGTATGAACGTAGTATATATGTAGTATGTATGTAGTATGTATGTTGTATGTATGTAGTATGTATATATATATATTTTTTTTACATTCAACACATTAGCCGGATGATGGGACTACTACTGTCCCATCATTGGCTAATGTGTTAATCACTGTCAGTGTAGCAGGCATAGCCCGATGGGACTTGTAGTCCCATCGGATGATGCCTGCACAGACACAAGACCCCTGGCAGGCCCGCACAGACCACTGACAGCCGGCACAGGCCCCCGACAGGCTGGCACAGACCACCGGCAGCCGGAACAGGCCCCGGCAGCCAGCACATGCCCCCGAGAGGCCCGTACAGACCACCGGCAGCCGGCACAGGCCCCAGAGAGGCCCGTACAGACCACCGGCAGCCGGCACAAGCCCCCGGCAGCCGGCACAAACCCCCGGCAGGCCTTAACAGACCCCCGGCAGCCGGCACAAGCCCCCGGCAGGCCCATACAGACCCCTGGCAGCCGGCACAAGCCCCCAGCAGGCCCGTACAGACCACCGGCAGCCGGCACAGGCCCCTGGCAGCCGGCACAGACCACCGACAGCCGGAAGAGGCCCCCCGAGAGGGCTGTACAGACCACCGGCAGCCGGCACAGGCCCCCGAGAGGCCCGTACAGACCACCGACAGCCCGCGCAGGCCCCATCCGCACACACAGACACGCACAGTGTCCGCCCATGCACCGCCCACACTCTTCCCCCCTCCCGAAAGGTTTTTTTTTAATTCCGATATTTCTGTCCTATTGACTTTAATGGGACTTCCGGGATCGGAATCGGCAATACCCGATACTTTTTTTACATCGGCCGATCCAATCCGATCCGATCCGATATTTTTCAATATCGGGTGGTATCGCTCAACACTAGTGTACAGGTAATACAGTGATCACCGGTGACATTATACACAGGACCTCTGTATACAGTATACAGTTCATAGTGTCAGTGTACAGGTAACACACTGACTCACCAGTGACGTCTCTAGCTGAAGTCCTTCGTCTTATTTTACTTCTTTCAGCCAGGACTTGTCTCTGCATAAAATAACAGTTATCTAGAGCACCGCTTCCAGAGCACATTCCCCACTTTTTCCCTTTCTTCTACACTACACATCTAAATACAGACGTTCACCCACTATTAATATATAATTGGTTATTATGCAACCCATCATTCCAAATATAAATTATAATCCGCCACTGTGCCCCCACTATCTGTACATAGTCACTTTCCCCATTTAATATATAAATTAATTAGCACTTGTACTCTTTCACCCAATTCATTACCAGTCACTTTATCCTCAACACCCCCGCTATGTACCTCCCGCTCTAACCCTTACCCAGATTCATTATAGTTACATGCCACTTCTGCCCCAAATCATTGTCATGTCTTCTTTCTTCTACCCTCGATTCATTATCAACTGCTCTTCCCCACATTCAATACATCATTTACTCCCCCACCCTCAAAATTCATCATTTTTTGCTCTCCCCACTCCCCATCTTGAATTCACCATTTGCTCTCCCCACCCCCATCTTCAATTCAATTGCTGTCCCCATCCCTCACACTCACTTCAATTGCAGTCCCCATTACCCCCACTTCATCATTTGCAGTCCACCTTACTTCATCATTTACAGTTCCCTATCCACATTCACTATATCTGCAGTCCCCCTTACTTCATGATTTGCAGTCCCCTATCATTTCATCATGTGCAGTACCCCCTCAAACACACTTCATCATCTGCAGTCTCACTCCCCCCACCTCACCCATTTAAAAAAACAAAAACTTTTTTTAACCCCTTTCCTACATTGGAAGTAATATTCCGTCCATGTGACCTGGGCCCTAAGTCCCATTGATGGAATATTACGTCATAGCGATCAGCGGCGCCTACGTCGTGAGCGTCGCTGATCGCGGCTGGGTGTCAGCTGATTATCACAGCTGACACCCGGCACAATGTGTCAGGGGTGGTCACGGACCGCCCCCGACATGTTAACCCCTTGCACACCGTGATCAAACACGATCGCGGTGTACCGGGGGTTAAAGGGAAGCATATGCAGGGAGGGGGCTCCCTCCGTGCTTCCCTGAGCCCCCACAGCAGCGCAATGTGCAGCACTGCTGCGGGGGTCTCTTTCCCTACAGGTCCCCGGATCCAAGATGGTGACGGGGACCTTCGGGGGCCTATAGGGAGCTCACTTCCTCAGTGTCTGCAAAGCGCAGGCATGAGGAAGTCTGCAGCAGTGCCTGTGACAGATCGCTGATCTGTGATGTGACAGATCAGCGATCTGTGACAGGACAGTGATGTCCCCCCCTGGGACAACCTAAGAAAGTTAAAAAAAAAAAAAAAAAAGTGTAAAAATAATTTTAAAAAAATCGCTAATTAGAAAAAAAAAATATTCCCAAATAAATTCATTTTTTTGGAAATAAAAAAAAAACAATAAAAGTACACTTATTTGGTATCGCCACATCCATAACGACCCGCCCTATAAAACTGTCCCATTAGTTAACCCCTTTAGCGAACACCTTAAAAATTAAAAATAAAAAACGAAGCAAAAAATAATGATTAATTATGATACCGCCAAACAAAAAGTGCAATAATGCGCGATCAAAAAGACGCATATAAATATCCATGGTACCGCTGAAAAGGTCATCTTGTCCGCAAAAAATGAGCCACCACACAGCATCATCAGCAAAAAAATAAAAAGTTATAGCTCGCAGAATAAAGTGATGCAAAAATAATTATTTTTTATATTAAAAATTTTTCATTGCATAAAACTGCCAAAACATAAAAAAGACATAAATGAGGTATCGCTGTAACCGTATTGACCCGAAGAATAAAACCGCTTTATCAATTTTACCGCACGCGGAACGGTGTAAGCGCACCCCCCAAAAGAAATTCATGAAACGCTGGTTTTTGTTCATTCTGCGTCCCAAAAATCGGAATAAAAAGCGATCAAAAAATGTCACATGCCCGAAAATGGTACCAATAAAAATGTCAACTCGTCCCGCAAAAAATAAGACCTCACATGACTCGGTGGGTCAAAATGCGGAAAAATTATAGCTCTCAATATGTGGTGATGCAAAAACTATTTTTACAATAAAAAGCGTCTTTTAGTATGTGACAGCTGCCAAATATAAAAACCGCCATAAATAGTAAATCAAACCCCCTGTTATCACCCCCTTAGTAAGCAAAAAATAATAAAATTAAAAGAAAATGTATTTATTTCCATTTTCCCATTAGGGTTAGGGCTAGGGCTAGGGTTAGGGCTAGGGATAGGGCTGATATTAGGGTTAGGGGTGTGTTGGGGTTAAGGTTGGAGTTAGAATTGGGGGTTTCCACTGTTTGGGCACATCAGGTGCTCTCCAAATGCAACATGGCGTCGGATCTCAATTCCGGCCAATTCTGCGTTGAAAAAGTCAAATGGTGCTCCTTCCCTTCCAAGCTCTGCCATGCGCCCAAACAGTGTTTTACCTCCACATACAGGGTATCAGCCTACTCAGGACAAATTGTACAACAACTTTTGGTGTCCAATTTCTCCTGTTACCCTTGGGAAAATAAAAAAATTGGGGACTAATTGATCATGTTTGTGGAAAAAAATACGATTTTTTTATTTTCATGCATGGCCATTATAAACTTCTGTGAAGCCCTTGGGGGTTCAAAGTTCTCACCACACATCTAGATAAGTTCGCTAGGGGGTCTAGTTTCCAAAATGGGGTCACTTGTGGGGGGTTTCCACTGTTTAGATACATCAGGGGCTCTCCAAAAGCAACATGACATCCGCAGACCATTCCATCAAAGTCTGCATTCCAAAACGTCACTACTTCCCTTCCAAGCCCCGACGTGTGCCCATCCAGTAGTTTTCTCCCACATATGAGGTATCAGCGTACTCAGGACAAATTCGACAACAACTTTTGGGGTCCAATTTCTCCTGGTACCATTGGGAAAATAAAAAAATTGGTGATTAAAAGATCATGTTTGAGGAAAAAATACGATTTTTTATTTTCATGCCCAGGCATTATAAACTTCTGTGAAGCCCTTGGGGGTTCAAAGTTCACATCACACATCTAGATAAGTTCCTTGGGGGGTCTAGTTTCCAAAATGGTGTCATTTGTGGGGGGTTTCCACTGTTTTGGTACATCGGCGTTTTCCAATCGCGACATGGTGTCCGATCTCAATTCCAGCCAAAAACGTCAAATGGCGCTGCTTCCCTTCCGAGCTCTGCCATGTGCCCAAATAGTGGTTTACCCCCACATGTGGGGTATCAGCGTACTCAGGCCAAATTGCACAAAAACTTTTAGGGTCCTGTTACCCTTGGGAAAATAAAAATTGGGGGTGAAAAGATCATTTTTTTGGAAAAAATATGATTTTTTAATTGTACCGCTGTACGTTATAAACTTCTGTGAAGCCCTTGTGGGTTCAAAGTTCTCACTACATATCTAGGTAAGTTAATTGGAGGGTCTAGTTTCCAAAATGGGGTCACTTGTCGGTGGTTTCCACTGTTTAGGTACATCAGGGGCTCTCCAAACACGACAAACGGCGCTCCTTCCCTTCTGAGCTCTGCCATGCGCCGAAACAGTGGTTTCCCCCCACATATCAGGTATCAGCATACTCAGGACAAATTGCACAATAACTTTTGCAGTCCAATTTCTCCTGTTACCCTTGGTAAAATAAAAAAATTGAACCTGAATTATTTTTTTCGTGAGAAAAAGTTAAATGTTCATTTTTTTTTAAATATTCAAAAAATTCCTGTGACACACCTAAAGGGTTAATAAACTTATTGAATGTGGTTTTTAGCACCTTAAGGGGTGCAGTTTTTAGAATGGTGTCATTTTTGGGTATTTTCTATCATGTAGACCCCGCAAAGTGGCTTCAAATGTGATGTGGTCCGTAAAAATAAAATGGTGTTGCAAAAATGAGAAATCTCTGGTCAATTTTTAACCCTTATAACTTCCTAACAAAAAAAAATTTTGGTTCCAAAATTGTGCTGATGTAAAGTAATCCTATGGGAAATGTTACTTATCAAGTTCCTTGTTTGCTGTATCTCTGTGATTTAAGGGCATAAAAATTCAAAGTTGGAAAATTGCGAAATTTTAAAAATTTTCGCCAAATTTCCATTTTTTTCACAAATAAACGCAAGTTAGTTGAATGAAATTTTACCACTAACATGAAGTACAATATGTCACGAGAAAACAGTGTCAGAATCACCAGGATCTATGGAAGCGTTTCAGAGTTATTACCTCATAAAGGGACGGTGGTCAGAATTGTAAAAATTGGCCCGGGAGTTAACGTGCAAACCACCCTTGGTAGTGAAGGGGTTAAACTTAACTCAGTCATTCCCGGGATGTCTAGTATGTTTTCAGCAGTGAAGCAGCTGGAATGTATGGGCTATAGTCAGGACCCGCCGGGAGCCCATACATTCTAGCACATTCACTACTGAGATGGCTAGAATGTATGAGCTGTAGTCAGGACCTGCAGGGAGCCCATACATTCTAGCTGCAGCTGAGCAGGAGATGTGCAGCTGACTAGGTAAGACGGCCGTGGAGAGCTCCAAGAAGGCTCCAGGCCCCAGTGCTGACATGTGCGCTGCAGTGCACAGTATTTTAATGCAAGATGGGGCCTGATCAGCAGAAGCACAAGAGCGGGGCCCCGGATCTGCAGCCCCTCTGTGTACTGCTGCTGACTGGGCCCCATACAGCAATAATGGCAGTAATGCCTTCATGGTGACCCTGTCTGTCCCTGCAACTTCATGAGGCTGCACAGTATCAATGGCTCCTATACAGGTTTGGGAACCGCAACTGTCCATCTGGAGACGTTCCCACAGTCAAAGGACCTGTCCACACTGCCCGATAATCCGTGGCAGCTTGTGTCCCCCCGACCGGGGCACCCTCTGTTCCTGGATGTCTAGAGTGTCTTGCCCTGGAAAAACCTGCCTGGGCTTTGCTATAGGAACATGAAATCCCTTCCCTGTAAACTGTTGACAGGCCCTCTTTTTAACTCGTTCTGTCCCTGAGATAACTGTATACAAAGGCAGTTACATAGCATATACAGCACATTACACATTAATACACAGCATAGCAATGTAAACATTGAGGGAACATTGAGGTGCCGCATGGGCTTGGTGTGTAGGAGAGAGGAGGCAACTGTGGTTCCCTGCTACCTCCTTACATCCTTGCATCCATATTACACTTGACCAAACTAAATCTTACACCAGAATGGCTGCCACAGCATTTTGCAACTACCTGTCATACCATCTGATTTTCACTTACTGGTACCATCACCTGTTTTGCAACAAGACAATGATTTCACACATCTACAGTCTATGTGAAGGCTTTGAAACCAAGGAGAAGAATGTAGTGCTGAGTCACATGACATGGCTTCAACAATGAGCAGACGTCAGCCCAATTAAGTTGTTTGGAAGAATTAGACCACAACGTCAAGACAAAGCAGCCAACAAGTGCTGCTGAGCACCATTGAAAACATTTTCAAGACTGTTGGAAAGCTGTTCCAGGTGACTACCTGATGAAGATGCTTGAGAGAATGCAAAAGGGGTGTAAAATAGGTATGACCAAACTGTGGACTCTTTCACTTATCACGTACATACACTGAATATATAAAGTTGGCACATCCCTGTGAAAAAAGCACGCTTGTAAAGTAAAAATCATTCCAAAAACAATCATTTCAGAAAGTATTCCATCTTTAATGTCATCCAAAATCTGTATAAATCCATTGCAAAAGAACTTAATATGATTTAGAGGGGAAATAAAAATAGCAAATTAAAAATAATGTGGTTGCATAACTGTGAACATGCTCTTATAATTGGAGATGTGATTGTGTCCAAAATTAAAAATTCACATTTAGATTCATGTTAAATAGTAGTCGGTACACAGCTAAAAATGTATAGTCCAAGGATACTGTCCTTATTTTTTTTCTAAAGCATATGAAAGAATTAAAAAGTCAAAAAACAATAACATATATGTAGCCTAGTGACTCATGCAGACGTCCGTGGAACTCAGTCTGAGCACAGACCACCATGCATGGACTAGCCATGGATCTGTATACAGGAACATGACAGCTCCATATAGAAGCTGTTGGGAGACCTATGGCCAGGCCTTGCATTGCTGTCCCTGATTGGACCAAGATTCACGAACATCAGCATTAGCCCTTAGAGTGCTGTATGTTCACATTACACAAATTTGAATATGGCAACTCTGACATGTATTTTACAAACAATCAAAAGAAGACTCTAGGATTAGGATTTCTGCCACAGATATGACTTTTACATACCATAGATCTGTACAAGTGTGAGCAGGTAACGGTATGCAGTGATGGACAGGAGGCAGAGCAAAGGTTAACAGATTAACAGAGGTATACTCCAGGCAGGGAGGTAATGGGTTAGCAGGGTGTATAAGAGGTGATATTAGCATGGTATGAGTGTGGGGGAAGGTAAAAGATAAAGCAACTGTTCATGAAAGAGTAAACTTATCAGTCTGCCGGCTTCCTGGCTGCAGAGCCTAAGGTTCCAATGGTGGCGCCCACGCAACTGGCGAGTGATGACTCTGGTGTTGCCCTAAAGAAGATGGGGGTGGTGAGTCCTCGTCGTCCTCAGTGCGGTCCTGAATCCAAGGATCGCCGTACTAGGGTGCAGGACACTCTGTAACACTGCCGGTGCGTGACTTAGCCGGCATTAGTATGTGGGTGAGGAATGACACAGTTCTAGATCAGTCACCCTGTCTGTATTAGGCGGCACGCGCACAGTCACCACTGACCCGGAGCATTTGTAACTTTCAGTCACGGGTGACAGCGGGAACATTGTAGTTCTCTGTCCACAGTCAGTGTACCTGGACACAGGGAATCTACAGTGTGGGCCCGCGATATACAAATGCTCAGAGGACGGAACACCAACCTTCCCCTGCTGTTCGCTTTGTCCTCCCGCCAAGTCTCCTCTCCCTTTCCCATGCACAGGACCTTTTATTACAGTAATGCCCCCTGCTGTCATGTGCAAAGGTCAATACGGATTGCAAAGCTTTCCCCCGGGCAACAGCCACGGTCAGTTCCAGAATCGGCGCAAGAGAGGCACCCCCGGTCCGGTCCATCTTCTTACACAAGGAATAGCCCCACTGTCATATTGAGCAGGTGAACGAAGAGTTTCACTCGATACAGCCGTTGTCTGTAACAATAAGGCCTCTTTTACAATATTTTGGTCAGTGTTTTCTATCAGTATGACTATGGGTAAGCCATAACCAGGAGTTGGTCCAAAACACAGAAGAGGTGTGAATCCACCCATTATATATTTTTCTCAGTGTACATCCCACTCAGACCCAAAGTAAACTGAATGTAACCATTACTGATTCCACAAGGTACTGTACATTGGGTATATAATACCAATAATAATGTTGAATGCTTGTAATTTTCTCATTGCCAATGTTAGCACCTCTAAAAAGGATAGGTAAAAAATTGTGGATCGGTGGGGATCTATCTAGCCAGTGTTTCACCAAATATACAGATTTGCTTGAAGCAGTGTTCCATGGTTAGCAAGCTAACACTATTGCCATAAATTGACTATAATTTCTTTATTTTACTTTTATTGCTCTTTTTGTGCCTCTTGTGTCATGAAACATTCATGCATTAGATTATGGAAATGGATTTGGAAATGCATGTTACTGCACACGCCAGTACTTTAAGGGGTTGGACCATAAAAAATATTCATCACTGATCACAGTGAATAGGGGTCCTGTGCTCCCTGTGCAAATCGGACTACTTGGCCTAGCTGAACACTCTACCCTCCTATGTATCTTAGAGGCCCGTCACACATAGCGGGATCGCTAGCGAGATCGCTGATTTTGTGATGCATCCGCAATCTCACTAGCGATCTCGCTGTGTGTGGCACGCATCAGAGACTGGCCCCTCGCCGGGTATCGCTGATCGTGCAGGAATGTCCTGGGCCATTTTTTGATCGTTGGTCTCCCGCTGGCCAGCACGCATCACTGCGTGTGGCAGCGGGAGACTAATGATCAGCGAGCTCCCAGCGCTGTAAGCAGATGCTGGGAGCTGGTAACCATTTTAAATATCGTGTAACTAAGCGCGCGGCTGTGTACCTTGGATACCAGCGTGCTAGCGCTGGGATCTGGTATCCAAGGTAAACAACGGTAACTATGTGCCGCACGCTTAGTTACCTGATATTTACCTTGGATACCAGCTCTCAACGCGAGCACGCTGGTATCCAATGTACACAGCGGGTAACTAAGCGACGCGCGTGCTTAGTTACCCAATATTTACCTTGGATACCAGCGTCCTCGCTGGCCCTGATCACTGCTGTGTCTGTCTGTTTGGCAGCTCACCAGCGATCATGTAGTGATGCACCAGTGATCCTGACCAGGTCGTATCGTTGTCGGGATCACTGGTGTATCATTTGGTGTGACGGGACCCTTAGTACCATTCACAAGAGCAACATGTGTCCACTGCTTCATTCAGTGTGGGGTGCAAAGTACAAGATCACAAGATTGCTGGAGGTTCCAGAGATGAGATCACCAGTGATCATACATTTCTTATCTATACTGGGAATAGATGATGAATGCTGTTTATGTTCCAATCCCTAAGGTCTCATGTACCCAGCTTTATTAGAGATCTGTATACAGAAATCTAAGGGCACAACGGCCCTCACTCATGCCTTCATAAGGAGCCATTAGGAGGATTTTTCTCATAGGGTAAAATATCAAAGATGTTAGATAGCATATTAGGGAAATATTCTTTCATAGAAGCGTCACATTGACAACTGATTTACAGGACATTGTAATTTTTCTATTAACCTCTTAGAGACCCTGCCCTTTTTTGTTGCGATTGTTTTTCCTTCTTCCTCCTAGAGCCATAACTTTTTATTTTTCTGTCAATATGGCCATGTGAGGGCTTGTTTTTTTCAACACAAGTGGCACGTTTGAATGACACCATTGATTTTACCATATCTTGTACTCAAAAATGGGAAAAAAATTCCAAGTGTGGAGAAATTGCAAAAAAAGTGCAATTCTACAACGTTTTTTGGGGATTTTTTTGACCATGTTCACCAGATACTAAAATGGACCTGAAAATTAAGATTCTCCAGGTCATTACGAGTTCATAGACACCAAATATTTCTATGTTCTTTTTTATTTAAGGGGTGAAAAAAAATCTGTTAAAAAACATTGTGCCATCTTCCGAGCCTCGTAGCGTCTCCATTTTTCGTGACCTCAGGTTGGGTGGGGGTTTATTTTTTGCCTGCCGAGCTGTTGTTTTTATTGCTATTATTATTATGGTGCAGATACGATCTTTTGATCGCTCGTTACTGCATTTTAATGCAATGTCGCAGGGACCAAAAAACGTGATTCTTGTGTTTTGACTTTTCTTCTCGCTACTACGTTTAGCGATCAGGTTAATCCTTTTTTTATTGATAGATTGGCAATTCTGGACGCTACAATACCAAATATGTGCATGTTTCATTTTCTTTATTGTTTTATTTTGAATGGGACGAAAGGGGGGTGATTTGAACTTTCATATTTTTTTATTTTTTAAATTTTTAAAAACATTTTTATTTTTACTTTTGGCATGCTTCAATAGTCTCGATGGGACACTAGAAGCTGCCATAACCCGAGTGGGTTCTGCTACATAGAGGCAAAGATCAGATCGCCTCTATGCAGTATAATTACTCACTTTTATGAGCTCCGACCACTGGGCGGCACACATAGCAATCTGGCACTGTCATGCCAGCGCACCGATGACCCGCAATCATGTGACGCGGGTCATCTGTGGGAGAATTTCCGTCCCAATGGCCAGAAGGGCGTGTTAAATGCTGATGTCAGAGTTTGACAGTGGCATTTAACTAGTTAATAGCCGTGGGTGGATTGCCATTCCATTTGCTGCTGTTCCGGGCACATGTCAGCTGTTTAAAACAGCTAACATGTCCCGGGAAAGATGTGGGCTCACCACCGAAGCCCACATCAAAGCGAGGGAAGTGACCTTTGCAGTACTAGTATGGCGGAGCCATTAGGAGGGTTTTTCTCATAGAGTAAAATATCAATAGAAGTTAGATCACATACAGTTGTGGCCAAAAGTATTGACACCCCTGCAATTCTGTCAGATAATACTCAGTTTCTTCCTGAAAATGATTGCAAACACAAATTCTTTGGTATTATTATCTTCATTTAATTTGTCTTAAATGAAAAAACACAAAAAGAATTCTCCTAAAGCCAAATTGGATATAATTCCACACCAAAAATAAAAAAGAGGGTGGACAAAAGTATTGGCACTGTTCGAAAAATCATGTGATGCTTCTCTAATTTGGGTAATTAACAGCACCTGTAACTTACCTGTGGCACCTAACAGGTGTTGGCAATAACTAAATCACACTTGCAGCCAGTTGACATGGATTAAAGTTGACTCAACCTCTGTCCTGTGTCCTTGTGTGTACCACATTGAGCATGGAGAAAAGAAAGAAGACCAAAGAACTGTCTGAGGACTTGAGAAACCAAATTGTGAGGAAGCATGAGCAATCTCAAGGCTACAAGTCCATCTCCAAAGACCAGAATGTTTCTGTGTCTACCGTGCGCAGTGTCATCAAGAAGTTTAAAGCCCATGGCACTGTGGCTAACCTCCCTAGATGTGGACGGAAAAGAAAAATTGACAAGAGATTTCAACGCAAGATTGTGCGGATGTTGGATAAAGAATCTCGACTAACATCCAAACAAGTTCAAGCTGCCCTGCAGTCCGAGGGTACAACATTGTCAACCCGTACTATCCATCGGCATCTGAATGAAATGGGACTGTATGGTAGGAGACCCAGGAAGACCCCACTTCTTACCCCGAGACATAAAAAAGTCAGGCTGAGTTTGCCAAAACTTACCTTTAAAAGCCTAAAACGTTTTGGAAGAATGTTCTCTGGTCAGATGAGACAAAAGTAGAGCTTTTTGGGCAAAGGCATCAACATAGAGCTTACAGGAGAAAAAAGAGGCATTCAAAGAAAAGAACACGGTCCCTACAGTCAAACATGGCGGAGGTTCCCTGATGTTTTGGGGTTGCTTTGCTGCCTCTGGCACTGGACTGCTTGAACGTGTGCATGGCATTAAGAAGTCAGAAGACTACCAACAAATTTTGCCGCATAATGTAGGGCCCAGTGTGAGAAAGCTGGGTCTCCCTCAGAGGTCATGGGTCTTCCAGCAGGACAATGACCCAAAACACACTTCAAAAAGCACTAGAAAATGGTTTGAGAGAAAGCACTGGAGACTTCTAAGGTGGCCAGCAATGAGTCCAGACCTGAATCCCATAGAACACCTGTGGAGAGATCTAAAAATGGCAGTTTGGAGAAGGCACCCTTCAAATATCAGGGACCAGGAGCAGTTTGCCAAAGAAGAATGGTCTAAAATTCCAGCAGAGCATTGTAAGAAACTCATTGATGGTTACCGGAAGCGGTTTGTCGCAGTTATTTTGGCTAAAGTTTGTGCAACCAAGTATTAGACTGAGGGTGCCAATACTTTTGTCTGGCCCATTTTTGGAGTTTTGTGTGAAATGATCAGTGTTTTGCTTTTTGCTTCATTTTCTTTTGTGTTTTTTCATTTAAGACAAATTAAATGAAGATAATACCAATGAATTAGTGTTTGCAATCATTTTCAGGAAGAAACTGAGTATTATGTGACAGAATTGCAGGGGTGTCAATACTTTTGGCCACAACTGTATTAGGGAAATATTCTTCCATAGAAGAGTTACATTGATAACTGATTTTCATGACATTGTAACTTTTCTATTAATATTATTTTTAATGTCGTTGTTGGAAACTGAATGCATGTGGCTATGCAGGGATAATGAATAATAATCAAGGATAATTATTACACAGGGGTTTTCAGGTTTTGTTTTAAGGTTTTAAAAGTTGAAAGGTGCTAAATGCATGTGGAAAAGACCAAGCTAACAGCACAAAGTCCTGAAGTGGAACGTGGAAAAGGACAATAAAAGTCATTTTGAGAACATAGATTTTATTCAAGCTCATATTTTGTATTTTTTTAAATGACTGATTCAAAGTCATTATGCTTGAATCCCAGATCGCTGCTGGTAACAATGTTGTCAGAGTATTACCCCACTTTTAAGGACTGAAAATAAAACATGCAAAACTGCACTTAAAATGGATTATGTGACTGGAAAAAATGTTAAGAAACATTCTTTCCAGAATAATGAATTGCGTACAAGGCAAAATAAATAAGAGAAAAAAATGCTCCTCCACACCTTGGGCTAAGTTCTCAAGCAGTGTTTTTGCTGCATTTTTCACGTTTGCATTGCTTTTAATGGTAAAAAAACATTCCACAGGAAATGCAATTTTATCATTTTAATACGATATCTGGCTATGTGTGTGAGACATGATCAACCATATTGAAAGTCTTTTTTTTTTGAAGGTCCATCAGCAGCGGACCATCACTATTTGTAGAGGGCCATCAGGTGCAGCATCTATTGTTAAAGGGCCAGCAGGTCTCATGTGCACAGATAAGACCAAGATACAGTTTTTTGGTAAATCATATACTCTTTAGTGTAAATGGAATACAAATATAAAAGAGCACAGTAGTTACAGTGGAGAGTCAAAGATATTTTGGGGTTATTTTGCTGCCTGTGGCCCTGGGTGCATTGAAATGTGAAGATTCCCAAATAATTTTGGGTCACAATGTAATGCCCTGGGTCAGATAGCTGGGTTTGGATCGTAGTAGGTCATGGGTCTTCCAGCAGGACAATGTACTTCAAGAACCACCTGTAAATAGATGGAAAAGCACTGGAGAGTTCAGAAGTCTCCCACCACTACCTCTTACATACAGATGCTACAGAGAAACTGTGAATGGACACATTAAATTATTTAATTTTGCCTGCTTTGATGAATTTCACAGTACAGAACACTGTAAAAAACATGAATCGATCATTGAGCGCATGGAAAATACCAGTAGCAAGGCTTACAATTTATAAAGCAATACACTATTCCTACTTCCACATATCACCGTTGACAAATTGCAGATAAAAGTGTTATTATTGTAGAATATTGAAGGTATCTAAATTGGCTCTGAATTTTTTATCCTTCTACGTGGCATCAAGAAACTGTGGATTAACGCATGTAACACTGCCAGCTTTGATGAATTTCTGAGTACAGATGACCATAAAAAACATAAGTCGGTCAAAGAGTGCATGGAAAACAACAGCAGCAATGCTTACAATTTATAAGGCAATAATCCCTGACTAAATGCCTGTCATGCACTATTCCTATTGCCACACCTCACCCTAAATGAATTTCAGATAAGAGTGATACTATTATAACAGAATAGAATCTATTTGAATTAGACCTGAAAAAAAGTGTTTAGTTTATTGTAGCAGCATCAAGAACCGTTATTTGATCAACCCTGCTAGGGAATAAAGAGGAGCGTTTTGCATCTCCTCAGTCTGATATGGAGAATACCAGGATCCTCTGTACTTAATGTACAAACTCTCTTGTCCCAGCTGTGAAATCCTGTATGCAGTAAGAGAACTCCCTATGTGACAACCATCTGACAGCCCACAAGAAGGTACTGGATCATTCACTAATAGAACTCATTGGCTCTTTTGGTTTCAACAAATTTTCCCTAAACTGGAAGGTGGATCTACAGAAAACCATTTTTCCCATTACTAAGGAGTGTGTCTCCTACAATGGTAAAGTGTATGCACGAAGTACAAAGGATGCCTAAAATTAGAAGGAAACACTCCATTACCACTTTGAAGAGACATGGTGGAGGGCCTCAGAATTTTTTTTCTCATTAATAAGGAGTGTGTATCCTAGACTGGTAATGCCCATGCACTAAGGGCATGTGCTGAAAAACATTTACCCCTGGGGTATACATATATAAAAAATGTTAGAGGTAGACCTCTAAAAATTGTTAATGCAGGCATCATAAACATCCTTAAAAAATTGATAGCGAAGGTAGCGTGATCATCCTGTTGATATGGTGGTGGAGAAGGAGGAGGATGAGACAAAAAAGACAAAATCCTGAAGCGTATTTCCATGTTTGGGTGAGAAGGGGTGCATGCAAATAGACCAGAAAAAAAGACAAACACCAGATTTGAGTTTATGTTCTGCTTCTGTCTTCTGGTGGTGTTGAGAAGTCTGGGCCAATCCAGTAATTGTTCATTTTGATAAGAGTCAGCCTGTGGCATTTTCATTTGACAGGCGGATGCGCCTATCATATATAATACCTCCGGTGACACTAAAAACCCTCTCTGACAAAATGCTAGTGGCAGGGAAGGCAAGGTTGTGGCATGGGTCTAGAAGGGTGACCAACAGTAATTTGTGTTGGCCAAAATGCATACAACATGAGGATCATGGGAAAGGCAGTGGAGCTTAAACTCTGCCATGTGTGCCAGTCTGCCAACAGACAAGACTTCCCTGTCCCCACCAAGAGGGTGACTGTCCATGTTGTCCTCTCTCTCTTCCTTGTCTTCAGGCCATCCACACTGAACAGATGGGATTAAGGTGGTTTGAGTACTACTCTCTGTAGCACAGGAAACCAGCTCCTGTTCCTCCTCTTCCTCCCTATTACCACTCAATATGCATTAAGATTAGATTATGCTAGGCTGTGAATCATCACCCAGTATAATTTCTTGCTCCATCTCAACTTGCTCCACCTGCACAGCCTCCTGTTCAATTGTGAGCAGTGAGCATTTCAGTAGACAGAGAAGCGGGATGGTGACATTGATTGTGGCATCATCACCACTTACCATCTTGGTCAAGTCCACAAAGGTTTGGAGAACCGCAGAGATGTCAGACATCCATGCCCACTCATCAGCTCTTATGTGTGGTGGCTGACTGGAATACCGATGTGCATGGTGTAGCTGGTATTCAACTACTGCCCTCTGCTGCTCACAAAGCCTTGCCAACATATGTAACGTTGAGTTCAAACACGTGGCGACATCGCACACCAGTCGATGAGCTGGAAGTTGCAAGCGCTGCTGCAGCACTGCCATGGCATGGCAGCTGTTGCCAACTTGCAGAAATGAGCATACACATGGCGTACTTTCACAAGTAGCTCAGGCAGATCTGGGTAGGTACAGAGAAACTGCTGAACAACTAAGTTGAGCACATGGGCAAGGCATGGTGCATGTGCGAGGTTACAAAGCTTCAAAGCTGCCACCAGTTTATGGGCATTGTCTCACACAATCAGTCTGGTCTGTTAGACCTTTCAACATCTCCATGGTGGTGTGCAGTTTGTCTCTTAAGCAGATTATCTTCAGCATAGCTTGACCGATGCAGTGCTGTAGTGCTTCCAGCTTGTGACTCATGTTGACATTTGTGAGATGGAGGTTAAGGAGGAGGATGAGGATGAGGTACAGAAACTTCTGTAGAAGGTGGGGGCAACACTGTTTGAATCAGGGGCCGCAATCCTTGGTGTTGGTAGCATGTGTTCCTCTCCAGGCTCTGACTGGGTCCTGACTTCCACAAAGTTCAACCAGTGTGCATCAGGGAAATGTAGCGTCCCTGGCCACAAGCACTTGTCCAGGTGTCCATAGTTAAGTGGACCTTCCCAGTCACAGTGTTAGTCAGGGCAGGGTGACGTTATGGGGCACGTGCTTGTGTAAGGCAGAGACAGCAAACAGAGATAAATAGTGGCAGCTGAAGACTAAACGGCAACATTTCCAGGGTAAGCAGTCTGGAAATGGGGCCGTTGCAGCCTGTGGGTGGGTGGCTGCACATTTATGCTTGCGTTACAAGGACTGGGGTAGGGACAACTAAATGCTGCGGTGGGACAAAGATGTGGACAAGGTTTCTGAAGGTGGTTGCAAGTGTGGAATGGCAGGTGCTGGGTGGGAGGCATCTACGCCTACGTCATGGATAGGGAACTGACATGCCCGTAGAACAGGGGGAAGAGGCAGTGGTGTCACCTGCAGACACTGTTTCTGGACCCTTGCATTTGGCCCAAGTAGTTGGGTGCTTTGCTTGCAAGTGCCTGAGCATGCTGGTGGTGGTCAGGCTGGTAGTTGTGCTGCCTCTTGTTATTGTGGCATGGCAGATGTTGCAAATGGCCTTTTATGGGTTAACTGGACTGTCTTTAAAAAAGCTACAGACTCATGAACACCTAAACCTTGGCCTAGCAACTTCACCCATTTTTATTCTCTGGGGATCAGGTGCACGCCTTGTGTCTCTGGCCACCTCTGCCTCTTCCTGCTTGCTGTGGTGCTGCAGATCCCTCGCCCTGTGTGCTGCTGTCCACGTCCTTCATGTCACCTTGAAAGGTTGGGTGAGTGATTTCATCACCCACCCTGGTCCTCCTCCTGACTTTCTGAAGTAACAAAACCACTTGATGGCAATTGTGTATCATCATCATCATCCAGGTTTTGCAACAGTAAATGCATTTTCCCACAGTTGTTTTCTTGTGATTGTGGCTGTTCAAATATTTGAGCATTGCTACATGCAATCTCATGTCCCGTTTGGAGTGGGCCAGAATCTATAAATGGAAATGTGAAAGCTTTTAGGAGTGTCAAAGTGTGGGATTACATGTTTCCAGGCACATGGCACAACTACATAGACTGGACTGTGTGGTAGACAGGGTGGTGCTGGAAAAGTGACTGAAAGCATTATCTGGTATCTATCCAACACACTTTTCACACTGGTCTGGCTTCAAGAGTGGTGTTCCGTGCTCCCCCCTACAAAGTGGGACAGGAAGCTATATCAACATGATTTGCATGTTTGTTGTGCTCCCGCGACTGGCACAGTTTCACCTTGCCCACATCCTTGGTCTCTGCACTCATCATCAGCATCACGTGCTCTTCCCCATCCCTTACCATGCACCTTGCCCATTTTAAATTACATATGATGTATCACTGTTCAGAAAATGTTGCAGTCAGTATTACAATGCCAGCAAACTTTGCCCACTACAGATGGACATATAAGAATGGAGTATCAATATATCAATGCTATTTCAAACCCAATTTTTTGGTGTGTTTTGAGGCTCAACTCATTTACAATAAATGTCATATAAAATGACACTGCTGAAAATAACTGTAGAGTCAATATAGCAATGCAATTTTTTTAAACAAAGGTTTTATTTTGAGTGGGTGGGCTTTTGAGGCTCACTCTAGCATGATAAATACCACATAAAATGTCAGCTCATCAAAAAATACTTTGCTACAATGGAAGCCAAATTTGCACATCTCAAATGGATGTAAGAGACTGCAGTAAATATAGCAATGCAATATTTTTTAACAATTTCTTTTTTGAGGTATAACTGTAGCACCCTAAATGCTGTATAAAATTTGACTTCTCAAAAGCCTTGCAGTATTACACTGCCAGACAAATTTGTACACCTCAGATGGACGTATAAGACTGCAGTATCAATATAGCAATGCTATCTGTAACAAACCAATTTTTTGTGTATGTTTTGAGGCACACATCTAGCACAATAAAATTTCACTGCTGAATCAATATAGACCGCAGTATCAAAATAGCAATGCTGTTGAGATCCAACCAATTCTGCTTGTATGCCGCAGTAAAAATGGTGTATAATATTTTCCTGTTCAGAACAATTTGCAGGAATAAGGAGAAAAAGAATATTATTAGCCCTGAGAAGGGGACTTGGTATGAGTTGCAGGCTGCAGCATAAAGGACATACAATTCATCCTAGACTTTCCTATACAGTCTCTTCAGCACAATCTCTTTTTAAGTGTTGCTAACAGCAGTATTAATATTGATTAGAATTAACCCTAAGAAGGACTGCTGTTGTACTTCACAGAAATGTAATTGTGCTTGTACCCCTGGTTAATACAAAGCTTGAATTCTGTCCCTCTTTCACCAGCACTTGTCCCTTCGCTGCCTGTGTCCGGGGTACAGTGTGCTGAGCATGGCGTCACGGGTCTTATATAGACCTGATGACACTATGTGGCCAGCTATTCACAGTAATGCCACAACCAAGATGGCTATGGCATTACAGTGAGTGACAGTCAATCCCCACATGTTCATTAGCTGTCTAAAAAGCACCAAACATGCAGGGCAGGGAATCAGGCTCCCACTTGAGCATTAAAAAAATAGTCACCGAGTAACGACCATCCCGAGCACACTGATGCTCGAACGAGTATCGAGTAGTGATGAGCATGCTCACTCATCACTACTCCACACTTGTCAAAAGAGATGATATTTAAACAATTTGAACTTAAATACTGATGAACATCTGTAGACTGTGAGCCCTCGCGGGCAGGGTCTCCTCTCCTTGTGTACTTGTGTGTCCCTTGTCTTACACATATTTACTATACTTGTCTATATTTCCCCTTTTCACATGTAAAGCGCCATGGAATAAATGGCGCTATATAAATGCATAATAATAATAATAACATCAACATATGGCACGAAAGTTGCTAAAGGTGTGATAAATTCTGTAGCAGAGTTGAGGACAAATTGCAAAGGTACTAGTCTGTTACTTTAAGGCTGCAAATTAGGGTGTTGCAGTATTTAAAGAGGTTGTCCACTATATTAACATTGATAGCCAATCTGTAACCCAGCACCTCCACCGATCAGCTGTTCAGTGTTGGCCGGAACTGACTAGTTACAGAGTTGAACAGCACAGCTTTGTCGACGGAGTAGTGGTAATACACATCTGACACCTATTCAAATCAATAGGGGGGTGGATTTGCAGTAGCCATTATATCCATTATACAGTAAACAGAGGTGCGCTGTGCTGCTCCATAATTGGCCAATTCTGGTCGCAGCCAACATTAAGAATAGCAGATCGGCGGGAGTGCCAAATATCGCGCTTCCACGGATCAAAAAATGATGACCTATCCTAAGGAAACGCCATCAATGTCAAAGTAGTGGACAACCTTTTTAAGCCAAGATACGGTATGCTTTTGGTTAATAAGACTTCATGGTAACATTTTCCACTACAGTGTAACATCTAAAACGTTAGCTTAGTTGCAGTCCACAGCAATATTTACAGTTACATGCAACAATGTGCACTCTTGTGGATTTCAACTGTCAGTTGCTTGATGGATTGGAATTGGTAGAATGTGCTACAAAAACTGACTGGGGTGCCTCAATCCTGAGAAAAGCACAGACTCGTTCACTGTAGGTGCACACAACAGAGAAACAATGTTGCCTTTATGCATGTCCGTAGTTTTTATATAAGGAATGATGCTTTTATTTCACACCATTTTTTTTTACTGATACAAGACATAGAGACTTGCAGGTGGTTTATAAGAAAAAACAATGGAGGAGATTTATTATAATACTGTAAATGTGCCTGAAATATTTCATGATTCCGACCACGAATAAGACACTCTGTTAAAACGCATAGGTCTCTGACCTCCTTTTTTGTACTGTCTAATAGTCTACTGGTTCTTAAATGGAGCTTTTAATATGGCTTAACTAAAAGCTAAGTTTTAAAAATATTTACAAGTTTCCTCGCTGAATTCTTCCTTCCTTTCTGATGACATCTTTCATGACTTATTTATTATGTGTTTTAGACGTTTCTTTTACTTGATAGACAAAGGGCGTGGCTTTTCTTGGGTGTGATTTCACTAGAAAGAGGCATGACCTAATGTAACACTCTGGACCAAAAATGTACCAAAATATTACTGCAAATTCATTTCTGGCAAAGAGACAGCTAATAGGTGGTGGTGCAAACGGACTAGATGTCTCAGTTTTATCAAACTATAAGAACTGCTTAGGTACAATTAAGGAATATTTATCATCATGCTGGGGCTCCTGTTTTTTTTTTTTTAAAGAAAGGAGTGGGCAGCCCCAGACAGGTAAATTTTCTAATTAACACCTATTAACAAAAGAAGTCCCAAGTGTACCTAATATCCCCATAAAGGAATTCACTTTCTATCAAAAGTGAGGTTTGAATTTCAGGGATATGGGATACTAGCATTTAGATTGGAATCCCACAATCCTCTCATTGTGAAAAAGCAAGATCTTGTGAGATCTTGCTTTTTGCACAAACCCAGCACTGCCATGAACTTTACTAAGCTGTTGCTCAATGGTAATAGCATTAGCACAGTTACCATTTGGTTACACATTAGTAAAGTACGTAGTAGTGCTGCAGGTTAGTGCAAAAAGTGAAATCCCGCTCTTTCACAGTGAGGAGGAATGCTAAGGGTTGTGGGATTCCATTCTGCATGCCAGGATCCCACAACCCAGAAGTTGGAACTTGACTTTTACTGGAAAGTCGGGTCATTTAGGGGAACATTAAATACACTTATGAGCACATTTGCTACTAGGTATTATATAGAAAATTTGACAGTCTGGGGCTACCCACTCTTTTCTTAAGTAAAAAAGGCAATCCCAGACTGGTGAGAGGTAGAGATGGGCAAACCTGTGAATGTTTGCATCTGGCGGGTTTAGCCGAACATTTTAAAAAAGTTTAGTTCGGGTACCAGAATGTTACCTGATCTCGAACCTGGGCCTCATCCAAATAAATGGGGGGCCAGAACACTGGATGTTTCCAACGTCATCTGTGTGACAGCGAGATAAACACCAGCTCTGATCAGCAATAAGTCTGTTACTGCTGGTCAGAGCACTGTGCTTCCCATGCTGTCACACAGATGACAGTGTGTGAGCCAGCAGCTGTGACTGGCAGTAAAAAAGTTACCATCGCACACAGGCATCAGCTGATTACAGTATTACTGTCATCATCTTACATCTGGCTTAGCTGATAGCAATGAGAGCAGTGTAAGATGATGGGACTATTCACCAGCTGGCAAATGAGCAATAAATAAATCTAAAAAAAATGACATGCTGCCCCCTCTATTTTGGACAACCAGCGCAGGCAAAACCGACAACTGTGGGCTTCAACCCTCAGCTGTCAGCTTTACCTTGGCTGGTTATCAAAAATAAAGGGATCCCCATGCCATTTTTTTTAAATTATTTAAATAAATAATATAAAAAATGGTGTGGGGTTCCCCCCAAATTTGACAGCCAGCCAATTTAAAGCAGTAAATGCATCCGGCATCCCACTATGATCCCTGACTCTACCACATCCGGATGCAGTGCTGAGCAGTAATATCAGTAATGTGACCGCAGAACACAATGATAGTAGGATTTGAATCCGGCTGCATGCGACAGGAGCTGACATCAGTAAGCTTTTTGTGTGGGTTTGTGTGTGTGTTTATGGCTTTTGAATACAGGGTTAGTATTAGGAGTGTCTTATAGACGCCTTTTCATTACTAACCGCTGGGATTGATGATATCAGTGGACATTACACAGCTGACATGAACCTCAAAACCATTACCCCGCTTGCCAATTCACCAGTGCAAACAGGAACAGCCAAGGCAAAGCACCAGTATTGGAACATCTAACAGATGCAACATTTCTGGGGTGGCTGAGGACTGGTGTTATTATTCTGGGAGGGGACCAATATCCATGGCCCCTTTCCAGGCTAATAATATCATCCTGCAGATATCTGCTTAGCCTTTGCTTGTTTTAAAAATAGGTGGGAACCTATGGAATTTTTTGGGGGGGTCCCTCCCTATTTAATAACCAGTAAAGGCCAGCTGTGAGATGATATTAATAGCCTGGGAAGCTTCGTGGATATTGGCCTCTTCCCAGAATAATAATGCTAGTCCCCAGCAGTCAGTTTTCACTCAGCTGGGTTTAAAAATAAGGGGGAAACTATGCCAATTTTTCTTTGAATTTATTTATTAGCTTAATGCATGTACAGTAAGCTACAGATTCACTGCATATTTCTCACTATTTATTTATCTATCATTCTATCTATTTATCTATCTACAGTGGGTACAGAAAGTATTCAGAACCCTTTAAATTTTTCGCTCTTTGTATCATTGCAGCCATTTGGTAAATTCAAAAAAGTTCTTTTTTTCTCATTAATGTACACTCTGCACCCCATCTTGACTGAATTAAACAGAAATGTAGAAATGTTTGCAAATTGATTAAAAAAGAAAAACTGAAATATCACATGGTCATAAGTATTCAGACCCTTTGCTCAGACAGTCATATTTAAGTCACATGCTGTCCATTTCCTTATGCTCCTCCTTGAGATGGTTCTACTCCTTCATTGGAGTCCAGCTGTGTTTAATTAAACTGATATAACTTGATTTGTAAAGGGACGTGTCTATATAAGACCTCACAGCTCATAGTGCATGTCAGACCAAATGAGAATCAAGAGGTAAAAAGAACTGGCCAAGGAGCTCAGAGACAGAATTATTACAAGGCACACATCTGGTCAAGATTACAAAACAATTTCTGCAGTACTTAAGGTTGCTAACAGCACAGTGGCCTCCAAAATCCTTAAATGGAAGAAGTTTGGGACCACCAGAAGTGTTCCTAGACCTGGCTGTCCAGCCAAACTGAACAATCGTGGGAGAAAAGCCTTGGTGAGAGAGGTAAGGAAGAACCCCAAGATCACGGTGGCTGAGCTTCACAGCTGCAGTAGGAAGGTGGGAGAAAGTTACACAAAGTCAACTATCACTTCAGCCCTCCACCAGTCAGGCCTTTATGGCAGAGTGGCTCAATGGAAGCCTTTCCTAAGTGCAAGACATATGAAAGCCCGCATAGAGTTTGCTAAAAAACACATGAAGGACTCCCAGACTATGAGAAATAAGATTCTCTGGTCTGATGAGATGAAGAAAGAACTTTTTGGTGATAATTCTAAGTGGTATGTGTGGAGAAAACCAAGCACTGCTCATCACTTGCCCAATACAATCCCAACAGTGAAACATTGTGGTGGCAGCATCATGCTATGGAGGTGTTTTTCAGCTGCAAGGACAGGACGACTGGTTGCAATTGAAGGAAACATGAATGCGGCCAAGTACAGAGAAAACAGATGAAAACCTTTTTCAGAGTGCTCTAGACCTCAGATTTGGCCGAAGGTTCACCTTCCAACAGTGCATTGACCCTAAACACACAGCTAAAATAACAAAGGAGTGGCTTCAGTACAACTTTGTGACCTTTCTTGACTGGCCCAGCCAGAGTCCTGACTTAAACCCAATTAAGTATCTCTGGAGAGACCGGAAAATGGCTGTCCACCAACGTTCACCAACCAACCTGATGGAACTGGAGAGAAGCTGCAAGGAAGAATGGCAGAGGATCCCCTAATCCAGGTGTAAATATATAGTTGCATCATTCCTAAGAAGACTCATGGCTGTACTAGCTCAAAAGGGAGCTTCTACTCAATACTGAGCAAAGGTTTGACTACTTTTGACCATGTGATATTTCAGTTTTTCTTTTATAATAAATTTGCAAAAATTTCTACATTTCTGTTTTTTTCAGTCAAGATGGGGTGTAGAGTGTACATTAATGAGAAAAAAAATGAACTTTTTTGAATTTACCAAATGGCTGCAATGAAACAAAGTGAAAAATGTAAAGGCGTCTGAATACTTTCCGTACCCACTGTATATCTGTCTATAAGATGGTTTTATTAGTTCGAAAATTAGATTGAAGTGACATAGAGAATTACTGTATGTAAAAACTGTTGTTAAAAGCAAATAAAAACAAACACTTGGAGAGCACTCGCATAACATATGGATGCTATGTGAGAAAAAAACGCATAACACTTGCCTGACACTCTCCAACTTTTCTGGCTGAGAATCTCAGCTACTTTATATACACAGATGTGATTGAACTCTTAAGCCCTGTTACACACTGCGATATCGCTAGCAATATCGCTGTAAAGTCACCGATTTTGTGACGTTGCAGCAATATTGCTAGCGATATCGCTGCATGTGATACTTACCTCCGACCGGCTCCCCCGCTGGTTATCGCTGATCGCGCGAGAAGCTCCTGGACCATTCCTCGCCGGCCACTTCCTGCTGCGCTTCCTGTGGCGCCGACGAGCGACGCGTGGAGCCGGGCGGGAGGACGCAGGATCGCTGCGTCTGACAGGTAAGTAGCGACCCCCGTCCCCAGCGATGTCGCTGGTGAGATCTGCCTGTGTGGCAGGTCACTAGCGACCACCTAGCGATGCACCAGCGATCCTGACCGCGTCATATCGCTGGTCGGGATCACTGGTCCATCGCTAGCTGTAACGGTACCCTTAGACTAGGGTTACATGGCTGTTTTTCTCTAGTCTGATAAAATTGGTCCGATTATGCTAACCACATTATGACCAGACTCTGATTAGAGTTTGATCAAGGTGCAGTCCGATTTTCTCGATAGACTCATAAACATGAATGGCAAAGGGTGATCTGTTAAATGGATGCATCTTGGCATGCTGTGATATTTTCAAACATGAGCACGACCCCATAGAATAACATGGGGACGAGTGCTATCCATCAAAATAACGGATAGCACTAGTTCCATTTTTATAGTCGTGTGACCGTAGCCTTAAATTTATATCAGTCTGACAACAGTGAGATAAAAGGAAGACAAAAAAAAAAAAATAAACTCCTACATTTAAAGACTAGAATACTTTGTTCACATACTAAAAACATTTTTTTTCATATCCTTTGCAAGGAAGAAACCAATTGACCTAAAATGGGGAACCAAAAGGATCATGAGAGGCGGCAATCATTTTGAAGTGAGATATACTGGAGTATAACATGTTATCTTTTTCAGGAAAATACGGTAGAATCTGTGAATAAAGACTCCAATGCAGATTTGAAAAGAATAAGGACAACAGAAAATGGGATACCCACAAGACAGCGCTGCATATGTTGTCAGCTGAAACATCATCTTTTACCTGGCTGGAAAAATCCAGATATTCATTCTTGTTGGGAATAAATAGTGTAGCCATAAAAGAGTGCAGCTCTAACATATCCCTATTTTATTGTCAGGATGCAACGTATCAAGAAAAGAGTGAAAAAACAAAAAGAACGTGAAGTTTTAGGGGTCTACACCCCTCTTACGTGATAATAATAAGTCTGTGCGTGCACTCCGAAAATCCGACAGGGTCATGTAAATGCGCATGCGCTAAAGAGACTGTAAAATAAGATGCTACAGTACAAACATAAGCTTAGAAACTGGAAGCTGGACTTGTAGGCTACAAACATGAGGCATAGAAGGATTGCAGGAGCTCTGTTCTCAGCACTGTAATGGCTACTCATAGCACAGTAATGATGGGAATGTCCAATATGTTTCCAAATGGATCCAAAGAAATCCTAACAAATGACTGGACAATTTAAGGGGTCTGCAAGGTTTGGGTTTTCCACTTTTGATATGGCACGAGGCACGAGGACAGAAATCTAAAACCAATGGTATGGTATGGTATGTTTGCCAAGCAACAACTTCACTATAACTTCTTACAATGGCTATTTATTTGTTTTTACACCTAATAGAATCCTACTAAAATCATGTAAATGTATAATAAATGCACTCTATGTTTCAGTGGATATTTATTTTACGCCAATATGTTAGGCATTATTTTTCCCAGTTTGGATCTGTTCTCGGTACTCGCCAGTGTTCCCGGTCTGTGATATACCGGGCTATACGATATATGCATACAATCAAAGCATAGAATTTCAAAGTAAGGAGACAGACCATTGATGCCCTGTATTAAAAACATGGAATGAATACTATTGTATGATAGTTTACAAAGGCCGTTCGTAATATTTGCACAGGTTTGCATGTTACACAGTGCAGTCCTATGTAAACTGATCTGCACCACAAAAGACAACCAGAAAATCATTTCAAAAACTAACATTTGTCCTATGTAGAATTCTTGCATGAAATGATTCTGTTACACATTACATTAAGAATTTGGAATTAAAGTGAAAACTTAGAAGGCTGCAACGAGTCAGAGCTTAGCGACTGCCTCCTCTGCCCCCATTACACATGACAAATGGCTGCTAATTGTACTGTACAGTGTACATTCATATCACTAATGAACATACGGCAATTGAATCAGAGCCCTCTGTCCTTGCAGTAAGAAGGTTATAGCCGGAGAAAGATTTACAGATCATGGCATAATTGTAGCTGGAAGCCTAAGAAGCATAAGAGGACATGTACATAAAAAGGAATGGTGAAACTGTGCTGATGTGGTTACTGTAATGGAGTACATGTAGCAGCAGCAGAGGGAAGCTAAAGGGGACGCGCTTATGGGGTTTATAGTGCAATCTAAATAAATGAAGATGTGTCAGTTGCTTATGAAATGATCCATAAATGTAAAAGTAAGACATCTCAGTGACAATAAAAAGGAAAGATTTATTAGTGTGCTAACATCTGCCTGCAGCCAAGTGTCTGTGTGCTCAGTTAAGACTTGGAAAGCCTTCCAGATACATCTACCTAGAGATTTTGTACTAGCACTTCCCATCTGACAGAAATCATCCAGCTGGGTCTGATGAATAATGGTTGAAGGCAGCTTCTATCAGTGATGATTGGCTTATAGATTGCCTGATAACCATAGTCCTGACCTCACTAGAAGGACATATTAAAAAACAAAAAATCAGATTACGCTAAGTGTGTGTATATGGACATATTGAGTGCACGATAGACGTAGGGCATGGGTGAAGTTCCACTCTTCAAGTCCTAGTCGTTGACCCCATTCTTGTGTTATCTCCACCCATTCACAGCCAATGGACAACCTCCTTCTCAGCACCCCCCCAGCATATTGCCCCCAACCCGTAAATACGTAAGCCTCCTTATCCCAGACTCCATTCTACTCCCAGCTCTGTGATGAGTTGAGCGATAGCCAAGGTTTGTCCTGTGCAAGTTTTAATATCCATCCTGGTACTGTGGCTACAATGTCCCAGGCTGCTCCTGGAGAAGGTCTTCAGATGAGTGGGATTATGCATGGCGTGGGTCATTGGAAAGAACATTTCAGCATCTTATTCCTTTACACAAAACAGGGAACATTCAGTTCCCTAAATGGTAATTGTCAATGCATTCGATCACCCAGGGTTTGGTGATCCCATCGCATTCTTGGGTGTCACCAACTCAGCATTTCCAGCTGAAGAGCAGCAGATGTCAGATGGTTGACACTTACAATCAGCAGCAATTAAGTAATCACCGGGCTTTTCAGCCAAGAATGTCAAGTTAAAAAAAAGGCTTTAAAAAAAACTCTATGGAAGAGTAAAAGGAAAGCCAAGTTGCTGAAGGATTGTGTGGCTCTGCCCAACCATAGCAGCTTAGGTGATGTGCTTCCTTGGACATTGCAGCAATGAATATTTCATGAAGATCTCATAATAATATGAAAAGAGACATAAGCTAAGCATTGTCCTGGTAATGATCGGAGCTGCATTGTCTCCCTGCACTAGACAGAGAGGTATTGGCTGTGTGCACTGATCATGGAAGCATGTGCTCCATTATGTGGTCCAGACCCAGCAGGGGTCCATCACAATGACAAGCAGTACATGGTGACTTACCTGAGGAGATGGGTCCTCCAGCTCTGTCTACAAGGAATCCCTGTCCCTGCTGCTCCTAGGCTGGAGCAGGCACACAATGGGGCTATGCAGTGGCACAGGTGACAGCTGGTCTTTATTACAAGCAGCCACACACTCAGAAGCAGCAAGAAATAAACTGCCTGACCCCCTTAAGTTTGTGCTGGGGGGCAGAGTGGCTGAGCGGAGCTGCCACCAGGCTGCTAGGAGTGGAGCAGCATCAGCAGCACACTGCAGCCTCTCCGGCATCCCTCCTGTGGGAAGGCAGGCACAGCGCAGCGCTGCAGCCCATTGGCTCTCGGCTCAGGATGCTGCCCTGAATATCCAATCTAGCAGCACAAATGCAGCCCGCATGCCCAGCCCATGGATTACTATCCCCCAGATGGGCAGGGGCGAGGGAGGAAGGAGATCCCGGCGAATGACAATCAAGGACACCTAGGACTCCTCTGGACCAGCAAAGTGACCCCGGCTCACTGTGCCACCTGTGCCTCCAGCAGCACAGCCACCATGCCCTAGCCTGCCCAGTACACCTCTGCCTCATAGGGTACTCACCCTCAGCAACGCGTGCAGGGGTGGTGGGGGGTGGGAGGGTGCCAGGGACCCTCTGTCATCTTACAGTGTGCTGGGACTCCAGTGTCTCACTGCAGGGGGCATTGTAATTAGTGCTGGCTTTTATCACAGCAGCACAGCAAACGTGTGTGTGTGTATGCATCTATGTGTGTGTGCGTATAGCTGCATGTATTTATGTGTGTATGTACAGTATATGTATAGGTGCATGTATTTATGTGTGTATGTACAGTATATGTATAGGTGCATGTATTTATGTGTGTATGTACAGTATATGTATAGGTGCATGTCCTTGTGTCTGTGTGTGTATGTATGTGTATAGATGCATGTATTTATGTGTGTATGTATGTGTATAGATGCATGTATTTATGTGTGTATGTATGTACAGTATATGTATAGGTGCATGTATTTATGTGTGTGTATGTATGTGTATAGATGCATATATTTATATGCATGTGTGTGTGTATAGGTGCATGTATTTATGTGTGTATGTGTATAGGTGCATGTCCTTGTGTCTGTGTGTGTATGTATGTGTATAAATGCATGTATTTATGTATGTATGTATGTGTATAGATGCATGTATTTATGTGTGTGTATAGGTGCATGTATTTATGTGTGTGTATGCATGTATGTGTATAGGTGCATGTATTTATGTGTGTATGTATGTGTGTATGTATGTGTATAAATGCATGTATGTATGTGTATAGGTGCATGTATTTATGTGTGTGTATAGGTGCATGTATTTATGTGTGTATGTATGTGTTTAGATGCATGTATTTATGTGTGTGTATGCATGTATGTGTATAGGTGCATGTATTTATGTGTGTATGTATGTGTTTAGATGCATGTATTTATGTGTGTGTATGCATGTATGTGTATAGGTACATGTATTTATGTGTGTATGTATGTGTATAAACGCATGTATATATGTTTGTATGTATGTGTATAGATGCATGTATTTATGTGTGTATGTATGTGTATAGATGCATGTATTTATGTGTGTATGTTTGTGTATAGGTGCATGTATTTATGTGTGTGTATGTATATGTATAGATGCATGTATTTATGTATGTATGTGTACTGATGCATGTATTTGTGTGTGTACGTTTGTGTATAGGTGCCTGTATTTATGTGTGTATGTATGTGTAGAGATGCATGTATTTATGTGTGTATGTGTAAAGATGCATGTATTTATGTGTGTATGTTTGTGTATAGGTGCATGTATTTGTGTGTGTATGTATATGTATAGATGCATGTATTTATGTGTGTGTATGTATGTGTAGAAATGCATGTATTTATGTGTGTATGTGTATAGATGCATGTATTTATGTGTGTGTATGCATGTATGTGTATAGGTGCATGTATTTATGTGTGTATGTATGTGTTTAGATGCATGTATTTATGTGTGTGTATGCATGTATGTGTATAGGTGCATGTATTTATGTGTGTATGTATGTGTATAAACACATGTATATATGTTTGTGTGTATGTGTAAAGGTGCATGTATTTATGTGTGTGTATGCATGTATGTGTATAGGTGCATGTATTTGTATGTGTATTTATGTTTGTATGTATGTGTATAGATGCATGTATTTATGTATGTATGTATGTGTATAGGTGCATGTATTTATGTGTGTGTATAGGTGCATGTATTTATGTGTGTGTATGCATGTATGTGTATAGGTGCATGTATTTATGTGTGTATGTATGTGTGTATGTATGTGTATAAATGCATGTATTTATGTATGTATGTATGTGTATAGGTGCATGTATTTATGTGTGTGTTTAGATGCATGTATTTATGTGTGTGTATGCATGTATGTGTATAGGTACATGTATTTATGTGTGTATGTATGTGTATAAACGCATGTATATATGTTTGTATGTATGTGTATAGATGCATGTATTTATGTGTGTGTATGTATGTGTATAGATGCATGTATTTATGTGTGTGTATGTTTGTGTATAGGTGCATGTATTTATGTGTGTGTATGTATATGTATAGATGCATGTATTTATGTATGTATGTGTACTGATGCATGTATTTGTGTGTGTACGTTTGTGTATAGGTGCCTGTATTTATGTGTGTATGTATGTGTAGAGATGCATGTATTTATGTGTGTATGTGTAAAGATGCATGTATTTATGTGTGTATGTTTGTGTATAGGTGCATGTATTTATGTGTGTGTATGTATATGTATAGATGCATGTATTTATGTGTGTGTATGTATGTGTAGAAATGCATGTATTTATGTGTGTATGTGTATAGATGCATGTATTTATGTGTGTGTATGTTTGTGTATAGGTGCATGTATTTATGTGTGTATGTGTATAGATGCATGTATTTATGTGTGTGTATGTTTGTGTATAGGTGCATGTATTTGTGTGTATGTATGTGTATAGATGCATGTGTTTATGTATGTGTGCGTATGCATGTATGTGTATAGATGCATGTATGTATGTGTGTGTATAGGTGCATGTATTTATGTGTGTATGCATGTATGTGTATAGGTGCATGTCTTTGTGTCTGTGTGTGTATGTATGTGTATAGGTGCATATATTTATGTGTGTATGTATGTGTTTAGATGCATGTATTTATGTGTGTATGTATGTGTATAAATGCATGTGTTTATGTTTGTGTGTATGTGTATAGGTGCATGTATTTATGTGTGTGTGTATGTATATATGTGTACAGGTGCATGTATTTGTATGTGTATTTATGTTTGTATGTATGTGTATAGATGCATGTATTTATGTGTGTATGTGTATAGGTGCATGTATTTATGTGTGTATGTATGTATGTGTATAGGTGCATGTCTTTCTGTCTGTGTGTGTGTATGTATGTGTATAGATGCATGTATTTATGTGTGTATGTTTGTGTATAGGTGCATGTATTTATGTGTGTGTGCATTTATGTGTATAGATGCATGTATTTATGTGTGTGTATGTATGTGTATAGGTGCATGTATTTATGTGTGTATGTATGTACAGTATATGTATAGGTGCATGTCTTTGTGTGTATGTATGTATGTGTATAGATGCATATATTTATATGCATGTGTGTGTGTATAGGTGCATGTATTTATGTGTGTATGTGTATAGGTGCATGTCCTTGTGTCTGTGTGTGTATGTATGTGTATAAATGCATGTATTTATGTATGTATGTATGTGTATAGGTGCATGTATTTATGTGTGTGTATAGGTGCATGTATTTATGTGTGTGTATGCATGTATGTGTATAGGTGCATGTATTTATGTGTGTATGTATGTGTTTAGATGCATGTATTTATGTGTGTGTATGCATGTATGTGTATAGGTGCATGTATTTATGTGTGTATGTATGTGTATAAACACATGTATATATGTTTGTGTGTATGTGTAAAGGTGCATGTATTTATGTGTGTGTATGCATGTATGTGTATAGGTGCATGTATTTGTATGTGTATTTATGTTTGTATGTATGTGTATAGATGCATGTATTTATGTGTGTGTATGCATGTATGTGTATAGGTACATGTATTTATGTGTGTATGTATGTGTATAAACGCATGTATATATGTTTGTATGTATGTGTATAGATGCATGTATTTATGTGTGTGTATGTTTGTGTATAGGTGCATGTATTTATGTGTGTGTATGTATATGTATAGATGCATGTATTTATGTATGTATGTGTACTGATGCATGTATTTGTGTGTGTACGTTTGTGTATAGGTGCCTGTATTTATGTGTGTATGTATGTGTAGAGATGCATGTATTTATGTGTGTATGTGTAAAGATGCATGTATTTATGTGTGTATGTTTGTGTATAGGTGCATGTATTTGTGTGTGTATGTATATGTATAGATGCATGTATTTATGTGTGTGTATGTATGTGTAGAAATGCATGTATTTATGTGTGTATGTGTATAGATGCATGTATTTATGTGTGTGTATGTTTGTGTATAGGTGCATGTATTTATGTGTGTATGTGTATAGATGCATGTATTTATGTGTGTGTATGTTTGTGTATAGGTGCATGTATTTGTGTGTATGTATGTGTGTAGATGCATGTGTTTATGTATGTGTGCGTATGCATGTATGTGTATAGATGCATGTATTTATGTGTGTATGTATGTATGTGTATAGATACATGTATGTATGTGTGTGTGTATAGGTGCATGTATTTATGTGTGTATGCATGTATGTGTATAGGTGCATGTCTTTGTGTCTGTGTGTGTATGTATGTGTATAGGTGCATGTATTTATGTGTGTGTATGTATATATGTGTATAGGTGCATGTATTTGTATGTGTATTTATGTTTGTATGTATGTGTATAGATGCATGTATTTATGTGTGTATGTGTATAGGTGCATGTATTTATGTGTGTATGTATGTATGTGTATAGGTGCATGTCTTTCTGTCTGTGTGTGTATGTATGTGTATAAAAGCATGTATTTATGTGTGTGTGTGTGTATAGGTGCATGTATTTATGTGTGTGTATGTATGTGTATAGATGCATGTATTTATGTGTGTATGTTTGTGTCTAGGTGCCTGTATTTATGTGTGTGTGTATGTATGTGTAGAGATGCATGTATTTATGTGTGTGTATGTGTATAGATGCATGTATTTATGTGTGTTTATGTATGTGTATGGATGCATGTATTTGTGTGTGTATGTATGTGTTTAGATGCATGTATTTATGTGTGTGTATGTATGTGTATAGGTATCCAAGAAGTATCATTTCTCCTTGCGGAGAATGACATGCTAGGCATGTCGAGGTGAGGAGACTTAAAGCCGCAATGCTCCTCTGGGAAATATGCTAATTATGCAAGTTGTCTCTTCAGAGAGGAAGAGGACTAGAACTCTAGTGCCACCTATTTGAGGTAGCAATCCTAAAAGTCAATGTTGACCCTTTAACGAGCCTAGTTACATGACTTAGGATAAAAGCCAAACCAGAATCTCCATTTGCAGACACTGTGTTTCGGGGTACTGCCCCTCATCAGTGCAAAGTGGGAGATCTGGTTTGGCTGTGAGAGAGGCGTCTGACCGATATTGTGTGTGTATGTTTGTGTATAGGTGCATGTATTTATGTGTGTGTATGTATGTGTATAGATGCATGTATTTATGTGTGTATGTATGTGTATAGGTGCATGTATTTGTGTGTGTATGTATATGTATAGATGCATGTATTTATGTATGTATGTGTATGTATGTATGTGTATTGATGCATGTATTTGTGTGTGTATGTTTGTGTATAGGTGCCTGTATTTATGTGTGTGTATGTATGTGTAGAGATGCATGTATTTATGTGTGTGTATGTGTATAGATGCATGTATTTATGTATGTGTATGGATGCATGTATTTGTGTGTATGTTTTTGTATAGGTGCATGTATTTTTGTGTGTGTATGTATGTGTATAGATGCATGTATTTATGTATGTGTGCGTATGCATGTATGTGTATAGATGCATGTATTTATGTGTGTATGTATGTATGTGTATAGATGCATGTATGTATGTGTGTATAAGTGCATGTATTTATGTGTGTGTATGCATGTATGTGTATAGGTGCATGTCTTTGCGTCTGTGTGTGTATGTATGTGTTTAGGTGCATGTATTTATGTGTGTATGTATGTGTTTAGATGCATGTATATATTTGTGTGTATGTATGTGTATAGGTGCATGTATTTATGTGTGTATGTATGTGTTTAGATGCATGTATTTATGTGTGTGTATGTATGTGTATAAATGCATGTATTTATGTTTGTGTGACTGTGTATAGGTGCATGTATTTATATGTGTGTATGTATATATGTGTATAGGTGCATGAATTTGTATGTGTATTAATGTTTGTATGTATGTGTATAGATGCATGTATTTATGTGTGTATGAGTATAGGTGCATGTATTTATGTGTGTGTATGTATGTGTATAGGTGCATGTCTTTGTGTCTGTGTGTGTATGTATGTGTATAAAAGCATGTATTTATGTGTGTATGTGTTTATGCGTGCATGTGTGTGTATAGATGCATGTATTTATGTGTGTGTATGTTTGTGTATAGGTGCCTGTATTTATGTGTGTGTATGTATGTGTATAGATGCATGTATTTATGTGTGTATGTTTGTGTATAGGTGCATTTTTTTGTGTGTGTATGTATGTGTATATATGCATGTATTTATGTGTGTATGTATGTGTATAGATGCATGTATTTATGTGTGTGTATGTATGTGTATAGATGCATGTATTTATGCATGTATGTGTATAGATGCATGTATTTATGTGTGTATGTATATAGATGCATGTGTGTGTATAGGTGCATGTATTTATGTGTGTGTATGCAAGTGTGTGTATAGGTGCATGTCTTTGTGTCTGTGTGTGTATGTATGTGTATAGGAGCATGTATTTATGTGTGTGTATGTGTATAAATGCATGTATTTATGTTTGTGTGTATGTGTATAGGTGCATGTATTTATGTGTGTGTATGTATGTATATAGGTGCATGTATTTGTATGTGTATTTATGTTTGTATGTATGTGTATAGATGCATGTATTTATGTGTGTATGTGTATAGGTGCATGTATTTATGTTTGTGTATGTATGTGTATAGGTGCATGTCTTTGTGTCTGTGTGTGTATGTATGTGTATAAAAGCATGTATTTATGTGTGTGTATGTGTATAGGTGCATGTGTTTATGTGTGCATGTGTGTGTGTATAGGTGCATGTATTTATGTGTGTGTATGTATGTGTATAGATGATTCAAGATTCAAAGAAGCTTTATTGGCAGGACTAAATACACATTAGTTTTGCCAAAGCAGGTGTACAGAAGGGAATAGGGATAGGGACTGTAGGGATGTTGGGAAGGGGCTGTAGGAAAGGTGGATGGGGCAGATCCAGGATGGGGCTATAGAAGTCCATGGCATAGGGAAGGTGGATGGGGGCATATCCAGGATGAGGCTATAGAAGTCCGTGGCATAGGGAAGGTGTATGGGGGATTGGGGCTATCCAGGGTGGGGGCCATAGAAGTCCATGGCATATCATAGTTCTCTTTCTCGCAGTCTATGGCATTCGCTCACATATTGCGCTGCTATCTCCACTGCTCTCTCTTCTTCCCCCAGCAGGATATATGTTTTCTCTTCCTCCTTCTTGGTGGTGAAATCCGGGAAGAGATGCATGTATTTATATGTGCGTATGTATGTATATGTATGCATGTGTATAGATGCATGTATTTATGTGTGTGTATGTTTGTGTATAGGTGCATGTATTTATGTGTGTGTATGTATATGTATAGATGCATGTATTTATGTATGTATGTGTATTGATGCATGTATTTGTGTGTGTATGTTTGTGTATAGGTGCATGTATTTATGTGTGTATGTATGTATGTGTATAGATGCATGCGTGTGTGTATAGGTGCATGTATTTATGTGTGTATGTATGTGTATAGATGCATGTATTTATGTGTGTGTATGTTTGTGTATAGGTGCATGTATTTATGTGTGTGTATGTATATGTATAGATGCATGTATTTATGTATGTGTATTTATGCATGTATTTGTGTGTGTATGTTTGTGTATAGGTGCCTGTATTTATGTGTGTGTATGTATGTGTAGAGATGCATGTATTTATGTGTGTGTATGTGTATAGATGCATGTATTTATGTGTGTATGTATGTGTATAGATGCATGTATTTATGTGTGTATGTTTTTGTATAGGTGCATTTTTTGTGTGTGTATGTATGTGTATATATGCATGTATTTATGTGTGTATGTATGTGTATAGATGCATGTATTTATGTGTGTATGTTTGTGTATAGGTGCATGTATTTATGTGTGTGTATGTATGTGTATAGATGCATGTATTTATGTGTGTATGTTTTTGTATAGGTGCATTTTTTGTGTGTGTATGTATGTGTATATATGCATGTATTTATGTTTGCATGTATGTGTATAGGTGCATGTATTTATGTGTGTATGTATGTGTTTAGATGCATGTATTTAAGTGTGTGTATGTATGTGTATAAATGCATGTATTTATGTTTGTGTGTATGTGTATAGGTGCATGTATTTATGTGTGTGTATGTATGTATGTGTATAGGTGCATGTATTTGTATCTGTATTTATGTTTGTATGTATGTGTATAGATGCATGTATTTATGTGTGTATGTGTATAGGTGCATGTATTTATGTTTGTGTATGTATGTATGTATGTGTATAGGTGCATGTCTTTGTGTCTGTGTGTGTATGTATGTGTATAAAAGCATGTATTTGTGTGTGTATGTGTATAGGTGCATGTGTTTATGTGTGCATGTGTGTGTGTATAGGTGCATGTATTTATGTGTGTGTATGTATGTGTATAGATGCATGTATTTATATGTGTTTATGTATGTATATGTATGCATGTGTATAGATGCATGTATTTATGTGTGTGTATGTTTGTGTATAGGTGCATGTATTTATGTGTGTGTATGTATATGTATAGATGCATGTATTTATGTATGTATGTGTATTGATGCATGTATTTGTGTGTGTATGTTTGTGTATAGGTGCATGTATTTATGTGTGTATGTATGTGTATAGATGCATGTATTTATGCATGTGTGTGTATGCATGTATGTGTATAGATGCATGTATTTATGTGTGTATGTATGTATGTGTATAGATGCATGCGTGTGTGTATAGGTGCATGTATTTATGTGTGTGTATGCATGTATGTGTATAGGTGCATGTCTTTGTGTCTGTGTGTGTATGTATGTGTATAGGTGCATGTATTTATGTGTGTATGTATGTGTTTAGATGCATGTATTTACAGTATGTGTATGTATGTGTATAAATGCATGTATTTATGTTTGTATGTATGTGTATAGGTGCATGTATTTATGTGTGTATGTATGTGTTTAGATGCATGTATTTATGTGTGTATGTATGTGTATAAATGCATGTATTTATGTTTGTGTGTATGTGTATAGGTGCATGTATTTATGTGTGTGTATGCATGTGTGTGTAAAGGTGCATGTATTTGTGTCGGTGTGTATGTATGTGTATAGGTGCATGTATTTATGTGTGTATGTATGTGTTTAGATGCATGTATTTATGTGTGTATGTATGTGTATAAATGCATGTATTTATGTTTGTGTGTATGTGTATAGGTGCATGTATTTATGTGTGTGTATGTATGTATGTGTATAGGTGCATGTATTTGTATGTGTATTTATGTTTGTATGTATGTGTATAGATGCATGTATTTATGTGTGTATGTTTATAGGTGCATGTATTTATGTGTGTGTATGTATTTATGTATGTGTATAGGTGCATGTCTTTGTGTCTGTGTGTGTATGTATGTGTATAAAAGCATGTTTTTATGTGTGTATGTGTATAGGTGCATGTATTTATGTGTGTATGTGTATAGGTGCATGTATTTATGTGTGCATGTGTGTGTGTGTATAGGTGCATGTATTTATGTGTGTGTATGTATGTACAGTCATGGCCAAAAGTATTGACACCCCTGCAATTCTGTCAGATAATACTCAGTTTCTTCCTGAAAATGATTGCAAACACAAATTCTTTGGTATTATTATCTTCATTTAATTTGTCTTAAATGAAAAAACACAAAAAGAATTCTCCTAAAGCCAAATTGGATATAATTCCACACCAAAAATAAAAAAGAGGGTGGACAAAAGTATTGGCACTGTTCGAAAAATCATGTGATGCTTCTCTAATTTGGGTAATTAACAGCACCTGTAACTTACCTGTGGCACCTAACAGGTGTTGGCAATAACTAAATCACACTTGCAGCCAGTTGACATGGATTAAAGTTGACTCAACCTCTGTCCTGTGTCCTTGTGTGTACCACATTGAGCATGGAGAAAAGAAAGAAGACCAAAGAACTGTCTGAGGACTTGAGAAACCAAATTGTGAGGAAGCATGAGCAATCTCAAGGCTACAAGTCCATCTCCAAAGACCTGAATGTTCCTGTGTCTACCGTGCGCAGTGTCATCAAGAAGTTTAAAGCCCATGGCACGTGGCTAACCTCCCTAGATGTGGCCAGAAAAGAAAAATTGACAAGAGATTTCAACGCAAGATTGTGCGGATGTTGGATAAAGAACCTCCACTAACATCCAAACAAGTTCAAGCTGCCCTGCAGTCTGAGGGTACAATGGTGTCAACCCGTACTATCCGTCGGCATCTGAATGAAAAGGGACTGTATGGTAGGAGACCCAGGAAGACCCCACTTCTTACCCCGAGACATAAAAAAGCCAGGCTGGAGTTTGCCAAAACTTACCTGAAAAAGCCTAAAACATTTTGGAAGAATGTTCTTTGGTCAGATGAGACAAAAGTAGAGCTTTTAGGGCAAAAGCATCAACATAGAGTTTACAGGAGAAAAAAGAGGCATTCAAAGAAAAGTACATGGTCCCTACAGTCAAACATGGCGGAGGTTCCCTGATGTTTTGGGGTTGCTTTGCTGCCTCTGGCACTGGACTGCTTGACCGTGTGCATGGCATTATGAAGTCAGAAGACTACCAACAAATTTTGCAGCATAATTTAGGGCCCAGTGTGAGAAAGCTGGGTCTACCTCAGAGGTCATGGGTCTTCCAGCAGGACAATAACCCAAAACACACTTCAAAAAGCACTATAAAATGGTTTGAGAGAAAGCACTGGAGACTTCTAAGGTGGCCAGCAATGAGTCCAGACCTGAATCCCATAGAACACCTGTGGAGAGATCTAAAAATGGCAGTTTGGAGAAGGCACCCTTCGAATATCAGGGACCTGGAGTAGTTTGCCAAAGAAGAATGGTCTAAAATTCCAGCAGAGCATTATAAGAAACTCATTGATGGTTACCGGAAGCGGTTGGTCGCAGTTATTTTGGCTAAAGGTTGTGCAACCAAGTATTAGGCTGAGGGTGCCAATACTTTTGTCCGGCCCATTTTTGGAGTTTTGTGTGAAATGATCAATGTTTTGCTTTTTGCTTCATTCTCTTTTGCGTATTTTCGTTTAAGACAAATTAAATGAAGATAATAATACCAAAGAATTTGTGTTTGCAATCATTTTCAGGAAGAAACTGAATATTATCTGACAGAATTGCAGGGGTGTCAATACTTTTGGCCATGACTGTATGTATTTATATGTGTGTATGTATGTATATGTATGTATGTGTATAGATGCATGTATTTGTGTGTGTATGTTTGTGTATAGGTGCCTGTATTTATGTGTGTGTATGTATGTGTAGAGATGCATGTATTTTTGTGTATGTGTATAGATGCATGTATTTATGCGTGTGTATGTATGTGTATAGATGCATGTATTTATGTTTGTGTATGAGTGCATGTATTTATGTGTGTGTATATATGTGTATAGATGCATGTATTTATGTGTGTATGTATGTGTATAGGTGCATGTATTTGTGTGTGTATGTATATGTATAGATGCATGTATTTATGTAGGTGTATGTATGTGTATTGATGCATGTATTTGTGTGTGTATGTATGTGTATTGATGCATGCATTTGTGTGTGTATGTATGTGTATAGATGCATGTATTTATGTGTGTGTATGTACTGTATGTGTATGGATGCATGTATTTGTGTGTGTATGTTTGTGTATAGGTGCATGTATGTATGTGTGTGTATATATGTGTATAGATGCATGTATTTATGTATGTGTGTATGCATGTATGTGTAGAGATGCATGTATTTATGTGTGTGTGTAAATGCATGTATTTATGTGTGTGTATGTGTGTATAGATGCATATGTGTCTATGTGTATAGGTACATGTATTTATGTGGTTCTGTGTGTAACTATGTGTATAGATGCATGTATTTATATGTGTGTATGTGTATAGATTCATGTATTTATGTATATGTGTGAGTATATGTATAGATGCATGTATTTATGAGTGTGTTTGTATAGATGCATGTATTTATGAGTGTGTTTGTATAGGTGCATGTATTTACATTTGCATCTCACAAAATTAGAATATCATCAAAAATTTATTTCAGTTTTTCAAAGCAAGAATTGATATCATATTATATTGAGTCATTACAAACAGAGTGATCTATTTCAAGTGTTTATTTCTGTTAATGTTGATGATTATGGCTTACAGCCAATGAAAACCCAAAGTCATTATCTAAGTAAATTAGAATATAACACCAGCTTAAAAAAATGGTTTTAAAATCCGAAATGTTGGCCTACTGAAATGTATGTTCAGTAAATGCAGGCAATACTTGGTCGGGGCTCCTTTTGCATCAATTACAGCATCAATGAGGAGTGGCATGGAGGTGATCAGCCTGTGGCACTGCTGAGGTGTTATGGAAGCCCAGGTTGCTATGATAGCAGCCTTCAGCTCGTCTGCATTGTTGGGTCTGGTGTCTCTCATCTTCCTCTTGACAATACCCCATAGATTCTCTATGATGTTAAGGTAAGGCGAGTTTGCTGGCCAATCAAGCACAGTGATACTATTGTTTTTAAACCAGGTATTGGTACTTTTAGCAGTGTGGACAGGTGCCAATTCCTGCTGGAGAATGACATTTCCATCTCCAAAAAGCTTGTTGGCAGAGGGAAGTGCTCTAAAATTTCCTGGTAGACAGCTGCGCTGACCTTGGTCTTCATGAAACACAGTGGACCTACACCAGCAGATGACATGACTCCTGAAACCATCATTGATTGTGGATACTTCACACTAGACCTTGGAAATCAAGGTCCCAGAGTCTGGAGGGAGAATGGAAAGGCACACAGTCCAAGCTGCTTGAGGTGTAGTGTGAAGTTTCCACAATCAATGATGTGCTTGATTGGCCAGCAAACTTGCCTGACCTTAACCTCATAGAGAATCTATGGGGTATTGTCAAGAGGAAGATGAGACATCAGACCCAACAATGCAGATGAACTGAAGGCTGCTATGAAAGCAACCTGGGCATCCATAATACCTCAGCAGTGGCATAGACTGATCGGCTCTATGCCACACCGCATTGATGCAGTAATTGATGGAAAAGGAGCCCCGACCAAGTATTGAGTGCATTTACTGAACATACATTTCGCATTTCTGATTTTAAACTCATTTTTCAAGCTGGTGTTATAAAGTACTAGCTATGAACCCATTCTACGCCCAGGTGGCGAGCATTTTAATTGGTATATGGTCTCCCATCCTGGTATGTGCTGCCACCCTCCTATCCTAGTACGCATGGCACCCCTCATTCCTATCCTGGTATGCATGGTACCCTCACCCACCCCAATCCTGGTATGCATGGCATCTCATTCTCCATCCTGGTATGCATGGTCCCCTCACCCCTCAATCCTGGTATGAATGGTACTCCCTCATCGCTTTCCTGGTATGCATGGTCCCCTCACCCCCTATCCTGGTATTCATGGCCCCCTCATCCCCTATCCTGGTAAGTATGTTCCCCTCACCCCCTATCCTGGTATGCATAGTCCTCTCATCCCCCAATCCTGGTATGCATGGCCCCCTCACCCCACAATCCTGGTATGCATGGTCCTCTCACCCCCCTATCCTGGTATGCATGGTCCTCTGTCCTCTCACTCCCCCTATCCTGGTATGCATGGTCCCCTCCCCCCCTATCCGGGTATACATGGTCCTCTCACTCCCCAATCCTGGTATGCATGGTTCTCCCTCATCCCTATCCTGGTATGCATGGTCCCCTCACCCCCTATCCTGGTATGCATGGTACCCCTTATCCCCCAATCCTGGTATGCATGGTACTCCCTCATCCCTATCCTGGTATGTATGGTCCCCTCACCCCCTATCCTGGTATGCATGGTACCCCTCATCCCCCAATCCTGGTATGCATGGTACCCCTCATCCCCCAATCCTGGTATGCATGGTACCCCTCATCCCCTAATCCTGGTATGCATGGTCCTCTCACTCCTGTCATGTCCGCCATGTCTGCCATGTCTGTTTTGTCTCAAGAACTCCTGGAGCGATGTGCATGCGCATATCTTGTCTGCTATCTTGTATGTTCCCTAGAGCAGTGTGCACACTCAAATCATGTCTGAGCTGCAGGATGCCTGCGTTTCTGCTCTGCCTTCTGTGATCTTCTCGTCATGTCTAGAATCCCTGGTCATGTGTCCCTGCCTGGATCCTGCACTGTCTGGTTCTGCAATCATCTCGTCATGTCTGAAACGCTGATCATGTGACGTTTCCTAAAGAACCTGCACTGTCTGGTTCGGCAATCATCTTGTCATGTCTAGAACTCTGATCATGTGACCTGTCTAGGTTTCAGCACTGGATCTGCAGTCGTCTCGTCATGCCTGGAACTCTGATCATGTGACTACGCTCTGTTATCCTGTGGATCTGAACCCGGAAGTGCTCCCCTGGTCCTGACCTGGAAGAGGAGGTGCTATGCCCTATATCAGGCCGCCCCTTCCTATGCTCTGGGCCTGAGTATTGTGTCCCTGCATGGCTGCTTGGTCTGTGGGGTGCGCCCTCTATTCTGTGCCCTTGCACTCTGCTCTGTTGTGTGTCTCTGCACACGCTCCGTGCTCGTATTCTGTCTCGTGTCTTGTCTAGTGTTTGTCCTTCGTGCCATGTTCTGTCCCTGCTCTGCTTTGCCTTGTAGTCCTTGTTTGCTCTGATTCTGTTCCGTGTTTCTGTCCTAGTGTCATGTCTTGCTCTGCTTTGTGGCTTCAGGTACCCTGCCTCTGTCTCTGTCCCTGGCGTGCCTCTCTGCACGCGCAGGACTCTGCCTCGCCTTTCCCTGGCGTGTCTCTACACGTGCAGGCCTCGCTCTGTACCCTGTCTAGTCCCAAGGTCCTTCCTTGGCCCGGCTCTGGGCTTCGGCCTACGCTCCGCTGCTAGACTGTCCCTGTCCCTGGCATGCTCTCTGCATGCGCAGGTCTCTGCCTTGTTCTTTGTATTGTCCCTGATGTTTCGTGCGCCCTTGCACTTTTCGCACTAGGCTTTGCCGTACTGGCTGTATGTGTCTCTGTCCTGTGTCTTTGCCTAGCCCTGCCTTGTGGCTCCGTGCACGTGCCTGGTCGCCTGTGCCTACTTGGTGTGCCTCAGCCGTGCCGCCTCTAGCCATGCTCGCCTGTGTGCCCTAGCCGTGCCCCGTCCAGTGCTATAGTGGTCTGGCTGCGTGGCCCCGCAGCGGTGCCGCCTCTAGTCGTGCCCGCTTGCAACTGCCATCGTCGGTACCACCTGCCGGTGCTCCCCAGCTGTGGTCTCTGTGCTCCCTTGCACTCACGCTGGTTCTCGCACTGTGCCTTTTCGTGGTACTCTTGCACAAAGCCTTTTGCTCGTTTCTGTACTCTAGTTTGCCTGCCGGATTCCATAACCTGCCGACCGCTGCCAGAGGTCCGGACCTAGATGACTGCGGCCTGATGTCCGGAGCTGATGTCCGTAGCCAGATACCTGGACCCTGTCCGTCGATGCCAGCATTTGGATTCCGATGCCACCGTATTCTGTGCCTCTCCCTGGCATGCCCCTTGGCATGTGCAGGCCACCGTCCTGTGAACCTGATCCGTCCCTGGCATGCCCCTTGGCATGCGCAGGTCTCTGTCCTGTGAACCTGATCCTGGCGTGTCCGTTGACACGCACCATGTCACTAACTCTCTTGTTTCCTTGCATGGAACCCTGGCTAACTACTGGATGTCCGGATCCTGCCGATCACCCTCTGAGCTACAGACCCTGATGCCCTGGTTGATCGTGGACTGTTTTCCGGACTCCGATGTCCGTGTACCATCTGCACGTTCCATGCCTGGACCTCGACGTGCCATTGAACGCACCCTGTTTCATGAACTCTGTGTTCACGTTTGCTGTTGCACCCTGAAGAGTTCCACAAGTCTTGGACCTTGGCGTGCTCTAGGAACGCACCCTGCTTTATGTTCTGTGTGTTCACGTTTTGCACCTGTTGTACCTGAAGTCTTTCTTAATGAAGTTCCTTTGAATTAATGACTCGTCTTGCCTTGTCTTGTCTTCCTGAGCCGGCCGTCTGGTCCAGCTGCCGTGGTGGCTCACCCCCTTGGACTTGCCCCTGACACTCCCTGTATAGGGGGTGGTTCTCACTAGGTCAGCTCGCCCTAGGTGGGTGGGTGCCACGGTCCAGAGGGTCCACTCTTACTAAGAAGAACGACTCAGCGTAAGCTGACACTTCGTCACAACTCCCCAATCCTGGTATGCATGGTACCCCTCATCCCCCAATCCTGGTATGCATGGTACCCCTCATCCCCTAATCCTGGTATGCATGGTACTCCCTCATCCCTATCCTGGTATGTATGACCCCCATCCTGGTATGCATGGTACCCCTCATCCCCCAATCCTGGTATGCAAGGTACCCTTCATCCCTCAATTCTGGTATGTATGGTCCCCCTCATCCCCCAATCCTGATATGCATGGTACCCCTCACCCCCCTATCCTGGTATGCATGGTATCCTTCATCCCCAATTCCTGGTATGCATGGTCCTCTCACCCCCCAAATCCTGGTATGCATGGTCCTCTCACCCCCCCAATCCTGATATGCATGGTACCCCCTCATCCCCCCCCCCAAATCGTGGTATGCATGGTACCCCCTCATCTCCCCCCCCCAATCGTGGTATGTATGGTCCACTCACCCCCCTGTGCTGGTATGCATGGTACCCTACATCCCCAATTCCTGGTATGCATGGTCCTCTCACCCCCCCTATCCTGGTATGCATGGTCCTCTCACCCCCCCTATCCTGGTATGCATGGTACCCTTCAACTTCCAATCCTGGTATGCAGAGGCGTATCTAGGCTTCCTGGCACCCGGGGCAAGAATTTGGTTTGGCGCCCCCCCACTCCAAATCCCCCACACATTAACCCCCATCCCCACTCATTAACCCCCATCCCCACTCCAAATCCCCCCCACACACACATTATGTACCCCCCACTCCAAATCCCCCACATATTAACCCCATCCCTACTCATTAACCCCCCCAACAATAACCCCCATCCCTACTCATTAACCCCCCCGTCCATACTCCCAAATCCCCCAACACATTATGTACCCCCCCACTCCAAATCCCCCACACATTAACCCCCATCCCCACACATTAATTTCATCTCCACTATTTAACCCCCCCACACATTAACCCCATCCCCACTCATTAATCCCATCGCCACACATTAACACCCCCCATCTTCGGTGGTTTCTTCAGCTCCACATTGGAGCACACTTACCACCAGTGCTGAGCGTTCTGTAGAGGCTAAATCCAAGTCGGCTAAAGGACCTCTGCTGACGTCATGCCCATGTGACCAGAAGGGGCGGCACCTCTTCCTCCATAGAGCAGCAGGGCAGACAGGAGGAAGCTGCGGATGATTTAGCATCAACCGCAATTGTACTGGCGTCTATACAGACATCAGTACAATTGTTCCCTGGGAGCCGGCACGCGCACCTTCTCTGCGCCTGCTGTCAGCGTGACAGGTAACACAGAGAACCGCCGACTCTCAGGCCAGGGGGGCGGCAGAACGCAGCCGCCAGGGAGAACACTGCGGACCGCTGCATTCCGGCCCGGACTGCGCCCCCTGCCGGCTGCGCCCGGGGCAACTACCCCCTGTTGCCCCCCCCCCAGATACGCCCCTGCACTGGTATGCATGGTCCTGTCATCCCCTGTGGGAGGAACGGCCCCCTTCGAGTGTCCAGGCCGGGACCAAGGGAGCCGGGGGAAACTGTCCCTGGGGGGGCAGAATTCAGGGACGGACCGTTGTGACAGACAGATGGGCTGGAGGAGGGACCAGTACAAAAGAGGCGGGAAATTCCTGGGACGATGAGTCAGCAGACCTAGACAGAGACAGCAGGAGACTGTGGGAGTGGCTGAAAGCGAGAGTGACTCACCAGTGCCAGGGAGGACGCTCACCGAGGACTCCAGAAAGACATTACTGAGGCGATTATCCGGGTCTTGCTGCCTCGCTCCAGCCCGCGGCCACTGCGGCCCCAGTTCAACCTGCGGCCACTGCCGCCTCCCCTCAGCCCGCGGCTGCGGCCTACCCGCGGTCACCCACGGCCGCCTCGCCCCAGCCCATGGCTGCGGCCTGTTCCCCGCCACCTGCAGCCGCACTGTTCTCACCAGTGGCCGCGGCAAGTACAGCACGGCCGGCGGCCACCACTGTCCCGCTCTGGTCCGCAACAGGGGCCGGGCCTCTGCTGACCGCGGACCCCCCCATCGCAGCTGTTAGCTGTGCAGGTGGCCTGTCATTCGCCACCACACATCGCTGCTGCTTGCCCCAGGCCAGGGGCTGCGGCCCAACCGTCCAAGGACTCCGCCGGAGCCTGTGGGGCTCCAGTGTAATAAGCGTGTCGGAGTGCGTGAAGACTTCGTCATCGCCTCAGCAGCTGGGCCCAGCAACTACTACGCCGAAAGACCACCAACCCGAATGGTGAGGGACGTCTGGACGGCTAAGTTGACTTTATAATTAAGGACCCGTAGTAGGCCATACTGCGGCCCTATAGTGACCGGCTGTTGCCGGAAGTAGTCGTGTTCTACCCGTTTGTGTGCGCTTGTATAGAACCCCTGCGAGGGCAACCTGTGTTACTCCTTTTGGTGACTGAGGAAAGTTCCCTCTAGCCTTATAAACGTTAATATAGAAAGCACCTAATTGTCTCGCGACTCGTCACTGCATCCTGCGTACCACACCCCCAATCTTGGTATGCATGGTCCTCTCACCCCCCCAATCCTGGTAAGTATGGTCCTCTCACCTCTCCTATCTATACTGGTTTGCATGGTCCCCTCACTCCTATTAAAACTACACACATACAAAAAAAAAAAAAACATTTATACTCACCCTTCTTTCCTGTGCTCCAGCGCTGTCACCACGTTCTGCTGGAGGCCGGGTTAGGAGTCTGGCGCTGGAGTACGCGCTTGCCCATAGCGCTGTCCGGCGCCATATTGCTGAAGACACACTGCAAGTGTGTCTTCAGTAAAATGTCGCCGGATCGCGCTATGCGCATGCGCGATTCCGGCCGAAGAGAAGCGCCGCAGCAACGCTCCTCCCGATCAGGTAAGTATGTAAGTATGGCGTTGGAGATGGCAGTATGCAGTGTGTACGGTACCGCCATCTCCGGCGCCATACACACTCCTCACCGCTGGCTGCCTCATTCTGTCTGGAGCCAGACTGCGCAGGCGCGTTGCGCTTGCGCAGTCTATAAAGGCTTCAGACAGAGTGACGCTTACAGCGTTATATTATAGATTCTAATTTACTGAGATAATGACTTTTGGGCTTTCTTTGGCTGTAAGCCATAATCATCAGCATTAATAAACACTAGAAATAGATCCGTCTGTAATGTCTCTATATATCAGTTTCACGTTTTGTATTGAAGAACTGAAATAAATTAACTTTTTGATGATATTCTAATTTTGTGCGATGCACGTGTGTGTGTGTGTATAGGTGCATGTATTTATATGTGGGTGTGTTATATGCGTGTATTTATATATGTGTGTATATAGATGCATGTATTTATGGTTGTGTATATATACTGTATATATGTATGTATTTATATAGATGCATGTATTTATAGGTTTCTATATATACTGTATATATGTGTGTATTTATGTATATATATATATATATATATATATATATATATATATATATATATAGATGTACATATTAATATATGTATATTGATGCATGTGTTTCTGTGTGTATACATAGATGAATGTGCTGGTGTGCACGTGTAGATGCAAGGATGTATATGTGTGTGTCTTGTCTGTAAATATATGGGGGCAGATTCCTCCAGCTTGGAATCCTAGAGGAGGGGCTGCAGGAGAGTCATCTTGGGATGCCCTATTTTCTGTGCAGAATAAGAATCCCCCCTAAGCAGGGAGTACAGCTGTGCCTAATGCTGAGACACTGCAGTCAGCACTCTGTCTCCCCTGTGCTGCAGCTGACACACAGGCTGATGTGGAGGAGGGGCTGCTGGGAAATGAACAGAAGCATTTAACTCTGCCAGTACCAATGTGCTGCTGGGGTTAGACAGATGGCTGCATATGTTCTCACTTCTTTTGTTACCAAAAATGTCAGTGACACAGGTCGTTCTGTCCCTGATCATCTTATTATCTTGTCTTATCAGGAAAACATAATATAATTTATTTAGCTATTACAGAGTTAAGGTAGCTCATGCTAAGATGATGACATACATTTCTAGAAATAACATCCCGTTCTGATCAGGTGACTTTTGTGCATGTAATGAATTGCAAACAAGTAAACCTTGGTCAATATGGATATGTACTTAAATGTAGATAATTTAGCTGCATTTGGGTGTACTGACTGTATAGTGTGTAGATTTTGTGTCATTAGTTTGTTCTTAGAGGGAATCTGTCACCAGGTTTTTCCCACCTAATCAGAGAGGAGCATAATGTAGAAACAGAGACCCTGATTCCATTGATGATTCACTTACTGGTCAGCTTGCTGTAGTTTTTATTCAATCAATGTTTTATCAGCAGGAGATTTTCACTAGAGGACTGTTTGGCCTGCTCCAGGTAGTATAACCACACCCCCACCACTGATTGGCAGCTTTCTGCCTATGCACAGTGTACACAAAAAGTTGTCTGTCATTGCTGATGGTGGCATTATACAGAGCTCAGCTGTCATGATCCAGGGTGGATCTGACAGATTAAATGCACAAGTAACCTTTTTTTTCCTGTGAGCTGTTTTGCTCAGGGTTGGTTTTGTCCCCGGTGGCCAGTATGGTCATTGTACTTGTGCTTAGAGATAGTTTTACCCCGGTGGCCAGTATGGTCATTGCACTGGTGTTTTTAGAGATAGTTTGCCCCGGTGGTGGTTAGAGTAATTGCTCTATAAAGGTGTGTCAGTAGTGTTAACTCACGTTGGTGATTAGTGTTGAGCCATACCATCCGATATCGTGAAATATCGGATTGGATCGGACCAATACCCAAAAAGTATCGGATATCACGGATTCCGATACCGGAAACCAATGCAAGTCAATTGGACAGAAATATCGGAATTAAAATAAACCCTTTCTTTCCTTGTAGGTTAATTCTACATGAAGAAAAACAACTAATAATAATGTAGAATGTATTGGGGGAGGTGGAGGAGACATTAAAGGCATAGAGGTTTAGCCCAATCAAATGGAATAGCAGGAATTTTTTTTTTTTTTTTTTAAGACGTTCGGAGTTACAAAGATATTGACTATGTTAACCTTTTTTATATTTTGTCAGATATGTATGTTTCACTACTTCCATGCTCTTCACCTTCTTTTTTACTTCTCCCACACTTTCTCCTTCATGATCCAGCAGCAGCAGCATGTTTTCCATCAACTTCTTCTTCACCTTCTTCCTATTATTCTTTTTTTTTTTACATTCTTCATATTCTTCTTATTCAACTATTATTCATCTTCATATTCTACTTCTTCATCTTCTTCCTATTCTTCTTCTTCATCATATTCTTATTTGTGACAGGCATTCCTGTAGTTGTTATCTATAAAAGTTTGAAGATTACACCTTCCGTTCTGCCTGTCACAAAAGATTTACAACAGGATTTGTCCGCGTTCAGTTTGGCCTGCAGCAGCATTTTCCAGGGGCACCATGAGGAGGAACGGACTCACCCCCATACACTGCTTTGTCTTCTTCTGCTTATAATTTAGATAATATCTTTTGCTCTGATTTTTAGTCTTATGCTTAATGTTCTTCTGCTTTTTGTTCTTCTGCTTTTTGTTCTTCTGCTTTTTGTTCTTCTGCTTTTTGTTCTTCTGCTTTTTGTTCTTCTGCTTTTTGGTCTTCTGTCTCTTGTTGTTCTGTATCTTGGTGGCTCTCTTCATGTTCTTTGTCCTCTTGGTCATCTTCTTCAGGGTCATCTTTTTGGTCTTCTTTGGGGTGGTCTTCAGGGTCATCGTCAGGGAGATACAGAGCGATTACCAAAAACCATTTCAAAAAGTTTGAACTTGGAAATGTAGCAGAAGGTACAAGAAGGCTGATGAACTGTCGAGAACCGGCTGACGGTACTCGAACACAGATGGGTAGCAGGAGGAACAAGAGCCAATGGCACTACCGAGGACCAGCTGATGGTACTGGAACCCGGTTACTAAGCAGGAGGTACCTGTGCTAGAAAGAACTACCAAGGACCAGCAGACGTTGCTGGAACTCAGATACCGAGAAGGAGGCACCTTAGCCAAAGGCACTGCTGAGAAACAGCTGATGGTGCTGGAACCTGGATGGGTAGCAGAAGGTACCCATGAAAAACAAAGTTGCAAGGCCGCGAGCCGTCTGCAGTTACCGAAACCCACAGTCCCTACAGGGGGTGCTTGTCCTATTGGCACTACGGAACCAGCCTTTATTGCCAGATCCCGCAGCCCACATAGGAAGCACCTAAACTGCAGGCACCATAGAGTCGGCTAACCCGACCGCAACACGACAGGACAACGTATTGGTGTCAAAGTTACGTTGACACTACCCGGAAACAGCTGGCGTGCTGGAACCAGTCTGGGCAGGAAGGAGTACCAGTGCCAAAGACACTTCTGAGCAGTAACTGGAGCCCAGGGATAACAGTAGAAACAGTGTATCCAGAGGCCTAATTGGAGCAAGTTTAAAATCTGGAGTAGTATGATTGTGGACAGAGCAGGCGAAATTGCCGGACACACAGCAGGGGATCAGCTGACGTTACTGAACCCCACTAACACTGGAGCTAGTGTTTTTCTATGTGCAGATGGCACTTCCGAGCAACAACTGGTGGTGTTGGACCTAGGATCAATCATGGTGTAGGCTAAGGACTAATTGGAGCAAGTTTAATATCTGATGTTGGGATGAATGTGGAGGGAGCAGGAGATATTGATGGACACACAGCAGGGGATCAGCTGACGTTACTGAACCCCACTAACACTGGAGCATGTGTTTTTTTCTGTGCTGACGGCACTTCTGAGCAACAACTGGCGGTGTTGGAGCCCAGGGTCATTCATGGAGTAGGCTAAGGCCTAATTGGAGCAAGTTTAATATCTGATTGTTGGGATGAATGTGGAGGGAGCAGGAGATATTGCCGGACCCACAGCAGGGGAGCAGCTGACGTTACTGAACCCCACTAACACAGGAGCTAGTGTTTTTCTCCGTGCAGACGGCACTTCTGAGCAACAACAGGCGGTGTTGGAGCCCAGGGATTACAGTTCAGGTGGTAGAAACATGAACACAATAGGAGACTTGGATACTGTTGCCAACCAATTATATATTCTGGAAGAGGACTGGCAAATTCTGGCAAGATCCAGGCCTTGTTCATTTTCAGAAAAGTAAGCCGGTCAACGTTAGTGGAGGATAGTCGCGTGCGACGGTCTGTTAGTACACCACCTGCGACACTAAAGACGCGTTCCGATAATACACTAGCAGCAGGGCAAGCCAGCACCTCCAATGCATAGTGGCTAAGCTCTGGCCATGTATCCAGCTTAGAGACCCAAAACTTGAAGGGGGAAGAGCCGTCTGGGAGTACAATGACAGGGAAAAACATGTAGTCTGTCACCATCTGACGGAAACGTTGCCTCCTGCTGACTGGAGCCGTCTGTGATGGTGTAGACATTTGTGGCGGGCACACAAAACTTTGCCACATTTGGGCCATACTGGTTTTGCCTTGTAATGAGGCGCTGCCTCTGCTCCCTCTTTGTGCAGAGCTTCCTCCACTGCCTCGACGCACAGAGCTTCTTTGTAAAGCACTAGCAGCACTGCTCTCGGGTGGAATGGTGAACATGATGGAATGCACTAGTGTGTCTTGGTACTCCCGCATTTTACGCTCCCGGTTCAACGGTGTTATGAGGCTTTGTAAGTTGTCCCGGTAGTGAGGGTCTAGGAGGGTGTACACCCAATAATCAGCCGTGTTGAGAATGTGGGCGATGCGGCGGTCATTTCTCAGGCACTGCAGCATGAAATCAACCATGTGCTGCAGACTCCCAAATGGCCAAGAAACGCTGTCCCCTGCTTGAGGCGTCATTTCTGCCTGCTCTGCATCACCCCACCCTCGCTCTACATACTGACTACTAGAGCATTGTGTACCTCCCTCCTCTGGAGAGATGTCTTCCTCCTCCATTGACTCCTCCTCATCCTCCTCACAAAGTGTCCCCTGCTTAGGCCTTTGTGAGGAACCACGTTGCGCAGACTGTCCAGAAGCAGATGGCATTTGTGACTCCTCATCCTCCACCTCTTCCAAAACCTCCTCCCTTAGTGCTTGCAGTGTTTTTTGAAGCAGGCAGATAAGGGGGACAGTCATGCTGACTAGTGCATCATCTGCACTCGCCATCCATGTGGAATCATCGAAGGCACGCAAAACGTGGCAGATGTCCTTCATAGAGGCCCACTCAGTGGTGGTGAAGTGTGACCGGCGCGCAGTGCGACTTGTTTGCGTCTGATGCAGCAGGTACTCCATTACTGCTGCCTGCTGCTCACACAACCGCTCCAACATATGTAACGTTGAATTCCACCTGGTGGGTAGGTCACATATGATGCGCTGTTCCGGAAGGCGGAATCGGCGCTGCAGAGCTGCAATGCACGATCTTGCCATGCTGGAACGCCGCAAGTCAGTGCACTCTATGCGGACCTTGTGCAGCAGTGCATCAAGATCCGGATAGTCCCTCAGAAAGCTCTGCATGACCTAGTTGAGCACATGTGCTAGACATGGGATGTGAGTGAGGTTGCCTAGACCAAGAGCTGCCACCAGATTTCGGCCATTGTCACACACTACCAAGCCTGGCTGGAGATTCGCTGGCACAAACCACACGTCGCTCTCCTGCTTGATGGCATTCCAGAGCTCCTGCGCTGTGTGGCTTCGATTCCCCAAAGAAATTAATTTCAGTACAGCCTGTTGACGTTTGGCCACTGCTGTGCTCATACAGGTCGTAACAGGCTCCTGCAGCGCTGATTCTGAGGAACAGAAGTATGAGGAGGAGTCAATGTGTACAGACTGGATTCCTGCAATCCTTGGAGTTGGCAGAACACATACAGCGCCACTCTCAAGATCTGTACCCGGCTCCACAACATTGACCCAATGGGAAGTGAGGGAAAGGTATCGTCCCTGTCCATGGTTACTGGTCCACGCATCGGTGGTCAGGTGGACCTTGCTACTGACGGCGTTTAGTAGCGTATGTTTAATTTTTCCCTCCACATGCTTTTGCAGGGCAGGGACGGCTTGCCTGCTGAAATAAAAGAGGCTGGGCATGCTGTATTGTGGGACTGCCAATGCCATGAAGTTGTGGAAGGTGTCTGTCTCCACCAGCCTGAATGAGAGCATTTCAAGGGCCAGTAGTTTGGCAATGCCAGCATTCAGAGCCTGTGCTCGGGGATGGTTTGCCGAGTATGGCCGCCCTTTCTCCGATGCCTGTGCTACCGATGGCTGTAGAGTGGCATGGGAGAGTGAGGATGAACGGGAATGGGGTGCTGTGGGTGGAATGTCACTGGGTCTCTGGACCACAGTGCCAGAGGTTCTTCCATGGCGATCCTGTGAGGAAGCCGAACCAGCTGTGTGTGAGCTGGAGGAAGAGGCTACAACATGAGCTGAAGAGGTGGTAGGTGGTGCTGTAGGTTGGCCTACGTCTTCAGTGTGCCTTTGTAACTCCACCACGTGCTTGGTCCGCACATGTTTCCACATATTTGTGGTATTGAGGTTGCTGACACTTTTCCCTCTTTTGACTTTCTGATTACACAGCTTGCATTTGACAAAGCAAATGTCATCTGCAACTGTGTCAAAAAAGTCCTGGGAGCGCCCGTTTTGGGTTTTGGAAGAGGAATGCTCCTAACGGGTGCCGAAGTGGAGGCTACAGGCAACCAAGTCTGCCCCCTCCCTCTCCCTCCTGTTTTGGCCATTCGGGGAATCTCTTCCTCAGAGCTGCTCCCACCACCTTCCTGTTCATCACGCCATGATGGGTCAAGGACCTCATCATCTACACTCCCCTCTTCAAACACCTGCTTCTCCTGGGTTGTCTTGCCAGCACAGTACGCACCAGAAAGTGGCACCTGAGTCTCATCATCTGATGCGTACTGAGGTGTGCTGACCATAGGCACTGGCCCACCCGCCTCTTCAGATTCAGAGGGACAAAGCAGTTGCGCATCACTGCATACTCCCTCTTCTTCACATTCTAGAATGCTGCTTGGTTGGCCCCCTGTTTCCAAGCTAAGAGATTCAGAGAACAGAAGTAGAGAAGGCTCCTGTCCAGGGCTCTCTGACTGCCTGGGCAATTTGGCAGGTGGTGAAGAGACAGATGGTTGCTCTTCAGTGCTCTGGCCCTGAGAGGATGTGGAAGTCATTGAAGTCGATGCATTAGCTGCCATCTATCCGACAACGGCTTCAATTTGTTCATCCCGCAGCAGTGGGGTACGGCGAGGTCCTACAAAGCTGCGCATAAAGGACTGTTCCCTGGTAAAACTGGGGGATGCTGAGTCACTGGTCCCCGCAGCAGGCACAGAATCCCCACATCCTTTCCCTGCTGAAACTCCATGCCAACGACCATGTGCCTTACTCCCTGTCTTCTTCATCTTGGTAGACTGATAAAGATAGGCAGAAAAGTACAAAGGGGGGGCTTAGTGTGCTTATTCCTGAACAGCTGCTAACAGGTATAAGAAACACTAATTTTATAAAGTGTGTGGACTACACTTTAATATGAGCTAATGTGGCCTACACAACTGTCAAGTTGAGTGTTTGGTGAACTTTATTTTTTTTAAAAAAAACAAAAAGGATGTGACCAAAGATGTGAAAGCGATAGTATCACAAACTTTTTGTAGCTACTACAATGCAGGAAGGTAACCTACAATGCAATAGAAGAGGCTCCAAAAAAATAGGCTAATACTAGAGTTGAGCGAAACGGGTCAAAAAAATTGAAAAGTCACCGACTTTCGCCAAAGTCGGGTTTCATGAAACGAAACCCGACCTTAGCGTGAGGTCAGCCACGAGGTCGGCGACTTTAGCACCAAAGTCGTGTTTCAAAAGATGCTTGAGCGCCCTTTTTGCAGCCAATCAGGAAGAACGGACACTGTGGGCAACGTGATGACATAGGCAGCGGTCACCACCATCTTGGAGAAGGGCATGCAAGTGATTGGCTTGCTTTGTGGGACGTCACAGGGGGAATAAAAGGGTGGGGACGCCGACCGCCATGTTACTCATGCTGATCTCAGAATAGGGAGAGCTGATGCTGATTCTGTAGGGAGAGTGTTAGGCAGGGAAGAAGATACCAAAAACTGATTCTGCTGCTAGCGATTTTGCCTGTACAACACACCAGTCACTGTGCAGTGCAAGGGGAGGCTATATTTTGGTGCATCAGCTCTGTTGGTTATTAGGCTGCCTTTTAAGGCTAACTGGTAGCTGCATTGCTGTGTGCCCACTGCTGAGCAAACTGCTTTTTTCAAAGCAATCCAGATTTTATAGTTTTGTCCTTGTGAGTTACTGAGCGGTCATTTTTCACACACCGTACAGCGGTGTACGCTCCTCTCTCAGTACTGTGTAACGCCTGTTATCACGGCCACAGTGAAGCTATCTGTGTGTGACTCTGTAAGGATAAGTCGAGGAGTTGTACTGTTCTTACAGACCTCCACCTTATAGTTTTGTCTGGTTTTCAAACAGTTTAGTATATTTGCTGCTTGATTACATTCAAAACTATAGAGAGACAGCGTGTGTCAGTCCGTATACTAAAACACGGAGCTTGACAATTTTACATACACTGGACAGCGGTGTACGTGCATGTTCCTCTCTCAGTACCGTGTAACAGCTGTTATCACGGCCACAGTGAAGCTATCTGTGTGTGACTCTGTATGGATAAGTCGAGGAGTTGTTCCGTTCTTACAGACCTCCACCTTATAGTTTTGTCTGGTTTTCAAACAGTTTAGTATATTTGCTGTTTGATTACATTCAAAACTATAGAGAGACAGCGTGTGTCAGTCCGTATACTAAAACACGGAGCTTGACAATTTTACATACACTGGACAGCGGTGTACGTGCACGCTCCTCTCTCAGTACCGTGTAATTGCTGTTATCACAGCCACAGTGAAGCTATCTGTGTGTGACTCTGTAAGGATAAGTTGAGGAGTTGTTACATTCTTACAGACCTCCACCTTATAGTTTTGTCTGGTTTTCAAACAGTTTAGTATATTTGCTGTTTGATTACATTCAAAACTATAGAGAGACAGCATGTGTCAGTCCGTATACTAAAACACGGAGCTTGACAATTTTGCATACACTGGACAGCGGTGTACGTGCACGCTCCTCAGTACCGTGTAACGGCTGTTATCATGGCCACAGTGAAGCTATCTGTGTGTGACTCTGTAAGGATAAGTCGAGGAGTTGTTCCGTTCTTACAGACCTCCACCTTATAGTTTTGTCTGGTTTTCAAACAGTTTAGTATATTTGCTGTTTGATTACATTCAAAACTATAGAGAGATAGCGTGTCAGTCCGTATACTAAAACACGGAGCTTGACAATTTTACAAACACTGGACAGAGGTGTACGTTCACGCTCCTCTCTCAGTACCGTGTAACGGCTGTTATCACGGCCACAGTGAAGCTATCTGTGTGTGACTCTGTAAGTATAAGTCGAGGAGTTGTTCCATTCTTACAGACCTCCACCTTATAGTTTTGCCTGGTTTTCAAACAGTTTACTATATTTGCTGTTTGATTACATTCAAAACTATAGAGAGACAGCGTGTGTCAGTCCGTATACTAAAACACGGAGCTTGAATAATTTTACATACACTGGACAGCGGTGTACGTTCACGCTCCTCTCTCAGTACCATGTAACGGCTGTTATCACGGCCACAGTGAAGCTATCTGTGTGCGACTCTGTAAGGATAAGTTGAGGAGTTGTTCCGTTCTTACAGACCTATACTGTAGGGAGATTCCAGTTCTGCCCAATTCTATATACACCTTGTAGTTTGTTATACACTAGGAAATTTCTGCCGGTCACATTGCGGTGTTAAATAAACAGGGCCTGACTGAATCCCACAGTGTCCTGAAGTGTAGAGACATTTCAATTCTCCACAGTCCTCTATACACCCTTCTAACAGCATAGAGAATCTGCCTGTCATATTGCGGTGTTAAATAAACTGGGTCTGACTGAATCCCACAGTCTCCTGAAGTGTAGAGACATTCCAATTCTACACAGTCCTCTATTCACCCTTCTAGCAGCATAGAGAATCTGCCTGTCATATTGCGGTGTTAAATAAACAGGGCCTGACTGAATCCCACAGTGTCCTGAAGTGTAGAGATATTCCAATTCTACACAGTCCTCTATACACCCTTCTAACAGCATAGAGAATCTGCCTGTCATATTGTGGTGTTAAATAAACAGGGCCTGACTGAATCCCACTGTCTCCTGAAGTGTAGAGACATTCCAATTCTCCACAGTACTATATACACCTTGTTTTACAGTACCAGAGAGTTGGTGTAAATTTGGATACATTTTTCCAAAAAATGAGGAAGTGTGATGGAAGAGTCCGTGGAAGTGGGCAGGGGCTGGCAGCTGGTAATGATGGTGTTGGTGGTGGATCTGCTGGTAGTGTCAAAAGCAAAATAACACCTAATACTGGAGGTTTTGAGGCTGCGTCATCGTCTGGCTCCACAAGGCCTCGAAGGCTCCCTTTTCTGGGAGTAGGTAAACCGCTTCTAAAGCCGGAGCTTCAAGAACAAGTTTTGGCTTACATTGCTGACTCAGCCTCCAGCTCTATCGCCGCCTCTTCTGAAGTTTTAAAAAATAAAAGCACTGAGTCATCATTGGAGGCTCATGGTCATGAACCACACCTTTCCTTGTGTCCTTCACCTTTACCAAAATTGAAGGATGCGGTAGGTCACAATACAGATTACTCCATGGAGCTGTTTTCACATACCATGCCTGGGTTAACAAGTCAAATCGTGAATTACCCAGGCCAAGATGAATCTGACAGTGAGTGCACTGATGCACAGCCACTGCTAGAGTTATCTGCTGGTACATTCACTCAGAGCACTACATTGTCCTCGCAGTCTACTGAGACAGAATCTGTCCCTGATGAAACTCAGGTGCCCCTTCCCGCCTACTATACCACCATACACGGTGACACAGAGGAAGGTGCACATGACATTGAAGAGGAGGTGATGGATGACTCTGTTGTTGACCCAGATTGGCATCCATTGGGGGTAGAGTGTGCCGCTGCCAATAGCTCAGAAGAGGAGGAGGAGCATCCGCAGCAGGCATCGACATCGGAACAGTTGTTATCTGGCAGGCAAGGAGCAGTCCAAAAACGGGTTACAAAAACCCAAAAAAGTGCAGGACAGCTTGGCCAGACGGTCAAAAAAGCACAGCGTCCAAGGCCTCAAACTGTAGTACCTAGTAGGAAGAGTGCAGTGTGGCACTTTTTTTAACAAAATCCTAATGATCAGGCAAAGGTAATCTGTAAGGAGTGCGCAAAGACCTTTAGCCGAGGGAAAAATCTGAGAAATTTGAATACCAGTTGCATGCTAAGACATTTAACCACCATGCACTTGCAAGCGTGGATGGACTACCAAAACTCACGTACCACATGTGCTACTGCTCCCAAAGAAGGTAGTCAGCAACGCAACATTGTTTCCCCCACTGAAAGTCCACCGGTTAGCATACCACCAGCAAATGTTGAGTTGTCGTCGCAAGGGCAAATCATTCAGGGAATCACACTGTTATTGCAATGAAAGACTGAATCTAGGCCATCAGAAAGAACACCAACTCCATCACCATCAACCCTCTCTCAGTCCGCCATGTCCACCGCTACTTCCACCATATCCAGCTCTCAAGTCCAGCTCACCCTACCAGAGACTATGAGTAGGACAAAAAAGTGCTCATCCTCTCATCCGTGTACACTGGCTTTGAACACCCACATTGCCAAACTAATCTCGTTAGAGATGATGCCCTATCGGTTGGTTGAAAGCGCAGCTTTCCGCGAACTAATGGCCTACGCAGTTCCACTCTATGAACTACCCAGTCGCCACTTCTTTTCTCGCAAAGCCATCACAGGCCTCCACCTTCATGTGAAAGACCGCATTGTCCATGCACTCAAGCTGTCAGTGAGTGGAAAGGTGTACCTCACAACTGATACGTGGTCCAGTAGGCATGGCCAGGGACGTTATGTGTCCATCACTGCGCACTGGGTTAATGTGGTGGATGCAGGGTCCACAGGGGACAGCGGTGGTGGCACAGTGCTGCCTAGCCCACGGTACAGGAAACAGTTGGCTGTAGGCGTTCGACCCTCCTCCTCCTCCTCCAGTAGCGAAAGCTGGTCCACAGAGCGCAGTCACACGAGCACTGCATCCGCAGTTGACAGTGTTGCAAACGAGGTGTCCGCCTATCGATCAGCTAGTGGAAAGCATCATCAGGCTGTGTTACAGATGATGTGTTTGGGCGACAGACACACCGCAGCGGTACTGGCCGACTACTTTCAGCGACAAACTGAATCATGGCTGGGCAGTCTACATCTTGAGGCAGGCAAGGTAGTTAGTGATAACGGCTGGAATTTTGTGGCAGCCATAGCCCTTTCAAAACTCAGACACATACCTTGCTTGGCTCACACCTTGAACCTGGTGGTGCAGTGCTTCCTCACTAATTATCCTGATTTAACAGGCCTGCTCCTTAAGGTTCGAAGACTGTGCTCGCACATCCGCCGGTCACCGGTACACTCCAGTCATATGCAGAAGCTGCAGCGATTGCTCCACCTTCCCAAGCACTGCCTAATTATCAACGTTGCAACAAGGTGGAACTCCACCCTGCACATGGTTGAGCGGCTGTGCGAACAAAGGCAGGCCGTAATGCATTTGTGGGAGGATACACGGGCAGGCACTTTGAGGGCAGACATGGAGTTGACAGGTGTGCAGTGGTCGAAACAGAAAGACCTCTGTAAAGTCCTTCAGTGTTTTGAGGAATGCACACGGCTGGTAAGCGCAGATGACGCCATCATAAGCATGAGCATCCCACTTATGCGTCTGCTCATGCAAACTTTGACGCACATTAAGGAGCAGGCGTCTGCAGCCAAGGTTGATGAGGAGGAGGGAAGCCTTGATTACAGTCAGCCATTGTCTGGTCAGGGAACTGTCGTGGACGAGGTGGAGGAAGAAGAGGAAGAGGAGGAGGATGATGATGGGGATGATTATTTAGAGGAGGAGGATGCTTCTCTTGGGGAAAGAGAAAATGTTGGCTTTGCAAGGTCTGGTACAGGGTTTGTGCGTGACTGGAGGGATGTGGATTTGCCAGAAAGTGCTCCTCCAACCAGCACTCGCAGTGCATCATTGACACTGGGAACATTGGCCCACATGTCAGATTATGCCTTGCAGATCCTAAAAAAGGACCCCCGCATTGCCAAAATGATGAACGATGATGACTACTGGTTGGCCAGCATCCTGGATCCACGCTATAAAGACAAATTCCAAAACATGATGCCACAGGAGAACCTTGACCTAATATTGGCTAACAAACAAGCTACTCTGGTAAACCGGTTGGTTGAGGCATTCCCAGCACACTGCAGCGGTGATGGTTCTCACACGATCCCTAGGGGCCGGGGGCAACTTGGAAGCGGTGTTGGTGGTGGACACATCAGAAGTGGCGTTGGAGACAGGGGTTTCACGACCATGTTGTGGACTGATTTTTCAAGTCCCGCTCACACGACTAGTAATACTGCATCGATTGAAAGTGACAGGAGACAGCACTTGTCAAGTATGGTTACAAACTACTTTTCCTCCCATATCGATGTTCTCCCTCACAGGTCATTCCCATTTGACTATTGGGCAGCTAAACTGGACACCTGGCCTGAATTGGCACAATATGCCTTACAGGAGCTCGCATGCCCAGCTGCAAGTGTGCTATCGGAAAGAGTCTTCAGTGCTGCTGGATCAATACTGACAGGAAAAAGGACCCGTCTGTCGACCCAAAATGTGGATGATCTAACCTTCATTAAAATGAACTATGCATGGGTTTCCAAGGCTTTTGTCCCACCTTACCCTGATGACACATAGGATGCCAGAAAATTGTTTTCTTTGGTCCGCCTGTTCCTGGGACTTGACCAATTTCGCCTTTAGCAGCAGGTGAATGTCACACATCAACATATGCCATTTTGTAAACCTCCCTAACTGGGCAGCCTCCTCCCCCTAATGGCCGGGTCACCACCAAGCGCACGCAACCATGTGAGTGCCATTGCCCTGGACAGGTGGGTGGGCCGACTCGGCGCGGGCACTGGCACAGGGCCCTCATAGTGCAATCAAGTGTCTCTTATGGTGGTGGTGCACACCCGCCGTCAGACACACCGCCGTACTATGAGGGGCCTAGTGCCAGTGCCGACGCCCACAAGAGGGCCCCCTTGCTTGGGCAGGGCCCCAGCATTTGCAATGTTTACCTCTCCCTGCTCCTCCGCTGTGTAGTCTGGGCTGTCAAATCCATCACTGGGACTGGCACTTCAAATTTGGTGAACTGATAGAAGATGATGGTTAAGACGTAGCTATGCCGTCCCGCTGGCCGGGATCCAGCTTCAGATGATCAATGGCTTCCAATTCTTATGGACGTCGACTCACAATGAGATGCAGTGGTGGTTTCTCATCAGCTTTAACAGTTTTCCTACACACAGATGTGTGACATTCCAGCGCACATTTTTAAATGTGCCCTCCCTCTCATGCCAATCCACTTGAATCGCCTACGGCCTGTGGCTTATGTGTTTTGCACTCCAAAGTTACGTGACAGATCATGATAGGCAGTGAGCACCATGTTTACCTCTCTCCCTGTGATCAAAATTGGATGGATATGAGTAACGGCGATGGGATCAACGGTTCTGTGATACAGCAACACTTTCTCCACAAAGAAAGGATTTTGCTGTGTCCACACGCTAATTAATTGAGGGTCAGCATCGCCTCTGAGAATTGTGACGGAAGTTGTTGCCGTGAATAGTAATTCATAGATTTCTGCAATAACTAGACTTTAGGTAAATAATTGTATGCATCTAATTTCCTATTGCAGAGAGTCTGAGCTGTCTTACTGAGACAGAAATATAAATGAAGATTTAAAAATACCACCAAAAGTGTATCATGGTGTACGCTTGAAATACATTTCCTTTTTTCTAGTTTTTAGATTGTTGTGTAATCCATGCAGAGAACACAGAGATTTTAAATGTTTAAACTATGCTCTATATACTTGCTATCCAGTGATAATGTACCCTATCTCAACTTTGTACAATCTGATCTAATCCATACTGGGCCTGAGACCATCTGAGCCTGCCTCCTGATCAATACACATAGGTTTTTAATGTGTAAACTATGCAACATATATACGTGTTATCCGGTGAAACTGTACCCTTTATCAACTTTCTCGAATCTTGTAGAATCCATACTGGGCCTGAGAACGGCTGCAGAGCTGTTAAGCAAGCTACAGCAACTGTGGTTTGGACACGTAATGTTTTGCATTTTTTCTGGAATGGCGGTTAGGCAGAAATCAGGAATTACTGTTGACCTGCACTTACTGGGAAATCATAGTTCACGGCGAATTATTGGAATCCCATATCCCCATCACTAAAGGTGTTCAGCGGGTTATCTGCACCTGTAAGCGACAAAAGATGGTCCTTTCAGTGTAGCATGCATGTAGCCCCGGACATGGAAGGCCATGATAGCCCTGTTATTGCTCGATAGCGCGTGCCAGAGCCTCGCGTATCCCTCTAGTAAGCGTTACGCGTACCGCAGGGGCATGCCAGAGTCTCGTTCGTTAACGGAATAAAGCTGACAAATCGCTAGCACAACTACAAACGGACATACCACACCACACTCACACAATCGACAAAGCTTTCAATGTGTGCATCTTTTTTTGAGGTGGCATGGTTGTGGTTTCCCGGGTGGAGTCCAATTAAGCCACAGGCTCCACTCCTGGTAGTGCCCTTTTGGACATTCCTTTAAGGTTCAGCTTTGCAATCATACTGCCCCCGGAAAGCAAACACTTTGGCTTCATGGGACGCTGTTTGGAGGTTCATGGGAATAACGCTGCCCGATCGCAGGTTCCCATAATTTATTGGTGGAAAGTACGACAGTATATGATCATGTTCGTTTTCAGATTTTGTTTTTTTTGGGTTTGGTTTTTACATTTTTAGTCCAGACTTTCTTGACTTCATAAGGGCATGACAAGCCTTGATCTGTGTCTCCTCCACCTCCTCCTTTTACTCCTTCACCTCTTTTCTAAATGTAGTTGCCCTTTTCCATATGTTATTTTTGGCTTCTGAGCATTTTGTCGGCTTTTGGGACTAGCGGGGTGGCTCAACACTACTCATGATATATAGACGTACATTGTTAATGTTTAAACTATGCTATATATACCTGCTATCTGATGATACTGTACACTTTGTCTACTTTTTATATTCTTGTCTAATCCATACTTAGCCTGGGAGTGTCTCTGTGTGATTGATGGAATATATATGGAGATTGACAATTATCCTTTGACTGAATAGAGCTGTACGCTTCTGATACAGTACCATATATGTGATGTTATTTTGTGTCTATTTTGTGCTATATTTGGAAGTTTGGTGGAAGAGGCCACGGACGTGGGCGTGGGGGGGCCAGCTGGTGCTGATGGTGGTGGTGCATCTGCTGGTAGTGGCAAAAGCACAATAGCAGCTAAGGTAGGAGGTGTTGAGCCTGCGTCATGGTCTGTCTATGGAATGCCTCGAAGGCTACCTTTTCTGGGAGTAGGTTAACCGTTTTTAAAGCCGGAGCATGAGGAACTGGTTTGGGCTTACATTGCCAAAACAGACTCCAGCAAATATGCCCTCCTCTTCTGAAGTTTCAAAAAATGCAAGGACTGAGTCGTCAAGTGCTGGCTCTTGGTCAGGAAGAACCTTTTTCCTTGTCTCCTGCCCCCCCACCCAAAGTGAATGATGCAGCAGGCCACACTTCACATTAGTCCATGTAGCTCTTTCTATCATACCATGCATGGGTTATCAAGTCAAATCGTGAATTCCCCAGTCAAAGATGAATCTGACATGGAGTGTGGGTGGCCAGGCAGGGCAGTGGGGTTAATCGGTACCGGGACGGTGTCTCCCTGGGATGTGTCACAGTGGTGGTGACCCGTTCCGTGGCCCTGGGCGTCCATGCAAAGGGGTGAATTACGTTTATAGGTGAATGATACGTGACGCCACCTGTGGTTTCTGAGCAGATTGACCAGCGCTGCAGTGGCGCTTCTCTGGGACAGAAGTTGTGGTGCAGCTAAGATGTAGAAGCCCTGCACAGGTATGGCCATTGTCGCAGGGCACATGAAAGAGTTGGTAGATGGTGTGCAGTGCAGGATGTAGCAGAGCCGTGCGCCAGACGCAGGAGAAAGAGGACAGACACAGTCGTGCAGTTCCTTTACCTGTACTTGGTAAGTGCCGTCCAGGACCCAGAGTACAGATGGAGAAGGAGTTGGTCAGCCTGGAAGTCAATTTGGAATTTTCTCTCTGCAGATAGTTAGTGTGGCCTCCGTTCTAGCGCTTATCTGAGGTACTCGCAGTGCTGAGTTTCTGCTGCAGGAACGTCAGTGTCCCTACAAACTTGGTGACTGGAATCCGGACCATGCGCTCAAGCTAGGAGTGAGCCTTAACTCTGCTCATCCTCCTTCTCCCCTTCATCCTCCAGCTCCCCTTCTCACATCCACACATTTCCCCTTCCCTTCACAGACTGCCCTAACTTACCTCCTCCCGACCACAGACAGCAGCTCCTCAGCAGTCAGGTTCAGAGGTCTCCCTGCTGGCCTGGAGTGGGAAATGTGTTGTGTGTTGGTTAGTGTTGAGCATTCCGATACCGCAAGTATCGGGTATCGGCCGATATTAGCGGTATCGGAATTCCGATACTTAATTCCGATACTTTTTTCATATCGGATTCCGGGATCGGAATCGGAATAGGAAGTTCCCATCATGCTATGAGCCTGCTTGCTTTGATTAAGCCAATGGGAATCCTCCGAAGTGTGGGCACATCCTGTTAGGCATGTAGGCATGTTAACTATTGGCATGGCTGTGATTGGCTGCCGAAATGATGTCATGATGCACTATAAAAGCCACCGCAGCCGCCATTTCTGGTCACTCTGCTGTGAATTCAGTTAGGGACAGGCTGCTGTAGAAGACTGTGAGGGACAGTTAGAAATAGCGATTCTAAAAACAATATTGTGCTTTATCCAGGCTACATAAACCACCACTGTAGCTTGCTTTTCCCTAGCAGCGCTGTTTTCACAGCTGTCTGCAAGGGCTGTGTGAGTGCAGCTCACGCTGTGGAGTGGGTCCTGCAGCCACGTCAGGCTGTAGGCCACCCAGTGTGATCACTGCTGCCTCATACATCTTTTATTTTTTGAGCTGCATTTTTTAAATAATTTCAATCTAGTGTGCTTCCATCCGTATCCATATACGTTGGTTGCAAACACTAGTAGTAGACAGCGGAGCCTTTCTGCAGCCTTTCAGTGCTAGTGTCCACTTTGCTGCACTGTTCACGGCTGTCTGAGAGGTCTCTGACTGTGTGTGAGTGCAGCTCACGCTGAGTAGTGTGTCCTGCAGCTACGTCTGGCTGTAGGACGCTCAGCGTGCGTCACTGCCTCACACATATTTTTATTTGAGTGCAGCTCATTTTTTCTTCTATTAGTGTGCATCCATCCGTCTCCATCTACGGTGGTTGCAAACACTATATAGGAGTACACAGCGGAGCCTTTCTGCAGCCTGTCAGTGCCAGTGCCCACTTAGCTGCACTGTTGACGGCTGTCTGAGAGGTCTCTGACTGTGTGTGAGTGCAGCTCACGCTGAGTAGAGTGTCCTGCAGCTACGTCTGGTTGTAGGACGCTCAACGTGCGTCACTGCCTCACACATATTTGTCTCTGAGTGCAGCTCATTTTTTCTTCTCCTATTAGTGTGCATCCATCCGTATCCATCAACATTGGTTGGTTGCAAACACTATATAGGAGTAGATAGAGGAGCCTTTTTTTCTGGCTTGTGCCCTGCCGGCGCAGCCAGATTAGTATTACCCAATTTTTTTGGAGCCTCATCTTTTGCATTGTAGGTTACCTGCCTGCATTGTAATAGCTCCAAAAAGTTGGTGATACTATCAGTTTCAATTCTTTGTTCTCATACTTTGAGTTTGTTTCAAACAAAGAAACCACATAAAAAGTTCACCAAACACTACATTTTGAACTTGTGTAGGCCACATCAGCTCCTATTAAAGTCTAGTCCACACACACACACTTCATAAAATTAGTGTTTCTTGTACCTGTAACCAGCTGTTCAGGAATAAGCACACTAAGGCCCCCCTTTGTCCTTTTTTGCCTATCTTAAGCAGTCTTGCAAGATGAAGAAGGCAGGGAGTAAGGCGCGGGGGCGTGGGCGTGGGCGTGGAGTTTCAGCAGGGAGAGGACGTGGGGATTCTGCAGGGAGAGGACGTGGGGATTCTACAGGTAGAGGACGTGGGGATTCTGGGCCTGCTGCGGGCACCAGTGGATCAGCATCCCCCAGTTTTAGCAGGCAACAGTCCTTTATGCGCAGCTTTGTAGGACCTCAACGTACCCCACTGCTGCGGGAGGAACAAATTGAAGCCGTTGTCGGATGGATGGCAGCTAACGCATCGACTTCAATTACTTCCGCATCCTCTCAGGGTCAGAGCACCGAAGAGCAACCATCTGTCTCTTCACCACCTGCCAAAGTGCCCAGGCAGTCAGAGAGACATGGACAGGAGCCATCACAATCTCTACTTCTGTTCTCGGAATCTGTTGGCTTGGAAAGAGGGGGCCAGCCAAGCAGCATTCCTGAATGTGAAGAAGAGGGAGTATGCAGTGATGCGCAACTTCTTTGTCCCTCTGAATCTGAAGAGGCGAGTGGGCCAGTGCCTATGGTCAGCACACCTCAGTACGCATCAGATGATGACGAGACTCAGTTGCCACTTTCTGGTGCGTACGGTGCTGGCGAGACAACCCCGGAGAAGCAGCTGTTTGAAGAGGGGAGGGAAGATGATGAGGTCCTTGACCCATCATGGCGTGAGCAACAGGAAGGTGGTGGGAGCAGCTCGGAGGAAGAGATTCCCCTACCGGCCAAAACAGGAGGCAGAGGGAGGGGGAAGACTTGGTTGCCTGTACCCTCCACTTCGGCACCCGTTAGGAGCATTCCTCCTTCCAAAGGCAAACCGGGCGCTCACAAGAGTTGCAGTGCGTGGTCCTTTTTTGACACAGTTGCAGATGACATTTGCTTTGTCAAATGCAAGCTGTGTCATCAGAGAGTCAAAAGAGGGAGAAATGTCAGCAACCTCAATACCACAAATATGTGGAAACATGTGCGCACCAAGCACGAGTTGGAGTTGCAGAGACACCCTCAAGACGTAGGCCAACGTACAGCACCACCTACCACCTCTTCAGTTCGTGTTGGGCCCTCTTCCTCCAGCTCACACACTGCTGGTTCGGCTTCCTCACAGGATCGCCAAGGAAGAACCTCTGCCACTGTTGTCCGGAGACCCTGTCAGATTCCACCCATAACAGCACGTTCCCATCCATCACAGCCATCGGTAGCACAGGCATGGGATAAAAGGCGCCCTTACTCGGCAAACCATCCCCGAGCACAGTCTCTGAATGCTGGCATTGCCAAACTTCTGGCAGTTGAAATGCTGTCATTCAGGCTGGTGGACACTGACACCTTCCGGGACTTAATGGCATTGGCAGTCCCCCAATACAACGTGCCCAGCCGCTTTTATTTCAGCAGGCGAGCCGTCCCTGCCCTGCAGAAACATGTTGAGGGCAAAATAAAACATGCGCTACTAAACGCCGTTAGTAGCAAGGTCCACCTGACCACCGATGCGTGGACCAGTAACCATGGACAGGGACGATACCTTTCCCTCACTGCCCACTGGGTCAATGTTGTGGAGCCGGGTACGGATCTGGAGAGTGGCGCTGTACGTGTTCTTCCAACGCCACGGATTGCAGGACTCCAGTCTGTACACATAGACTCCTCCTCCTACTCAAGTTCCTCAGAAACAGCAGAGCAGGAGCCTGTTACGACCGATATGAGCACAGCCGTGGCCAAACGTCAACAGGCTGTACTCAAATTAATTTCTTTGGGGAATCGAAGCCACACAGCGCAGGAGCTCTGGAATGCTATCAAGCTGGAGAGCGATGTGTGGTTTGGGCCAGCGAATCTCCAGCCGGGCTTGGTAGTGTGTGACAATGGCCGAAATCTGGTGGCAGCTCTTGGCCTAGGCAACCTCACACACATCCCATGTCTGGCACATGTTCTTAACTTGGTCGTGCAGAGCTTTCTGAGGGACTATCCGGATCTTGATGCACTGTTGCACAAGGTCCGCATAGAGTGCGCTCACTTGCGACGTTCCAGCACGGCAAGATCGCGCCTCGCTGCTCTGCAGCGACGATTTGGCCTTCCAGAACATCGCATCATATGTGACCTACCCACCCGGTGGAATTCAACGTTACATATGTTGGAGCGGTTGTGTGAGCAGCAGGCAGCAGTCATGGAGTACCAGCTGCATCAGGCGCAAACAAGTCGCACTGTGCGCCGTTCACACTTCAGCACCATTGAGTGGGCCTCTATGAAGGACATCTGCCTCGTTTTGCGTGCCTTCGATGAATCCACGCGGATGGCGAGTGCAGATGATGCACTAGTCAGCATGACTGTCCCCCTTATCTGCCTGCTTCAACAAACACTGCAAGCACTAAGGGATGAGGTTTCAGAAGAGGTGGAGGATGAGGAGTCCCAAATGCCATCTGCTTCTGGACAGTCTGCGCTACGTGTTTCCTCACAAAGGCCTAGGCAGGGGACACTTTGTGAGGAGGATGAGGAGGAGTCGATGGAGGAGGAAGACATCTCTCCAGAGGAGGGAGGTACACAAACCTCTACTCAGTATGTACAGCGAGGGTGGGGTGATGCAGAGCAGGTCGAGGTCACGCCTCAAACAGGGGACAGCGGTTCTTTGGCAGTTGGGAGTCTGCAGCACATGGTTGATTTCATGCTGCAGTGCCTGAGAAACGACCGCCGCATCGCCCACATTCTCGTCTCGGCTGATTATTGGGTGTACACCCTCCTAGATCCTCGCTACCGGGACAGCGTACAAAGGCTCATACCAACGTTGAACCGGGAGCGTAAAATGCGGGAGTACGAAGAGTCACTGGTGCAGTCCATAATGTTTTCCATTCCACCCGACAGCATTGTTGCAAGTGCTTTACAAAGCAGCTCTGTGCGTCGAGGCAGTGGAGGAAACTCTGCACAAAGAGGGAGCAGAGGCAGTGCCGCAGCACAAGGCAAGACCACTATGGCCCAAATGTGGCAAAGTTTTGTGTGTCCACCACAATTGTCTACACCATCAGCGACGCCTCGAGTCAGCAGGAGGCAACGCTTCCGTCAGATGGTGTCAGACTACATGTCTTGCCCTGTCGCTGTACTCCCAGATGGCTCTTCCCCCTTCAAGTTTTGGGTCTCTAAGCTGGATACATGGCCAGAGCTTAGCCAGTATGCATTGGAGGTGCTGGCTTGCCCTGCTGCCAGTGTATTATCGGAACGTGTCTTTAGTGCCGCAGGTGGTGTACTAACAGACCGTCGCACGCGACTATCTTCCGATAATGTTGACCGGCTGACTTTTCTGAAAATGAACAAGGCCTGGATCTCCAAAGACTTTGCCATTCCTCTTACAGACTAAATTAGTGGTTGGCAACTGTATCCAGGTCTGCTGGTGTGTTCATTTTTCTACCACCTGAACTATAATCCCTGTGCTTCAACACAGCCAGTTGTCGCTCAGATGTGTCGTCTGCACAGAGAAACACACTAGCTCCTGTGTTACTGGGGTTCAGTAATGCCAGCTGATCCCCTGCTGTGTGGACGGCAGAGTCACCAGCTCCATCAACATTCAAACCACTACTGATTTTTAACCGTGCCCAACTTAGGTCTCTGGCTCCACTGTCTCTACTATTTCCCCTGACCTCCAACCCCGCCATCTACATCTCTGAAGTGGCGTCAGCACAATCTACACTTGTTCCTGTGTTCCTGTGGCTCAGTCCCATCAGTTTATCCCCTGATGTGTGTCCGGCAAGGTCTCCTGCTCTGTCCACATTCCCATAACCAGTAGTGGGAATGAGGACAGAGCTGGCGAACTTGCCGGACAAACATCAGGGGATCAACTGATGGGACTGAGCACCAGTAACACAGGAACAAGTGTAGATTGTGCTGACGCCACTTCAGAGATGTAGCTGGCGGGGTTGGAGGCCAGGGTAAATAGTAGAGACAGTGGAGCCAGAGGCCTAAGTGGAGCATGGTTAGAATCAGTAGTAGTCCACAACCTCCATAAAAACCGCTGCCCATTGGCCTCTGCATGCGGCATGCGTAATCCTGGGCACCAACAGCGTCAGTTGGTGTTCAGAAGTGTCGTCTCCACAGAGCCAAACACATTCGTTCAAGTGTTAGTGGGGTTCAGCACTGCCAGCTGTTCCCCTGCTGTGGAGATGGCAAGTCTCCTGCTGCCTTCACCTGCCAAAATCCAGTAGGCCCCAGCCTGCTCCTCGCCTAATCCTGGGCTCCAACAGCGTCAGTTGGTGTTCAGAAGTGTCGTCTCCACAGAGCCAAACACATTCGTTCAAGTGTTACTGGGGTTCAGCACTGCCAGCTGTTCCCCTGCTGTGGAGATGGCAAGTCTCCTGCTGCATTCACCTGCCAAAATCCAGTAGGCCCCAGCCTGCTCCTCGCCTAATCCTGGGCTCCAACAGCGTCAGTTGGTGTTCAGAAGTGTCGTCTCCACAGAGCCAAACACATTCGTTCAAGTGTTAGTGGGGTTCAGCACTGCCAGCTGTTCCCCTGCTGTGGAGATGGCAAGTCTCCTGCTGCCTTCACCTGCCAAAATCCAGTAGGCCCCAGCCTGCTCCTCGCCTAATCCTGGGCTCCAACAGCGTCAGTTGGTGTTCAGAAGTGTCGTCTCCACAGAGCCAAACACATTCGTTCAAGTGTTAGTGGGGTTCAGCACTGCCAGCTGTTCCCCTGCTGTGGAGATGGCAAGTCTCCTGCTGCCTTCACCTGCCAAAATCCAGTAGGCCCCAGCCTGCTCCTCGCCTAATCCTGGGCTCCAACAGCGTCAGTTGGTGTTCAGAAGTGTCATCTCCACAGAGCCAAACACATTCGTTCAAGTGTTAGTGGGGTTCAGCACTGCCAGCTGTTCCCCTGCTGTGGAGATGGCAAGTCTCCTGCTGCATTCACCTGCCAAAATCCAGTAGGCCCCAGCCTGCTCCTCGCCTAATCCTGGGCTCCAACAGCGTCAGTTGGTGTTCAGAAGTGTCGTCTCCACAGAACCAAACACATTCGTTCAAGTGTTAGTGGGGTTCAGCACTGCCAGCTGTTCCCCTGCTGTGGAGATGGCAAGTCTCCTGCTGCATTCACCTGCCAAAATCCAGTAGGCCCCAGCCTGCTCCTCGCCTAATCCTGGGCTCCAACAGCGTCAGATGGTGTTCAGAAGTGTCGTCTCCACAGAGCCAAACACATTCGTTCAAGTGTTAGTGGGGTTCAGCACTGCCAGCTGTTCCCCTGCTGTGGAGATGGCAGTCTCTCCTGCTGTCTCCGCATTACAAAGACAGTAGGCCTCTGCCTACACCCTCCTATTTCCTGGGCTTCAACACAGCCAGTTGTAGTTCGGAAGTGCCGTCCACACGGAAAGAGATACTTGCTCCCGTGTCTCAGTGGGGTTCAGTAACGTCAGCTGATCCCCTGCTGTGTGGATGGCAGTCTCTCCTGCTGTAAACTCATTCAAAATACAGTAGGCCTCTGCCTACACCCTCCTATTTCCTGGGCTTCAACACAGCCAGTTGTAGTTCGGAAGTGCCGTCCACACGGAAAGAGATACTTGCTCCCGTGTCTCAGTGGGGTTCAGTAACGTCAGCTGATCCCCTGCTGTGTGGATGGCAGTCTCTCCTGCTGTCACCTCATTCAAAATTCAGTAGGCCTCTGCCTACACCCTCCTATTTCCTGGGCTTCAACACAGCCAGTTGTAGTTCGGAAGTGCCGTCCACACGGAAAGAGATACTTGCTCCCGTGTCTCAGTGGGGTTCAGTAACGTCAGCTGATCCCCTGCTGTGTGGATGGCAGTCTCTCCTGCTGTAAACTCATTCAAAATACAGTAGGCCTCTGCCTACACCCTCCTATTTCCTGGGCTTCAACACAGCCAGTTGTAGTTCGGAAGTGCCGTCCACACGGAAAGAGATACTTGCTCCCGTGTCTCAGTGGGGTTCAGTAACGTCAGCTGATCCCCTGCTGTGTGGATGGCAGTCTCTCCTGCTGTCACCTCATTCAAAATTCAGTAGGCCTCTGCCTACACCCTCCTATTTCCTGGGCTTCAACACAGCCAGTTGTAGTTCGGAAGTGCCGTCCACACGGAAAGAGATACTTGCTCCCGTGTCTCAGTGGGGTTCAGTAACGTCAGCTGATCCCCTGCTGTGTGGATGGCAGTCTCTCCTGCTGTAAACTCATTCAAAATACAGTAGGCCTCTGCCTACACCCTCCTATTTCCTGGGCTTCAACACAGCCAGTTGTAGTTCGGAAGTGCCGTCCACACGGAAAGAGACACTTGCTCCCGTGTCTCAGTGGGGTTCAGTAACGTCAGCTGATCCCCTGCTGTGTGGATGGCAGTCTCTCCTGCTGTAAACTCATTCAAAATACAGTAGGCCTCTGCCTACACCCTCCTATTTCCTGGGCTTCAACACAGCCAGTTGTAGTTCGGAAGTGCCGTCCACACGGAAAGAGATACTTGCTCCCGTGTCTCAGTGGGGTTCAGTAACGTCAGCTGATCCCCTGCTGTGTGGATGGCAGTCTCTCCTGCTGTAAACTCATTCAAAATACAGTAGGCCTCTGCCTACACCCTCCTATTTCCTGGGCTTCAACACAGCCAGTTGTAGTTCGGAAGTGCCGTCCACACGGAAAGAGATACTTGCTCCCGTGTCTCAGTGGGGTTCAGTAACGTCAGCTGATCCCCTGCTGTGTGGATGGCAGTCTCTCCTGCTGTCACCTCATTCAAAATTCAGTAGGCCTCTGCCTACACCCTCCTATTTCCTGGGCTTCAACACAGCCAGTTGTAGTTCGGAAGTGCCGTCCACACGGAAAGAGATACTTGCTCCCGTGTCTCAGTGGGGTTCAGTAACGTCAGCTGATCCCCTGCTGTGTGGATGGCAGTCTCTCCTGCTGTAAACTCATTCAAAATACAGTAGGCCTCTGCCTACACCCTCCTATTTCCTGGGCTTCAACACAGCCAGTTGTAGTTCGGAAGTGCCGTCCACACGGAAAGAGATACTTGCTCCCGTGTCTCAGTGGGGTTCAGTAATGTCAGCTGATCCCCTGCTGTGTGGATGGCAAAGTCTCCTGCTGCCTACACAGTCGTACCACTACTGATTTTTAACCGTGCTCCAATTAGGCCTGTGGCTCCACTGTCTCTCGTATTTCCCCTGTCCTCCAACCCTGCCAGTTACAGCTCCGAAGTGGCGTCTGCACAATCCACACTTGTTCCTGTGTTACAGGTGTTCAGTCCGATCAGTTAATCCCCTGATGTGTGTCCGGCAATGTCGCCTGCTCTGTCCACATTCCCATTATCGGAATGTGGACAGAGCAGGCGACATTGCCGGACACACATCAGGGGATTAACTGACCGGACTGAACACCTGTAACACAGGAACAAGTGTGGATTGTGCAGACGCCACTTCGGAGCTGTAACTGGCGGGGTTGGAGGACAGGGGAAATACGAAAATCAGTGAATCCACAGGCCTAAGTGGAGCTTGGTTCAAATTAGTAGTCTACAACCGATCTTAAAATTTCTTCAATGCAGCCTAAGCCTGCTCCGTGCTTGTCCCTGGGCTTCAACACAGCCAGTTGTTGCTCGGAAGTGCCGTCTTCACAGAGTAAAACACTAGCTCCTGTGTTTGTGGGGTTCAGTAATGTCAGCTGTTCCCCTGCTGTTTTGATGGCAATCTGTCCTGCTGCCTCCCAATTGACAGCACATCAGGCCTCAGCCTGCTAAGTGCTTGTCCTGGGCTCCAACATCGCCAGTTGCTGCTCATAACTGACTTTGGCACGGGTACTCCCTCCTGCCCAGCTTGGTTCCAGCCCTGCCTGCTGTTTCCGGGAAGTGTCAATGTCAGTTTGCCACCCCAAGTTGCCATGTCGTGTTGCGGTTGGGTTAGCCGAGGCTAGGGTGCCAGCAGTTTAGGTGCTTCCTATGTGGACTGCGGGTTCTGGTAAGAAAGGTTTGTTCCATAGTGCCAGTAGGACAAGCACCCCCTGTAGGACTGTGTGATTCGGTAACTGCGGCCAGCTTGCGGCATGCCAACTTTGCTTTTCAGGGGTAACTTCTGATACCCCTCCGGGTTCCAGCACCGTCAGCTGGTTCTCATCAGAGCCTTTGGCCTAGGTGCCTCCATCTCGGTATCCGAGTTCCAGCAACGTCTGCTGGTCCTTGGTAGTGCTTTGTAGCACAGGTACCTCCTGCTTAGTAACCGGGTTCCAGCACCGTCAGCTGGTCCTCGGTTGTGCCATTGGCTCTTATTCCTTCTGCTGCCCCTCCGGGTGCCAGCACTGTCAGCTGGTCCTCGCTATTTCCATTTGCTCTTGCAGCTTATGCTACCCCTCCGGGTTCCAGCACCGTCAGCTGGTTCTCGTCAGAGCCTTTGGCCTAGGTGCCTCCATCTCGGTATCCGAGTTCCGGCAACGTCTGCTGGTCCTTGGTAGTGCTTTGTAGCACAGGTACCTCCTGCTTAGTAACCGGGTTCCAGCACCGTCAGCTGGTCCTCGGTTGTGCCATTGGCTCTTATTCCTTCTGCTGCCCCTCCGGGTGCCAGCACTGTCAGCTGGTCCTCGCTATTTCCATTTGCTCTTGCAGCTTATGCTACCCCTCCGGGTTCCAGCACCGTCAGCTGGTTCTCGTCAGAGCCTTTGGCCTAGGTGCCTCCATCTCGGTATCCGAGTTCCGGCAACGTCTGCTGGTCCTTGGTAGTGCTTTGTAGCACAGGTACCTCCTGCTTAGTAACCGGGTTCCAGCACCGTCAGCTGGTCCTCGGTTGTGCCATTGGCTCTTATTCCTTCTGCTGCCCCTCCGGGTGCCAGCACTGTCAGCTGGTCCTCGCTATTTCCATTTGCTCTTGCAGCTTATGCTACCCCTCCGGGTTCCAGCACCGTCAGCTGGTTCTCGTCAGAGCCTTTGGCCTAGGTGCCTCCATCTCGGTATCCGAGTTCCGGCAACGTCTGCTGGTCCTTGGTAGTGCTTTGTAGCACAGGTACCTCCTGCTTAGTAACCGGGTTCCAGCACCGTCAGCTGGTCCTCGGTAGTGCCATTGGCTCTTGTTCCTTCTGCTGCCCCTCCGGGTGCCAGTACCGTCAGCTGGTTCAAGAGGACAAAGAACAGGAAGACAACCACCAAGATGCAGAACAACAAGAGAGAGAAGACAAAGAAGCATAAAAAAAACAAAGCAGAAGAACATTAAGCATAAGACTAATACTCTGAGCAAATGATATTATCTTATTTATAAGCAGAAGAAGACTAAGCAGTGTATGGGGGTGAGTCCGTTCCTCCTCGTGGTGCCCCTGGAAAAGGCCTGCTTCTGCAGGCCAAACTGAACGCGGACAAATCCTGTTGTAAATCTTTTGTGACAGGCAGAACGGAAGGTGTAAACTTCTAACTTTTCTAGATAACAACTACAGGAATGCCTGACACAAACAAGAATATGATGAAGAAGAATAGGAAGAAGATGAAGAAGCTGAATATGTAGAATAATAATTGTTGAATAAGAAGAATATGAAGAATGTAAGAAAAGGAAGAAGAAGAAGAAGAAGAAGAAGAAGAAGAAGAAGAATGTAAAAAAAGGAAGTAGAAGAAGAAGAAGAAGAATGTAAAAAAAGGAATAAGAAGAAGAATGTAAAAAAAGGAAGTAGAAGAAGAAGAAGAAGAATGTAAAAAAAGGAAGTAGAAGAAGAAGAAGAAGAATGTAAAAAAAGGAAGTAGAAGAAGAAGACATACATGTCTGGCAAAATATAAATGAGGCTAACATAGTCAATATCTTTGTAACTCCTAACATCTTTAAAAAAAAAAGTTTAATTCCTGCTATTCCATTTGATTGGGCTAAACCTCTATGGCTTTAATGTCTCCTCCACCTCCCACAATACATTCTACATTATTCTTAGTTGTTTTTCTTCATGTAGAATTAACCTACAAGGAAAGAAAGGGTTTTTTTTAATTCCGATATTTTGGCCCCATTGACTTGCATTGGTTCCCGGTATCGGAATCGGCGATACCGATACTTTTTTTTAAGATCGGCCGATCCATTCCGATCCGATATTTTCAAGTATCGGCTGGTATCGCTCAACTCTAGTGTTGGTTTAACTGCTAGAGAGATCCTTCGTTGCTCCCAAGCATGACATCACACTCCCTAGGAGGAAGGTAATGCCACTGTGGCGACCGTACTCCTGGGGGCGCCACAAGTGCACTGAGGCCCAGCCACTGCTAGATGATTCTGCTGGTACATTGAGCCAGACCACTACATTCCCCTCGCACTCTACACAGCCTGAATGTGACCCAGATGAAACTCAGGTTACCCTTCCCATATACTGTACCACCTTACACGGTGACAAAAAGGAAGGTGCAGCTGAAAGTGCAGGTTCGGCCCACCCGCTGTCAGACACACCGCCGTACTATGAGGGGCCCTGTGCCAGTGCCGTTGCCAACGAGTGGGCCCCCCCTGTTTGCTCTGGATCACAGCACTTGCAAAGTTGAAATACTTACCTCTCCCTGCTTCACCGCCCTGACGTCTTCCGCGTTTCCTGACAGTGATATTCTGATCAGAGAGCGCAATGACATCACGTCTGTACGCCCAGACTAGTACAGGGATTCCCTAGCGAGGAGACTTATTTGAGGAGACTTATTTAATTGTTTTCAATTTTGGGACAGCAATTTTTGGGGAGCACTATACTCTGGAGAATGATATATGGGGCCCAACATACACTGGAGCATTCCAAAGGTGGACATCAGACACTGGAGCAGCATTTACAGGGGCCATTATACACTAGAGCATTAGAAATGGGGCCCATTATATATAGAGCATTATTTGGGCCCATAAGACAGTACAGCTTCATCCATGGGGACCAACATATACTGTAGCATTATGTGGAGCTCATCATATACTGTTTCAAACATTATATGGGACCAATGATTCTGTATGGCGAAATATATGGGCCTCATTACTATGTATAGCACACTATGCGGTGGCCATAATACTGTATGGAGTAAGATACTGTCCGTTTTTGGAGCTATTGGAGAATTTAAAATGGATATCAGTCATGAGATGTAAAAAGTGAAGTATTTGTACTATACCGCTATTTCTCTGCCGTATCGGAGCATCATGAGTTAAAGGGGCGCTCTTTGGCCCAGGGCACATAAATACCTGGAGCCAGCCCTACCCCCCCACAAATTTAGCCAAATAAACCCCATTTTTCAGTGCATAACTAGTATTATGAAGTAAATTAAGGTTGAAAAGCTTCAGTAATAAGATTTGATGTTTTTGGCATTCAAAAGGGCACTGTAGGTGTGTTTCCTGGCCTCCACTCCCTGCCGACTTTGCTTCCCCATTGACTTGCATTGGGTTTCGTGTTTCATTCGGCCTTCGACTTTTCACAAAAATCGGCCGATTTCGTTCGACCTGACTTTCGCGAAAGTCGGGTTTCATGAAACCCGGCTCGACCCAAAAAAAGGCAAAGTCGCTCAACTCTAATGTTCTCTCTTTAATTTTTATTTTTTTACTTGGACCTGATGACACATCCGCCATTCTTGGATCTATTATTATATGGGCCAGTGTTCTGCTACCTGTGTCTGCGAACCCCTTCTTGTCCTGCCACCCATAATATGATTGATTTCCATTTTTTGCAATTTTGTATTTTTGTAATTTTGTTTTTTTGCGCTTTTTTTGGATGGCTTATATTATGATGCCTGTATACATATATGCACTGCCGGATGCACTTTATAATTCTATTTTTGCTCTAGTTAGATTTTTATGTGCAATATTTACTACTGAGTATACATTATGTCATTATGATATCCGTTATGGGGTTAACCGCTGTCGTTACCGCTGCTATAGATATCCTGTCACTGTGCTGGTGGCATAGTGGCGGTGTGTGCGCGTGCGCCCTGTGCGCCCAGATCCCGGGGATGCGGTGGGCATCTTTCATGTCCCTTGCGCGCTCATTGGGAATTCTCCCCTCCCTCTGCGTGTGCACCCAGGGACTTGACAACTTCCTGCTTCCTCCGAGTTCCGTGGTGCGCAGCTCGCATGCGCCGATCTCAGCACCGCTACTGGCCCAGTGATTACCAGCTGACCAAGTCACATGTGCTTTTAAGGTCCTCCTACATACTCTGCAGATACTCCCCTTGAGAAAGCGGTGCTTTGTGCACGCGAAACGTGCATTGGGGCTTTTATACCCGGTCCTGGGGTCCTCTCCGCTGCCCTTTACATTCTTTGGTGAGTTCTCTGTTTTTCGGTCTTCTTTGGTATATGCAACTATGAGCCTTCTTGCTGGCACAGCTAGTCTAATGTAGCTTCTACTTGCATATGCACTTTGCTGCTTACCCTTTGCTACCATGCATCATTCTTTTTTAGACCGTTTATTTTTTGAGCTCCACTCTTGCATATATACTTTTTGTTAGGATATGCACTTGCTATTTAACCCTATATTTATATGGTATTTATGTATATAAATATGGTATTATATGGTATTTATGTATATATTGGCACCGGAGTCCCTCTGTGGCGCACCTGGTTTATCTTGCTGCAGTCTCATTATGTGTATTTTATGCATTCACTTGCTGAAATTTTTGACTATTTACCTAATAAAATATTACTTTTTCTTACATTTCTTACCTAGTAGCTCTTTTTTCTCCTTATATACATTACTAGCGACCATGTAGTGACGCGCCTGCGATCCATACCAGGTTGCATCATTGTTGGGATCGCTGGTGCATCGCTTTGTGAAACGGGACCCTAAGCCTCTGCCAGAGATATCTGTTGCTCTCTGAGTACACAGTAATACTTGGTAGAGCGAGCCCTCTGGAGTATGGGATAGTCTATTGCAATAGCTGCCAGCCAAACCACTGCTTGGAAGACAGCTATCTGCAGTGTAGGGGGTTTTCAAGAATTGTACCTCTCCTGTATATACCTCTAATCCTTAACATCTATGCAAAACAGACCAATAAAGTGCCATTTGCAGAAGGCCATTTTGAAGTATGTAATATTACTTGGTGTTATTAAGCTAAAAACAACACACAATGTAGCTTTTATATCCAATAATCACTGCTAAAACCAATCTGTCATGATCCAGCGTGGATCTGACAGTTTAAATGGATAAGTGAACTTTTTTTCCTTTGGCTAGGTGCCAAAGTGATGTGATTGCCCCCGGTGGCCATTAGAATTATTACTCGTGGTGTCGTTCATTCTAAGTTGCCCCGGTGGTGGTGAGTGGTAGTGCACTTTAGTTTCTTTGGCTTTGTGCACGTAATTATAACTCAGGTGTGAGGCTCTATAAAAGGGAGCAAGGTGTGTTCAATCACGGTTGGTGATATTGTGTGTTCGTCATTTGGGAAGCAAGCCTGGGTGATGAAGGAGCTGAACATGAGTCCTGCGCAGCCCAGCCAGAGGGGATGAGTGGCAGCTATGTGGTCTGCAAGAAGGGCTGTCATGGCGTGGTGGAGTCACAGTTTATGGTGTCGGCAGGAAGTGCTTGCATGGCTTGGTGGAGTGGGACTATGAAGAGAGTTGCACTCAGCATGTGGGACTTGGTTGGTGAGAGCTGGACTCAAGCATGCTTGACTTTTTGGGCAGGAGCTGAACTCATCTTTGGGACTCTGTTACTGGACTTCTGCAATTGGTGGTGGACTCTGCTCCAAGGCTGCACTATGGTGAAGGATCCAGTTATGGTGATGGATCCGGGTGGAGGAGAAGATGCACACAGGTGGTGGGCTCTGTTGCTAGGAGCGTACGCAACAGAGCAAAGCTAAGTGGTGTTTCCCCTGTATTGTCATTTTCCCTCGTGTGTTTAGTGCAGTGGTGGGATTAGTTTCCGTACTGACCAATTCTCTAGTGAGGGTTTAGGTTCAGGGCGAGCTAGGGTTTTTAGGTTCCTGTGTGTCGCCCGGTGCGGAACCGGCATAGGGAACGTTAGGAGTGCAGGGACACTGGCTCAGGGGAGTACAGGAGGTCTCCACTTCCCTGTTCCCTATTGCAGGGCCCACCATTGTTAATGTTACCCAGGTTCCTCCTATTATTTAAATTCGCCCAACTGGAGGCGGTGTATCCAGGGTCACGTGTGTCATATGGGTTCGCCTTGCGGTACTCGCTGCGTCCAGACACATGTGACCATGACAAAATCCTTATACTCTTGCCAAGCTGACAAGCAGCATAAAAAACTTGACAAACAATTCATAAGTAGTGATGAGCGAATATGAATGGTAAATTGCGGAGTCCGTATTGGACTCCTGGTATCCGTGCACAGACCCTGAACATGGACTTTTTCCCGGAAGTCTGTCATAATGTTTGTTTCGAGGCTGAAAACAGCTTGTTGAAAGGCTGCTGCGCAAAAAGCCTGTTTCTGTGTGCCATACCAGCATTGCGTAGACTGCAATAACATCCTGTTGTTTTGTGCCAAAATTGATTGTTCCTGTGTGTCACACTAGCTTTGTATACATGTAAGGCGGCCAGGAGGCTAGTCGTGGCAACTGGCTTTACTGTTCCCACACCCTGATGCCTCACAGATAAAACAAGTTCTTTCTGCTGTGAGTGAATTGTGTGCAGCAGGATACTCATTTCAGTTGCTGGAGTCCCCTTGGTCTCTGTCACTCCAGCTTCAGGTTTCCAGGTCTAATTAAATACTTCAGAGTCACAGTTCTTTTCCAACAGTTCAACTTTACTAATAACATGAGCACACAGCCAGGGCAATTTCTATGGAATTTTGCCAACATGGCGAACATCGAAAAAGCGCCCCCCCCCCCGAACATTAACATGCTGAATACTTTATATAAACGTGTCTTACCTTATGCACCACAGATATTACCACAAAATTCCCTCCCCCACAATATAACAAGCACAAACAGCAGGGTAAGCACCCCAGATATTGCCCCCAAACGCCTGCGCAGTATAAAATCCACATGCAGATTGGACGCAGGCATCCTGATTCAGGAGCGTCTACATTGACAATCATATGTTTTTGCTGACATATATCAGGATGTCTGCAGATTTTTTTTAACACCAAAAATTTGCAACAAGCTGCGTTTTGGGAGAACATGGAAAATCCTGATGCATCCTGATCCTGATGCAAACGCAGGTCCATGCATCCCTATGTTAAGTATAGAGATGTTATCTGGATCAGGATGCAACAGGATTGCTACGCATCACAACGTACCGTACCACAACGCTAGTGTGAATGCAGCCCCACTCGTGCAGCCCCTAACCAGGAGCCCCCATGTTATATGCATGCTCCCAATACATTTTATTATTACCTCACTGTAACACAGGGCACAAGCCCTTCTAGTGAGGCGGGAAAGATCACTGTATGACAGAGCAGCGTGCGGACATAGTCTATATTATGTCTGCAGTCTGTTCCCATACAGTTTCATCACTTTCCCATAGCACATCCCTCACTTCTGAGCATGCTCAGTGCCACAACACGGATCCCTGCACATGGATCCGTGTTGTCCTGGATCCGTGCTCCATAGAGCTCCATTTTAATTCCAGACGTGTAGCTGCGGATCCGTGCGTCTCCCTGTGCCTGTGTGTTTTTCAGATGACACAAAACTGCAACAACTTGCGTTTTTGTGCATCTGATAAAATATGCAGACACACGGATCCGTGGGAAAACGGTGACAACTGGATGCACGTGCAAGTCCCATCCGTCACCACTGAAAGTCAATAGAGACGAAAACGGATCCGTGTGCATCCAAAATATGCAAGTGTGACACCAGCTTAACCCTATAAGGCCATGTGCACATGGTGCGGATTCTGCTGCGGGTACGCAGCGTTTCAGACTCTGCGGGTCCGCAGCAGCTTTAGGTGCGTTGTACAGTACTATTGTTTTCAATGGTAAACTGAAAAACGCTGTGCACATGCTGCGGATTTTTCCGCGTGGATTTGCTGTGGGTTCAAATCCACAGCATGTCAATTCTTTGTGTGGATTCCGCTGTGGTTTCACACCTTCTCCATTGGGTGTGAAACCGCAGGGCTAATCCGCAGTTCTTTTTTACCTGCGGATTTTTCCAAATCCGCAGCAGCAAAAATGATGCGTGCACATGGCCTAATTATTGGGGCTGGACCTAGATCTCTCCACAGGTTATTGCCTGAAATCACTTTATTATATTGCTTACCCTACCCTCAGCAAGAACTGATGCTTCTCCCTGTAGGGTTCCTGTCCTGTGTGACTGTCCTGAATCCTCATCATTCAGTCAGTGCTGCACTGCTGCTGCTGATGCTGAGCTGACTATTAACTAATAGTAAAGTATACTATAGTGTATGTGAGAGAGTAGTCCAATGAACATAGTGGATAAGAGGATAAGAGAGTATTATAATGGACACAGCCACAATCTCACATATCCACCATAATGAGGACAAAAAGCGACCAACTGCAATGTGAACTCACAAACAAAAGGCAAGTACAGTCAAAAGGTCAAACGCTACATAAAAGCAATTTTATTAGTATATATAAAAATATGTATACACATATATACAGACAAACATGCATGGAAAAGGGCTGAATGATGGAAAAAGGCTATAACAACCACATACAAAAAGCCCAGGTAGGTATGTCGCAGGGGAATAGCAATGAACAGCAGAATATTGTGAATATATCAATCACTCATGATATTATGCCAACAGGTAAAAAATACCAGGTACCCATGCTGGCAGATGTGCCATCCCCGGAACAGAATCACACATCATACAAGGGGTAAATGCCACCAATAATAGACAAAATATATAAGAATACAGGTACCTTGTAGGCAAGAAGCAACCCTCCCGGACCGACCTACCAACCCCAACGCGCGTTTCGGCGTGCCTTCATCAGGGGGAATAAGGCTTAAGGTGCTGGGTCTGAATTTAAATACAATCCATACCGGAACATCATTGCGGTCGCGCGGCCCCCCGGTGACGTCACGTCCGCCGGATCGCGCTCACGCAGGCAGCCGAAAGCCGGAAACACGTGGGGCCCCACGTGACCCGGAAATCGGCGCACCGCTGAGACGCGAGCCGACCGACACAACGGAAGCAGGGCGCACGCGCTCCGCAAGGAATAAGGCAGGGCGCGCCATGGCATATGTGGGAAAGGAAATGGGCAGCTGGATATAATAATAGTCAAAATATGTGACCAGGACAAAGCCAAGCAGAGAATTATACAGAATTCACATCACATATCAAATAATAAGAAAAAAAGAAACAAAGCCAATTTTTTCCTTTTCTTTTTTTCTTATTATTTGATATGTGATGTGAATTCTGTATAATTCTCTGCTTGGCTTTGTCCTGGTCACATATTTTGACTATTATTATATCCAGCTGCCCATTTCCTTGCCCACATATGCCATGGCGCGCCCTGTGTTTCCGGCTTTCGGCTGCCTGCGTGAGCGCGATCCGGCGGACGTGACGTCACCGGGGGGCCGCGCGACCGCAATGATGTTCCGGTATGGATTGTATTTAAATTCAGACCCAGCACCTTAAGCCTTATTCCCCCTGATGAAGGCACGCCGAAACGCGCGTTGGGGTTGGTAGGTCGGTCCGGGAGGGTTGCTTCTTGCCTACAAGGTACCTGTATTCTTATATATTTTGTCTATTATTGGTGGCATTTACCCCTTGTATGATGTGTGATTCTGTTCCGGGGATGGCACATCTGCCAGCATGGGTACCTGGTATTTTTTACCTGTTGGCATAATATCATGAGTGATTGATATATTCACAATATTCTGCTGTTCATTGCTACTCCCCTGCGACATACCTACCTGGGCTTTTTGTATGTCGTTGTTATAGCCTTTTTCCATCATTCAGCCCTTTTCCATGCATGTTTGTCTGTATATATGTGTATACATATTTTTATATATACTAATAAAATTGATTTTATGTAGCGTTTGACCTTTTGACTGTACTTGCCTTTTGTTTATAGTGTATGTGAGAACATGAGACCAACTTGCTGACTCACTTGACTTTAACCCCTCTACAGTCACATGCCATATACTGTGTGCCATGCATGCATGTCTGAAGCTAGGAGGAGTATATGGCCGGGGTCACACTAACCGACGCAAAATACGGTCCGTATTTTACATGCGTAATACGGATGAATGGCCCCTAAATAGTGATCCGTATGTCATCCGTAATCAAGGCGTGGACGCGTATTTTGCGCATGTAAGCATCCGTATGTCATCCGTATGGCGAGATTTTCTCGCAGGCTTGCAAAATGGACATATAATGGAGCCCTATGACAGGGTTTCTAACAGAAACCAAAGAATAGATATAGACACATAGAATGCATATATATATATATATATATATATATGTATTCTATGTGTCTATATCTATTCTTTCGTTTCTTTATTAAAACTGTCAGTGTGAGTTTACTGTATAGCGCACTGAATTGCCGGCTTTGCTAAAAGACACCTGGTGCTTATTTCTCGCAAGTCACATGTGTGGTCCGTGTGTAATCCGTATTTTTTGCGCACCCATAGACTTGCATTGGCGTACTACAGCCGTAGTACGCTGACAATCGCAGCATGCTGAAATTGGCACGGACTGTAAAATACGGATGAGAAATATACGGCTGGTGTGAGGGACCCCATAGAGAATCATTGGTCCGTGTCTAATGCGTGCTTTTAGCGCCTCTCACTCGGCCGTATTCCTCGCCAGTGTGACCCCGGCCTTATACTTTAAATATTTCCACTCCAGCACAGACAGCACACATTTCCCCCTCTCTCCTGACAGCTCCTCCCAGGTGAGTCACTGCCTGTGCCTGGCACCAGAAAAAAAAAACAGCTCGTTCACAGTGCAGAGCCGGCTCATTTCATTCACAGCAAGGAGCTGGCTCTTTGAATCAGATCCGTCATGAACGTCACATCAATACTAGGCACTAGGCAGGCGCCTCCTAGCTTGGGTGGCGCCCCGTGCGATCGAACCCCCCGTCCCCCCCTAAAAACAGCCCTGCACACAGCACTTTAGCAGCACAGTTCTCAGAGTCTCACATCCTGCACTTTCCCTGTCATCCAGACAGATCCTGTTCCTTCTAGCAGCTCCCATTGCCCGGCAATCCCAGCTGTATCATTGGACTATCCGTGTCCCGTCTGTACCTTCCTTTTATCTGCCATCTGGGTAACCCCTATGGACAATCCATGTCCCATCTGTACTTTCCATGTCACTAGCTCCCTGTCAGCCCCTCATCTGGTTCCATTAGGGAAATGTGCCAGGAACACCATCTCAGCTGCTCCTGCCCAAGTCTTAGACCCTGAATCCTTCCTGGGGATGATTCTGTTGAGCTGGTGCCTGTTTACACTGTTCTCTAGCCTGGGGCCTCTTATTGCCATCTGCAGAATTATCTCCACGGCTTGCCACTGTCGAATGCATACATCCTGTTCTTGGGCAGGCTGCTTGGGCATATAACAGAACCAGGAAGTATCTGTCCTACACCCCTGCTCTGTTCTAACTCTTCCTCACTGAATAACCCCTTGCTGCCTGTGTCTATCATAACACTCTTATCTATCCTATGCTCTATCTCTAATGTGCTCCCTCTGGTCTAATCCCCCTACGGTCCTATACTACTTCCTAATCTAACCCTAACTCTATGCAGAACACACATTAAAAATATCCACATTACTGATGCATCAGATTGCCATATACAACAATGCGTCAATAAATGCTGAGGAGCCGCATATTGTCGTGTGAACAGCATCCAGAAGAGGGAGGGCACATGAGGGTTCCCTCCACCTCCTTCCATAGACATCCTTAACAATCTGTTGCTCTGTGAAATAAAATTCTGTTCCTGTGTGCTATAGAAACATTGCATACAGTGCCCTAACAGCCTGTTGCTCTGTGCCATTAAAACTTTGTGTTCTGTGCCATAAAAGCCTGTCTCTCTGTGGCAAAAAATCCTATTGCTCTGTGCCATAGAAAATTTGTATTCTATGACAAAAAAAATCCTATTGCTCTGTGCCATATAAAACTTGTTCTCTGTGGCAAAAAATCCAATTGCTCTATGTCATATACAGTGGGCACGGAAAGTATTCAGACCCCTTTAAATTTTTCATTTTTTGTTTCATTGCAGCCATTTTGTAAATTCAAAAATGTTCACTTTTTCTCCTTAAATGTACACTCTGCACCCCATCTTGACTGGAAAAAAAACAGAAATGTAGAAATTTTTGCAAATTTATTAAATAAGAAAAACTGAAATATCACATAGTCATAAGTATTCAGACCCTTTGCTCAGTATTGAGTAGAAGCACCGTTTTGAGCTAGTACATCCATCAGTCTTCTTGGGAATGATGCCACAAGTTTTTCACACCTGGATTTGTGGATCCTCTGCCATTCTTCCTTGCAGACCCACTCCAGTTCCATCAGGTTGAATGGTGAACGTTAATGGACAGCCATTTTCATGTCTCTCCAGAGATGCTCAATTGGGTTTAGGTCAGGGCTCTAGCTGGGCAAGTCAAGAATGGTCACAGAGTTGTTTGAAGCCACTCCTTTATTACTTTAGCTGTGTGCTTAGGGTCATTGTCTTGTTGTCAGGTGGACCTTTGGCCAAGTCTGAAGTCCAGAGCACACTAGAAAAGGTTTTCCTCCAGGATATCTCTGTACTTGGCCGTATTCATATTTCCTTCAATTGCAACCGGTCATCCTGTCCCTGCAGCTGAAAAACACCCCCATAGCATGATGCTGCCACCACCATGTTTCACTGTTGGGATTATAATGGGCGCGAGACGAGCAGTGCCTGGTTTTCTTCATACATACTGCTTAGAATTATCACCAAAAAGGTCTATCGTCATCTCATGAGACCAGAGAATCTTATTTCTCATAGTCTGGGAGTCCTTCATGTATTTTTTAGCAAACTCTATGCAGGATTTCATATGTTTTGCACTGAGGAGAGGCTTCCGTCTGGCCACTCTGCCATAAAGGCCCAACTGGTGGGGGGCTGCAGTGATACTTGGCTTTGTGGAACTTTCTCCTATCTCCCTACTGCATCTGTGGAGCTCAGCCACAGTGATCTTGGGGTTCTTCTTTACCTTTCTCACCAAGGCTCTTCTCCTACGATTGCTCAGTTTGGTTGGACGGCCAGGTCTAGGAAGACTTCTGGTGGTTCCAAACTTATTCCATTTAAGGAATACAGAGGCCACTGTGCTCTTAGGAACCTTGAGTACTGCAGAAATTGTTTTATAACCTTGGCCAGATCTGTGCCTTGCTACAATTCTGTCTCTGAGCTCCTTGGCCAGTTACTTTGATCTAATGATTGTCATTTGATCTGACATGCACTGTGAGCTGTGAGGTCTTATATAAACAGGTGTGTGCCTTTACAAATCAAGTCCTGTCAGTTTAATTAAACACAGCTGGACTCCAATGAAGTAGAACCATCTCAAGGAGGATCACAAGGAAATGGACAGCATGTCACTTAAATATGAGTGTCTGAGCAAAGGGTCTAAATACTTATGACCATGTGATATTTCAGTTTTTCTTTTTCAATACATTTGCAAAAATGTCTACATTTCTGTTTTTTTTTCAGTCAAGATGGGGTGCACAGTGTGCATTAATGAGAAAAAAAGAACTTTTTTGAATTTACCAAATGGCTGCAATGAAACAAGGAGTGAAAAATTTAAAAGGGTCTGAATACTTTCCATACCCACTGTAAACCTTGTTCTCTGTGGCAAAAAATACTATTGCTGTGCCATATAAATCTTGTATTCTGAGGCATAAAATCATATTGCTTAGAGCCTTATAAACCTTGTTCCCTGTGGCAAAAAAAACCCATTGCTTTGTGCCATATAAACCTTGTACTCTGGCAAAAATTCATATTGCTCTCTTGCATAAAAACCTTGTTCTCTGTATCAAGAAATCTATTGCTCTGTGCCATATGAAACTTGTAATCTGTGACAAAAAATCCTATCACTCTTTGACATAGAAACCTTGTACTGTGAGGCAAAAAATCTTATTGCCCTATGCCATATGAACCTTGTTCTCTATGGCAAAAAAAATCTATTGCTCTGTTGCATAAAAAGCTTGTATTCTTTGGAAAAAAAAATGTTCTCTTTGCCAGAAAAACCTGTTGCTCTGTGGCATAATAGTCTTGAGTAGAGTGTCCGAATACAGCCTGTTGCATACAAGGTATTTTTTAAGGGGGAAAAACAAAAGGAGAGCAGCATATAGGGGACATGGATGTGGTCATGGTGCTGCAAGTGGTGATGGTTTAGCTGTTGCAGTGAGAGGACGTGGTCAGTCTGCACCTGTTACGTGTCCAACTGCAACACCTTCCTCAGGTACACCAGGATACCAACTGCTGTGGCCTCCTGCAGTGTGCCAACTATAAAAGGAGGGCAGGATTCAGGTCCGGGTGGAAGATAATGTGGGGGATGATGAAATTTCGACCCCACAGGGATGGAAGGGCCTCATAGTGACGTATGCAGTGAGAAGGAAGAGGAGATGTCACGCTTCCTGATCAGCACAGTAAATGAGGTAGTAGGGTGGATAAGCACAGTGGCTGGCCCATAGCCAATAATTTGTCTGCTACTGCCCCCCCACACCACAGGTATGAGCACCCAAATGCCAGCTTAAAGGAGGTCCCTGACTTCTTCACCCAATGTAGTGAAGACTAGAGTTGAGCAAAACGAGTTGGTCAATTTCAAAAATCGCCGACTTTCGCCAAAGTCAGGTTTCATGAAACAGAACCGGACCATAGCGTGAGGTCAGCCATGAGGTCGGCGACCGGAGCGCCAAAGTCGCGTTTCAAATGATGCTTCCAGCGCCTTTTTTCAGCCAATGATGGAGGACGCACACTGTGGGCAAAGCGATGACATAGGCAGCGGCCACCACCATCTTAGAGAAGGGCATTGAAGTGATTGGCTGGCTTTGTGTGGCGTCACAGGAGGTATAAAATGCTGTGACCACCGACCGCCATCTTACTTCTGCCAATCTTAGCATAGGGAGAGGTGCTGCTGATGATTCTGAATAGGGAGAGTGTTAGGCAGAGAAGAAGAAAAAAAAACTGCTTCTGCTGATAGCGCTTTTCACTGTACAGTTAGTGTGCAGTTAAAGGGGAGGATTTTTGCTTTTGTGCAGCAGCGCTGGTGGTCATTAGGCTGCATTGTATGGCTACCTGCTAGCTGCATTGCTGTGTGCACACTGGTGTTCAAACTGCTTTTTTCAAATCATTCCAACTTTTATTATTTTGTCCTGGTGAGTTACTGAGCGTTCATTTTTTTCACAGACCGTATAGTGGCGTACACTCCTCACACACTACTGTGTAGCGGCTGGTATCACAGACAAATAGAAGCTATCTGGGTGTGACTCTGGAAGAAAAAGCCGAGGAGTTTGTTTGTTTTTCCAGACCTACACCTTTGAATGCTGTGCGCTTTTCAAACAGTTTCGCATATCTGCTGTTCCACTACAGTGAAAACTAGACAGAGACAGCGTGTGTCAGTCCCTATAGAAATAGACGGAGATTGACAATTTTCCATACAGACACCGTATAGAGCTATCTGATTCTCAAACAGTATTGTACATCTGCCGTTCGCATTACAGTAACATCTATACAGAGTCAGCGTGTGTGTGTGACACTCCGTAAATACATATACGGAGATTGTTAGTTACACAAAAAATGTATACAGCTGTACACTGCTGATACAGTTCCGTATATCTGCTTGTTGGATTACGGTCCAATACATACTGTGAGAGCATCTGTGAGTAACAAAATATATACGTAGATTTAATTTTTTTCATACACCTTACACAGCTGGACGCTCCTCATACAGTACCATCTCTCTGCTGGTATTTTTGGTACATTTTCCCAAACATGGGGAAGTATGGTGGAAGAGTCCACGGACGTGGACAGGGGGTGCAGCTGGTACTGATGGTGGTGGTGCATCGGCTGGTTCTGGCAAAAGCACAATAGCAGCTAAGACAGGAAGTGTTGAGCCTGCGACATTGTCTGGCCCAAGAAGGCCTGTAAGATTGCCTTTTCTTGGAGTAGGAAAACCGTTTTGAAGCCGGAGCATCAGGAACAGGTTTTGGCGTACATTGCCAAAACAGCCACCAGCTCTATTGCCTCCTCTTCTGAACGTTCGAAACCTGCAAGCACAGAGTCGTCAGTGCAGGGTTCTGGTCAGGAAAAACACCTTTCCTTGTGTCCTTCACCCCCACCAAAAGTTAAGGCTGCAGCAGCCCACACTTCAGATTACTCTATGGAGCTCTTTTCACATACCATGCCTGAGTTATCCAGTCAAATCCAGAATTCCCCAGTCCAAGATGAATCTGACACGGAGTGAACTGATGCACAGCCACTGCTAGATGATTCTGCTGGTACATTGACCCAGAGCACTACATTGCCCTCGCAGTCTATTGAGCCAGAATCTGACCCTCATGAAACTCAGGTGCCCCTTCCCGCATACTACACCACCTTACACGGTGACAGAGAGGAAGGTAAAGAGGAAGGTGAAGATGACTTTGAAGAGGATGTGATGGATGACCCAGTTCTTGACCCGGATTGGCATCCATTGGGGGAGGAGGGTGGCGCTGGCAATAGTTCAGATAAGGAGAAGGATCCGCAGCAGGCATTGACATCGCAGCAGCGGTTATCTGGCAGGCCCGTAGCTGTCCAAAAACGTGGACCAAAAACTAAAAGAGTTGCAGGACAGCTTGGCCAGACGGTCAACTTAGCACAGCGTGCAAGGCCAGAAAATGTATACCATAGTAGGAAGAGTGCAGTGTGGCACTTCTTTGTCCAAAATCCTACTGATGAGGCAAAGGTTACCTGTAAGAAGTGCAGAAGGACCTTTAGCCGAGGTATACAACTCAGAAATTTGAATACCAGTTGCATGCTTAGACATTTAACCAACATGCACTTGCAAGCGTGGACGGAATACAAAACCTCAGGTAGCATGTGTGCACTCAAGGTAGCCAGCAACGCTCCATCGCTTCTCCCACTGTAAGACCACCGCCACCGTTAAGCACACCACCAGCACTAAATGTGGAGGTGTTGTCGCAAGGCCAAAGCACTCAGGGAATCACAATGGTTTTGCAACACAACACTGAATCTAGGCCATCACCACCAATACCATCACCAAACCCCTCTCACTCCATCCGGTCCACCGCTACTTCCCCCATATGCAGCTCTCCAGTCCAGCTCACCCTACCAGACACTCTGAGTAGGACAAGAAAGTACTCATCCTCTCATCCGCGTACACTTTGTTTAAGCGCCTACATTGCCAAACTCATCTCATTAGAGATGATGCCCTATCGTTTGGCTGAAAGCGAAGCTTTCCATGACCTCATGGGGTACACTGTCTCACGCTATGACCTACCCAGTCGGCACTTCTTTTCTCGAAAAGCCATCCCTGCCCTACACCGGCATGTGAAAGACCGCATTGTCCATGCACTAAAACTGTCAGTGAGTGGAAAGGTGCACCTCACAACAGATGCATGGACCAGTAGGCATGGCCAGAGCCGTTATGTGTCCATCACTGCGCACTCAGTTAATGTAATGGATGTAGACTCCACTGGGGTCAGCGGCGGTGGAACAGTGCTGCCTTGCCCACGGTATAGGAAACAGTTGGCTGTAGGCTTTCACTCCTCCTCCTCCATCAGCAAAAGCTCGTCCACAGACCTCAGTCGCATGAGCACTCCATGTGCAGTTGGCAGTGTTGCACACAAGGTGTCCCACTATCGATCAGCTAGTGGTAAGCATCAGCAGGCTGTGTTATAGATGATATCTTTGGGCGACAACAGACACACCGCGGAGGTACTGGCCGACTACTTGCTGCGACAAACAGAGTCATGGCTGGGCAGTCTACATCTTGAGGCAGGCAAGGTAGTCAGTGATAATGGCTGTAATTTTGTGGCAGCCATAGCCCGTGCAAAACTCACACACATACCTTGCTTGGCTCACACTTTGAACCTGGTGGTGCAGTGCTCCCTCAATAATTATCTGGAGTTAACATCCCTGCTCCATAAGGTGCGAAGACTGTGCTCGCACATCCGTCGCTCGGCCGTACACTCCAGTTGTATGCAGAAGCTGCAGTGATTGCTCCTCCTCCCCAAGCACCACCTAATCATAGATGTTGCAACAAGGTGGAACTCCACCCTGCACATGGTTGAGAAGGTGTGTAAACAGAGGCAAGCTGTAATGCATTTGTGGGAGGATACACGGGCAGACAGTTTGAGGGAAGACATGGAAATGTTGGGTGTGCAGTGGTCAAAGCTGAAAGACCTCTGTAAAGTCCTTCAGTACTTTGAGGAATGCACACGGCTGGTAAGTGCAGATGACGCCATCATAAGCATGAGCATCCCACTTATGCGTCTGCTCATGCAAAGTTTGATGCACATTAAGGATCAGGCATCTGCACAGGAGGAGGAGGGAAGCCTTGATGACAGTCAGCCAATATCTGGTCAGGAAACTGTCCTGGACGAGGTGGAGGAAGAAGAGGAAGGGGAGGATGAGGTGGATGATTATTTTGGGCAGGAGGATGCTTCTCAGGGGGCAAGAGAAAATGTTGGCGTTCCAAGATCAGGTACAGTGTTTGTGCGTGACTGTAGGGATGAGGATTTGCCAGAAAGTGCTCCTCCACCCACCACTGGCAGTGCATCATTGACACCTGGATCATTGGCCCACATGTGCGATTATGCCTTGCATATCCTAAAAAGGGACCCCCACATTTCCAAAATGATGAGAGATGGCGACTACTGGCTAGCCAGCATCCTCGATCCACGCTACAAAGGCAAATTACACAACATCATGCCACAGGAGAATCTAGAGATAATATTGGCTGACAAACAAGCAACTCTGGTAAACAGGTTGTTTGAGGCTTTCCCAGCACACAGCAGTGGTGTTGTTTCTTCCACGAGCCGTAGTGGGCACAATGGAAGAGGTGTTCGCGGTGCACACAGCTGAAGTGGCATTGGAGACAGGGGTTTAATGACCATGTTGTGGAATGATTTCTCAAGTACCGCTCACACGAATGCTAATACTGCATCGATTAAAAGTGACAGGAGACAGCACTTGTCAACTACGGTTACAAACTACTTCTCCTCCCATATCGATGTTCTCCCTTACAAGTCATTCCCCTTTGACTATTGGGCCTCTAAACTGGATGCCTGGCCTGAATTGTCACAATATGCCTTACAGGTGCTCTCTTGCCCTGCTGCTAGTGTGTTATCTGAAAGAGTCTTCAGTGCTGCTGGATCAATCCTGACAGAAAAAAGGACCCGTCTGTCGACCCAAAATGTTGATGATCTAACCTTCATTAAAATGAACCATGCATGGGTTGCAAAGGATTTTGTCCCACCTTCCCCTGATGACACATAGGTTCCCAGAAAACTGCCTCGCTTTTGTCCTCCTCTTCCTCGGACTTGCCCAATTCCACCCTTTGCAGCAGCCGAACGTCCAGCTAACACATCAACAAAGGCAATTTTTAAACCTCTGTAAGTGGGCTGCCCAACCCCCCCCAAATGGCTAGGGTCAACACTTGGCGCACCCGGGCAAGTGCCATTGCTCTGAACAGGTGCATGGGCCCACAGATGGCCGACAGCACTGGCACAGGGCCCCTCATAGTACAATACAGTGTCTCTGACGGTTGGGGGCCCACACACCGTCAGACACACCATCATACTATGAGGGGCCCTGTGCCAGTACCGTCGACCATGAGTGTGCCCCCCTGCTTGGTCATGGCCACAGCACTTGCAAGTTGCAATACTTACCTCTCCCTGCTCCACCGCTGTGTAATCTGGACAGTTAATTTCTTCACAGGGACGGCCACTAGAAATTTGGTGCATTGATCAATGATGGTTAAGATGTAGCTATGCCCTGTCCTGCTGGCCTCTACCTTCAGATGATCAATGGCTACCATTTGTAAAGGACATCAACTTACAAGCGGATGCAGTAGTGCTTTATGATCACCTTTCACAGTTGTCCTGCCACCATTTTTCAATGTCTCCTCTCATGCCAATCCAATAGAATCGCCTATGGCCTGTGGCTTCTGTCTTTGGCAAGCCAAAATGACTAGAAACATCATGATAGGCAGTGAGGACCATTTGTACATCTCTCCCTGTGATCACAGTTTGATGGACACGAGTAACGGTGATGTGATCCACGCTACTGCGAAAAAGCCATCCTTTCTTCACAAAGAACCATTTTCGCTGTCTCCACAGACACAGTAATTGAGGGTCTGCATTGCCTCTGCAACATCTACCGGGAGGTTTTCCCGTGATGAGTAATTCCCAAATTTCTGATGACACTCGAATTTCCGTCTCTACTTGTATCCATGTAGTTTCCAGTAGCGGAGAGTCTGGACTGGCTTACTCGAAATATACCGTATACGAAGATTTAAAAGTACCACAACACTGTATACTGTTGTACGCTTCGACTACCTTTCCCTTTTTCTACTTGTTAAATTCTGGTGTAATACATACTGAGCCTGTGAGTATCTGTGTCTGACTCCGGAAGTATAGACGAAAATTTACAATTACTCCTAGACTGGATACACCTGGTATGTGCTGATACAGTACCTTTGTTCAAAATTTTGTATTATGGTATCATCCATAGTGAGTGAGCGTGTGTGAGCATGTGTGGTTTACACCTTCTATATATATATAGTGATTCGGAGATACCAATTTTTACCCTATACTCGATATAGCTTGTATCTTGTTATACAGTACCATTGTTCGACATTTAGTATTACGGTCTGTCATGATCCCAGAGCAGGTTTTTGAGCTGCACATCAGGGTTTAATATCTGGAGCTCAGTGCAGATTTTGCCCTGCACACCTGGGGTTAATGATTGTGGCCTCTCTTTGGTTCTGGGAGAGATTTTTAAACCCCTGGGAAGCTCCAATCCCTGCCAGTTATACTTTTGCCTTTGGCCGAGTGTGGTGACCTCTGTGTGCCTGTTCGTTGTTATAGCTTGTTTATATGGTTCTGACCCGGTTCTGTTCCCAGTTGTGAGTTTGCCTGTTGATTCTGTACTGCGCTACCCTCTCTGTGTATGACTCATTGCCTGTGATCTGACTACTCTCTGCTCGCCCCTCTTGTACCTTGCAGCTATCTCTGTGTATGACTCATTGGCTACGTCCTGACTATCCTCCCTGTCTATGCCCCTTGGTAACTTGGTCTCGCAGTTACCCTGCTAGGAGTTCTCTTGCAGGTCCTAGCTCTCTGGAGTTTAGGCCACGCCCCTAGCAGTCACATGCTTCAGGTCCTGCTGTTCTGAAGTACACATCTACTCGGCTGCTGCCCGCTCCACAGGTATCTTTGAGCACAGTTCGCTTTACTCAGGACATGCGCACTGGCTCATGAGTAAGTTCAGTGCGGTGTTCCTGACACAGTCAAATCCATACTGAATAAGTGTCTGAGACTGACTATGGGACTATGTTTACAGTATACAGTTGTACGCTTGTGTTACATTACCCATTTACAGCTTTTCATATTCTTGTGTACTCCATACTGGGCCTGAGAGCGTTTGTGTCTGCCTCCTGAAATGTATATGGAGATTCAGAATGTTTACACTATACTATATATACCTTATATTTGGTGATACTGTACACAGCAATGGCATAAAGTGAGACTAGGGACTTTTTTTTTTAAGTGGCGGAGGAATACAGTGCGGAAGGATACCTACCTTCCGTCATTGGATTCCTGCAGCCCGTAGAGAACGGCAGCATCATCTGATGCTGCAGTTCTCTACCCAAGATCGTCGTGGGACACACTCGTGGACTGCTTCGGATCGTGGGTGAGTATTTTTGTGGTTTGTTATGTTAATATTTATTCCGTAGACGACAATGGCTTCGGGGAACAATGTGACAAGTATTGGTAAGTATGTTACTCTATGTTATATGTACTGTATGTCTATGTATGTATTGTATGAATGTATTGTATGTATGTAGTATATATGTGGTATGTATGTAGCATGTAGTATGTATGTAGTATGTATGTAGCATGCATGTAGCATGTAGTATGTATGTAGCATGCATGTAGTATATATGTAGTATGTATGTAGCATGCATGTAGTATATATGTAGTATGTATGTAGCATGTAGTATGTATGTAGCATGTAGTATGTATGTAGTATGTATGTGGTATGTATGTGGTATGTAGTATGTATGTAGCATGCATGTAGTATATATGTAGTATGTATGTAGCATGCAGTATATATGTAGTATGTATGTAGTATATATGTGGTATGTATGTAGCATGTAGTATGTATGTAGCATGCATGTAGTATATATGTAGTATGTATGTGGTATGTATGTAGCATGTAGTATGTATGTAGCATGCATGTAGTATATATGTAGTATGTATGTAGTATGTATGTGGTATGTATGTAGCATGCAGTATGTATGTAGCATGCATGTAGTATATATGTAGTATGTATGTAGCATGTATGTAGTATGTAGTATGAATGTAGCATGTAGTATGTATGTAGCATGCATGTAGTATATATGTAGTATGTATGTAGCATGTATGTAGTATGTAGTATGAATGTAGCATGTAGTATGTATGTAGCATGCATGTAGTATATATGTAGTATGTATGTAGCATGTAGTATGTATGTAGCATGCATGTAGTATATATGTAGTATGTATGTAGTATGTATGTGGTATGTATGTAGCATGCAGTATGTATGTAGCATGCATGTAGTATATATGTAGTATGTATGTAGCATGTATGTAGTATGTAGTATGAATGTAGCATGTATGTAGTATGCATGTTGTATGTATGTAGCATGTAATTTTTTTTTTTTTTTTTACATTTAACACATTAGCCGGATGATGGGACTACTACTGTCCCATCATTGGCTAATGTGTCAATCACTGTCATGGTAGCAGGCATCGCCCGATGGGACTTGTAGTCCCATCGGACGATGCCTGCACAGACCCCCGGAGCCTGCACAGCCCCCCGGCAGGCCGGCACAGCCCCCCGGAGCCGGCACAGCCCCCCGGCAGGCCGGCACAGCCCCCCGGCAGGCCGGCACAGCCCCCCGGCAGGCCGGCACAGCCCCCAGGAGCCTGCACAGACCACCGGCAGGCCGGCACAGCCCCCCGGCAGGCCGGCACAGCCCCCCGGAGCCTGCACAGACCACCGGCAGGCCGGCACAGACCACCGGAGCCTGCACAGACCCCCTGGCAGGCCGGCACAGCCCCCCGAAAGGCCCGTACAGACCCCAGAGAGGCTGTACAAGGGCAGGAAAGGGTTTTTCTTATTCCGATACCGGAAGTCCCATAGACTTGAATGGGACTTCCGGTATCGGAATCGGCGATACCGATACTTTTTTTAAAGATCGGCCGATACCATCCGATACGATACTTTGAAGTATCGGACGGTATCGCTCAACTCTAGTCATTGTACTATACCTATATTTCTGTGCCGTATCGGAGCATCATGAGTTGTGGTATGTGTTAAAGGGGCGCTCTTTGGCCCAGGGCACATGAAAACCTGGAGCCAGCTCCACCCCCCCACAACGTTATCCAAATAACCCCTAGTTTTCAGTGCGTAGCTATTATTATAAAGTAAATTAAGGTGGACAAGCTTCAGTAATAAGAATTGATGTTTTTGGCATTGAAATGGGCACTGTAGGTGTGTTTGCTGTCCTCCACTCCCTGCCGACTTTGCTTCCCCATTGACTTGCATTGGGTTTCGTGTTTCAGTCGGCCTCCAACTTATCCCTATAGTCGGGCGATTTCGTTCGACCCGACTTTTGAGAAAGTCGGGTTTCATGAAACTCGACTCGACCCTAAAAAAGGAAAATTCGCTCATCTCTATTTCTGAGCTTGCTCTTTATGTCTTGGAGTTGCTGGCCTGCCCTGCAGCAAGTGTACTGTTTGAATGTGTGTTTAGCATGGCAGGGGTTGTCATTACAGACATGCCCATCTGCCTGTTCACAGCCAACATGAGCAAGGTCACATGTATTAAAATGAACCAGGCAAGAATCACAAATGACTTGCCCATACTTTTGGCTGACTAGACAACTATATCTGCCACACCCAGCCATGGTTAGATTTTATTTGTTAATCATTTAATTTTGCGGCCCAGTAGGGTCGTGGGCCGGGCTGGGGGGTTGTCCCTCTATATTCCGCTCAGTGACGTACAGACACAAGATGAGGCAGGTTTCGGGTGCAACAGGTCCAAGTTTATTTTACACCGTCCGACTGATGGCCCTCACAGCACACCGCAATATCTTTCCCACGGCCCTCCGTGTCCAGGACCGCTTCACACACTGTACTTTACACCAGGGACGTATTTATACCTACCGCCCCTTTTCCACTCTGTGACGATCCTGTCAGCTCAGTCACTGTGACCGCCTTTGGCCCGTACACCATCAGCACTTTACTGGTCAGCTTCGTCGTTCCAAATACGGTGTCCTTCACCCCGTGCCTCGTCTATACTGTGGTTCTTCCTGTCAGGACCACCCCCTGACGTTCTCTCTCCTCAGTCCCCCTAGTTTGGTTCTCCTCACAGTGCACAAACTGTCGTTGTCCTCCTGTCACTGGAGCTCCCCCTGGGGACTGGAACTTTCTGGAACCCTCCTTCAAATTTATATCTTTCCCGGTTCCCTGTAACTCCGCCCCACCATGACCAACGGTTTCCTAAGCCCTAAGCTGAAGTCAAGTCCTTTGCTCACACTCCTCCCTGCCCTCTAATGGTCAACCCAATGTACTGCACGTCCACTACACTTTCCTAGCTGTTTCCCCACAGTAGTAACTGACACCTGTCTAAACTGTGCAAACCTTTCCTTCTCTATTCTGACAAGTCTGTCCGTCTGTCAGGTCACCTTCTCTACAGCCTCCCCTACCAAAAAAATGAAAACAATTTGCTACCTCCTCCGCCTCTGTCACATCCACCTCCACTTCCTCCTCATACTCCCCTTGGACCTCAGCCTCCTGGTTCAAGATAATACTTTCTTTGTATTTAATTTCTGTTATTTTCATTAGTTCCCCTTAACATTTTTAAAAAAATATACTGTATATATATATATATATATATAAAAACCTTGAAAAGTGTTGGCTACCTCCTACTTCAACTGTTATACTTACATCACAGTGTGCACCTCATCCTCGACTTGAATCTTGTCCTCCTGGTTGAAAATTATTTGCTTTTGTATTTAATTGTCAGTTATTTCCATTAGTTCGCCTTAAAAAAATTAAAAAAATCCCCCCAAAAAATAAAAATAGCACCTTCCCTACACTCTCCTTCCTTTGTCTATTGTTGTCCTCGACAATCGTAATCCCTGCCTTCGTCGTTCTGAAGCTTCACCTACACTCTGTTGTCGGACCAGTTGTTGGGCCAAACCCACTACCTGCAGGGGCTGAGCCATACTGGGAGCACCATGCTCTGAGCAGCCTACTGCTACTCACCAGAGCGCATGCCACATGACAACGTCTTTCAAATTGGGCTAGGTGCACCCATTTTCTCTCTATGGCGTGTACCTTCCCCTACTCTCCCCTTCTGTTACCTTCCACTGTCGTTTACGCCATGATCGAGGCCTCACACCTACCAGATCATCGCCGGCGTCCACCTTCCTCCTTCAGGGGTGTCCGCGGTGTCGGGGACCTAACCTAGGATGGCTGTCTTTCTCACATCTTCCACCTCTTTTGCCTTTCAGTTACATGTCATGGTTGGCGTCTCGGTCTCCCACACCTTCTCCACACATAGACCCCTTTCGGATCTCACACTTCCCTTTGGTCCCTCAGACCTTCTCTTACCCGGACCTGTTGTATTTACTTGTACATATTGTACAACAAAACAACTTTACAATATCACAAGTACCCCATTTTTTTTATATTTTTTTCCATTTTCCTTTGCTTTCAAAAATCAACATACAACAATAAAAGATCACATGTTCTCCTCCCACCTTCCTTGGACATGGACACTCCCTCTGCTCTTCGTATCCCCGCTCTGTCAGGATATAACATTTAAAAAAAAAACATTTTCTATTAACATGGACGTAGAACTGTCCTGTGAACTGCACAACGGTGCTTTATACTCCCGACAGTCTAATCCACTTTTGATGGTCAAAAGTGAGGGGCTCCACAGCCGTGGAGCTTCTGGAATACTGAGGGTGCCCACACAAGTCCTCTTCTACCGGGGTTCGCATTCTTCGGGCTCTGCAATTACAGCCACCGCATAATAACCACGGGGGCAGTATTCTTTGTAATAAGATACTACGTCTCCTTCTCGCAGAGCCCGGCCGTGACGTACGGAGGTCACATTTATGTAGACTTTTTGACCAGTCTCATCCCGGAAGAAGCCGTAACCTTTTGCAACGTTGGTGTACACCAGCTGTCCCCTCCATCTCTTAGCCGCCATACCTGCCTCTCCCTTTTCAAGAAGCAGTTTCCATATCTCTTGCTCCCGTGCCTTCTTCAACTTAATAACCTCCGCAACCCAAACGGAGGGTACAGCGCAGGCTCTAGAGTCCGATGGGCGTGGCTCCGCCGAAGAAGAGAGCAGAGCAGAGGCAGCCGATGGTTTCTGCGGCCCAGCAGCCGCTGGAGCCGAATGGCGGATGGGAACAGCCGGGTTCTTGGTAAGCTGGGTCACAGGGTCGGCCAAATAGGTTGCAGCCGGTTCCAGTACCGGCATAACCGTGCCCGCCGGGTAGGCCGCACTTGACGTTTCAGCTGGGGCCGGGGTACTGACCGATTTTAGAGCTGGGGTCACCAGTGGCAGGGGAAGCGCAACAGCGCCCTCTGGGATCAGGCTCCGCTCCGGCGGCACCGTGCATGGTGTCTTCGGGTTGGATGGTGCAGGACTCGGAGCGGGGGTCCTGCTCAATTCAGCATAGAGGGGCGGGCCTCTTGTGACCGGTCTCTCGGGTACACAGGCTGCCGCGTGCTGCAGCCGAATGGTGGGGGCCGCTTGCGGAGCCACTGTTGGGGCTGGAGGATCTCTCACCTTCCCCGATGCTGAGGCCTCCGTTACATCATCACGCGGCTCCTTCCACAGTTTCTTCTCTTCACCCCACCGTCCGGCGGGGCTAACCTCCGGGCTCATGGGTTCCACAAGGAGGCTCTCCGCTGGCAGCTTCTGTAGCCGCTCCCACTGGTTCCACACCGGCTCTGCTTGACCTCTCACCATCCTGCTGCTGGCTCGTGACTCTGGAAGGAACGTTTCCTGGTGTGCCTCGATCTCCCGGCGCCACCGCCACTCCAGGCGCCTGATGCCCCGACATCCACAGCATCTCATCTTGTCCAATGGGCAGCACTCGAATGATGCCAGACTGCTGCAGCCAAACTTTTTCCCTATGCCACTCCCTCTACTGGGTGGGGCATTGGCAGGCCTTTCCACCAACTTGTCAGGGTCCAGTATGGGGTGCATCGGCCTCCTGGTACATAGCGCTGGCCCCCGGGGTACATAGGAGGGGGTCCCAGTCCATTGAGAACTACAGCAAACACCTGGATCTCTCCTCTGCACTGAAGCATCACCGCCATCTTGCACCAGTCCTGGTACCTCCCCGGATCTTCTGCTGATGACGCAGATACGCCACAGCACTCCCAAATTGTAATCCACAGGTGGGTAATTTGTAAACCACAGGTATTTGTAATCCATGCAGCGTAGTCCAAGTCTTTCTCCATCCTTTAGGGCAGCCCTGCCGCAGAAGATGACGTATTAGTGGCGGCAATCCTGCCGACAACGCCAAGTGTAGGGTCGTGGGCCGGGCTGGGGGGTGGTCCCTCTATATACTGCACAGTGATGTACAGACACAACATGAGGCAGGTTTCGGGTGCAACAGGTCCAAGTTTATTTTCCACCGTCCGACTGATGGCCCTCACAGCACACCACAATATCTTTCCCACGACCCTCCATGTCCAGGGCCGCTTCACACACTGTACTTTACACCAGGGACGCATTTATACGTACCGCCCCTTTTCCACTCTGTGACGATCCTGTCAGCTCAGTCACTGTGGCCATCTTAGGCCCGTACACCATCGGCACTTTACTGGTCAGCTTCATTGTTCCAATTTCGGTGTTCTTCACCCCATGCCTTGTCTATACTGTGGTTCTTCCAGTCAGGACCACCCCCCTGACATTCACTCTCCTCAGTCCCCCTAGTTTGTTTCTCCTCACAGTGCACAAACTGTCGTAGTCCTACTGTCACTGGAGCTCCCCCTGGGGACTGGAACTTTCTGGAACCCTCCTTCAAATTTATATTCCCTGTAACTCCGGCCCCCATGACCAACGGTTTCCTAAGCCCTAAGCTGATGTCAAGTCCTTTGCTCACACTCCTCCCTGCCCTCTAATGGTTAACCCAAGGTACTGCACGTCCACTACACTTTCCTAGCTGTTTCCCCACTGTAGTAACTGACACCTGTCTAAACTGTGCAAACCTTTCCTTCTCTATTCTGACAAGTCCGTCCGTCTGTCAGGTCACCTTCCCTACAGCCTCCCCTACCAAAAAAAATGACAACAGTTTGCTACCTCCGCCGCCTCTGTCACATCCACCTCCACTTCCTCCTTATACTCCACTTGGACCTCAGCCTCCAGGTTCAAGATAATACTTTCTTTGTATTTAATTTCTGTTATTTTCATTAGTTCCCCTTAACATTTTTTTAAAAAATATACTATATATATATATATTTATATATATATATATATATATATATATATATATATATAAACCTTAAAAAGTGTTGGCTACCTCCTACTTCAACTGTTATACTTACATCACAGTGTGTACCTCATCCTCGACTTGAATCTTGTCCTCCTGGTTGAAAATTATTTGCTTTTGTATTTAATTCTCAGTTATTTCCATTAGTTCTCCTTAAAAAAATTAAAAAATCCCCCCCAAAAATAAAAATAGCAAAAAAACCCCCAAAAATTGTGTTGGATAACACATACTTTGACTGCTAAACCTACATGACAATGTCTACCTCACCCTCCACTTGGACCTCGGCTTCCTAGTTCAAGATAATACTTTGTTTTTGTAAACTAATTACTGTTATTTTTCTTAGTTCTCCTTAAAAATAAAAAAAAATAAAAAAGTGTAAAAGAAAAAAGGTACTTTCTGCTTGGACTGTTGTACCTACATCACAGCGTGTACTCATCCTCAGCTTGGACCTGAGTCTCCTTGTTCAAAACATTTGTTTGGTTTTGTATTTTAGTCTCTGTTATTTAGTTTTTGTCCCCTTAAAAATAAAAAAATAATAAAAATTAAAAAAACAAACTGTATTGGCTACCTCCTATTTGCCTCTTACACATACAGCACCACATTCATCTCCATCTCCACTTGGACCTCGGACTCTTTGTTCAAGATTTTTTTTTCTTTTAATTTTAAGTCAGTGCCCTATCACCATTTGTAGTGGATAGCAAGAACCTTTGTACACCCCGTCGCAATAGAACTTCTTTAAAGGGAATCTGTCACCTCTTTTTTCGAATATGAGCTGCCAGCAGCGATATTAGGGGCTTATCTACAGCATTCTGTAATGCTGTAGATAAGCCCCTGATGTAACCTGAAAGATAAGAAAAAAGAGTTAGATTACACTCACCAGGGGGGTCGGTCCGGTCCGATGGGTGTCGCGGTCTGGCATCTCCCATCTTCATACGATGCCGTCCTCTTCTTTCCTTCCTGTCGTTGTTTCGGCGCTGGTGCACTGCTCTGCCCCCTAGCCCTGACTATGACCATTTTCTAGCCGTTTTACAGCTCTGAAGTTCCGATTCTGATTGACTTATATGGGGTTCGAGATCCGGGGTCAACCTTGGGTCATGTTGGTGACGCGAACTTTAAAAAAAAGTCTTCCTGAACCAGCCGAACACATGCATCCACGAGTTCGCTCCTCTTCATTAATAAGTGTTAGTGTAAACAGGTGGCAATTGCTAAGGCCTCTTTCACACTTCAGTTATTTGCATCAGTTACAATCCGCCAAAAAGGCAGACAAGCGGATCCGTTCTCAACTGATGTGAACGGATGGCACAGGATCCGTTTTCAGACGGATCCTGAAAATGAGGAAATTTAAAGGAACCGCTGGCCGGGAAGAGGGAGGGAGGGAGAGAGAGAGAGAGAGAGAGAGAGAGGATGTTGACGGACACTAACATTGTGGCGGATCCTCACAAAAACGGATGCAACGGACGGCAATCAGTCAGGATCCGCCAATAATGAAAGTCAATGGGGAAAAAAACGGATCCGCAGAGAAAAATGGCGGATCCGTTTTTTTTTCAAAATTGGCGGATCTTGACTGATTGTCAAAAACGGAAGTGTGAAAGAGGCCTAAGCATTCACCAGATATTGTATTTTAGTGTTTAAGCCTATGAATGCATTGCAGATTTATTTATTGCATTGTTTCATATGTTTTCTTTTTTAAATAGCACGAAATGTCATACTGAATATATCAATAATTGGGAATGGAAAGCAGACACAGCTGTACCGAGCATAACATGGTGAAGGCACACTGGTAATAAACTTACTTAATTTAACATAAAGCAAAACTTACATCTGAAGCCACAAGGCAATGATTTAATTAATTTTGTTTTCAGTAAGTCCTTAGATGAGAAAGCAGATGAGCAGTGTGATAGATGTGTGGTGCATGCAGGGAAGACCGAGCACATGTTTTATGGCACCTTTGTCTACTGATGGAACAGTCAATTATATTCTTTTTGTGTTCATAACTAGATTGTAGAGCAGATGTGCCAGCATTTTTAAAACAGATTTCTTAATTAACCTCTTTATTGGTATCTAACAGCATGCACTGGGTCACATTTTGCTGTGCATGCAATAAATGAAGCATTAAACACAGTTATAGTGAAAGGTGAAATAATTGGTAGCATTGTGGCAATAGTTCAGTGTGAAATATTGTTCTTTTTAGTTCAATGTCTGAATAAGATTTTTACTTCTTTAGTATTGCAACAACCAATTCATTCTTCTTCACTTATAAACTATTGAAGTGCAATCTTGTATTTTAGTAAGAATTTTGCATCAGTTTTTGTAAGTCAAAGCAATTGTGGAAGAGTCTTTTTCTGTGCTTTTTTTTTTATTCCCAAACACTGATAAATTCTGACTAATTCACTGTCATAAGAAGTGGCCAAAAGGACAGAAAAATACCAGTAAGTGTATCTTTGTTGCAAAAAAAGAACCTATCATCCTATTATTTCACTAAATTAAAAAAAAAATATGAAAATTCTTTAACTACCAAATTGGTCATATCCCTTTCCTAAATGACACACAAAAAAAATAAGAGATAGGAGTCCTCAGTGGTTGGTACAAGAAAATTGTAATTCAAAACTGTTTTCTCAGCTCCCTAAATTGACCTGGGGCCTTTTGTTATGTTATAATTAGTGATGACCGAGTATGCTCGTTCCTCAAGATTTCCAAGCATGCTCTGACATTCTCCAAGTAGTTTGGAGATTTAGTTTGTTTCTCCACAGCTGCATGATTTGTGGCTGCTAGACAGCATGAATACATGTGGAGATTGCCTGTTTGTTAGGCAATCCCCACATGTATTCAGGCTGTCTAGCAGCTGCAAATCATGCAGCTGTGGCGACAGAAACTAAATCTTCGAGCACACCCAAACTACTCAGAAAACACGTAAGCATGCTCGGAAATCTTGAGTAATAAGCATACTCACTCATCACTAGTTATAATTAGTGATGAGTGAGTATGCTCGTTGCTCGGATGTTCCCGAGTATGCTCAGGTGTTCTCCGAGTATTTTGACTTGCTCGGAGATTTAGTTTGTGTTGCCGCAGCTGCTTGATTTGCGACTGCTAGACAGCCTGAATACATGTGGGGATTGCCTGTTTCTTAGGAAATCCACACTTGTTATCAGGCTGTCTAGCAGCTGCAAATCATGCATCTGTGGTGAGACAAACTAAATCTTGGCAGAAGGGCATGGAACTCGGGCAATTTCCCACCCTGAGGCAACTGTCATCCAAATCAAGAAAGACAATAATGTTGATGATGATAATTCTGTAATGGACAAAACCTGGCAACCAAACAGGGATGCTGAGGAGGTGATGTCTTCAGAGGATGTTGTTGACCTCAGTAATGCACAGTATAGACAATGTGTGGCTAAAATATCATCTGGGGCAAAATCTAGTTATTCTGCGTTCAGCTCTAGAACAGGTGCTCAAAAGTGCCTAAAACCTGTGGTAGTGGTCATGATGGTAGCGAGTCCTGTGTGCAAATATTGCAGGTGTGGTAAAATTGTTTCATGTTGCTGGGAGACCAATCTATTACAGTGTGTAATTTGAGCTGTTCCAAAATAATCTAGGTACATCCTGGCACACATCAACTAGAGAGTAGATCTTTTTGCCTTATCTTTGTAGAATTTGCAGTATTGAGAGGTCACATTTGCTCAAATCCAAAGCTTTTTTGTTCAAAAACATCTTTACCTCTTCACGACCTTTGATGTACTTGTACTGTACGTCAAAAGTCATGTCCCTGCCTTTGATGTGGGCTTGCACGCCTAGCTCACATCTCCCCCCGGCACATGGAGGATGATAGAATCAACCATCATGTGCTTCTAACAGCCAAGGCTGGTACGGAGCTCCGCCCATGGCTGTTAAGCTGTTAAATTCAGTTGTAAATCTCTGATCGCGGTATTAAACATGCACTGGCAAGGAGAGGCATCATTACATGTGCCCATTGGTGATCCAGTTACTGGATGTGAGCGCTGATATTTTGCTATGATTGCCAGGGCTCTGCTGCAGACCCCCATGCCTGTCATTACGATCCTTCTGTGAAAACCCATGGTTGGCGTTTATTGGAAATCATGATTTCTGCAATACATGAAACAAACGATCGGAAAATCTCAGCTTAAAATCACTTAAGTTGACTAACAGTAAAAAGTGCGAAAAAAGTTTTAAAAAATAAGTAGAAAATATTCAGAATTGAGAGTCCTCAGTGGTTGATACCTTTTAATGGCTAACTGAAAAGATGGTAACAAATAGCAAGCTTTCGAGACTTTTTTTATTTTTCTATCTACTGGCTAACACGGTGCAAAGATATACATCTTTCCTGTAAAAAAAATAAGTAAAAACACAAAAGTTAAAATCACATCCTTTTAAAAATAATAAAATAACAAAATTATAAAAATTATAAAAAATAATAAAAAAAAACATATTTGCTATCGCTGTGTTTGTAAAAGTTTAATCTATTGAATTATAAAATAAATTATTCAGATAAGTAAATGGTGAAACAGAAAAAAGAACTGAAAGGCCAGAATTATCGTATTTTTGCTGCCGCAATATTGCTGTAAAATGTAATAAGAGGTGATCAACATATCATATCACCTTAAAATAGCTCTGCCCTCACACAGCCTAGCATTCCAAAAAATGAAAATGTTATGAGTCTCAGAAAATGGCAACACGAGTTAAATACTTCATTTTCTTGAAGAATTTCAAGGGTGCCAACACTTTTCCCCATGACTATAAATGTGTATTATACTATCTTTTGATCACTTTCTTAATGTGTTACTGACACAGTAAGAATTAGAGGGTTTTGTTCTAGATAGACTAGCTCTATAGGGCAACAGAATAACCTACCAAAATTGTAGAACAGCTTCAGATACATGCTGTAACGCTAGTTACAAGTCGTGAGGCAGGATAATCAAACGTTTTGGGATCCGATACCAAGAGAACACATAACAAGCAAAAGGGTAAAGATAAAAGCAAAGTCAGATCACGGTCCGAAGTCAGAATACCATGGGAATAGCAGATCAGAGCAAAGGGGTTGAGCAGGCGTATAGTCAGAACTAAGTTCAAAGTCAGGCAGCAATAGATCAATGAGCAGAGCACAGAATACCAGGCAAATAGCACCACCCAGCGAATGCTATGATTGGCAGAGATCTGAGATGAGAGCTCAGCTAAGTAGCAAGGAATTAATTAGAAACAGGGAGCCCCTGCAAAAACCCAGCACCTCCCATTCTCTGATTGATTGAATGACTGAGCTGTCAATCAAAATACCAACAACTCAGCACACTCTTGCACTAGGTTGGATGACAGAGCTGTCATTCAACACAGTGATAGCTCAGGATGCTCCTGCACCTGATTGAATTATTATGCTATCACTCACTGTGCCTATGATATGCTAAGGGGAGGAATCAAACCCTGCATTGATGCTTTCTTTGGTTGCAGAGTAGATGTTACAACACATTTATTTAGATTTCTTAAAGGGAATGTATCATAAAAATGTAGAACAAATGTAAAAATTGAAAGTATTAATGTTTTAATATAAAAATATGGTATCAAATGTGAAAGTTATACAACAATGACATCTTCATCATTTAACCACTAGTGGGAGCAGCTGCTCACATTTGACATGAAAACTAAGTGTAATGCTAGCTTGTCATACAACTAGAGCAAACAGTCAGGATCTGCTCGCATGTGTCTGACATCTTTCCTCCCCTTCTCTTCTGGGTGTTTGCTAAAGGTGCGTTGAGTTTAAAGTTTATGATCACAGTGCAGAGCCATTTTTTCGTGACTACAATGGGATATTGGTTTGTTAGTTTGTTGACAGTGTCACTGAGGACCGCCAGAAGAGTTGATTCTAACTTTCTTTGTTACTAAAGTAAAAATTGAAATGGCACGCCTTCCCTCAGTGCAGTATAGACATGCAGAAAATAAACGGAATTCCTCTATTATTTCTTATGATTCATTTTATGGAATTCATTTATGTAAAATAAACTAGCAACATGATTCTCCAGGTCAGTACATGCACAGTGATATCAAACTTGTATAAAAAATTTTATTATTGTAATACTGAAAAAATTTCAGAAGTTTGCAAAAAGAAATGGTATGTATCTCCAATTTTGAGACCCATATGTCTTAGTTTTTCCACAGATGGGGATGTGAGAGGGGTGTTTTGCTTGCTTTTTATTGCATCTTATTAGGAAGATGAGATGACTGAAAAAATGTCAATTCTGGCATTACAATTATTTTTCTGTTATTGGCATTTTCCATAGTGGTTATAATTAGTTTTATATTTTGATAGACAGTTAATTTTAAATACGGTAGTCTATATACAGTGGGGCAAAAAAGTATTTAGTCAGTCAGCAATAGTGCAAGTTCCACCACTTAAAAAGATGAGAGGCATCTGTAATTTACATCATAGATAGACCTCAACTATGGGAGACAAACTGAGAAAAAAAAATCCAGAAAATCACATTGTCTGTTTTTTTTTCATTTTATTTGCATATTATGGTGGAAAATAAGTATTTGGTCAGAAACAAAATTTCATCTCAATACTTTGTGATATATCCTTTGTTGGCAATGACAGAGGTCAAACGTTTTCTGTAAGTCTTCACTAGGTTGCCACACACTGTTGTTGGTATGTTGGCCCATTCCTCCATGCAGATCTCCTCTAGAGCAGTGATGTTTTTGGCTTTTCGCTTGGCAACACGGACTTTCAACTCCCTCCAAAGGTTTTCTATAGGGTTGAGATCTGGAGACTGGCTAGGCCACTCCAGGACCTTGAAATGCTTCTTACGAAGCCACTCCTTCGTTGCCCTGGTGGTGTGCTTTGGATCATTGTCATGTTGAAAGACCCAGCCACGTTTCATCTTCAATGCCCTTGCTGATGGAAGGAGGTTTTCACTCAAAATCTCACGATACATGGCCCCATTCATTCTTTCATGTACCCGGATCAGTCGTCCTGGCCCCTTTGCAGAGAAACAGCCCCAAAGCATGATGTTTCCACCACCATGCTTTACAGTAGGTATGGTGTTTGATGGATGCAACTCAGTATTCTTTTTCCTCCAAACACGACAAGTTGTGTTTCTACCAAACAGTTCCAGTTTGGTTTCATCAGACCATAGGACATTCTCCCAAAACTCCTCTGGATCATCCAAATGCTCTCTATTAAACTTCAGACGGGCCCGGACATGTACAGGCTTAAGCAGTGGGACACGTCTGGCACTGCAGGATCTGAGTCCATGGTGGCGTAGTGTGTTACTTATGGTAGGCCTTGTTAGATTGGTCTCAGCTCTCTGCAGTTCATTCACTAGGTCCCCCCGCGTGGTTCTGGGATTTTTGCTCACCGTTCTTGTGATCATTCTGACCCCACGGGGTGGGATTTTGCGTGGAGCACCAGATCGAGGGAGATTATCAGTGGTCTTGTATGTCTTCCATTTTCTAATTATTGCTCCCACAGTTGATTTCTTCACTCCAAGCTGGTTGGCTATTGCAGATTCAGTCTTCCCAGCCTGGTGCAGGGCTACAACTTTGTTTCTGGTGTCCTTTGACAGCTCTTTGGTCTTCACCATAGTGGAGTTTGGAGTCAGACTGTTTGAGGGTGTGCACAGGTGTCTTTTTATACTGATAACAAGTTTAAACAGGTGCCATTACTACAGGTAATGAGTGGAGGAAAGAGGAAGAAGTTACAGGTCTGTGAGAGCCAGAAATCTTGATTGCTTGTTTCTGACCAAATACTTATTTTCCACCATAATATGCAAATAAAATGAAAAAAAAAACCAGACAATGTGATTTTCTGGATTTTTTTTTCTCAGTTTGTCTCCCATAGTTGAGGTCTACCTATGATGTAAATTACAGACGCCTCTCATCTTTTTAAGTGGTGGAGCTTGCACTATTGCTGACTGACTAAATCCTTTTTTGCCCCACTGTATATGAAGATGAGTGTATGTATATGTGTATGTGTGTATGTATCAAATCACGTCCACTCCATATAGCCACACAACACTCAAAAGCCTGTATAATAAATAATACATACAATATATATACATATATAATAAATATCTAATCTAATTTATATATAATATATATGTATATATATACTGTATATAATAAATATATATCTATTTCATGGGCGCATCTTCTTGACCACATCAGGTTACAGTGCCTGTGTTGCCCATAGCAACCAATCACTAAGCATCTTTCATTTCACCAGAGCTCTATAAAAGATGAAAACTGAGCTGTGATTGGTTGCTATGAGCAACAGTTTTCCTTGTAGACAGTTATGGTAAGTTAGGCCTATTATTCTTATCATTTCTACGATGTAATAGTCCTGTAAAGCGAGAAATAACACAATTTATTACCATGCTGACACAGACCACCCTCTGACACAGACTGCAGGAGGAGTCCAGAATCAGGAACTTCTCTTTGTCTGGCACGAAGCATCCTCATTAACTTAAAAATTCAAACACAGATTAAAAAAAGAAACACAAGACAGATTTCTCCAGGTATCATTTTAATCGATGTAACAGCGCCAACCTGACAATGTTGGCTCTGATGGGATGATGTGGGATATTAGGGGTAGTAGTCCAGTGGCTCTGACGGGATGGTGTGGGATATTAGGGGTAGTAGTCCTGTGACGCTGACTGATGGGATGATGTGGGATATTAGTTGTAGTAGTCTGGTGGCTCTGGCTGATGGGATGATGTGGGATATTAGGGGTAGTAGTCCATTGGCTCTGGCTGACAGGATGATGTGGGATATTAGAATGAGTGTGGCTATGCGGAGTGGGCGGGGCTATACACTTAGCTTTATATTTATAGATATAATCATTATAATTTGTTATAACTAACCACAGTTAGTTACTATGTCCAGGCAACTCCATGCTCTTCAACTAGTTATAAATAAATTGTTTTACATAAATATAAAAACATTTAACAAATTGTGATACATTTACTTTACGGTTACTTTAGACATGGTTGGATTACTAGGCAATATCTATTCTATGTTGGCTCAATACTCCGTACATTTGATATTAGAGGGTGCATGTTGGCACCATTTGAAAATATGGATCACAACATGATTACTTACCTTGCCCCTTACCCCGCTGCCTCTCAATTTTGTCCTGAAGATTTAAACTTTGATAGAATTGGTAAAATCAAATTCCAGAATTCAGGGTTTATAGGTAAGGAAGTATGGCTACAAAATCATCCTTTATTCAGATGGCATTATTTTATCTTCTGACTAACCCAATAATCGCTCTACAAACAGAAACTTTTAAAGGATTATTGAAAGACTTCTTTCTTTATAAATACCTTAACGTCTCAGTTTCTGAATATTGGTTGGGATGCCCCTGCTAGCATACAGTAATTATCAAAATAGCTTTCCTTTATATCTAAAATGAACACTAAGGCCCCGATTGATCATTTATGTTTTTTAATTTCCTTTTTTGCTTTGTGGTATTAGTTGACGATTTTAGCGCCAATTTTTTCAAAATAGAGTACAAGATTAATTAATTTGCTGCAAAGTCAAAGTGTTCTTGTTTTCTACCTTTAACTGTTTTTCGACTCTAAATCCAAAAATCGAACAATTGGCAAAATAACATAAAAATCGTGCAATATACTGGTAAACTAAAAAAATCACCAGTGGAGATTAGCCAAATTCTGCAACTCTTTAAAAAGCAAAAGCTGATAAATCTGATGAAAACATGTGTTATTATTAAACTCCGTCCACAAAGTGGAAAACAAACAAAAAAAATACAGGCAAGAATGTATCAAATAGCCTTAAAAAGGTTGTAGTCGTTACGCCACCCGTGGTATTTAACAAGGGTAGCCAACGCTGCAATTCAGATCCTCTGGGATGGTGTTAGGGCAGCAAAGATGGTTCAGCTCTCCTTGGGCAGAGCTGTGTCCCACCCAGGCCAGTTAGGATGTTATAAGTAGTGTTGAGCATTCCGATACCGCAAGTATCGGGTATCGGCCGATACTTGCTGTATCGGAATTCCGATACCGACTTCCGATATTTTTTCAATATCGGAATTCGGCATCGGAATCGGAAGTTCAAAGTTGATTGACAGCCTGACGTCATCATGATGCGCGGTGTGTGCGCATCATGATGCGCCGTCATTTCGGGCCTTCCGGGGGTCTCTGCCGGCCTGCCGGGGGGCTGTGTGGACTGCCCGGGGTCTGTACCGGCCTGCCGGGGGGCTGTGCTGGCCTGCCGGTGGTCTGTGCACCCTGTGGGGGTCTGTACCGGCCTGCCGGGGGGGCTGTGCCGGCCTGCCGGGGGGCTGTGCTGATGTCCGGGGGTCTGTGCAAGCATCGTCCGATGGGACTACAAGTCCCATCTGGCGATGCCTGCTACCATGACAGTGATTGACACATTAGCCAATGATGGGACAGTAGTAGTCCCATCATCCGGCTAATGTGTTAAATGTTAAAAAAAAAAAAAAAAAAATACTACATACATACTACATACATACTACATGCATGCTACATACATACTACATGCATGCTACATACATACTACATGCTACATACATACTACATGCTACATACATACTACATATATACTACATGCATGCTACATACATACTACATGCTACATACATACTACATATATACTACATGCATGCTACATGCTACATACATACTACATATATACTACATATATACTACATACATACTACATACATACTACATGCTACATACATACTACATATATACTACATGCATGCTACATACATACTACATACATACTACATACATACTACATGCTACATACATACCACATATATACTACATACATACAATACATTCATACAATACATACATAGACATACAGTACATATAACATAGAGTAACATACTTACCAATACTTGTCACATTGTTCCCCGAAGCCATTGTCTTTTCCGGAATAAATATTAACATAACAAACCACAAAAATACTCACCCACGATCCGAAGCAGTCCACGAGTGTGTCCCACGACGATCTTGGGTAGAGAACGGCAGCATCAGATGATGCTGCCGTTCTCTACGGGCTGCAGGAATCCAATGACGGAAGGTAGGTATCCTTCCGCACTGTATTCCTCCGCCACTTAAAAAAAAAAAAGTCCCTAGTCTCACTTTATGCCATTGCTGCGTGGGAAATTCCCACACAGCAATGGCATAAAGTGAGACTAGGGACTTTTTTTTTTTTAAGTGGCGGAGGAATACAGTGCGGAAGGATACCTACCTTCCGTCATTGGATTCCTGCAGCCCGTAGAGAACGGCAGCATCAGCTGATGCTGCAGTTCTCTACCCAAGATCGTCGTGGGACACACTCGTGGACTGCTTCGGATCGTGGGTGAGTATTTTTGTGGTTTGTTATGTTAATATTTATTCCGGAAAAGACAATGGCTTCGGGGAACAATGTGACAAGTATTGGTAAGTATGTTACTCTATGTTATATGTACTGTATGTCTATGTATGTATTGTATGAATGTATTGTATGTATGTAGTATATATGTGGTATGTATGTAGCATGTAGTATGTATGTAGTATGTATGTAGCATGCATGTAGCATGCAGTATGTATGTAGCATGCATGTAGTATATATGTAGTATGTATGTAGTATGTATATATGTAGTATGTATGTAGCATGCATGTAGCATGCATGTAGTATGTATGTAGCATGCATGTAGTATGTATGTAGTATGTATGTAGTATGTATATATGTAGTATGTATGTAGCATGTAATTTTTTTTTTTTTTTTTTTTTTTTACATTCAACACATTAGCCGGATGATGGGACTACTACTGTCCCATCATTGGCTAATGTGTCAATCACTGTCATGGTAGCAGGCATCGCCCGATGGGACTTGTAGTCCCATCGGACGATGCCTGCACAGACCCCCGAAGCCTGCACAGCCCACCGGCAGGCCGGCACAGCCCCCCGGCAGGCCGGCACAGCCCCCCGGAGCCTGCACAGACCACCGGCAGGCCGGCACAGCCCCCTGGCAGGCCGGCACAGCCCCTCGGAGCCTGCACAGACCACCGGCAGGCCAGCACAGCCCCCCGGCAGGCCGGCACAGCCCCCCGGAGCCTGCACAGACCACCGGCAGGCCGGCACAGCCCCCCCGGCAGGCCGGCACAGCCCACCGGAGCCTGCACAGACCACCGGCAGGCCGGCACAGCCCCCCGGCAGGCCGGCACAGCCCCCCGGAGCCTGCACAGACCACCGGCAGGCCGGCACAGCCCCCCAGCAGGCCGGCACAGCCCACCGGAGCCTGCACAGACCACCGGCAGGCCGGCACAGCCCCCCGGCAGGCGGGCACAGACCACCGGAGCCTGCACAGACCCCTTGGCAGGCCGGCACAGCCCCCCGAAAGGCCCGTACAGACCCCAGAGAGGCTGTACAAGGCAAAAACAGGGTTTTTCTTATTCCGATACCGGAAGTCCCATAGACTTGAATGGGACTTCCGGTATCGGAATCGGCGATACCGATACTTTTTTTAAAGATCGGCCGATCCATTCCGATCCGATACTTTGAAGTATCGGACGGTATCGCTCAACTCTAGTTATAAGTAAAGATGGTGGCTGTTGTGGTGAATGCAGTGCAGGGCAGGTGAGACATAAAATGACAGATGACACAGCTGGGTGCAGTTTCCAGAGTTTTACTCACAGTTCTTGTGTACACACGTGCCCGCTTGGTGCCATGTCTTCCAGGTGAGGGATCCAGCAAGCTCCCAGGTAGATTGGGATACACCTTTCCAGGACTTCCTTCTGTGTATTTCTCTCCTGGCCATCTCACTGTTCTGGTTTCCACTTCTTCTGCCAAGCACCTTCACAAACAGTGTCCCTAAGCCAGCAGTCATGGACCTTATCAGCAAAGTTGGTCAGGCCCCGGGATCCTATATGGCTACCTTTTCAGTGAATGGATGTGGTTGTGGCTGAGGTACGTACAGTTAACTCAGCCTCCGACTTGCTAACTGAGTCTTGTAGTCCTCCACTAGTCTTAGGGGCCGGCTCCCTCACTGCGACCTGTTCCCTCCACTTCTGCATATGGGCCCCACGGTTGGCTTCTGCACTTCCTGTGCCCTAAGGACCCCTTCTGTCCTCCCAGTAGCTTCCATCAGGCTCCCCTCACAACTCTCTCTCCAGCTCTTCCTACTGCAGTCCTTCTCCTTCTCCGTCTCTCACTGACTGACTGTCATTGCTCACTCACACTCATAGTCTAAGCTCCTCCCCTTTTACCTACAAACTCCACCCACCTCCCAACACCCTTTACTACCCAGCCAGCGATGAGACCATCCTTGCGTAGAGTACATCCAGGGTGCCCTGCTGCTATAGTGTGTGTTTGGTGCAGGTTTTAGAGTCCTGGGTGGTGCTCCTTCCTTACCTGAGAGTGGGATACCACACCTCTGGATGAGGTGCAGTACCTCTGTGGTGACTGGACCCTCAGGGGTGCCACATTCACATGTTCAGTAATTGGTCAATATTTTACATGAGTATTTGTAAGCCAAAACCAGGAGTGGGTAAAAATACAGAAGTAGTGACGTTTCTTTTACACTATTCCTCTGATTGTTCCTGTTCTGGTTTTGGCTTACAAATACTTTTGTAAAATACTGATCAAATAGTGAATGTGGCCTTATCCTGTATTTATCTTAGTAACATTTATCCCTCTTAGAGAATTTGGCAAATAGTTTAATTCTTGTGCTGTCTACATAGTGGTTATTAAATTGATGGTCCTCCAGTGTATCTTGCATATTTTTTAGGACAATAATTATTGCTTTCCCTGTACTTTTTCAAGTAAAATTCGAGCACTTCTTAATATTTTAATATGGAAATGAAGAAGTATCAAAATTGAGTGTTCTATACTTTCTAGACCCTATGACACTGTCAGCATAAGTTGTCTCTTAGGCTATGTGCACACGTTAAGTATTTGGTGCAGAAAGCGCTGTAATTTTTCTGCGAAAAAACGCAGAGTATAATACATGCATTTATGCTGTTTTTTATGAGTTTTTCACATGGACTTTTGGTGCAGATTTTTCCCCACTCATTACTATGAGTAGAAATCTGCAGCAAGAATTCTGAAAGAATTTGAACTTATTAAGGTGCAATGATAGAGTAAGTATGTTTCAGGTCATCATTATCAACACAATAATGATGGGCTTCAGTGAATTTTTCTGCATTAAAGAATACTCTCATTTCTCTTTCGGAGTTGATTGTTACCGAAGATCATCTGTCAAATTTTGTTATGCTAGAATCCTGGAGTGATTTGGTGTTATGCGACTACAGCTTTATAATAGCAGAGTTACCTTTCATAGCAACTCTACCTGTGATGATAAGGACATTGCTGAGAAATAATCTCTATAGGAAGTATCAGCCTATTATGAAGCTTCAGTAGGAGGCATAAAAGCTGACATTTTCCAGATTTTTCAATACCGACTCAGCAGAGAAATGTTGTTTAACTTTTTTGAATTGAATGTCCTTTTATCAATTAATTGTCAATTAAACAAAAGACATTTTCTGAAAAGAAGTTCCCTTTAAGTCATGGTGCCAATCTCAAGGAATTGATTGTTTAAATTGCATGACAAGATTAATTATCCTAAGCAAACATGAAATTAAGCTAATTTAAAGAAAAATTTAGCCCTTCGCAAAAATCTATATGGTCATTGATCACAATGCCAGCACAGATCAGTCACTTACACACACTAGTACACAAAGCCATTGGAATCAAAGTTGTGCTGTTATTCAAACATTTATTGTATCCTATTGCACCTCTACAATGCAGTAAGAAGACACAATCTATGAATTGCTTCTGATAATATGGACCCTAATATTATTGCTGGAAATCATAGAATCTTTTGAAATGCAAAAAAGCAGATTTGCTGCAAATTTCAATATGGCAAAGTCTTCAAATACTCTGAAATTTAATGTGTCCTACACTGACGTCTACTAGAACTGTATCCAACCTCTTTTAAGCTCTTAGGGCTGTTTCACACATCCTAATATTTCTGGTACTGGAAAATCCTGTTACACCGCTCCAACATACTCACCCAGCCTCCGCTCCCACGCCGCAGCCTCTCGCCACCTGACGGCCTCGGCGGTCACCTCTGACAGGCTCGCAGCCGATGCCATCTCTGCATGCAATGCGCATGCGCCATAGGCCGCGGCCGTGCCTCCCTTCTGCTTCTTGTGCTCTGGCTGTGCCATGACCCGTAAGCACCTTCGGACCAATGGCAGACCATACGGGGCCATATCAGGCCGCCTCCCCCTGAGGGAGGCGCCTGATCGTTGTGTTACCTTGCACACTGGGCCCTGCTTCCTCCTGTGCTCTCTGCAGCCTCTCAGTGCTGTCCTTGGTGCTTCCTGCAGCAGCCTCGCAGCCTGTCTTCCCTGCAGTATTCTCAGTCATGCTCCAGTGTTCCTGTTTCCTCCGTCTCTTGCCCTGTTCCTGTGTTCCTTTTCCGGCCTACTCCAGTCCTGCCGTCCTACTCCAGTCCTGAATCCGGTGTTCCTGTTCCATCCTGCTCCAGTCCTGCCATCCTACTCCAGTCCTGCCTCTGGTGTTCCTGTTTCATCCTGCTCCAGTCCTGCCATCCTACTCCAGTCCTGCCTCTGGTGTTCCTGTTCCATCCTGCTCCAGTCCTTCTGTCCTCCTCTAAACCTGTCTCCTGTGTTCCTGCTCCAGCCATCCATCCATGTTCCAGTCTACTGTCTTACTCCATTCCTGTCTCCTGTGTTCCAGCTCTGTCCTGTCATCTACACTTCAGTCCCTCCACGTTCCAGTCTACAGTCTTACTCCACTCCTGTCTCCTGTGTTCCAGCTCTGTTCTGTCATCTACACTTCAGTCCAACAGTCCTACTCCAGTCCATCCTGAGCTTCCCCCCTTGGTACCGGCTACCGTGGTACTTGAACCCCTGGTCCTGCTCCTAACGGTCACTGTATAGGGGTCGGTTCCACCTGGCAGCTGGCCCGGGGCCCCTCAGTACCATGGTCCAGAGGGTCTACTCCTGGAGATTCCGGCTTCAGACCACCCACGCTAGCAAATCCAGTACCGGAGGTATTCGTGTCTGTGTGTTTCATACATGTGGCATACGTGTGGTAACTATGTGCTGCATCAGTATTACACGTATCGGCGTCTGAGAAAATTAGGCTGCGGCCTGCTATTTTTAGGCTGGAGGGACCAATATCCATGGCCCCTTACCATGAGAATACCAGCCCCAAGCTGTCTGCTTTAGCATGGCTAGTTCCATGAATTAAATCATTTTAAAAAATGGCATGGGGAACCTTCTATTCTTGATAACCAGTCTTCCTAAAGCTGACAGCTGAGGGTTACAGCTGTGAGTTTTGCCTGAATGGTTATTAAAAATACTGGAGATTACATGTCTTTTTTTTTATAGCGCTGGCACCGACTGATGAATACTCCCATCAGCCGCCTCATGCTCTCGCTGTTTTCAGCAACAGCAGATGTAGGTTGAAGGAAATAGTAGTCCGATCCGACAACGCCTGTGACCGGAGGTAAACTTTCAATATCAGACAAGTGATAGATATTCTTGTTTTTTATTTTTACGTTTTTTTTACAAACAGTGGTGCTGATATAAGAGGGAAGAATCAGCTGCAAAATAGGACCATAACCACAGCAGTCTCAATTATAAAGTAAAGTGTAAATGTGCTTATTTGCGCTAGGGTCCACTTCCATAATTAGACAAGGGGGATAAGAGTATATACCAGAAACCGTGGTTTTATTACTAGGGAATACAGTTGTAGTTGCAGTCCTCAGTGATTTCTCAATATAATGAGCTAGCTGATTATTTTCAGTTTAGTCAATAAAATCACACTGTGGTGCAGAGTTCCACTTAAATGCAGGGTAAAAATATATAAAGAGAGTTACCTCTTGGTCTCCTTATAATTATACTGCTGTGCTCAATATAATGAGCTAACCGGTTTTGTCAGTTAGGTCAATAAAGAAACACTGTGGTGCAGAGTTCCACTTAAATGCAGAGTAAAAATATATAGAGAGTTACCTCTTTGACTCCTTATGAATATGTTGCTGTTCTGCAGTTCTAAAATGCTGCACTTCTAATATCCATTCGTTAAACCCCTAAATGCTGTGATCGATATCGATCGCAGGATTTGGGAGGCTAGTAGAGGGAGGGGACTCCCTCTCCTGTCCAATCAGCAATTCAGGATCATCATTGCAAGGGCCCACTCATTGCCATGAAAACCCGTGGTCATCATGATGAGCAATGCATTATACCAGTGATCAGAGTCATAAAAGTTAAAATCCCATAGAAGGACTAAGTAAAAATATAAAAAAGTAACAAAAATTGTAAAAATATTTTAAAAAAGTATCACAACATAAATAAAAAATAAAATAATATTATTTCCATAAATACATGTATTTATGCTAAAAAAATACTAAAAAGTAGTCGTATTCGGTATCACCGCGTCCAGAATGAATAGAGCTGCAAGACTCTTACACTAGTTAACCCCTTCAGTGAAGACCATAAAAAAATTGGCAAAAAAATATGCTTTTCCATCATAATGCCAAGCAAAATGTGGACTAAAACGCTATCGAAAGACAGATTGAAATTAAAATGGTGTCGCTGAAAATGTTATCTCTTGTTCCACAAAAAAAGCTGACATACAGCTCAATGAGTGGAGAAAAAAAAGCTATAGCTTTCAGAATAAATCGATGCAAATACAATTATTTTTTCTATAAAAGAGATTTTATTGTGTAAGGCTGGTTTCACATTTGCGTTTTTTAGCGCTGGAAAAAAACGCTAACCTGCGCATGCGTTTTTTCCCCTATATTTAACATGGGTGCGCATACCTGCGCGCTTGTAAGCGCATGTATGCGATTTTCATGCGCTGCGTTTTTTTGGGGTGTGCGATTGGATTTTCCAGACGCATCATGTTGCATTTTTTGGCCCTGCAAAAAAGCGCATGCGCACATATGCGCACGTTTTGCGCTAAAAATGGCCATTATAGCCTATGGATGCGCATATGTGCGCACTGGCATGCTCATGTAAGCGTTTTTTTGCATATGCGTTTTTTTTTTTAACCATGGAATTTAGGGGTTTGGGTTAGAGTTAGGGTTAGTTAAGGGGGTTTAGGGTTAGGGTTAGGGTCAGGGTCAGGGTTAGGGTTGGGTTTTGGGTCAGGGTTAGGGTTAAGTATGGTTTGGTTAAGGGTTAGGGTTAGGGTCAGGATTAGGGTTAAGTATGGTTTTGTTAAGGGTTAGGGTCAGGGTTAGGGTTAGGGTTAGGGTTAGGGTCAGGGTTAGGGTTAGGGTTAGGGTTAGGGTCAGGGTTAGGGTTAAGTATGGTTTTGTTAAGGATTAGGGTCAGGGTTAGGGTCAGGATTAGGGTTAAGTATGGTTTGCTTAAGGGTTAGGGTCAGGGTTAGGGTTAGGGTTAGGGTCAGGGTTAGGGTTAGGGTTAGGGTCAGGGTTAGGGTTAGGGTCAGGGTTAGGGTTAAGTATGGTTTTGTTAAGGGTTAGGGTCAGGGTTAGGGTCAGGATTAGGGTTAAGTATGGTTTTGTTAAGGGTTAGGGTCAGGGTTAGGGTTAGGGTTAGGGTCAGGGTTAGGGTCAGGATTAGGGTTAAGTATGGTTTGGTTAAGGGTTAGGGTCAGGGTTAGGGTTAGGGTTAGGGTCAGGGTTAGGGTTAGGGTTAGGGTCAGGGTTAGGGTTAGGGTCAGGGTTAGGGTTAAGTATGGTTTTGTTAAGGGTTAGGGTCAGGGTTAGGGTCAGGATTAGGGTTAAGTATGGTTTTGTTAAGGGTTAGGGTCAGGGTTAGGGTTAGGGTTAGGGTTAGGGTCAGGGTTAGGGTCAGGATTAGGGTTAAGTATGGTTTGGTTAAGGGTTAGGGTCAGGGTTAGGGTTAGGGTTAGGGTCAGGGTTAGGGTTAAGTATGGTTTTGTTAAGGGTTAGGGTCAGGGTTAGGGTTAGGGTCAGGGTTAGGGTTAGGGTTAGGGTTAGGGTTAGGGTCAGGGTTAGGGTTAGGGTTAGGGTCAGGGTTAGGGTTAGGGTTAGGGTTAGTTAGGGTTTAGGGTTTGGGTTAGGGTTAAGTATGATTTGGTTAAGGGTTAGGGTCAGGGTTAGGGTTAGGGTTAGGGTCAGGGTTAGGGTTAGGGTCAGGGTTAGGGTTAGTAAAGTCATGGTTTGGGTAGTGTGAGGGGCCACCTAAAAATGTTGGGAAAAAACGCAAACGCGGTAAAAACGCACTAAAAACGCATACAAATGCTTAAAAACGCTGCGTTTTTTTCATGCATGCTCATAAAAATGCTTGAAAAAATCGCAGCAGTTGTATGCTTTTGTATGCGTTTTTTCAATGTGTTTTTTTGCGGGAAAAACGCGCTGCAAAAAAAAGCAAGTGTGAAACTAGCCTAAAAGCAGCAAAACGTTAAAAATATGTATATATACCATATACACTTGAGTATAAGCTGAGGCACCTAATTTTGCCTCGAAAAACTGGGTAAACTTTTTGACTCAAGTATAAGCCGGGTAAGCATTGTCCCCTCATCCCTATCCTGGTATGCATGGTTCCCCGTCCAGTTCTTATATGCATGGCTCTCCCCTCTGGTCCTGGTATGCATGACTCCTTATCCCCTATCCTTGTATGCATGGCTCCTTATCACGTATCCTTGTATACATGGCTCCTTATCCCCTATCCTTGTATGCATGGTTCCTATTTAAAAACAAAACAAAAAAAACATCCTACTCACTTTCCTGTGCTCCCTTGCTGCATCTCGTTCCGGCGCCAGCAGCTGTTCCTGCCAAGTGATCACGTGGCCCCACTTATTAAGGTAATGAATATTCACTCTACCCCTATGGGAGTGGAGAGGCGGGCACAGTCATTACCTTAATGAGCGGGGCCACATGATCGCTCAGCCAGAAATGCTGCTGGCATTGGAATGAACGAGATGCAGCTGTAGGATCGTGTGCTGACCGGGGGGTGGTCCCTTCCGGTTCTGAAAAGACTGGAGTCAGATGCAGATGCATGTTCAATAAGGTCCTTTTTATTGGGTGTCTTCTCCAACATCCACAGCAGCACGACAGCTCCTGCACACTGGCCTGGGTACATGTCACCTCCTTCTTCTCCTGTTTACGATAGTCCACTAGGTTCTTTCACTGTGGCTGCCGTTAGGCCCACGGCCACAGTGCTTCCCCTGGTTGAGTCCGTCCGTCCGCTGCGTCACTTACTACCTCTTCGGTGTCCAGCTGTCCGGTACCCCAGGCGTCCTCAGTCTGCAGCTGTCCTTTCAGGGTCACCCCCTAACTGTCTGACTCCTTCTGGAACTCTCCCTCCTTTTATTCCCTTCTGCTGGAATTCCCCTTCTTAGTTCCTGTAACTCTGCCCACCATGACTTTGCATTTCCTAGCTTCAGCTGCTGTTAGGTCCTTTACTCACTGTCTTGCGTCTCTCTCTAGTGGCCAAAACTCTGTACTACACCGTCACTAGCCAATTCTAGCTGTTTTCCCCACACATAAACTGTGTTCCAAATTATTATGCAAAAAGAGTTTAGGAGTGATAAGGCTAGAATTTTTTGTTTGTCATTTAAACTCATTGACGGTGATGTGTGTCAGGGCTCTTTATATCACTGAAAGCAATTGCAGATACCTGTGCAAATTAGCTTGGCAGGTGTGTCCAAATAAAGGCAAGCCTACTTTAGAAGGCTGTTCCACATTATTAAGCAGCCTACATTTGTTGCCAAAATGGGAAAGAAAAAGGATGTGTCGGCTGCTGAGAAGCAACAAATTGTGGAGTATTTAGGTCAAGGCATGGCTACAATCAACATTGCCAAGACACTTCATCGTGATCATCGCACAATCAAGAAGTATGTAGTTGATTCCCAGCACACACGTGTGCGTGCTTATAAGGAAAAATTGAGGACTCTTTCCAACAGGCAATTGCGTCAGGTTAAAAGAGCAGCTGCAAAAATGCCTTGTCATAGCAGCAGACAAGTTTTTGAGGCTGCTGGTGCCTCCAACGTCCCCCGAACAACAAGATGCAGGGTCCTTCAGATGTTTGCAGCTGTGCGTAAGCCATCCTGTCGACCACCTCTATCCACTGCACACAAGCAGAAACGGCTCCAGTGAGGCAAACGATACATGAAGACTGACTTCCAAACTGTTTTGTTCACCGATGAGTGCCGTGCAACGCTCGATGGTCCAGATGGATGGAGTGGAGGATGGCTGGTTGATGGACACCCCATGAAAACACGGCTAAGGCGCCAACAAGGAGGAGGTGGAGTAATGTTTTGGGCTGGAATCATGGGGAGAGAGATTGTCGGCCTCTTTAGGATCCCTGAAGGGGTAAAGATGAACTCCATAATCTATGTGGAGTTTCTAAAACAGCACTTCCTGCCATGGTTCAAGAGGAAGAACCGTGCTTTCCACAGCAAGATCATTTTCATGCATGAAAATGCACCGTCTCATGCTGCAAATAACACATCTGCATCTCTGGCTGCTATGGGCATAAAAGAGGACAAACTTATGGTGTGGCCACCATCTTCCCCTGACCTCAACCCCATTGATAACCTCTGGAGCATCATCAAAAGGAGTGTCTATGATGGCGGGAGGCAGTTCACATCTAAGCAAGAGCTCTGGGAGGGTATTCTGTCCACATGCAAAACAATTGAAGCACAAACCATCCAAAAACTGACAAATTCAATGGACGAGAGAGTTCAGAAGCTTCTTTCCAACAAGGGGTCCTATGTGCAAATGTAACATCACCTAGAATAAAGTTTTGACTTGAAAACTGTTTGATTTCGTTTTGTAATATGCTGATAATGCTTATAATTTGACAATTGACCATTTTTTTGTTCAAAATAAAAATAAAAAGGTTGAAAACTCTGCTGTGCATAATAATTTGGAACATGCATTTTGAGTGTTTCTTATTTTTTAAAATATACTGTTTTCATAGGCAGTTTGTTCAAAAACATTGCAATTATACTAGAATATTAACAATGACTGCAATTCATATAGGTAATTTGGAGAAAATATGAGGAAATATTTTTTGCATAATAATTTGGAACACAGTGTATATGCACGTTACAATAAAGCTTTGTACACAACACATTTTACATTTTATCTTTCTCCATCAGACAGGTCCAAATATCAGTCCACCCTCCTACATACTCCTTCCTTTGACCATTGTCATCTCCGACATTCCTGTATCCTTTTTTTTAGTACTTCTCCACTTTCTTTTGTCTATATGGCCGGTTGCCGAGCAGAGCCTGGAGCACTCTTGCTGTACACGGGGTGCTGGGCAGAGCCGGGAGCATTTAATAAGCTCCGAGTAGCTGATGGCTACTTGTAGGCGCTTCCGCCTCTATGACAATCTCCATTCATTGGGGTAGGACCACCCAGACTTGTCAATGGGTACTCTCCCCCATGTATCTTACACTTCTGGAACCATCTTTGATTGGAGTAGGACCAGCCGGACACCTCAACGGGTGCTCTCCTCCACTTTTCCCACTTTCAGAACTGTGTTTAGTTCTAGAGACGAAATGACCGAGGCTGTCATGGGCCTACCAGGTCACCTTTTTCCCCTCTCCTTCGTTTTGGGTATCTCCCACCAAGGACTTGACCTGTGGACCGCTATCTGTTCCAAACCACAAACCGTCTTAAACCTTCTTTTACATTTGTATCATGGCAGGCATATTCCTATATATACGCATCTTGGACCTTTTCAAACCTTTTTTCCTTATAACACTTTTAACTTCTACAATATTGTCTAACATTTATATATTAAACATTGTCAAACATTAGTGCGCCCCCTTGCTTGGCGCTGAGCACAGCGCATGTCCACGCTGCCGGAGCCAGGGATTTTTTCTTACCCCGAGGGGACACAGAACAGTCCCCAGCCTGTGCATCCGTGCACATCAGTCCCGCCATTGGATGGTTCAGCAGTGCTACGGGTCTCCCCTGCTGACCGACCATGGCTGCAGGTAGCAGGGAAATCCATCGCCGCGGAGCTCCCAGGATGACTGCCAATTCCAGGTTCATGAGTGTCCACTTCCCCCATAGTATTTCGGCTACAGGAGCGCAACAGGCACCCCACAGACAATTTTCCTTAGGTCCCGTAGACCGTCATGGACTCTCCAGATGAGCATCCCGCCGTCTGGGGTGCACTGTGGTTCTTTTTCCTGCTGTCTGGCAGGAGCAGCCTCCAGGCGCGATGGTTCCGCGGGAAGCATGAGCGGTAGTTCCTCCGGCTGAAGAACGGGTTCCACCTCCTGCGCTGTCTCCGGCATGGAGTGTGGAGAGCATGGATGCATCTCCGCTGGACGATCCGGCTCCAGGACAGCAGGCTCAGATGCAGGGGACTCCATCTGCGGCAGATCTTCAGGGCGGGTGAGAGCTTGCTGCTTCTGTGTCTGCTCCCAACTCTGCAGGTCTGGCTGTCGGGGACTCCACCTCCCACTGTAGTCTTTCAACGTGGAAGGGTCCCCAGCTTTCCTGTATCGGCACCCAGCTTTCCCAGCAATGTCACTCCTGTTCCAGGGTGGGGCCTCCTCCGGCCTCTCCACCCATTTTCCAGTGTTCAGAGGGAAAGGGCGCTTGTCACTCGATGTACACTGCTCCCCCCGGGGCGAGCCCGACTTAGCTGCCCCTGACAGTCAATTCTGGTTCCAAATTCCTCCATGCCAATGGCCGTCATTTCTGTGGGTTCACAGAGTCTCTTTCTGGGTTTTCTTGGTCAAATCTGGCAATCCCAATCACAGTGCAAATTTTCAATTTTTCTCCAGCAAAATCTTCAACCCGCTCAGCTTGGGTCCTTTAAATCTTCCGGCGCGGTCTCATTGCCTGTGTTGGGCAGTTATGATCCTGCTGACTACGCCACTTGTAGGATCGTGTGCCGACCGGGGGGGTGGTCTCTTCCAGTTCCGAAAAGACTGGACTCAGACGCAGATGCATGTTCAATCAAGTCCTTTTTATTGGGTGTCTTCTCTGACATCCACAGCAGTATGACAGCTCCTGCACACTGGCCTGGGTACCTGTCACCTCCTCCTTCTCCTGTTTACAACGGTCCTCTAGGTTCTTTCACTGTGAGATTGTGAAATGGTGCCCCAGTTGTTGCAAGAAATGTCTAAAGAATATACAAATATACTCCGCTGGCCTGGAGGGGTACCTGAAGAACTTCGAAATGTGTTCTCAGAAAAAGAGGCGGAGATACTACATCCACATCATCCCTAAGATTGTGCTATTGACCTTATTCCTAGCGCAAGGTTGCTAAAAGCTCATGTTTACAATTTGCCTGGGGCCTGAATGGGCCGCCATGAAAGAATATGTTAACCCTCCATCAGGAACAATGGTTCTGACAGGCGCAGCTCTTCTACTTTCATTTCTCCCTTCTCACCAGATTTTCAGGAAACCCCCTCCCTCTAGATAGTCTCCTGGCTCTAGCTGCTGTGTGAAACCTGATACCACAGTTGGTCTGCAGAGCTTCAGGAAGGAAGATATAGCTGTGCTGGCTTCTCAGGCTCATTGGTCCCGAACACATCACACTTTATAAGGATGGTATGTAATGTTTTTAGTCATTACTATTGTTTATTTAGCTTGTTTTATGAATTGATAGAGAAAGGTTTGTGGATATTTCATATAAATAAGGCAGATTTTCTTACAAATGAAAGTGTACTTCTCAGGAGTTTTGAAATTTGTGTATATCAAAGTTATTACTTTTATGCTGAGTAAATGGGTTTGTTTTGCACCTGATAATGTGTAGTCTCTTTTATTACATCCCTATGAAGGTCTCTGATCACTTTTAGATCACTGAAATTGAGAAAATTAGATATTCTAGGCATTTTTCTAGCCTGCGCTTGACAGGCACATTGTTCCATTACAAGTTAGTGCGAATATTGTTCCTGACGGAGGGTTAATGAAAGTTTACAGAAGGGTCATATCCTTCCTTCCTCCTCCCCTGTAGCTGCTGGATTTTTCATTGTTACAAAGAAAAATGGGGGTCTCAGTCCTTGCCTTGATTTCTGAGAACTAAATAAGATCACCGTTAAAAATATCTACCCACTTCCACTCATCCCCGACCTATATAATCAGCTTCTGGGGGCCAAGGTGTTTTCTAAACTTGATCTGAGATTGGCTTTCAATTTGATACGCATCTGGAAGGGTGATGAGTGGAAAATGGCATTTTTAATGTCTGAGGGTCTGTTTGAAAACCTTGTCATGCCTTTCGGATTATCTAATGCACCTGCTGTGTTTCAAAATTTTATGAATGATATTTTCTCTGATTGCATTGGAAGACTTGTTTTAATATACCTCAATGACATTCTAATTTTCTCGCCAGACTTGGACACTCACCAGGAACATGTCCGTGTTGTGTTACAGAGACTGAAGGAGAACTCTCTGATTGATAAATTAGAGAAATGTGTTTTTTCTGTGCAGGAGGTCTTACTAGTCAATTTATCTCTTTATCCCCACATCTAAGCAGGTTCTTGACGCTACCTTGCTTGGCAAACTTCTTAATAATATTGTGCACTGTTGAAACAGGGATACCGAGATCTTTGGAGATGGCCTTATACCCTTTGAAAGTCTTGGGTTTGCAAATAATATCAGTTCTGAAGTCCTCAGACAGCTCCTTTGTTTTTATCATTGTGCCAAAGGAACAGGGCCTAGCATGTGGCTTTTTAAAACACTGATGTCATCATTCATTGGCTAATTCATGTCACATGGGAATCGACAAATAATCACAGTTGATTTGTGATTTACCACAGGCAATTTTCCATACTAACTTAATGCAAAGGGTGCCAATACCAGTGTCACAGCAAGCTTTACGCTTTTCTATTTTTCCATCCCATTGTTTATTGTTCTGCCTTCTTGCACATATGACACTGTGTGGATTTCAGCATACAGCTAAACCCTTCATCCACTCCCAGTAAGAAGACTGTATGGCTGCTTAAGTCTATGTTTATTGGGATGATATGGACAGCAATGGGAGATGATAACAGATGGTATAGTAGAACACAGTAGTAGATGATATCAGAGGTTGTTGGACACAATTGTGGATGATTTCAGAGATTGTTGTACAAAGTTGTGGATGATTCGGGTAAAAACTATAAGAAACAGATAATACAGTATGTCAGTGCTAGCAGATAATATCACAGCAATACACAAGGTGCTATCATAACAGTAAAGCAGTGATACAGAGTGCTGTTATATTAATAGCATGCATTATACAGAGGATGAGCAATACAAAATACAATGCAGTGAAACAAACTTAGGCTGCAAGCATTACATTAACTGAACAGAAAATGCATATAACTACATGCAGAGCAAGAGCATTACAGAAGCTGAAAATGCATTGCAAATATCATGGGGGGCCACATTATGGCAGCTAACACAGATGCATAGCACATAATTGCATTAAACTTTACCAGAATCTGCTTGATATGAGCAGTGGTTTTGCAGGGAGCTGAGCACATGTGAGTACCTCAGAGGTCCGGGAGAAATGGTTACATGCTGCTAACCCAGAATCTGGTGGTGTGGTTCTGAACAGATTAACCATTAAAGGTACAGGATTCTAAATCCATGAACAGGAAAAAAAAGGGCAACTATGACATCGAATGACCATAGCTGGAACAGCACCTAAGAAATGTCTTGCTGCACATGAATGGGCAGAACATTTATTGTTTTAAATTATTGTTTAGCATTTCCTCTTTTGCATTTACCATGAGTGCTCTAAACAAAAACTGTTTCACTTGATTCATTTCTTCAGGAGATATTCCACATCATGTACTTATACTTCATGGGTGCTAATAACAATGAGCAGAACTGCACATACTGTTTTGAGGGTATTTTAACCAATATTCATTCAATTTAGAAAACAATTACTCTGTTGTGCAGATGTCATAGGATCATAGAATCGTAGAGTTGGAAGGGACCTCCTGGGCCATCTGGTCCAACCCCCTGCTCAAAGCAGGATTCGCTAAATCATCCCAGTCAGATGTCTGTCCAGCCTCTGTTTGAAGACTTCCATTGAAGGAGAACTCACCACTTCTCGTGGCAGCCTGTTCCACTCATTGATCACTCTAACTGTCAAAAAGTTTTTTCTAATATCTAATGTGTGTCTCCTCCCATTCAGTTTCATCCCATTGCAGATGTAATAGATTCCATATTAAAGAGGTGACCATCTAGTTCCAAGACTAAAAAAGAACAAAAAATTTATATATAAAAAAAGTAAATTGCTCACATTTTCAATTGCATAATGAGGAGAATTCACAAAACCCCATTTGGAAGTGTTGGCACAAAGGTTATCTGACAGTATAACAATAATACCAAGGAATCTTCTAGAGGCCACTGTCTAAATTCTAGAACTGTGACCTTAATAAGTCATTTGATCTTTTTATGTATGAAGTGCAACACAATTAATTATAAACTCCGTAGGCATAGATGCTGTGCCTGAGGTCTCTGCATATTGCTATGCTAAATTGGTATACGGGAATATGCAAAAAATACAAACAATACATGAAAACAAGCATTCCACTGTTAACCCCAATTAAATAATTCATTGGAGTAAATCCCTTTTGATCTTCTAAAATACAGTACAATAATTAAATATATTAGCATTATTTATTGTTCCCTCCCCAAAAAATCCTCATTGATAGCATAATTATTGGAATGAAAAAAGCTGTTTCTATATGAAATTGTACCAATTTATATCAATAGTGGATGAAAACATTAGATATAGATATATCCAGCTCAACTAATGGTATATTCAGTTTGTGTACATGGTGGCAGGGCAGTGCATGGATAAAGTCTGTGTCGACAGCGGGCAGAGTTACAAGGAAATGTGTGTATCCAGCATCTCATCCACAGGAGAGGGATGAAAAACAGAAAACTTTATTTAGTTCATGTTAAAATCTAAGTGGTTAAAAATCCATGAAAAAATGAAGTAGAAAATATGTAGGAATGAACCTCCTTATGTGTTTTGAACAGATATGTTCTTACACATTGTGCAATTCCATTATACAGACTTAATTTCATAGCAGGGAAAAAGGAAATGGCGTTTCTATAATGATAAACAGAATAGCGTAATAAAAAATAAAATTATGGAATATACTGTAGCATTTCAATGTGTTATTTCAATATATACATGAGGTCAGATCTAATATTTATGGCTTTTGGAATTTGAGTATCCAAATTAAAGATCCAGGAAATTTCCTTGTATTTAAGAGTACGCAATTTAGGTGTGAATACTTTTTCAACCACATTAGCTCTTAAAATGCTAACATCTAGTGATGAGTGAACGTGCTCTCCACTACTTGGTACTCACCTGAGTATCACTGTACTTGGTGTACTCGGCGAGCACCGAGCATTTCCGGGATTACTCGACGGGAACTCAGGTCTCCACCCAGCATTTTTGGTGGACTTTAGAGACCTAGTCACACTGCAGGGATTGTCTGCCAGGCTATGAAACGCCACAGCCATCTTTGTTGTGGTCGTGCAGTGAATGGCTGGCTGCACAGCATCATCAGGGTTATAAGTGATCGGACTCCACCCTGCTCGGCACATTCAGCTCCGGATTGAGATAGTGTAGGGAGAGCGGCTGCCTTGATAGGGTCAAAATTGGGGGTTTCTTAGTTAGTGTGGGGTCTACCATTCTAAATACTCACATCCAGCTAAACCAACAGTCCTTCTAAGAACTAATTCCAGAGTATATAGGTTCCAGTGTTAGGCAGGAAGGGTAGTGTACGTCGCTCTATACACATCAGTGCAATGTCTGCAGGCACTGTATGTGTGTATATAGAGCATTGCATACATCAAGAGGGTCCATTCCCTTTTTGTGTTCTGGTGCTGCTGCTGTTACCTGTGGGATATATTAGCCGTATATAGCTAGCCCCAGGTGTAATTGGAATACAGGTCACATATTTTTTGGTGTGGTATCTCCGTGCCGGCTCATATCTGTGCGTGCTCAAAGTTTGGCCAGTTTACGGCTGTTTTCTTTTTTTTGCCTGCCTGTCACTTTTGGTTAAATATAGCACTAGTTAGCCCAAAAACAAACAAACAGGGCACACATTTGTCGTAGTGGTATCTCCGTTCCAGCTCATATCTGTGTGTCCTCAAAGTTTTGCCAGTTTACAGAAGTTTTCTTTTTTTGTCCTGGGTGAAACTGTACTTATATACAGCAGTATGTTGCATTTTTTGAAAAAAGCAGGCCACATTTCACAGTGGGGTCTATCTCTGACATGCCTTATACATCCATGTGCCAAAAATTGAGGCATTTTAGACCAAAATCCCTTTTTAGGTAGTCTGTCACTCTCCTCATATCCATCAGTCTTTTGCATTCACCAAAAAACAAAGAAACATTTTACAGTGTGGTACCTCTGTGACACGCCTCATACGTCCGTGTGATAAAATTTTATTTGCTTGTCTGGTACTCAAGTTATATACAGCACTATGTTGTATTTTTACAAAAAACAGGCCACATTTTACAGTGAGGTCTATCTCTGACATGCTTCATACATCTGTGTGCCAATAATTGAGGCATTTTAGGCCAAAAATCCCTTTTTTTGGGCAGCCTGTCACTCTCGTTATATCCAGCAGTCTTTTGCATCCACCAAAAAGCAAAGAAATATATTTCACAGTGGGGTCTATCTCTGACATGCCTCACACATCCTTGTGCCAAAGCGGAGGCATTTTAGGCCAAAATTCCCTTTTTTGGGCAATCTGTCACTCTCGTTATGTACACGAAGTGCCTGGGCTGACAAACTTTTCCCCATGGGGGTACATTTTTTAAAAATATACTATGGGCATCATAGACACCCTTGCTAAAAATTGGATGCCTATAGCAGCACAGAACACGTTAACCCTAGTGATTTAGTGGTGAAGAATGAGGAAACATAATGATAAAGCATACTGAAATCAAACAAATAAATAAAAAATGTGAATCCACCTATGAAAGAAAATAAGAAAAGGGAGGGGCGAACACAGGTTCATAGATATGAAGCCAGAATGTGTCCAACGAGATGTGTTTGTCCCTAGCAACAGCTCAGAGACAGGGATATAAATTAAAATAAAATATAATAGTATTTCAATATTTTTCTATCGTAGAGGTATACACTAGGTCTTAAGAGGATGGTCCAGAGATAGTAAAACTGGAAAATATAAGAATAAATGGGAAGAATATACGTACATCTCATTTTTATGACAGTTCCCCCTGGGGGAGTAACATTTGTTTTGGTTTCAAATTAGTAACGGGCATCATAAAAACACCCTTGCACAAAAATTGAGTGACTTTTGCATCACGGAATACGTTCACCCTGGTGTTCTACTGGTTGTGGATGATGAGGATAAGGAGGAGGATAACAACAAACAGACAAAATCAGGAAGCGGATACCACTGTGTGGTTGTGAAGAGGTGCATGAGAATACACATCCACAAAAAAGACAATGTATTTGAGGTTATGTTTCGCTGTTTTCATTTGGTGGTGTACAGAAGTCTTGCCCAATCCAGCCCTTGTTCATTTTTATAAGTCAGCCTGTCAGCATTGTCAGTTGACAGGCGGATGCGCTTATCTGTTATAATTCCCCCAGTGGCACTAAAAACCTGCTTTGACAGAACGCTAGCAGCAGGGCAGGCCAGGACCTCCAAGGCGTAGAGAGTCAGTTCATGCCACGTATCCAGCGTGGATACCCAATAATTAAAAGGCACAGAGAAATCCCGGAGAACGTTTGTACGATCTGCAAAGTACTCCTTCAGCATCTTCTCAAACATTGCACTTCTTGTGTCAGCACCTCTTGCCTCTGTGCCGGCACGATTGGAGGGTCTGAGAAAACTGTCCCAGAACTTTGCCATTGTTCCACTGCCTGAGCTGGATTGTACTTCTGTCTCTCTCACTTGGACTCCTTGGTTATACAACAAATTCTGATGTCTGTTGCCAGTGTTCTCACATGGGAATTTTTTCAGTAATTCCGCTACAAGGGCCCTCTGGTACAGCAATATTTTTGTACACCTCTCTGGCTCTGGAAGAAGAGACTGAAAGTTCTCTTTGTAGCATGGGTCTAGAAGTGTCACCAACGAGTAATGAGTGTCACCGAAAATTTTGGTAATGCGAGGGTCACGGAAAACTCAGCGCAACATAAAGTCAGCCCAATGCGTCCCAGACTGCTAACAGGCAACACTTCCGCGTCGTCACCAAGGGGATGACTGACCATGCTGTCCTCCTCCTTGTCCTCAGGCCTACAACACTTACAATGAACCTCAGTAAGATCATAATACAAATATCATTGTAAATACCTTCTTGTAAAAACACCTCTGTATTTTTAAGCTCCCCCACCTCATTTTAGATTGTAAGTTGTCACGAGCAGAATAGTTTTGTTTGGGTTAAATTTTTGTTATCGTTGTTACTTAGTGTAGATTTTAAGCTGCCACGAGCAGGGTAGTTTTATTTGGGCTTAATTATTTTATTATTGTTATTGTTGTTATATAGGACTGTTGTGTTTGAAACTGTTAAACTGTAAATATGTTTTCGCTCTATAATAACTTTCAATTTTCAAATTAGAACACAGATAAGCAGGATAGAGACGTTAATTATGGTGTAATTGACGCTCATGCTCTTGGTGGATTCCTCAATGTTTTGGAGGATGGAATACATGTCAGACATCCATGTCCACTCCTGAGATCTTATGTGTGAAGTCAGAACTGAATACCAACAACCTTGTTGATGCTGGTAGACTAGTCACCAGCTGCCCTCTTCTGCTCACAAATCCTTTCCTGTTAGGTATGGCGGAACGCACCAAGTTTAAATAATAGGAGGTGTGTTCGCCGCCCGGGGTCCACCGTGCGGTAGATGTAAAGACCGCTGCTGGATAATGTCAGACTCGCTAGGAGGCGGAGTACTGCACTTGGGTTGACGTCACCTGAGGTGCTAGGACAGACTTTGTTTTAGGCACAGAGATACCCTAGAGTAAAATAAGGCGTAGACGTCAGGCCTGTTACTTCACAGGGCCAGCTGGCGTGTGACGTTGCAGCCGCGAACGCCAAGAGGTGCTGCAGAGTGCACCGTCGGATGCTAATGTAAGGTGCGGTAAGCACAGTGGCGCATAGCTTGCCACTACCTGGCACTGACTAAAACATACACTCTGTCCACATTCATAATATCAGAGGGCAGGGGTTTCCAATGAGTCAGTCACCAGACACATGCATCCGTCACCATAAGCAAATAAGGTCTACACTAGCGCATGGCCGAGCCGCCATGAGGGCTTTTTATAGCCATGCGCTTCCGGGACCTTCCAGTCTTCTGAGAAGGACCAATCAGATCCGAAGCAGGACCTGAGCATGTGACCCCTGCTCTCCAGTGAGAGGTCATCTTGTGGGCATGCCCAGTAACACGGCGAGAAGACTTAGCCTCTGGAGCGGTTCCCTGCAAAGCAGGTTGCGCTACCATTGTTGGACCAGAGGTGGCAGCAACATCCAGACTCAGAGAGTGGGTCTGAGCAGAACGCCTGGATCGCCAAGATTGCTGAGCAGGTCCCTGAGCGGTTGGAGGGGTAATGGGAGACCGCTGGATGTACGGCTCTGGATTCCTGTTGTGCAATCTCAGAAATCCGACGCCTAACATTACCCCCCCTCCCAAGGCCCCCCCTCTGAGCCTCGCTATGCTCAAAGGCCACAATCAGGAGCGGGGCATGGATGTTCTCCACCTGTTCCCAAGTCCGAGCCTCCGGCCCATGACCCTTCCAATCCACCAAATAAAATTTTTTGCCACGGACAAACATGCATCCCACAATGGTGTTAACCTCGAACTCGTCAGATGACAAGTCTGATGACCCGGCAGATGACTCGGAAAACACGGCCATGTGAACTGGTTTGAGGAGGGACACATGGAAATGTCCGAAATGGCTAAATGTGGAGGAAGAGCCAGGCGGTAGACCACAGAACTAACTCGCTCGAGAACCTTGAAAGGTCCAATATATCGCGGCGCGAACTTGGGGAACTCGACTAGCAGCTTAATGTTTCGAGTAGAGAGCAACACCATGTCGCCGGGGGAGAAACTTGGAGCAGGTTGCCGATGCGTGTCGGCAGACACCCTCATCCTTTCTTTAGAGGCATGGATAGCATCCTGTGTGCGATCCCAAATGTTGCGAGCCTCCACTGCCCAGTCTGCCACCCTGGAGTCAGCGGAGAACACTGGCATTGGGACAGGGACGCGTGGGTGTTGGCCGTAGTTTAGAAGAAAGGGCGTCTGACCAGTGGAATCAGCCACTGCATTGTTCAGGGCAAACTTAGTCCATGGTAGCAAGGAAGCTCAGTCATCCTGCCTGGCAGAGACAAAATGCCGCAGGTCCGTGACCAAGGTTTGATTGGCTCTCTCAACCAAGCAGTTCGTCTCGGGATGGTAAGCGGAGGACAGGTTTAGCTCAATGCTGAGTAGACTGTAGAGCTCCCTCAAAACCGAGACGCAAACTGGGGACCTTGATCACTGACAATTTTATCCGGCATGCCATGTAGACAGAATACATGTTTTATGAACAGAGTGGCAAGACCACGAGCGGAAGGCAACTGTGCGAGTGGCACCAGATGCACCATTTTGGAAAAATGGTCGGTGACCACCCAGATGACCGTACTGCCACCAGACTTGGGCAAGTCAACCACAAAGTCCATGCCAACCATCTCCCAAGGTCTTTCCACCAGTGGCAGAGGATACAATAACCCCGCCGGCCTCTGTCTAGAGGATCTGTTCCGTGCACACGAGACACATGCTTGTATGTATTCCTTAATATCTCGAGCCATATGCGGCCACCAATACGACCTTGCCAGGAGTTCTGTGGTCCACTTATTGCCAAAGTGACCACCCAACCTGGAGGCGTGTGCCCAGGTGAGAACCTCCGGCCGTAGCTGAGGAGGCACCAAGGTCTTGCCCGGTGGCAGTGACTCGAGAGCAACTGGAGCCACGGTTGTAAAGCTCTCCGGCGGGAGAAATAGCCATGGCTCAGCCTCTCCTTCTTCCGCTGAAACCACCGAGCGCGAGACAGCATCCGCACGGACGTTCTTCTCTCCTGAGAGGTAGTGCAAGGTGAAGCGGAAGCGTGAAAAGGAGAGCGACCACCTAGCTTGACGAGAGTTCAAGCGCTGGGCCGTTTGTAAATAGACCAGATTTTTATTGTCCGTGTACACCTGGAAGGGAAACTGTGCTCCTTCCAGGAGATGTCTCCACTCGGAGAAGGCCAATTTCATCGCTAGCAGCTCCCTGTCGCCGATGGAGTAATTCTTCTCCGCCAGGGTGAAGGTCTTAGAGAAGAAGAATCAGGGATGCTTCTGACCTTGAGCATCCTTCTGGAAAAGGACTGCTCCTGCACCGACGGAAGAGGCATCTACCTCCAGGATAAACAGTTTATCCACATCGGGACGATGTAAGATGGGAGCGCCAGCAAAGTGAGATTTTATAGCGGAGAAGGCCTTGGAGACCTGTTCAGACCAAGCATTAGGATTAGCTCCTTTCTTCGTGAGAGCAACCAAAGGAGCTACCAGTGTGGAGAAGTGAGGTATAAACTGACGGTAATAATTGACGAACCCCAAGAAGCACTGCACTGCTTTGAGTGAATGGGGTTCCTGCCAGTCCATTACCGCTTGTAGTTTGGCCAGATCCATAGCCAACCCCTGGGCCGAGATGATGTAGCCCAGGAACGGAAAGGACTCCTGCTCAAACTGGCACTTCTCCAGCTTGGCGAAGAGAGAGTTCGCCCGCAGACGGTCAAAGACCCTGCAGACGTCTCTCCGGTGGGTGGTCAAATCTGGCGAGAAAATTAGTATGTCATCCAGAAAGACCTCCACCGAGGTAGAAAGCTTGTCACGGAAGACGTCGTTGACGAAATTCTGGAAGACAGCAGGCGAATTACAAAGGCCAAAGGGCATGACCAGATATTCATAGTGGCCATCCCTGGTATTAAAAGCTGTCTTCCATTCGTCTCCTTCGCGAATGCGGATCAAGTTGTACGCCCCCGTAGATCTAATTTCATAAAGATCCGGGCCCCTCGCAACCTGTCAAATAATTCCGAGATCAGTGGAAGAGGGTATTTGTTTTTGACTATTATAGCGTTGATACCTCTGTAGTCAATGCAGGGACGTAACTCTCCACTCTTCTGTACGAAGAAGAACCCTGCACCAGCCGGCGACACCGACTTTCTGATAAAACCTCTATCCAGGTTCTCCCGGATATATTGAGACATCGCCTCTGTCTCAGTGAGTGATAGCGGATACACACAGCCTCTAGGAGGTTCTGTGCCTGGCAGGAGATCTATCGGACAATCATAAGGGCGGTGCGGCGGGAGCGTCTCCGCAGAATTCTTAGAGAAGACGTCTGCGTACTGGTGATAAGGTTTAGGAAGCGCCGTGAGATCCGCAGGCACTTCAGTGAAAGCTACCTGAACACTGCCCCTCAGGCACCTTCCCTCACAGTCCTTGCTCCAACCCTGTATACTCCCTGAAGCCCAATCAATATGAGGGGAGTGACAACGGAGCCAGGGAAGTCCAAGAAGCACCTGGTCGATGCCATCTGGCAAAATGAGCAGGGACAGAATCTCATGATGAGAGGGTGAGATAGAAAGCCCAAGTGGAGCTGTCTAGTGGGTCACTTGGGATGGTAAAGGTGCACCGTTAACCACCCTGATGTTCAGAGGTTGGGGCAGTATCACCAGTGGAATAGCGTGTTTCTGGGTGAAGATCGAGGACATAAAGTTCCCCTCGGCCCCGGAATCCACGGTAACCTCTGCCTCCCAGGTGGAAGCCCCACTATTTAAAGTGCCTCGGAATACCGGTTTGGGTGAAAAGGGTTCCCTATTGGACTGACCACCAACTACGGCCACTGGACGTGGTCGTTTTTTCGACAGCTGAGGACATGTGCTAGCCGAGTGACCAAACTGTCGGCACTGATAACAACGTACGGAGCTTCGCTTGGGGCCGGTGCGAGACACCTCCATAGGTTCGAGGATGAGAGCTCCTGAGTGGGATATCTAAGCGGCTCGGTGAAGGTGGGAGCCAAGTTAACCCTACGTCTGGATTGCGGCCGTTCTAATCCGCGCTCCGTAAACCGGAGGTCAATGTGGGTGGAGACGGCAATCAGTTCCTCCAGACTTGTGGGAACCTCTCTAGTAGCTAGAGCATCTTTGACGTGTTCAGCTAACCCTCTTCAAAATACCGGGACTAATGCTTTGTCCGACCACTCTAATTCGGAAGTCAGTGTCCGGAACCAGACGACATAATGGCTAACCGAGAGCGACCCCTGTGTTAGGGATAATAATTGGAGAGAGGTATCGTGCGTGATCTGTGGTCCCAAAAAGACCTGCTTCAGGGCCGCGAGGAACTGAGCAGCACCCTGAACCACGGGATCATCACGTTCCCACAATGACGTAGCCCATTCTAATACCCTGCCAGACAAAAGAGAGACAATAAACCCCACCTTAGCCCGCTCTGTAGGGAACCATGCAGCCAGTAACTCGAGCTGAATAGAGCACTGGCTCATGAATCCCCTACAGGTGGCGCTGTCACCCAAAAACTTGTGGGGGAGCAGGAGGCGAGAAGTTGTCGGTGTGGGCGTAAGTGCGGGCACGCGTGAGACAGCCTCTGTGACTGTCTGAGCAGCAGCTAGCGCAGCATTCGCGGCTGAGGTGGTGCTCTCAATATCCACCAACCTGCTCTCCAGCTGCCGAATGTAGCGCTGCAGCTGCTGCAGGTCTGCCATTACCAGCCAGACCCTGGCGCTAGTGTAGTGTTAGGGACGGCGGAAGGCACCAAATATAAATAATAGGAGGTGCGTTCGCCGCCCAGGGTCCACCGTGTGGTAGATGTAAAGACCGCTGCTGGATAATGTCAGACTCGCTAGGAGGCGGAGTACTGCGCTCAGGTTGACGTCACCCGAGGTGCTAGGACAGACTCTGTTTTGGACACAGAGACACCCTAGAGTAAAATAAGGCATAGACGCCGGGCCTGTTACTTCACAGGGCCAGCTGGCATGTGGCGTCGCAGCCACGAACGCCAAGAGGTGCTGCAGAGTGCAGGACGGTGGAAGGTACAGCCGCTTAACGACAGTGCTGGGGAACCGGACACCGTCTGACGCTAATGTAAGGTGCGGTAAGCACAGTGGCACATAGCTTGCCACTACCTGGCACTGACTAAAACATACATTCTGTCCACATTCATAATATCAGATGGTAGGGGTTTTCAATGAGTCAGTCACCAGACACATGCATCCGTCACCATACACACATAGCAAATAAGGTCTACACTAGCGCATGGCCGAGCCGCCATGCGGGCTTTTTATAGCCATGCGCTTCCGGGACCTACCAATCTTCTGAGAAGGACCAATCAGATCCAAAGCAGGACCTGAGCATGTGACCCCTGCTCTCCAGTGAGAGGTCGTCTTGTGGGCATGCCCAGTAGCACAGTGAGAGGACTTAGCCTCTGGAGCGGTTCCCTGCAAAGCAGGTTGCGCTACCATTGTTGGACCAGAGGTGGCAGCAACATCCAGACTCAGAGAGTGGGCCTGATCAGAACGCCTGGATCGCCGAGATTGCTGAGCAGGTCCCTGAGCGGTCGGAGGGGAATGGGAGACTGCTGGATGTACGGCTCTGGATTCCTGTTGTGCAGTCTCAGAAATCCGACGCCTAACACTTTCCAACATCTGCAATGTAGAGTTCCAATGCCTGGGGACATCACACACCATTCAGTGAGCCAGAAGCTGCAAGTGCTGCTGAAGCTGGGCAAGGGCGGATGTAGCTGACTTTCTAAAGTAGGTATGAAAAGCATTGTACTTTTCCTAGCAGATCTGGCAGCTCCGTGTCGCTTTTCAGAAAACGTTACCAATGAGGTTAAACACATGAGCCAGGTATGGCATGTGTGTAAGCTCGCCTCGCCACAAAAGCAACCACCGGGTTCCAGCCATTGTCATACACAACCATGCCTGGCTGTGGGTTCAGCGGTGTCAGCCACAGATCTGCCTGCACTTTCAGAGCTGTCCACAACTCTTCATCATTGTGCGGTTTGTCACCTAAACATATTAGCTTCAGCAGAGCCTGATGCCGCTTTGATGAGGCAGTGCTGCAGTGCTTTCAGCTTGTGACTGATGTTCTACTTTTGGAGATGAAGGCTGAAGAGGAGGCGAAGGAGGAGGGGGAGGAGGTGCAGAAGCTGTAGACTGGGGGGCAACCCAGATTGATGTAGGGCCCACAATACTCAGGGTTGGGAGGACGTGCACCATACCAAGGTCGGAGTGGGTCCACTATGTTAACCCAGTGTGCCCTCAATGAGATGTACCATCCCTGACCACATGCACTTGTCCACGTGTTTGTGGTTAAGTGGACTTTCCAAGTAACAGCATTGTGGAGGGCAGGGGTAATGTTGTGGGACACGTGCCAGTGTAATGCCGGGACTGCATACCAGGAAAAAGCTACATATCCAAGCCCTTGCCTCCTCCTGCCCACTACAACTCAAAAATGTTTGTGCATGCCCTCATGATCTCCCGCCTCGACTATTGCAACCTTCTACTCTCTGGCCTCCCCTATAGCATTCTGGAACCACCCAAATCCATCCTAAACTCTGCTGCTAGAGTAATCCAACTGTCCCTCTGTTATTCCCCAGCCTCTCCTCTCTGCCAGGCCCTTCATTGCCTTCCTATTGCCCATAGGCTACAGTTTAAAACCCTAACTATGACATACAAAGCCTTCCACAATCTGTCTCCTCCATACATCTATGACATGGTCTTCAAATGTCCAACTGGGTCATGACTTGTTCTACGCTAACCCAGTGTGCAGTCAGTGAGATATACCATCCCTGCCCACAAGGACTTGTCCACGTGTCCGTGATTAGGTGCACTTTCCCTGTAACAGCATTGTTGAGGGCCCTGGTAATATGGGACGCGTGCTTGCTTGTGTAATGTCGTAATGGCAGACATGGAGAAAATATGGCAGGTGGGGACCGAGTACCTTGTGACGGTCACCGCCAACAGGTTGTGGAAAGCTTCCATCTACCACGAGCCTAAAATGCAACATTTTGAGTGCAAGCAGACGAGAAAGGTGTGAATTTAGTCCTGTGGCGTTGGCTGCGTATTTCCTCTTGCGTTCCATGTACTGGGGTATGGACAACTGAACGCTGCATTGGGACAAGGACGTGGACGTGCTTGTTAATGGTGCTAGTTAAGTTTGTGTGCATCTACAGATGCAGGGCAGGAAGGCATCTTTGCATGCACCATGGACAGGGGATTGGCTTGCAGTGGTATCACCCACAGACACTTCATGAAGCCTGGTGTTCAACCAAAAAGTCGGGTGCTTTGCTGCCATGTGCCTGATCATGCTGGTGGTGGTAAGGCTGGTAGTTTTGCTACCCCTGCTGATGCGCGCATGGTGGTGGTGCAAATGGCCTTTTTGGGGTTATCGTCCGAGTCTTTAAAAACAACAAGACTGTTAGGTGGACATTCATTGTCTCCCTCTCCCACACCACCTCATCACCTTGACACCTGTCTTTCGGTGTTCCCCAAGGCTCAGTTCTAGGACCGCTATTCTTCTCCATATACACCTTTAGCCTGGGACAGCTGATGTAATGGCATGGTGTGCAATATCATCACTACACCAATGACACGCAGATATATCTATCTGTACCTGACATAACCTCGTTACAGACCAAAATCACAAGTGTTCCCGCTATATCATCCTTCTTTTCTGCTCGCTTTCAAAAAGTGGACATGGAAAAATGAGAATACATCATCGTTCAATCATCTCACGCTGAGTAGACATGAGAGCTGAGTTTGCATCATTCGGTACCCCTTTAGCAAGAGGGAAACTTTGCCCAAGAGAAAATGATTTTCCAGAAATTCATGGCCTTTTTTTTTTTGCAGCTGTGATCTTCATCTTCTTGGTGTGGATGTGGTCAGGGTCGGACTGAGGTGTCTGGGGCCCACCAGGGGAATGGACTCTAGGGGCCCACCCTACAGCTATATGCAAATATCTGTCAGTCGTTATCCCCATTATAGTGGAGCTTCGACTGTAAAACACAGGTGGCTCCTGTACATCCACTGTGCGCCCCCATAACTGGGATGTATAATTATGGTAGTTTACATTAATGGGGTTCTTTGGTTGAAACAAGTTATCACCAATCCATGGGCTTCACAGGATAGGTGATCGCTTAGGTCCGACCATTAGAAACTGCACCGATTGGAAGAATGACGAAGTTTTATCGTTGATAGAACACTTATCCCCATTTTAAAATGGAGCGGTAGGTGGGATGTCTGACCACATCTCCATTCATTCTCTTTGGGGCTTCTAGAAAAAAATAAGTGCAGCCACGGAGGGAATGAATGGATCAGTGGTCAAGTCAGACATGCCACTCCAGTCTAATGGGGATAAAAAGTTTCACATTTTGCCGAATGGGTCCCAGCAGTTAGACCCCCACCAATCAATACCTTATCACTAGAGATGAGTGACTTTGCCTTTTTTCGGGTCGAGTTGGTTTTCACGAAACCTGACTTTCGCAAAAGTAGGGTCGAACGAAATTGGCCAACTATTGTGAAAAGTCGAAGTCCGACTGAAACGCGAAACCCAATGTAAGTCAATGGGGAAGAAAAGTCGGCAGTGAGTGGAGGACAGGAAACACAACTAGAGTGCCCATTTTAATGCCAAAAACATCAATTCGTATTCCTTAAACTTGTCAACCTTAATTTACTTTATAATAATAGTTAGGCATTGAAAACTGGGGATTATTTGGCTAAAGTGGTGTGGCGGGGTAGTGCTGGCTCCAGATTTTTGTGGGCCCAGGGCCAAAGAGTGTCATTGGGCTCCTTTAACACATGCCACAATTCATGATCCTCTGATACGGCAGAGAAATAGCGGTATAGTACAATGAAAAATACTTCACTTCTTACATCACATGACTGATATCCATTTTAAATTCTCCAATAGCTCCAAAAACAGACAGTATATTCCTCCATACAGTATTATGGCCACCGCATAGAGCACCATACAGAGTAATGAGGCCCATATATTTTTCCATACAAAAACATTGGTCCCATATAATGTTCCATACAGTATATAATGAGCTCCACATAATGTTACAGTATATGTTGTTCACCATGAATGAAGCTCCAGTGTCTTATGAGCCCAAATAATGCTCCATATATAATGGACCCCATTTCTAATGCTCCAGTGTATAATGGGCCCTGTAAATGCTGCTCCAGTGACTGATGTCCACCTTTGGAATGCTCCAGTGTATGGTGGGCCCCAGATATCATTCTCCAGAGTATCGTGCTCCCAAAAAATTGCTCCCAACCTTTAAAACAATTAAATAAGTCTCCTTGCTAGGGAATCCCTGTACTCTGACTCCTCATCGTCCCCATCTTCCATCTCTCTGCACTTGGACTGTTTAGGCAGAGGGCGTACAGACGTGATGTCATGGCGCACTTTGACCAGAATGTCACTGTCAGGAAAAGTGTTTGGTTTCCGGGGGCAGTATGGTTGCAAAGCTGAACCTTAAAGGAATGTCTAGAAGGGCACCACCAGGAGTGGAGCCTGCGGCTTAATTGGACTCAACACGGGCAACCTCAACCATGCCATCCACAAAAAAGCTGCACAGATTGCAAGCTTAATTCCATTAACGAACGAGACACAGGCATGCCCCCGCGGTCCGTGTCCAGCTTACTAGAGGGACACGCGAGATCGGCCAATAACAGGTCTGTCATGCCCTTACATGTCTGGGGCTGCACGCATGCTACAATAAAAGGACCAGCGTGTATCGCTTACAGGTGCGGATAACATGCTGAACCCCATTATTGATGGGGATCTGGGATTACAATTCTTCCCCGCGAACAAGCATTTCCCAGTAAGTGCAGGTCAACCATAATTCTGGAATTAGGCCTAAATGGGATTCCAGAAAGAATGTGAAAAAATTAAGTATCCAAACCACAGGTGCTGTAGCTTGCTTAACAGCAGGGCTCCTCTGCTGAGTAGCACACAGTTCTTACATAAACAGGCGGCATAGCTTGGTTCACGGGTGGCCAACTCTGCTGAGTAGCATACAGAGTTACTAGGCCCAAAGTATTAAGTGGTGTAAATGCAGTTAAAAACTAGTTCTTTCATAAACAGGCGGCATAGTTCGGTTCACGGGTGGGCTCCTCTTCTGAGTAGCAGACACAGTTACTAGGCCCAAAAGGATTTTCAGGACAATATGTGGTAAAAAATTATTAGAAACACACACGGTGTTGCTCCTTCAAAGGTGTACTACACCGCTGGCTACCAGACACCGCTACTATGCCCTAAAACTGACTATTATCATTGAAAACCATTATTAATGTGAAAAAAAAATACGCTTTTGTTTAACGAAACGTTCTCGAATGGAAACTCGAACAGCCTAATTTTAATCAAAGTGTTGTAGTTCGACGAACGGATAAAACACCGCCCAAAACAGCTAGAATTTGAACTTGGCCAACAGTTCCACTCAAACACCACTCATCTGTAATCAGGAGGCAGACTCAGACAGTCTCAGGCACAGTATGGATTCGACAAGATTGCAGAAAGTTGAGAAAGGGTACAGTATCACCGGATAACAGGTATATATAGCATAGTTTAAACATTTAAAATCTCCGTGTTTATTTCCGGAGTCCAACAAAGACACTCACAGCTTCAGACAACAATCTAAAAAGTAGAAAAAAGGAAATGTTTTTGAAGTGTACACCAGTATACACTGTTGGGGTATTTTTAAATCTTCATATATATTTCTGTCTCAGTAAGACAGTCCAGACTCTCCGCAAGAGGAAATGAGATGGATAAAAGTACAGACATAAAGTCGAGTGATTGCAGAAATTTAGGAATTACTAATCACGGGAAAAACTCCCGGGAGAATTCTCAGTGGCGATGTTGACCCTCAATTACTTTGTGTGTGGAGACAGCGAAAACAGTTCTTTGTGAAGAAAGGGTTGCTGTATCGCAGTACCGTTGATCCCATCACCGTTACTCATCTCCATCAAATTTTGATCACAGGGAGAGATGTAGACATGGTCCTCACTGCCTATCATGATCTGTCAGGTAACTTTGGAGTGCAAAAGACAGAAGCCACAGGCTGTAGGCGATTCTATTGGATTGGCATGAGAGGGCACATTTAAAAATGAGGGCAGGAATGTCACAAGTCTGTGAGTAGGAAAACTGTGAAAGCTGATGATAAACCACCACTGCATCTCATTGTGAGTCGACGTCCATAAGAAATGGAAGCCATTGATCATCTGAAGCTAGAGTCCGGCCAGCAGGACAGGGCATAGCTACATCTTAACCATCATCTATCAGTTCACCAAATTTGTAGTTGCAGTCCCAGGGAAGGATTTGACAGCCCAGACAACACAGTGGAGGAGCAGGGAGAGGTATATATTGCAAATGCTGGGGCCCTGCCCAAGCAAGGGGGGCCCACTCGTGGGCGTCGGTACTAGCACTGGGCCCCTCATAGTACACCGGTGTGTGTGATGGCAGGTGTGCACCCCCACCATCAGAGACACTTGATTGCACTATGAGGGACCCTGTGCCAGTGCCGGCACCCAAGAGTTGGCCCAACCACCTGTCCAGGGCAATGCCACTCGCACGGTTGCATGCGCTAGGTGGTGACCCGGCCATGGGGCGGAAGACAGCCCAGTTAGGGAGGTTTAAAAAATGGCATATCTTGATGTTGGACATTCAGCGGCTGCAAATGGAGGAATTGGAGAAGTCCGAGAAAGAGTAGGGAAAAAGCGAGCCATTTTTCTGGCAACCTATGTGTCATCAGGGAAAGGTGGGACAAAATCCTTTGAAACCCATGCATGGTTCATTTTAATGAAGGTTAGATCATCAACATTTTGGGTCGACAGACGGGTCCTTTTTTCTGTCAGGATTGAGCCAGCAGCACTGAAGACTCTTTCCGATAGCACACTAGCAGCAGGGCAAGCAAGCTCCTGTAAGGCATATTGTGCCAATTCAGGCCAGGTGTCCAGTTTAGAGGCCCAGTAGTCAAAGTGGAATGACCTGTGAGGGAGAACATCGATATGGGACGAGAAGTAGTTTGTAACCATAGTTGACAACTGCTGTCTCCTGTCACTTTCAATCGATGCAGTATTACCAGTCGTGTGAGCAGGACTTGAGAAATCAGTCCACAACATGGTCATGAAACCCCTGTCTCCAACGCCACTTCTGATGTGTGCACCACGAACACCTCTTACATGTTGCCCCCTATGGCTCGTGAGAACCATCACCGCTGATGTGTGCTGGGAATGCCTCAAACAAACGGTTTACCAGAGTTGCTTGTTTGTTAGCCAATATTAGGTCAAGGTTCTCCTGTGGCATGATGTTTTGGAATTTGCCTTTATAGCGTGGATCTTGGATGCTGGTCAACCAGTAGTCGTCATCGTTCATCATTTTGGCAATGCGGGGGTCCCTTTTTAGGATCAGCAAGGCATAATCTGACATGTGGGTCAATGTTCCAGGTGTCAATGATGCACTGCGAGTGCTGGGTGGAGGAGCACTTTCAGGCAAATCCACATCCCTCCAGTCACGCACAAACCCTGTACCAGACCTTGCCACGCCAATATTTTCTCTTGCCCCACGAGAAGCATCCTCCTCCCCTAAATAATCATCCCCATCATCATCCTCCTCCTCCTCTTCCTCTGCTTCCTCCACCTCGTCCAGGAGAGGTCCTGGAGCAGACAATGGCTGACTGTCATCAAGGCTTCCCTCCTCCTCTTCCTCATCCTCCTCGGCTGCAGACGCCTGCTTCTTAATGTGCGTCAAAGTTTGCATGAGCAGATGCATAAGTGGGATGCTCATGCTTATGATGGCGTCGTCTGCGCTTACCAGTCGTGTGCATTCCTCAAAACACTGAAGGACTTTACAGCTTCGACCACTGCACACCCGACAACTCCATATCTGCCCTCAAAGTGAATGGCTATGAATCCTCCCACAAATGCATTACAGCCTGCCTCTGTTCGCACAGGCTCTCAACCATGTGCAGGGTGGAGTTCCACCTTGTTGCAACGTCGATAATTAGGCGGTGCTTGGGAAGTTGGAGCAATCGCTGCAGCTTCTGCATATGACTGGAGAGTACGGGCGACCAGCGGATGTGCGAGCACAGTCTTTGGACCTTCTGGAGCAGGCCTGTTAACTCTGGATAATTATTGATGAAGCACTGCACCATCAGGTTCAAGGTGTGAGCCAGGCAAGGTATGTGTCAGAGTTTTGAAAGGGCTATGGCTGCCATAAAATTCCTGCCATTATCACTAACTACCTTGCCTGCCTCAAGATGTAGACTGCTCAGCCACGACTCAGTTTGTTATAATAATTGTAATAAACTTCTTTCTTTTGTGTGCATGGGTGTATGTGTATATATATACCCATGCGTGTATGTATGTATGAGTGTGTGTGTATATGTATATATATATATGTATGTATATATGTATCTATGCACATGACTGCATATATGCCATTTATTTTTGCTTAAGACTTTGAAACTCTTTTCAGCTGATGTAATACATGGGTGTTACTTTTGGGTGTTACTTTTTGTGAACGTTAGCACGTTTCCTTGTCTTACATGACTTCTCTGGTAACTCTAGATAAGGATTTCTAACAAGCTCAGCATACTGTATGTACTCTTTTTTGCAAACGCAATGTTCCAACACCCTTTTGGCTTTGCTATTTAAACTCTTAAGAATATGTATTGAGTTAGACAGAGGACTCCTCACATCTTGTGTGGTCGTCATTCTCGCTCCATGCCGGCATGTCCAATAAAGAAGCATCTTACTTATTCAGGTCTGGGCGATTTCTAATTGGAAGACTGAAACTCCCATGACATTTTGGTGCGTTGGCCGGGAATCCAACACCTTTCCCTCACCGGTGAGTACTGTAAACTGTGCACGGGGGAGTCTGGGACTCCTTAAGTAAGTCCTCCGCCTTGACATTAGGCGTCACCAGGGGCATTAATCAGTTATCCCGGTCTGAGGGAAAGTGACGGATTTCGTATAGTCTAAGGATCTCTGGGAATCGTCTGTATCTGAATACAGGTAAGACCATTTAATAATTTTCATTATATTCGGTAACCTTGTTAATCCAGTATGAATGTTATTCTTGGAATTGAATGGGAACTGTGATGGTAGACTTTTTCCAATTGGGGTTTGTGAGAGGCTCTTGTAAGTTGCGAAGCTCCATAGATTTGGAGTTTGTTTGTTCTTTTAAGATATTCCGCTAAATAACAATAATCTCTATTTATTTTATTTTTTATTTTTTGAATGGGTACAAAGCCAGTGTGAGAAGGCTACTGTGGAATAAAAAACTCCGTGTGCACGTTAAATTGATCTAGATGGGAGAATCGAGGGAGATTCTCGTTAGATTAACCCCTTAATGACAGCCAGTATATCTTTTTTCTGACCTGAGATATAAGAGAATATCATCCCCACACAGGTGACGATCCAGCAGCTGTCGGCTGTCTACTATAGCTGACAACTTGCTGTATCCTGCTATACCACTTTGCATTAATTCCTGTAAATCACCTGAAGGGTTAATAAACTATCTGACAGAAGTTTTCAATATGTCAGGGGGTGCTGTTTTTAAAAAAGGCTACTAAGGGGTTAAGGAATCCGGTATAAGATAAATTTTTGCCGGTATTCTGTTTTGTCTTCTGTACTTTGTTGAATGTTGTTTTCTGTTAAGTGTGCTGTTTTGTCTGTCTTTTAAAACTACATAGAACTAAAACGCCATAAATATATGTTTTATGTTACACATGAGACTCCTTGAATGTTATCTTGAGTGAATGTATGAGGATTGAAATAATAAATGTATACGTCCAATAAATGTATACGTCCAGTAGGCGTGGTCAACAGTCATCTGTGGACTGGAGACAAATCATAGGTTATTATAGTGGTATAAATCACCTAGGTACATGTCACCTGATACCCATAGAGAATATTCTATGTTGTTTTGTTATATGTTTTTCTTTTAATAACACAGAGTGACTGAACCCTCCTCGTTTAAAAAGTGGACACAAAGTCAGATTTGTGGCGGTCAAATGGGACCTTATCACGATCACTGAGGAGTTAGTAGAGTCCGCGCCGGTGGTGCTCTGAATACCTGATTTTAAGAACGGGAACGTCTCTGGATATAAAGAGGCGGTGTCATTAGACTTTATCTCAGCACTTCAGGTCTAGGAGTACGAGGGAACTTTACTCCTGTCTTATGTCTCTGTATACGTGTGTCTGTCCAATCCCTAACTGTGGAAGCTGTTGTATGTTGTGTGTTTGTACTGTTACACTGGTCAGAAGTCCCTGTGAGCATATTTATCTCGTTCAGATCAGTGACCACATTTATCATCGTGACCCCATTCCTTGGGGACCGTTCACGTTTGTCACACTGTGTTGTCATACTAGGCCCTTACAGGCCTTCATTGGACGGAGATGGCAAGATATAGAGATACAAGCAGGTAAATATCTGGGACATAGTGTAATCAGTGAGGATTATTTAGATCCTGGATATTAGGAGCAGTAATTGTATTGTTTCTATTGTTTTTTTTTGTCTTCTTGTTGACATATGAATTCCATTGATATTTGTCAAATTTCTTATAAGTGGGTAGAAATCCATTGTGCTCCAGGGTTTATATTGTGTATAGTCCTTATTTTGTTGTTTGTCTTTTTGTGTTTAAGAATTTTATGTAACATCATTATGCGACTTTATCCCATAGATATATATTTTAAGACCTTGTCCTCATTGTAAGGCAGGATTGTTATTGACCATTTCATCTGATGGCTGGAAAGTTATTAATATTGTACCAAGAGGGTATCCCTGGAATGAGACTGGATATGGTCCTTTCTCATCAGGTACCCAGAGAGAACAGTCTTCAGATCCAATGTGTAATGTGTCCTTATTGGTAACTTATAGGCCTACCTCTTATATATTGTAACAAATAGAGAGTAAACATTGTAGATCCCTGACATTGTCTTTTTAGTCTTGACAAACAAGGAGTAGGCACCACCCAGAGCACACAGTCCTGAGGGTGGGGAGATAAGCTGTTAACATGAGGATTGTTGTGGAATGTGTTTGTGGTTTGGAGATAAGAAGGGGCCACTAGGAGACCCTGAATTTGTCCTTTGACAGATGGGTCGTATTGGATGATAAACTTAGTTTAAAATTTGGTACAAGAAATGTGTAATGAGAGGAAATATTTAATTTGGCTAAAGTAGAAATACATTTATAAAAAACACTGTATTTCCAGAAGTAACCGTCCTTGTGGGAAGCCATGAGGTCACTTTTCTTGTTGATTCAGGAGCCACTAGAACCTTAGTCCATCCAGAAGAGATACCGACTATTGGACTGTCTGCTGCCTGCATAGTGGTAAAAGGAGCAAGTGGTAAGACACACAGAACCATTGTCTACACCTGTGGAGACACCGGTCCCTCGGCACAGGTAAAAGTGCAATTACACAAATTATAATATCAGCTGTGTGGGAGGGATATGATGCAAGCCCTGAGCCTGGGAATAATTCCTACTGCTGCCGGACTATAGGTGAAATCCATGGCTGAGACAGTGGTGCTCCAGGGGTATGGAGAATCCAGATATTATTACAGTCTAGATCTAATAACTGCAGGACCATCCTTTATTACTGAGTCCTTCATCAAGGAAGCAATAGATAAAGGTATACAAATGTAGATATTCACACAACTGAAGAACTACACTGCACCATGTACTACAGGTATTTCAGGGGTCCTGATGTAAAATATGAGAATTTTCATGCTCTAGATTGTTCTTTGCACACCATATACTGGAATTATAAAGGGGACTGTGCCGTCAGGTGTAAACTGTCAGAACAAATTAAATTGTTGTTTTTGCTTTTTAGAGGTACTGTGCCACATGTTTCCCTTTCCAGATGTAAAGGTAGATCATGGAAATTCCTTGGTGATTTTGTTGAAGAGTGTAAGGAAAGTAACGATGGGAGGATTTGGGTGATGGCTAATTTTACAATGCCAGACTGCAGGCATATTCACAAGTACTAACGTGGAACACCATTTCTAAACCCAGTGTCCACCTGCAGCGAGGCAGGGGAACGAGTGAGAAATGCTGATCCTTTCCTAGAATTAGAGGAAGAATTGACCACATACCCAGAATCTTTGTGGTCCTCATGACCTGCAGATGTGGGATTGATAATAGGGGTGATTATACTCTGTCCAGCTCACCTTGTAACACAGCCTTGTTTCCAGTAGGGAGGGCGCCCCCATCTGTAAACAAGGCAGTGATAACAAGAACCCCACAGTGCCGGACCCCCATACTCTGCTGAATGACTGGAGGCCGGAACATAAGGTCTTTACAGTGATATCAGTAATGTCTTCTTCAGCATCCTGGTACATCAGATAGCCAGGTTTGGTTTGTATTCACATATAAGGGGAGCAGGTATACATTCACTAGAATCCCACAAGGGTACTGTGAACTACCTAATATTGTTTTCCAGGTAAAATTGGCTAACCTAGCTGAATGTGAGTCACCAGAAGGTAGCCAGATGCTCTTATATGTGGGTAACATGCTATTAGCATTTAAAAAAAAAAGAAAAAAAAAATTGGTAACAAAAGGGGTTCTTTAAAGATGCCCTATATGTATGAACTGCCCAGTGACCTCCTAAGATATGTCACAGTATTGAGCAATGGCATAAGCTATGTCTCAACAGGAGGGATGGTAGAGGTCATATCTTACGTATTTATGATGTATGGCTTTACTAACTATTAAAATTTTTGTTTAATCTGCATTACTTGTGCAAAAATAATTCCTAAAGGAATCTGAGACCAGAGAGAGGACAATGTCCTCACCCTGAATACTTATTCCAACACATTTGTATGGATTTTATGGAACAAGTGTAGGGAAAAAGTACGGCCTTGTTATTATGGATGCTTTCAGCAGGTGGATTGAAGCTGTCCACCCTGGTGCATTAATGGTACCGAAGGTCCTTCTAAAGGAAATCATACCCAGATTTGGGGTTCCAGAAAATATATAGTAAACTAAGTAATGTTATTATTACCAAAAACATTGTCAATTGAGTTAGGAAACCGCTGTGCCTGTCATCCTCAGTCAGCCGGACTGGTTGGGAGACACAGTGGGAGCTTGAAAAACAGGTTGACGAAGACCATGCAGGAAACAGGAAAAATTGGTTGTACTGTCTCCTATTGGTTGTACTAAATATGTATGTCACATGGACATCTGTAGTGCTGACAGGCTTTGACATCATATACGGGAGATCTTTTCTGTTACCTCAGCTAAAATCCTCTAAAAGGATAGATGAGGAAGTTGATTGTACATTAGCAGAATATATGGCTAAGATATTAACTCACAAAGAAGTTTCTACTCGTAGTTTTGTTCCAGGAAAACCCACTAACAAAACCTGAGATCATGAAACCTGCAGACTGGGTCCTTGTGAAGGTGATAAAGAAGAGACACCAGCACCATCCTAAGTGGGAAGGTCCTTACCAAGTCCTGTGGACTTCTCCTACTGCGGTCAAGATTCTTGGATCCATCTCTCATATTGTAAACTTGTCAGACAGGTAGGGACAGAGTAGGATCTGACTTGCTTGTCAAAGTCCAGCTACAAAGGGAGGTTTTTCCACAAGGGAAAGCTTGTCTCAAACTGGTGAAGTCTCCCATTCATCCCCCTACCCGGACAAGACGGTCAGATCTAGGATGTGTACATCAGGGTTAGTCACAGGTATATTCTTCGTGACCATGGTGATGGGAGATTGGAGGGTAATAGACCCAGCAGGAGAGGAAAGTCCAGGGTGGTAGAATGGTTTCAGATTTAAGACTTTCAATCTTACTTTTGAAATTGGGCAGGAGGCCGCCATGTTAGTGGATTTCTGTCTGTTGTATAAATGATACAGAGACAGGGAACAAGCTGTGAAACTAGCAGTCTGATAAGTATGTTTGTGTTATGAGCTCTAATAGCAGAGGTGATGGATGTGTGTGACTGGAGTAAAGCAGCATGGACAACTGCAGCCCGAGACTATAGGTATAAGCCTTAAGGCTACATAGATTTAAAAGCCAGATTCCCCAGTAGGAAAAAGGAGATCCCCTTACACAAATAAGAATAATTGTAATCAGCTACTGAGAATTTTTAAAAAACCCTAAGATGAGGGATCAAAGGTTAGAAGAGCTGATATGTCCGGATTAGAGCCAATATGATATTTCTACATAGAAGTTCAGAATAATAGCATACATAGACCCAAGGAAGGTATGCCAGAGAGAACCATAACAGAGTCTATAGGGTTCATAGTTAGATTGTCTAACCTAACTTATGAAGATAAACTAGCTTTAGGGAGAGAGGCTATGAGGAGAAGAATGAAAGGTTAGAATGGCTTAAATACATTGCAAAAAGGTTTAAAAAATTAAGTTGTATAGTAAAACTTATGTCTCCTCAGAAAGGGAAGGAAAATGTAAAATGTTATCATTTTTAAATCCTCCACTTGAGAAACCGGATGTCCCACCACAGGTGATTGCTAATCCTGGTAACTATACTTGTTCTAGTCTTCCAGGGCATGGGTACGACTTCGGAGAGCTCCAAGGCGACTCTTGTAGAGAATGGATCATTGTCTCCCACAGTGCCAAGTACTCAGCCATATGGTCAGACCACACTATCCTGAGAGCGGATATATGGTGGTTATGCGGTGATAAAAGGATAAGAGCCAGACTACCACATGGTTCCCGAAGGGATTGTGCGGTGGTCCAGCCAATCATGCCATTCCACCTGTTGTCAACAGGGATATGGCCAAAGGTACGTAGTGGAAGAGACAGAAGCATGAAACTCCGCAAGGATCCTTCCATTCTAGTATCTACAGAGATGACATTGGAGTTCCCAGGGGAGTGACCAACGAGTACAAGGCTAGGAACCAGGTAGCAGCCGGGTGGGAATCCATAATTTGGTGGGTGATTATAAAAATGAATGTAGATTGGATAAACTACTTATACTATAACCAGCAGAGATTTGTTAATTATACCTGAGATGCAGTTAAAGGGATAACTGAGCAATTAGGACCATCTCCTCTTATGGCTTGGTAGAATAGGATGGCATTAGACAAGTTCTTAGCAGAAAAGGGAGGTGTATATAAAATGTTTGGAGGATTTTTGTTGCACCCTTTATCCTTAATACAGATCCTGATGGAAGTATCTCCAAAGCTCTTGATGGACTGACTGCCATATCTAATGAATTAGCAGAGAACTCTGGATATGATGACATATTCCTGGATTGAAGGATGGTTTGGGAAATGGTCCGGATTATTCATTTCTGCGTTGACATCTCTTACCATCGTGGCCGGAGTGCTGATTGTTTGTGGACGCTGCGCTATTCTATGCATTAGAGGACTTGTTCAAAGACTGATTGACTCTGCCATAACAAAAACCTATGTATCAAGGAATGGAGACCTTGGAATCCAACGAAAGAATGAAAATTTTTGGACTTAATGATAAATATACTGAACGTATTACTCTCCCTCTAGATTATATGAAGATCTTCTGTGAAATCTGACAAAAAGAAATCTGTCCCCAATGTGTACAGATAGATGATTTTATTACAAGATGAGGGAATGTTATAATAATTGTAATAAACTTCTTTCTTTTGTGTGCATGGGTGTATGTGTATATATATATGTGTATATATATACCCATGCGTGTATGTATGCATGAGTGTGTGTATATGTATATATATATATATGTATGTATATATGTATCTATGCACATGACTGCATATATGCCATTTATTTTTGCTTAAGACTTTGAAACTCTTTTCAGCTGATGTAATACATGGGTGTTACTTTTGGGTGTTACTTTTTGTGAACGTTAGCAGGTTTCCTTGTCTTACATGACTTCTCTGGTAACTGTAGATAAGGATTTCTAACAAGCTCAGCATATTGTATGTACTCTTTTTTGCAAACGCAATGTTCCAACACCCTTTTGGCTTTGCTATTTAAACTCTTAAGAATATGTATTGAGTTAGACAGAGGACTCCTCACATCTTGTGTGGTCGTCATTCTCTCTCCATGCCGGCATGTCCAATAAAGAAGCATCTTACTTATTCAGGTCTGGACGATTTCTAGTTGGAAGACTGAAACTCCCATGACACAGTTTGTCCCTGCAAGTAGTCGGCCAGTACCTCTGCGGTGTGTCTGTTGTTGCCCAAACACATCATCTTCAACACAGCCTGCTGACGCTTACCACTAGCTGTTCGATAGTGGGACAACTCGTGTGCAACACTGGCAGCTGCGGATGGAGTGCCCATGTGACTGCGCTCTGTGGACGAGCTTTCGCTTCTGCAGGAGGAGGAGGAGGCAGGTCGAACGCCTACAGCCAACTGTTTCCTATACCGTGGGCTAGGCAGCACTGTCCCACCGCCACTGTCCCCTGTGGACCCTGCATCCACCACATAAACCCAGTGCGCAGTGATGGACACGTAACAACCCTGGCCATGCCTACTGGACCATGCATCTGTTGTGAGGTGCACCTTTCCACTCACTGATTGCTTGAGTGCATGGACAATGCAGTCTTTCACATGAAGGTGGAGGGCTGGGATGGCTTTGCGAGAAAAGAAGTGCCGACTGGGTAGGTCATAGCGTGATACTGTGTAGGCCATAAGTTCGCGGAAAGCTTCGCTTTCAACCAACCGGTAGAGCATCATCTCTAACGAGATTAGTTTGGCAATGTGGGCGTTCAAAGCCAGTGTGCGCGGATGAGAGGATGAGTACTTTCTTGTCCTACTCAGAGTCTCTGGTAGGGTGAACTGGACTTGAGAGCTGCATATGGTGGAACTAGCAGTGGACATGGCGGACTGAGAGAGGGTTGATGATTGTGATGGAGTTGGTGTTCTTTCTGATGGCCTAGATTCAGTCTTTCGCAGCAATAACATTGTGACTCCCTGACTGCTTTGGCCTTGCAACGACACCTTAACATTTGCTGCTGGTGGTGTGCTTACCGGTGGGCTTACAGTGGGGGAAACGATGTAGCGTTGCTGACTACCTTCATTGGGAGCAGTTGCACATGTGGTACGTGAGGTTTGGTAGTCCGTCCATGCTTGCAAGTGCATGGTGGTTAAATATCTAAGCATGCAACTGGTATTCAAATTTCTCAGATTTTTCTCTCTGCAAAAGGTCTTTGCGCACTTCTTACAGATAACCTTTGCCTGATCATTAGGATTTTGTTCAAAAAAGTGCCACACTGCACTCGTCCTACTATGGAAGACTTTTTGAGGCCTTGCACGCTGTGCTAATTTGACCGTCTGGCCTAGCTGTCCTGCAACTCTTTTGGTTTTTGTAACCTGCTTTTGGACTGCTCCGGCCCTGCCAGATAACAGCTGTTGCGATGTCGATGCCTGCTGTGGATGCTCCTCCTCTTCTGAGGTATTGGCAGCGGCACCCTCTTCCCCCAATGGATGCCAATCTGGGTCAACAACTGGGTCATCCATCACCTCATCTTCAATGTCATGTGCACCTTCCTCTGTGTCACCATGTAAGGTGGTATAGTATGCTGGAAGGGGCAACTGAGTTTCATCAGGGTCAGATTCTGGCTCAGTACACTGCGAGGACAATATAGTGCTCTGAGTAAATGTACCAGCAGATAAATCTAGCAGTGGCTGTGCATCAGTGCACTGCATGTCAGATTCTTCTTGGCCTGGGTAATTCACAATTTGACTTGATAACCCAGGCATGGTATGTGAAGAGCTCCATGGAGTAATCTGTAGTGTGGCCTGCCACATCCTTTACTTTTGGTAGGGGTGAAGGACACAAGGAAAGGTGTGGTTCCTGACCATGAGCCTCCAATGACGACTCAGTACTTTTATTTTTTGAAAGTTCAGAAGAGGAGGCGATAGAGCTGGCGACTGTGTCAGCAATGTAAGCCAAAACTTGTTCCTGAAGCTCCGGCTTTAAAAGTGGTTTACCTACTCCCAGAAAAGGGAGCCTTCGAGGCCTTGTGGAGCCAGACAATGACGCAGGCTCAACACCTCCTGCTTTAGGTGCTATTGTGCTTTTGCCACTACCGGCAGATCCACCACCAACACCATCATTACCAGCTGGCAATCCCCGCCCACTTCCATGGCCTCTTCCAACACACTTCCTCATTTTTGGGAAAATGTACCCAAAATACCACCAGCAATATGGTACTGTAAAACAAGGTACAAGGTGTATATAGTATTGGGGAGAATTTGAATCTCCCTACAGACTTGAGGACACTGAACTATTATCTCAGGCCCAGTGTAGATTACACCTCAATATAACAGGCTGAAATTGGATGGTGTATAAAATGTCTATATAGGACTGGGGAGAATTTGAATCTCCCTACAGACTTGAGGAAACTGAACTATTATCTCAGGACCAGTGTAGATTACACCTCAATATAACAGGCTGAAATTGAATGGTTTATAAAATGTCTATATAGGACTGGGGAGAATTTGAATCTCCCTACAGACTTGAGGAAACTGAACTATTATCTCAGGCCCAGTGTAGATTACACCTCAATATAACAGGCTGAAATTGGATGGTGTATAAAATGTCTATATAGGACTGAGGAGAATTTGAATCTCCCTACAGACTTGAGGACACTGAACTATTATCTCATGCCCAGTGTAGATTACGCCTCAATATAACAGGCTGAAATTGGATGGTGTATAAAATGTCTATATAGGACTGGGGAGAATTTAAATCTCCTTAGAGATTTTAGCAAGCTGACAATGATGCTTTCAGTCCCAAGTATGGCAGCAGGCAGCTTAATAAGCAGGACTGCTGCACACAAAAGTGTGGAAAAATGAACGCTTGGTAACTTGGCAAAAAAGAGGATGAAAAGTATTTTTGCTTTTAAAAAAGCAGTTTGCACAGCAGTGTGAAAACAGCAATGCAGCTATCAGGGAGTCTTATAAGGCAGCCTAATAACCAACAGAGCTGATGCACCAAAATATAGCCTCCCCTTGCACTGCACACTAACTGGTGTGTTGTACAGGCAAAATCGCTAGCAGCAGAAGCAGTTTTTTTTGTATCTTCTTCCCTGCCTAACGCTATCCCTACAGAATCAGCAGCAGCTCTCCCTAATCTGAGATCAGCAGAAGTAAGATGGCGGTCGGCGTGCACGCCCTTTTATAGCCCCTGTGACGCCACACAAAGCAAGCCAATCACTTGCATGCCCTTCTCAAAGATGGTGGTGACCGCTGCCTATGTCATCACGTTGCCCACAGTGTGCGTCCTCCATCATTGGCTGAAAAAGGGCGCTGAAGCATCGTTTGAAACGCGACTTTGGTGCCATGGTCGCCGACCTCGTGGCTGACCTCACGCTTTGGTTGGGTTTCGTTTCATGAAACCCGACTTTTGTGAAAGTCGGCAACTTTTGAAATTGACCGACCCGTTTCGCTCAGCTCTAGTTATCACTTATCCTGTGGAGAGGTGATTACTTTTTTCTACAGGAAACCCCTGTAAGTGCATCTCTGCAGCTGTGTACAAAGTATTTAATCTCTAATGGAAATAAAGAATCTTCTCCTAATTAATAGAACAAATGACTGCCATACACAACACAATCCCCTATACCAAGACCAATACTACCACATACAGGGGAGAAATCACACCATGACCAGACCACATAGTGACCGAATAATACTACACACAAGGGCCAAATACCGCCACACCATGACCAGACCACATAGTGACCGAATAATACTACTTACAAGGAAAAGTACTGCCACACCATCACCAGACCACATATTACCACCACATAGTGACCAAATAATATGACATATTACCAGCATATAGGGACCAAATAATACCACATACAAGGAGAAATACTGCCACACCGTGACCTGACCACAAATTACCACCACATACTGACCGAATACCACAATACTGATTATGAATACAAACCACAATACTAACAACACTGTTATTACCACCAGTTACATTATACACAGGAGCTCTATATATAGTGTAAATGCACAGGTAATACAGTGATCACTAGTGACATTATACACAGGAGCTCTGTACACAGTGTATAGTGTGCATGTACATGTAATATATGCGCAAAGAAAATTGTTTCAGCTCACCCCCATTTGTTTTCCATGAGATGTATTCTATACGAGCACAGACCTGTCTCCACCAACATCAGAAATATCAAAGAAAAGTAGAAGTCCAGCTCAATGAATAAAAATGATTAAGCTTTATTGCAAAAATCCAATAAAAACAATTTTTCAAGAAAAGGCAGCTATGTCCATAGAAAGTATACCCAGAAGGGATTACTTGGAACTGATCTGCAAGGCACTTGGACGCGTTTCGAAGATATCTAGTGTTCTTAAACTCAGGTAGTTTAAGAACACTAGATCTTCGAAATGCATCCAGGTGCTTTGCAGATCAGTTCCAAGTAATCCCTTTGGGGTATACTTTCTATGGACATAGCAGCCTTTTCTTGAAAAATTGTTTTTATTGGATTTTTGCAATAAAGCTTCATCATTTTTATTCCTTGAGCTGGACTTCTACTTTTTCGTGTACATGTAATACACTGACTCACCAGTGACGTCTGTAGTTAAAGTCCTCCATCCTCACTTTTCTTCAACCAGCACAGACTGCCATTACTTCTTCCAGCCAGGACTTGTCTCTGCAAAAAATAACATAGTCATCAATAGCTGATTGCTTCCAGCGCACGTTCCCCACTTTTCCCCTGACTTCTACACTGTCAGATGAAGAAGAAAAGCGATATAGTACCACCCTGCACAGTAACAGGACCTCCCTTTTGCTCCCTACATGGAAAACCGTTTCCTAAAAAGTAAATTATATTACAGTAGTAATAATGTCCCTAATTGGAACCTTAAAGAAATTATGCTCCCCACTTGTCACCATAAACTAATATATCATGTTCCTCATTCTGGCCCTCAAACAGTAATTAAGTCCCTCATCCTGGCCCCCTTTATTTAATAATCTCACCCAGCCTGGCTCCCTTTATTTTATAACATGCCCCAGCCTGGCCACCTTTATTTTATAGTATACCCCAGCCTGGCCCCCTGTGTCCTTTGTCCTGCCTTGCCCCAGATATCCATCCCGCTTCCTCAGCTATACATACTGGCCCACATATGTCCCATGTCCTGGCCCCCCATATATATGCTTCCTGGTCTCTTGTACTTCCCCCCCATATATCCTTCCTCCCCCCATATATATGCTTCCTGGTCTCTTGTAATGCCCCCCCAAAATATAACCATCCTGGCCCCAAATATATGCAACCTGGCCCCCCCATATATATGCATCCTGGTCCCTTGTCCTGCCCCCCTCCCCCATAAATCCATCTTGGTCCCCCATATATATGCATCCTGCCTCTCCATATGTACATCCTGGTTCCTTGGCCTGCCCCTCACCCACCATATAGCTATCCTGGCTCCCCATATATGAATTCTTGCCCCCTCATATATACCCATCCTGCCTCCCATCCATAGACCCATCCTACCCCCCATCCATATTTCCATTCTATGCCCCATATATCAATCCCGGCCCCCCATATAAATGCATCCTGGTCCCTTGTCCTGCCCCCCAAAAATCCATCCTGCCCCCCGTATGTGTATCCATCCTGGCCCCTTGTCCTGCCCCTGGACCCCATGTGTATCCATCCTGGCCACCCCATATGTGTATCCATCCTGGCCCCCTTCACCCCCGTATGTGTATACATCCTGGCCCCTTCCCCAGTATATATATATCGATCCTGGGCCCCTTCCTCCATATATGTATCCATCCTGGGTCCCTTCCCCGTGTATATATATATATATATATATATATATATCCTGGGCCCCTTCCCCCTGTATATATATCCATCCTGGGCCCCTTCCCCCCATATATATATATCCATCCTGGGCCCCTTCCCCCTGTATATATATATATATATCTTGGGCCCCTTCCCCCCATATATATAGCCATCCTGGGCCCCTTCCCCCTGTAAATATATCCATCCTGGGCCCCTTCCCCCTGTATATATATCCATCCTGGCCCCTTCCCCATATATATCCATCCTGGGCCCCTTCCCCCTGTATATATATATATATATATATATCATAGAATCATAGAATCGTAGAGTTGGAAGGGACCTCCTGGGCCATCTGGTCCAACCCCTTGCTCAAAGCAGGATTCGCTAAGTCATCCCATATATATATATATATATATATATATATATATCCTGGGCCCCTTCCCCCGGCATATATATCCATCTTAGGCCCATTAACCCTATATATATTTATCCTGGGCCCCTTCCCCTATGTATATATATCCATCCTGGCCCCTTCCCCTATATACATATATCCATCCTGGCCCCTTCCCCCGTATATATATCCATCCTGGGCCCCTTCCCCCTGTATATATATCCATCCTGGGCCCCTTCCCCCTGTATTTATATATGTCCTGGGCCCCTTCCCCCTGTATATATATCCAACCTGGGCCCCTTGCTCCTGTATATATTCATCCTGGCCCCTTCCCCCTGTATATATATATATATATATATCCTGGGCCCCTTCCCCTGTATATATATGATCCATCCTGCCTGGCCCCTTCCCCGTATGAGAGAGAGAAAGAAGTAAAAAAAAAACATTGCTCTTACCTGCCTGACCTCCCGGCGGCGTCCTCCTCCTCTGCATGGCAGAGCGCTCGTACTAAAATGGCCGCCGACATAGCAGAGGCCGGTGAATGTGTGCACCCGGCGCATGACACTGACGTCATACGCCGGGCGCACACTTGTTAGTATGGCTCGGGACGTGCGCAGCAGCGGTTCAGGTAATGAACGCTGCGAGCGCGCATCCCTGCACATAGCGGCGGCCTGCGCTTTTAAAGGGCCCTCGCCCCTTAAAACCACAGAATTTTTTTTTTTTCTTCTTCTTCTGCTTCTTCTCTCCTTCCTGGGTCTACCAGGGGAATCCCCGGTACCCCACCAGGCTAGACCGACGCTGGATGTGGTAAATTTCAAAGTTGGCATCAGTACCATCATCGTCCATATCTTGTGAAGAGGAAATCTGGTGTTTCCAAGGGTCGTGGTTATGTACATGTAGTGGCATTCCTTTAACAGAGTTCATTACACTAGGACAAATAATTTTCGACTGGGACATTTGGATATTATTGGTAATATACAGTATATGGGTGAAGATGAAGACGCTTGTGCCACTGGTGTGTTTATAGTTACAAATGTGCACTCCTCTTTCAACTTAGTTTTTCACGAGCATCCACCAGTTTGGTTTTCCTCCCACACTGATCTGCTTTCTCTAATTCAGCATCTCACAAACATGTTGCACTTTGCCCTGTAAACAGACATGTGCATCTTTGGCAACATATTTTGGATGGGCATTTCTTAGGCTACTTTCACACATCAGGTTTTCGGCGTCAGGCGCGATCCGGCGTCGTGCCGGAATGCCGGATCCGGCAAATGTCTTGTAAAACCTGATGTGCCGGATCCGGTTTTCTGCCGGATCCGTCTTGTTCTTGACAGACAAAACCGGATCCGTCTCATCCGGTTCATCCGTTTTTCTATCCGTTTTTCGACGGATTAACCCGGATCTGGTTTTTAAAATTGACCCTTGTGGCCTTCCGAACGGGATTGGCTACTGGAAAACTATATATAGCATGTTCCTACAGCCCTTCTTTGACAGGTTGTAGAGGAGAAAGTGCAGGTTGGAGAGAAGAGCAAGTTACTGGCGAAGATGGATGTTGTCATTGGAAATATTACCACTAGAAGTTCTGTGACGGTTTCAGTAATGAGGGACAATTTTGCACTATACTTTATGTCACCTCAAGGCAGAGTACACTGGCAGGATGACAGAGTGTGAAAGATTTGTGCCCTAACCAAACTTGTGTACCTTCTGGACCAACAGTATATACCTTTGCCAACCAAAGTTGGCTATCTTGTCATGGTCTTACTATTTTTAGCTTTAGGCCACAGGTGTGTACCTGGTTGTGTTTTATGCAAAGTATTTCACCTTTTAACAAAAGTTGTGTATATTGTTAGGAAATCACCAACAATAAACACAACTTTTCAGGTGAAATACTTTGCTTCAAACACAACCAGGAACACAACTGTGGCAAAAAGCTAAAATTTACCCACAGTTATATACCTGGTTTTGAATACCTTTTTACCTTTTAAATACCCTGTATTTAACCTTTTTTTTAAACATATTTCGCCGCAGAAAGAAATGACAGACAACCAGTGTAAACAATAATTTAACTTTTATTTAAAATATTTTTTTTTGTGTAAACTGTTTTTAAAGTTAAAAAAACTTTTTTAATAAAGGTTTGAAACCAACCAAATGGGCATTTTTATTACAAAAAAAACATTTTAACTCGGTGTAGTGTGGGGTGGAAATACTGCTGGAGGGGCTGCGGGACACTTCGACAATGGGAGTGTGGAGAGAGGACAGGGATCGTGGTGGGGAAGGAACAGTTAGAGGTGATGGTGTGGAAAAAGCTACAGAATGGGTGGACATGTGGGAGGCAGAAGAGGTGGTGGGCGGTGGAGTGGAGGGTTGGGCAGGGACTGTAGGAGCAGATGATGTTGATGGAAAGTTGTATGGGGAAGGAGTTTGGTACGGGGAAGGAGTTTGGTACGGGGAAGGAGTTTGGTACGGGGCAGGTTGCTGGAAGTGGGGAGATGTCTGGTACTGGGGAGGTTGCTGGTACTGGGAAGGTTGCTGGTACTGGTGAGGTTGCTGGTATGTAATAGGAGGGGGAGGATGGAAAGTGGCTGGAAGGGGTGCAGATGTAATAGGAGGGGGAGGATGGAAAGTGGCTGGAGGGGGTGCAGATGTAATAGGAGGGGGAGGATGGAAAGTGGCTGGAGGGGGTGCAGGTGGAGGAACTACAGTGGTGGGAGGTGGAGGTTGGGAGGTAACCTGCTGTAGAGCACCGTGGCACGAATGCATTACATGCATCTGCTGGGTAGGAGATAGTGTTGCCATGCGCTCCACAACAGACCTGAAAAAGGTGTGGTTTGGCGAAGATCTTGCTTCTGAATGCATGGTTTGCAGAAGTGTCTTCACCTCCAGAATGCTGGAGTTGATCTGCTGAAAGCCTGCGGAGATTTGCTCTGACAAGACTTTTAGACAGTTCTGGAAAGATGCATTCAGATGCAAGAACTCTGGCGCATAACTCTTTTCCTGACCCCTCTGCCGCTGCCGCCCAGTACCCGCAGGTGTACTAGAGGTGGCAGGGGCAGAAGGGTGGGGTAAAGGGAAAGCGATCTCCTCACCAGCAGCTTCATGTAATGTAGGCGGCCACGATGCTCCTGTGCTGGTGGATGGGACAGATGGGTCGAATGTGTGGGAAGGCTGGGAAGGTGCAGATGTACCGGGGCGGTCGAAGTGTCCCTCGGTGCCGGTCTCCTCAGGGATCGCCTCAGAAGGGTCCAATCGTGCAGGCTCCCGAGTGCTGCTCACCGTGCTGTGGAATAAAGAGAAAAAAAAACAATTAAAATACTGACATGGTATGGCCCTGGCTGAAAAAAAAAAGTTACATCTAACATTTTTTTTCACATGTGGTGTGTAATATTTACCTTCTAGTGACCATTGTTTCCCGGAGGAACGACAGGGCTTGTGTGTACTTGTACTTGCTCCTGCGTCCTCCAGATCCACTCGGGGCCCGCATCTCTTTATTGAACTCCTTCTTGAAACGATCCCTCACAGACCGCCACCGATTCACAATTCTGTTCCCTGAAACGAGAAAGGAGTGGTTAGTATACAACATCAGTGTTTCACAAACTCCAGTCCTCATGGTCCCCAGGGGTCATGTTTTCAGGATTTCCATAGTAAATAGAAATCCTGAACACATGATCCGTGGGGACCACGAGGACTGGAGTTCGGGAAACACTGGTTTACATCAAGCAACCGGTACTGTATATACTTACGCTCTTTAATCTGGGCCCGAACATCGAAGTCCTCCCAGCGGCCCACAAGGAGCGAACAGATTTCCTCCCAGAGTCGTCGGGTAACGATAAGGTCAGCGTGGCGGCGGTCAGCCATATTCCAGAGCGGCTCCCTTTCTCTGACGAGATCGATGAGGTGGTCCACATCGAGTCCTCCATCCTCACCGTCAGAGTCGGGAGCATGCTGTGAAGGCTGTTAAAGAAAAAGACAAAAATAACATAATTAGCCTCCACAAAAGAAATGAAATAAAAAGTGCAAAAAAACAAAGCAAAAATATTTATACTTACACGCTGGTGACCGCCGCGTTGCTGTCGCCGACGACCCTGGGAGGCAGTGCGAGGACCTCTTGGCCGAGCACCAGATTGGGAAGACTAGAGAAGAAAACAAAAAATGTTATGTCTTTGGATGTAGGCATTTGTTTGCTGTGTGTGGTCTGCAGAACATTGTTTTCTATGTGTTGTGTGTAGTGTGATGTTGTGTTTCTGCGTTTGATGCAAAAAACTTACCAATTGTGAGCCCACTCCAGGTGTCTGTCCACCCCTTCCTTCTTCTTCTGGGAGCTCCTCTTCATCTTGTGAATCCTGTTTTGAAATAAAAGGCAATGAATAGACATATATTACAGAGATGATGGATTTTGGAAATAAAAACTTACCGTCAAACGCTGACGATGCGAGGGAGGGCTCCCAGAAGATGATGTGCTGTCTTCCTGGTGGCCACACTCCATGCCTGTGGGTGGTGTTCCAGCTGCTGCCATTGCTGCTGCTGCTGCTGCATCTATTGGGCGGCTGTTGAATAAAGAGAAACAAAGGGCCAATGAATATCTTGATATTCAATAGCCCTAGTTTGGAGGAATGGGGGATTTGATAATTACTGTCTCTCATCTGCTGCTGGCCTCCCCTCCTCAGCATGTTCCATTTGCTGCTCCATTTGGGGTGGTGGTGGTGCTGATGGTGCTGCAGTGGTCTCCTGCCTTCTCCTGCTGCGCTTGGTTGCTTTCTTGGGTGGCATGTTGGGTGTGGCTGTGGGTCCCACTGTCTTGCTTTTATATATGTCTTGTGGGCAGAGCTACTGAGCATGCTCAGACCAAAAAAACCGGATCCGGCCACCGGATCCGGCTTTCGCCGGATCAGGCACATTGCGGCGCTCATAGGCTTTCATTGTGTGAAAAAGACGGACGCGCCGGATCCGGTGTGTCCGGCTTTTTCGCCGGAGACAAAAAACGTTACAGTAGCCGTTTTTTCCAGACGCCGGATTGCGACACATTGCCGGATCCGGCGAAAACCGGATGAAACGCATGGCCATCCGGCGCGATCCGGCGCAAATGCAAGTCAATGGGGGGAAACCGGATCCGGCATTGCATTTCGCCGGATCCGGTTTCTGTCAAAAGCGCCGGATCGCGCCTGACGGCGAAAACCTGATGTGTGAAAGAGGCCTAAGGCAGAGTCTCACACGTGCATCTGTTACACCGATCTTCTGAAGGGCATGAAACCCATTCTGGTAATTGATGGTGGCTAAACGACGAATCATTGTAGGCTGTATCCTGGATCTCATACCTCCCATAGCCACTGCTGCTATTAATCATGTACGTTCCCATTCCTGTCATCACCATGCCGCTTTTCCTGATCACTTCATCCAACGATTCGTCTGCCATATTTTAACTAAAAACCTGCACCTTCCCAGCAGCAACTGTGTAGGAAACCACATTACAGTTTTGCAAGTTGTATATGATGCCCCTAAAAAAAATTTACACACTATGTTGATATGTACCCCCAGGGGGAAATGTTTGTCAGCCCATACACTTAGTGTATGGGCGTTCCAAGTATAGTTGAAATGCTCCTTTACAATGTGAATTTTTTATAAAATCCTCCCCCACATTTCTTCCAAGGGGGATTGTGGTACACGCAAATTAGGGCCAGGCCTTGCATTTACTTCATGCACAAACTTTATTGTAATAAAAAATAAAATAATAATGGAAACTTTTGTTTCCTGTGGCCATCCAGTACCCGGGTTCAAAGGCATATTGGGGTGCAGATGACTTGGCAGCAGGGCAGGCCTTACAGTCAATGCATAAGAAAAGAGTATGGAAGTACAAAATGAATAATATAAGGTGGATTTTCCTGGCCCCATTCAGTATGTGGGTTCAAAGGCTTATTGGAGTGCATATGACTTGGTAGCAGGGCAGACCTTGCATTCTATGCAACATTTTTTATGGAAGCCCTCCTGGACATCTCCTGAAAGGGGTATTGTGGTGCATCATAATTCTTGGCAGCCCATCCATATCACTGCATAGGCTATAACAGTTTAGGAGACCCACTGTTTAATAATGGCCCTTTAAGAAGATTAATGCTGCCTGATGCCCCTGTAAAAATAGGCTCTGTGACTTTAAGAGTCCCTCCTTCGAAAATGAAACAAGATGTGTCTGCTTATGTGTCACACACCACATGGCCAGCTAGGGTTGGTAAATGTTACAATGACATTTCCCAGTGAATGCATTTGTTTTGGTTGAAAGCAATGTTAAAGTTGAAAAAACGCTTCAAAAACTCTGCATCTGAACATAGTGGTGGAGAAACATTTTGGTCTGGGGTTATTTATTTTGGCTTTTATACAAGTCATTAACCTGGAAAGGATGTACCGTAACGTATTTCCCAGCAAAATCTGTTTTGGTTTAGTTTTGGTATGTTTTTTAGTACACCGGTAAAAATGGCATGAAACTCTGAAAAAATTGTTTAAAGCTGTGAACTAGGCGTCAGGAATGCTTTCAGGGGCGATCCCCATGATGTCCCTGTGTCATTTGAGCAGTGTTTCCATCATTTTTGGATGTTTTCAAATCTTAAAAGGACCCCACGGGGGATCGCGTTAAAAATGCACGGGTCTCCCATAGACTTATATTGGGCTCGTTGGTCTGTCTGAGAACCCGATTTGTAAGAAGTTTTGAGAAACACCAGGTAAACTTTATGTAGTTTTATTTTGCGCATTGTAAATATGTTTAACTATCCGTCTAAGTCGACGTATGGTGCAACCTATGTATTGTAGTTTACATGATTCACGTGTGATCACATAAATAGAGTAGGCAGTTTCACAATTAATAAAAGATTTTATTTTATACTAGCTGAAGAGCCTGGCGTTGCCTGGGCATAGTAACCATCTGTGGTTAGTTATAACAAATTATAATGATTATATTGCACATAAAACCATTTCACATCATATATTCAACACTACAGATTTGCAACACAAATTACCTAAACGATTACCCAAGTATTGATAGTATTTTATTTTCAACTCATTCAAGAGCCTTTTGATAAACAACATTTTTGGTTTTTCCTTTCGGTGCAAAGATTAACAGATTTTTGGCAGTTCCAACTCTTGAACAGATCACGTAAAGTTGACCATGAGAAAAGCATGGAGATTGCAAATCGATCCCTGCTACTTAAATCGATCCCTACTACTTTCAAGGACTGTCCCTGAGCATTGTTAATGGACATTGCAAATAGCAGTTGAACTGGAAACTGGAGGCGTTTAAAATAAAATACAAATCAGATGGAATGAGTGGAATTTTTGGAATGAAATTTACTCTCCTTTGGCACATCCTGTTTCTGAGCTGTGTATCTAACCCTATCCTGTGTGATACTTTCTGCTGAGCTGTGTATCTAATCCTATCGTGTGTTACTGACTGCTCAGCCGTGTATCTAATCCTATCCTGTTTGATACTGACTGCTGAGCCGTGTATCTAATCCTATCCTGTGTGATACTGTCTGCTGAGCAGCGTATCTAATCCTATCCTGTGTGATACCATCTGCTGAGCTGTGTATCTAACCCTATCCTGTGTGATACTGACTGCTGAGCCGTGTATCTAATCCTATTCTGTATGATACTGTCTGCTGAGCCGTGTATCTAATACTATTCTGTGTGATACAGTGTGCTGAGCTGCGTATCTAATCCTATCCTGTGTGATACTGCCTGCTGAGCCTTGTGTCTAATCCTCTTCTGTGTGATACAGACTGCTGAGCTGTGTATCTAATCCTATCCTGTGTGATACTGACTGCTGAGCCGTGTATCTAATCCTATCCTATGTGATACTGTCTGCTGAGCAGCGTATCTAATCCTATCCTGTGTGATACCATCTGCTGAGCTGTGTATCTAATCCTATCCTGCGTGATACTGACTGCTGAGCCGTGTATCTAATCCTATTCTGTATGGTACTGTCTGCTGAGCCGTGTATCTAATACTATTCTGTTTATACTGTGTGCTGAGCTGCATATCTAATCCTATCCTGTGTGATACTGCCTGCTGAGCCGTGTATCTAATCCTATCCTGTGTGATACTGACTGCTGAGCTGTGTATCTAATCCTATCCTGTGTGATACTGGGCTCCCCCTGCAGTCTGTGTCAGAGGGTGGTCTGTGTTGGCACGGTAATAAATTGTGTTATTTCCAGCTTTACAGAAGGACGATAACACCATAGAAATGATAAGAATAATAGGCCTCAGTTATCACAACTGTCTACAAAGAAAGCTGTTGCTGATAGCAACCAATTACAGCTCATTTTTCATCTTTTAAACAGCTCTGGGACAGTGTGGCGAGTTTTGAGTGGCGACTTTTGTGTTTTGACTTTTATGTGGCGAGGTTGGTGTATGTGTGGTGAAATGTGTGCTGAGGGTGGTATATGTGTTGAAGCACGTGGTAGTGTGTGGTGCATTTTGTGTGTGTGTTTATATCCCCGTGTGTGGTGAGTATCCCATGTCAGGGCCCCACCTTAGCAACTGTATGGTATATACTCTTTAACGCCATCGCTCTCATTCTTTAAGTCCCCCTTGTTCACATCTGGCGGCTGTCAATTTGCCTCCAACACTTTTCCTTTCACTTTTTCCCCAGTATGTAGATAGGGGCAAAATTGTTTGGTGAATTGGAACATGCGGGATTAAAATTTTGCCTCACAACATAGCCTATGACGCTCTCGGGGTCCAGACGTGTGACTGTGCAAAATTTTGTGGCTGTAGCTGTGACGGAGCAGATGCCAATCCCGGACATACACACATACATACACATTGAGCTTTATATATTAGATTCTTAATTAGTAGAACTGGAGGTGCATGTATTAGCATTAACTTTATAGGTGCATAAACCATGTGATTTTTTTTCCACACTTACAGGTGCTTCTCACAAAATTCGAATATCATCAAAAAGTTAATTTATTTCACTTCTTCAATACAAAAAATGAAACTCATACATTATATAGAGTCATTACAAACAGAGTGATCTATTTCATGTGTTTCTTTCTGTTAATGTTGATGATTATGGCTTACAGGCAATGAAAACCCACAAGTCATTAACTCAGGAAATTAGAATACTTTATAACACTAGCTTGAAATTTTCCTTGTGATATAGTGAGGCATCCAAAATGACAATGCCTACCCCTTGTCTGCAGCTCGAATGAGGAATTCACTGTTGTCAGATAGTTCTTGTGAAGCTAATTTTTCTTCCTTAGGCCTCTTTCACACATCAGTTTTTTGCCTTCAGGCGCGATCCGGCTTTTTTTTGTAAAACCGGATCCGGCAAAATGCAATGCCGGATCCGGTTTTTCCCCATTGACTTGCATTAGCGCCGGATCGTGCCGGATGGCATTGCGTTTCATCCGTTTTTTGCCGGATCCGGCAACTTGTCTCATTCCGGCGTCTGGAAAAAACGTTTTTTGTCTCCTGCGAAAAAGCCGGAAGCGCCGGATCCGGCGCTTCCAGCTTTTTGCTACAATGAAAGTCTATGGGCGCCGGAATGCGCCGGATCCAGAAAAAGATGGATCCAGCCACCGGATCCGGTTTTTTTAAGTCTGCGCATGCTCAGATCCAATTGGCCAGCCTCCAGGAACAGAGACGGATCCAGCAAAAAAACGGATCCGTTTCTACTAGAGTTGAGCGATACCGTCCGATACTTCAAAGTATCGGATCGGAATGGATCGGCCGATCTTAAAAAAAAGTATCGGTATCGCCAATTCCGATACCGGAAGTCCCATTCAAGTCTATGGGACTTCCGGTATCGGAATAAGAAAAACCCTGTTTTTGCCTTGTACAGCCTCTCTGGGGGGCTGTGCTGGCCTGCCAGGGGGTCTGTGCAGGCTCCGGTGGTCTGTGCCGGCCTGCCGGGGGGCTGTGCCGGCCTGCCGGTGGTCTGTGCAGGCTCCGGTGGGCTGTGCCGGCCTGCCGGGGGGCTGTGCCGGCCTGCCGGTGGTCTGTGCAGGCTCCGGTGGGCTGTGCCGGCCTGCCGGAGGGCTGTGCCGGCCTGCCGGTGGTCTGTGCAGGCTTCGGGGGTCTGTGCAGGCATCGTCCGATGGGACTACAAGTCCCATCGGGCGATGCCTGCTACCATGACAGTGATTGACACATTAGCCAATGATGGGACAGTAGTAGTCCCATCATCCGGCTAATGTGTTGAATGTAAAAAAAAAAAAAAATTACATGCTACATACATGCTACATACATACAACATGCATACTACATACATGCTACATTCATACTACATACATGCTACATTCATACTACATATATACTACATGCAACATACATACTACATATATACTATATGCATGCAACATGCATACTACATATATACTACATGCAACATACATACTACATATATACTACATGCATGCAACATGCATACTACATATATACTACATGCTACATACATACTACATATATGCTACATACATACTACATATATACTACATGCATGCTACATACATACTGCATGCTACATACATACTACATACATACTACATATATGCTACATACATACTACATATATACTACATGCATGCTACATACATACTGCATGCTACATACATACTACATGCTACATACATACCACATATATACTACATACATACTACATGCATGCTACATGCTACATACATACCACATACATACTACATACATACTACATACATACTACATGCATGCTACATGCATGCTACATGCTACATACATAACACATATATACTACATGCATGCTACATACATACTACATGCTACATACATACCACATACATACTACATACATACTACATGCATGCTACATACATACTACATGCTACATACATACTACATATATACTACATGCATGCTACATACATACATACTACATGCTACATACATATTACATATATACTACATGCATGCTACATACATACTACATACATACTACATGCATGCTACATGCTACATACATACCACATACATACTACATATATACTACATGCATGCTACATACATACTGCATGCTACATGCATGCTACATACATACTACATACATACTACATGCTACATACATACCACATATATACTACATACATACTACATACAATACATTCATACAATACATACATAGACATACAGTACATATAACATAGAGTAACATACTTACCAATACTTGTCACATTGTTCCCCGAAGCCATTGTCTTTTACGGAATAAATATTAACATAACAAACCACAAAAATACTCACCCACGATCCGAAGCAGTCCACGAGTGTGTCCCACGACGATCTTGGGTAGAGAACTGCAGCATCAGCTGATGCTGCCGTTCTCTACGGGCTGCAGGAATCCAATGACGGAAGGTAGGTATCCTTCCGCACTGTATTCCTCCGCCACTTAAAAAAAAAAAGTCCCTAGTCTCACTTTATGCCATTGCTGCGTGGGAAATTCCCACACAGCAATGGCATAAAGTGAGACTAGGGACTTTTTTTTTTTAAGTGGCGGAGGAATACAGTGCGGAAGGATACCTACCTTCCGTCATTGGATTCCTGCAGCCCGTAGAGAACGGCAGCATCAGCTGATGCTGCAGTTCTCTACCCAAGATCGTCGTGGGACACACTCGTGGACTGCTTCGGATCGTGGGTGAGTATTTTTGTGGTTTGTTATGTTAATATTTATTCCGTAAAAGACAATGGCTTCGGGGAACAATGTGACAAGTATTGGTAAGTATGTTACTCTATGTTATATGTACTGTATGTCTATGTATGTATTGTATGAATGTATTGTATGTAGTATGTATGTAGTATATATGTGGTATGTATGTAGCATGTAGTATGTATGTAGTATGTATGTAGCATGCATGTAGCATGCAGTATGTATGTAGCATGCATGTAGTATATATGTAGTATGTATGTAGCATGTAGTATGTATGTAGTATGTATGTGGTATGTATGTAGCATGTAGTATGTATGTAGCATGCATGTAGTATGTATGTAGTATGTATGTAGTATATATGTAGTATGTATGTAGCATGTAGTATGTATGTAGCATGCATGTAGTATATATGTAGTATGTATGTAGCATGTAGTATGTATGTAGCATGCATGTAGTATGTATGTAGTATGTATGTAGTATGTATGTGGTATGTATGTAGCATGTAGTATGTATGTAGCATGCATGTAGTATATATGTGTTATGTATGTAGCATGCATGTAGTATGTATGTAGTACGTATGTAGTATGTATGTGGTATGTATGTAGCATGCATGTAGTATGTATGTAGTATATTTGTGGTATGTACAGTGCCTACAAGTAGTATTCAACCCCCTGCAGATTTAGCAGGTTTACACATTCGGAATTAACTTGGCATTGTGACATTTGGACTGTAGATCAGCCTGGAAGTGTGAAATGCACTGCAGCAAAAAAGAATGTTATTTCTTTGTTTAATTTTTTTTTAAATTGTGAAAAGTTTATTCAGAGGGTCATTTATTATTCAACCCCTCAAACCACCAGAATTCTGTTTGGTTCCCCTAAAGTATTAAGAAGTATTTCAGGCACAAAGAACAATGAGCTTCACATGTTTGGATTAATTATCTCTTTTTCCAGCCTTTTCTGACTATTTAAGACCCTCCCCAAACTTGTGAACAGCACTCATACATGGTCAACATGGGAAAGACAAAGGAGCATTCCAAGGCCATCAGAGACAAGATCGTGGAGGGTCACAAGGCTGGCAAGGGGTACAAAACCCTTTCCAAGGATTTGGGCCTACCTGTCTCCACTGTTGGGAGCATCATCCGGAAGTGGAAGGCTTATGGAACTACTGTTAGCCTTCCACGGCCTGGACCGCCTTTGAAAGTTTCCTCCCGTGCCGAGGCCAGGCTTGTCCGAAGAGTCAAGGCTAACCCAAGGACAACAAGGAAGGAGCTCCGGGAAGATCTCATGGCAGTGGGGACATTGGTTTCAGTCAATACCATAAGTAACGTACTCCACCGCAATGGTCTCCGTTCCAGACGAGCCCATAAGGTACCTTTACTTTCAAAGCGTCATGTCAAGGCTCGTCTACAGTTTGCTCATGATCACTTGGAGGACTCTGAGACAGACTGGTTCAAGGTTCTCTGGTCTGATGAGACCAAGATCGAGATCTTTGGTGCCAACCACACACGTGACGTTTGGAGACTGGATGGCACTGCATACGACCCCAAGAATACCATCCCTACAGTCAAGCATGGTGGTGGCAGCATCATGCTGTGGGGCTGTTTCTCAGCCAAGGGGCCTGGCCATCTGGTCCGCATCCATGGGAAGATGGATAGCACGGCCTACCTGGAGATTTTGGCCAAGAACCTCCGCTCCTCCATCAAGGATCTTAAGATGGGTCGTCATTTCATCTTCCAACAAGACAACGACCCAAAGCACACAGCCAAGAAAACCAAGGCCTGGTTCAAGAGGCAAAAAATCAAGGTGTTGGAGTGGCCTAGTCAGTCTCCTGACCTTAACCCAACTGAAAACTTGTGGAAGGAGCTCAAGATTAAAGTCCACATGAGACACCCAAAGAACCTAGATAACTTGGAGAAGATCTGCATGGAGGAGTGGGCCAAGATAACTCCAGAGACCTGTGCCGGCCTGATCAGGTCTTATAAAAGACGATTATTAGCTGTAATTGCAAACAAGGGTTATTCCACAAAATATTAAACCTAGGGGTTGAATAATAATTGACCCACACTTTTATGTTTAAAATGTATTAAAATTTAACTGAGCAACATAATTTTTTGGTTTGTAAGATTTATGCATCTGTTAATAAATCCTGCTGTTGTGTGAAGTTTGAAGGCTCTAACTTATTTGCATCTTATCAAACCTGCTAAATCTGCAGGGGGTTGAATACTACTTGTAGGCACTGTATGTAGTATGTATGTAGTATGTATGTAGTATGTATGTAGCATGCAGTATGTATGTAGCATGTATGTAGTATGTATGTAGTATGTATGTAGTATGTATGTAGCATGTAGTATGTATGTAGCATGCATGTAGTATATATGTAGTATGTATGTAGCATGTAGTATGTATGTAGCATGCATGTAGTATGTATGTAGTATGTATGTAGTATATATGTAGTATGTATGTAGCATGTAGTATGTATGTAGCATGCATGTAGTATATATGTAGTATGTATGTAGCATGTAGTATGTATGTAGCATGCATGTAGTATGTATGTAGTATGTATGTAGTATATATGTAGTATGTATGTAGCATGTAGTATGTATGTAGCATGCATGTAGTATATATGTGTTATGTATGTAGCATGCATGTAGTATGTATGTAGTATGTATGTAGTATGTATGTAGCATGCATGTAGTATGTATGTAGTATATATGTGGTATGTATGTAGTATGTATGTAGTATGTATGTAGCATGCATGTAGTATGTATGTAGTATATATGTGGTATGTAGTATGTATGTAGTATGTATGTAGCATGCAGTATATATGTAGCATGCATGTAGTATATATGTAGTATGTATGTAGCATGTAGTATGTATGTAGCATGCATGTAGTATATATGTAGTATGTATGTAGCATGTAGTATGTATGTAGCATGCATGTAGTATATATGTAGTATGTATGTAGCATGTAGTATGTATGTAGCATGCATGTAGTATGTATGTAGTATTTTTTTTTTTTTTAACATTTAACACATTAGCCGGATGATGGGACTACTACTGTCCCATCATTGGCTAATGTGCCAATCACTGTCATGGTAGCAGGCATTGCCAGATGGGACTTATAGTCCCATCGGACGATGCTTGCACAGACCCCCGGACATCAGCACAGCCCCCCGGCAGGCCGGCACAGCCCCCCGACAGGCCGGTACAGACCCCCACAGGGTGCACAGACCACCGGCAGGCCGGCACAGCCCCCCGGCAGGCCGGTACAGACCCCCACAGGGTGCACAGACCACCGGCAGGCCGGCACAGCCCCCCGGCAGGCCGGTACAGACCCCGGGCAGTCCACACAGCCCCCCGGCAGGCCGGCAGAGACCCCCGGAAGGCCCGAAATGACGGCGCATCATGATGCGCACACACCGCGCATCATGATGACGTAATTTCGGCTGTCAATCAACTTTGAACTTCCGATTCCGATGCCGACTTCCGATATTGAAAAAATATCGGAAGTCGGTATCGGAATTCCGATACAGCAAGTATCGGCCGATACCCGATACTTGCGGTATCGGAATGCTCAACACTAGATTCTACAGTTCTCCAAAATTTATGCCGGATCCGTTTTTTCTAAAAAAAGCCGGATCCTGCCTGACGGCAAAAAACTGATGTGTGAAAGTAGCCTTAGTCAAACTGTAAGTCAATGTGGATTTTTGCTCATCCAAGAGAATCAGTTCTTTTTCAATACATTTTTGGAAGAAATCGAGAATGGAAGGTCTGGATTGGACAGGATAAATTGCTGGATTGGACATATGAAAAAATGCATTAAGACTACTCTCTTTAGTAAGTGATTCCGCTTCCAGATCACTCAGGGCAGTTAGATTCACCTCACTATATTGCAGGGAAAATGTATCTATTTCAGCATTGAAATCACTTCTTAATACAGGACTGAGTATGAATGCCATTGACCAAAACATTTTTGATTATCTTTATATCCAACTCCTGGCTATCCCTGTTTACCACACATTACCCAAAATCCACAAGGGAGTATTTAAATTTTTCAAACCCCTAGACCCATAATTTCAGGGATCGGATCGCTGAGTGAGAAACTTGAGGAATGGGTGGACCATTGCCTCCAAACTCTCGTGGTACATCTCCCAGAAAATATTAGGAACATGAAAATGAGTGTATCCATCTTTGATAAATTTACCTGTCTTCCTTCTTTTAAATGGCTTACATGTGACATTATCAGGCTCTATCCATCTTTTCCCTACCATATGACTCTCTCCAGCCTTTCATATTTTCTTCACAAATACAGTTCATATAAAAGTGAGATCCAAGAATTTATTCTAGATGCGTTTTTTTATTATTAACTCACAATTATTTTTCTTTCGATGGACATTTTTTTCTTCAAAATTGGGAGTCAGTATGGGTGGAAAATGCTCCCCCTCCTTGGCCAAAATTACCATAACAGTTTGGGAAGAGAAATATATTGTTACTGATCTTAATACTTTCAAACATCTTATTACCTTTTATGGCCGTTACATAGACGACGTAATCATGGTATGGAAGGGTACTGAAGAAGAAGCTGATAAATTTGCTAAATATGTAATGATTACAATCTCACATTTACTTATCATCTCTCCAATGCCAAAGCTAGCTATATAGATATTACTTTAACTGGGGAGGTACATACGCAATCCAGAGTTATTCTCCCTTACAAAAAACCCACTGATACTAATTCCATTCAAGAAGCACATTCCTTTCATAACAAACATGTTATTAACAATGTACCTATTGGGGAATTAATCTGAACTAAAAGAAATTGCTCTTCTTCCATCACATATGAGAAGGAGTAAAACATGGTGGTGAATAGATTGAGGTGAAGAGGCTATTTGCAAGGATCTTTACATAGAGCCAAATCTATTGTCAGTCACATTGATAGAAGCACCTTATTAGACAATTCAACAAATAAAATTAATAACACTCGAAGAAAATTGGCATAAAAATATTAAACCGAATGTACCTATCACTTTATCCACTACCTTTAGTCATCAATACCAGAAAATTACAGCTATAATAAAAAAAACACGTCCCTATTTTATATCAAGATGAATAACTTGCAAATATCACAAGGAAGTCTGATATACGCTTTGTAGCAAAAAAAAACACCCACACTAGGAGGCATGTTGTCACTCAGGTTATTTAAAAGTAATAACCTGGCGATAGGGAAAACATGGCTGACACACAAAGGCTTCTACCAATGCGGCCATACTCCATGCAAAACATGCAATCATGTTAATAAAACTACTACCTTTTCCTCTTCTTCTAATGTGACAGGGCAAGAATTCCCCTCTAAAAAGTTTCATCAACTGCAATGCTACCACACCGGTGTGGTATACCTTGTAGACTGCACTTTATTCAAGCTCTAATATGTTGGATGCACTTCAGCACCACTAAAAACATGCATCAGAAGACACCTTTCTGATGCGACTTGCACTACAGCAGTCAATCCATCTGCGGTTTCAAGATACTGTTCACACATGTATAAAGGTAATACCAGCTGTTTAAAAGTCACAGGCATAGAAAAAAATATTTAAATCACTTAGAGGTGGGGACTTAAGAGGGAAAATTATTAACAGAGAATCCTATTGGATTTTTAATTTACAAACCAGAGTACCACTCGGTCTTAACAACATGATTTGATACTTCAATATACAGTAACTGGCATAATCTTGTTCATTTTTCTCTCCTTTGATACTGTGATGTTTATATAATTTTTTTTGTTATATATCTATTTTGCTCTCATTTGGCATCCAATATAGAATTAAACTGTATCCCTTTCTTGATTGTACCTTGAAACAGCTGTTAACCTCACAAGAAAGCATTTAAGTCATTATCTCAGAATAATGCGACAGACCATGACTAAGGCTATCTAGTTGAAACAAGGTGGTCTTGCACCCCCTGGGATTCCCTTTGTGTTGCCATCATGTCCTTTTTTAAACAAGTACTGAATAAACTTTAAATTTTTTCTTTCTATGTTGGAGAACATTCCTTTCTACTTCTACAACAATTTTATTCCAACCACATAGCGTTAGCACTCAGCACAGGAAGACAAACCTTTCACTGGCAGGGACAAGACAGTCTGACCAGTTTATATAGGATGAGGTAATGACCAGATCAGAAGCAACTGAAATGGAGATGCATGCTTCTGACCAGCATAGAAAGGGTCGTTAACCTCTTCAGCACCAGAAAAAATAAATCCATTTCATATGGGACACAAATTACACCATCTTAAAAGAAGACCTCTGATTCATTACCCCATGTGACCATTTAACTCCAGGTATTTCAGCGGGAAGTTACACCCTCATGACAACATGTTTTGAGTCTTGAATATAACTTGAAGACATCTGTGCCAAGAAAAGTTAAAAAAAGCTTCATAACAGCAAAAAAACATTCCCAACAAAATCTTACTAGAGATAAACAAGAGTTGAAAAATACAGTGCCTTGCGAAAGTATTCGGCTCCCTGGAACTTTTCAACCTTTTCCCACATATCATGCTTCAAACATAAAGATACCAAATGTAAATTTTTGGTGAAGAATCAACAAGTGGGACACAATTGTGAAGTTGGACGAAATGTATTGGTTATTTTAAATTTTCGTGGAAATTCAAAAACTGAAAAGTGGGGCGTGCAATATTATTCGGCTCCTTTAACTTAATACTTTGTTGCGCTACCTTTTGCTGCGATTACAGCTGCAATTCGCTTGGGGTATGTCTCTATCAGTTTTGTACATCGAGAGAATGAAATTCTTGCCCATTCTTCCTTGGCAAACAGCTCGAGCTCAGTGAGGTTGATGGAGATCTCTTCTGAACAGCAGTTTTCAGCTCTTTCCACAGATTCTCAATTTGATTCAGGCCTGGACTTTGACTTGGCCATTCTAACACCTTGATATGTTTATTTGTGAACCATTCCATTGTAGATTGTGCTTTATGTTTGGGATCATTGTCTTGTTGGAAGACAAATCTCTGTCCCAGTCTCAGGTGTTTTGCAGACTCCAACAGGTTTTCTTCAACAATGGTCCTGTATTTGACTCCATCCATTTTCCCATCAGTTTTGACCATCTTCCCTGTCCCTGCTGAAGAAAAGCAGGCCCAAACCATGATGCTGCCACCACTATGTTTGACAGTGGGGATGGTGAGTTCAGGGTGATGAGCTGTGTTGTCTTTACGTCAAACATATCGTTTGGCATTGTTGCCAAAAAGTTCGATTTTGGATTAATCTGACCAGAGCACCTTCTTTCACATGTTTGGTGTGTCTCCCAGGTGGCTTGTTGCAAACTTTAAATTACACTTTTTATGGATATCTTTGAGAAATGGCTTTCTTCTTGCCACTCTTTTATAAAGGCCATATTTGTGTAGTGTACGACTGATTGTTGTCCTATGGACAGACTGTCCCACCTCACCTGTAGATCTCTGCAGTTCATCCAGAGTGATTATGGGCCTCTTGGCTGCATCTCTGATTAGTCTTCTCCTTGTTTGAGATGAAAGTTTCGAGTGACGGCCAGGTCTTAGTAGATTTGCAGTGGTATGAGACGCCTTCCATTTCAATATGATCGCTTGCACAGTGCTCCTTGGGATGTTTAAAGCTTTTGAAATCATTTGTATCCTAATATGGCTTTAAACTTCTCCACAACAGTATCATGGACCGGCCTGTTGTGTTCCTTGGTCTTCATGATGCTCTTTGTGCTTCAAACAGAACCCTGAGACTATCACAGAGCAGGTAAATTTATACGGACACTTGAATACACACAGGTGGATAATATTTATCATCATTAGTCCTTTATGACAACACTGAATCATTCAGAGATGCATAATGAACTTCTGGAGTGAGTTTGCTGTACTGAAAGTAAAGGGGCCGAATAATATTGCACGCCTCACTTTTCAGTTTTTGAATTTCCACAAAAATTTAAAATAACCAATACATTTCATTCAACTTCACAATTGTGTCCCACTTGTTGTTGATTCTTCACCAAAATTTACATTTGATATCTTTATGTTTGAAGCATGATATGTGGGAAAAGGTTGAAAAGTTCCAGGGAGCCGAATACTTTCACAAGACACTGTATACACTCCAATGACAATATCATCATAAGAAAAAATCTGACAAAGGGTGCTCTATAGAGATGAGCGACTTTGCCTTTTTTAGGGTCGAGTCGGGTTTCATGAAACCCGACTTTCTCGAAAGTCGAGTCGAACGAAATCGTCTGACTATCGGGAAAAGTCGAAGGTCCGACTGAAACACGAAACTCAATGCAAATCAATGGGGAAGCAAACTCGGCAGGAAGTGGAGGACAGTAAACACACCTACATGCCGGACCGCTTTTTTAAAGTGCGCGAAAACTCTCTCTCTCCGGACGCTGCACATGTCATCTCGTTGCCCACAGTGTACATCCTTGCTCGTTGGCTGAAAAAAAGTCACGTGCAATCATTCTGGGAAATCCGACTTTGGCGCTCGTTTTGCCGACTGCATGGCTGACTTCACGCTGTGGTCGGGTTTCGGTCGGCGAAACCCGACATTGGCATAAGTCGACGACTTATGAATCTGGCCGACCTGTTTCGCTCAACTCTAGTACTTTATTGTACTCATTTATAAAGGACTGTATGAAAAGGAAATTCTGAATATGTTAAAGGATTGAAAGGTTTACCACTCTATTCCTTCTGATCCCACTTAACAAATAAGGGAATCTTTGTTAAAACTCCTCAAACAAAGATTACACCTTTTTCATAAACATCAAAAAACTGAATATCTAAATCCTTTATTTCCAAAAATACCTCTTTTTTTATGTTCTCCCAAAAATGCACACAGAGAAATTTCCACCCCCATTCAGACTTATAGTGTCTGGAATCAGATACTTGCTAGGGAACATTTGTGAATGGCTTAATGACAGAGTCCAACCATTGGCACAGAGGTCTCCAAGTTACTGTATATTCAAAGTTATGTAAGGAAATCACATACTTGCAGTCATGTAGCTGCCACTCTGAGCACCAGAGAATCCTCAAACCAGACAGTGTGGATTCACAAGTCTGCACTTACTTAGAGTGACTGCAGACTTGTAGCCTAAGGCCCCCGTCACACATAGCGATGCACCAACGATCCCGACAACGATATGACCTAATCAGGATAGCTGGTGTGTCCCTACATGATCGCTGCTGAGCTGCCAAACAGGCATATCTCACCAGAGATCAGGACCAGCGACGACGCGGGTAACAAGAGTGCACGTCGCTTAGTTACCCGCTGTGTACCTTAGATACCAGTGTGCAGGCGCTGCAAGCTGGTATCCAAGGTAAACAGCCGGTTTCTAAGTGCCGCTTGGCACTTAGAAACCGGCTGTTTACCTTGGATACCAGCTCCCAGCACCAGCACGCTGGTATCTAAGGTACACATCGGGTAACTAAGTGACACGCATGCTTAGTTACCCACGGTTTACCTTGGATACGATCTCCAGCTCGCTGATCGATGGTCTCCCGCCTGCCACACGCAGCGATGCGTGCTGGCCAGCGGGAGACCAGCGATCAAAAAAAATGTCCAGGGCTTTCGAGCACGAACAGCGATACCTGGCGGGGGTGCTGGTCGCTGATACATGTCACACACAGCGATATGGCTGGTGAGATCGCTGTTGCATCACAAAACTTGTGACTCAGCAGCGATCTCGCTGTGTGTGTGACGGGGGCTTAAGACCAGCCAACCAATTTAATTATAGGCTATGACTGAGGTTTGATAATGCATACATGAAAAAAACTGAGATTTCAATATAATGCCAAAATAAATAAAGTCATAAAATATTTGAAATAACCAGTAATCGTCTGCTTAAGTAAGTGGTTTGTTTACACAGAAATACTATGAATGTGTAAGGTATTGGATTTCTGTATCATCAAATTGAAAGTAGTGACAAAAATTGATATATATATATTGTGGTAGATCAGCGCACTCCGTGCACACGGAGGTAGATACAAGTACACTGTGGCTTTAAGAACTTCCTTTTGGTTTATTGGAGGCAGCATAAACCAAAGTGTAGTAAAGAAATTACAGCCCTCTGGGCAAAACAGGAAAACAAAACAAAATGGCAGCAGAACAAACACAGTCCTTTTGTGAGTGGGGTTCCTCCCGCTCACGGCTGGCAGAACACACACTATTCAGGTTCACAGGTCAAAGCAACACTTTCCTCGAGTCCACCTTCTCCAGGCGCCCACACTGAACACTGAAAATTCTTTCCTTCAGCCATTTAAACCCAGACCATGTGACTCCTCAGCCACATGACTGATCACATGACTGTGATATCACCAAGGTCCTGTCAGCACACAGTGGTGCCAACTGTATGTGGAGATATGGGAGTACACTCTCCCACCTGCTCTATGAATGTCCCCCTAAAAACCAGCACATTGCATATGTTAGCTTAAGCCTCCCAACACTTACTGTGCTGGAGGAAATAAAACTCTGTATTTTATATCACTGACACCATTAGGCATAGTGAAATATATATCCCCTCTATTACATTACCAGTGACTCTGTCAGATATTCCCCCATTCTGCTAAAAGCCGGAGGTTTTGGCACCTTCACTTGCTAAGCAGGGGAGTCTGGACAGGGCATCTGTGTTCCCATGCAACCTCCCTGGCCTGTGCTCGACATAAAAATTAAAATCCTGTAGTGCTAAAAACCATCTAATCACCCGGGAACTCTTCCCCTTCCTTTCCATCATCCATCTCAGGGGCACATGGTCTGATACTAGCCTGAACTTATGGCCTGGCAGGTAATACCCCAGGCTGTAAATCACCCATTTGATTGCCAAGCACTCTTTTTCAACAATTGCATAGTTCTTCTCACATGAGGAGAGTTTACTCAGGTACAGGATGGGGTGTTCATCCCCATCATTTTCCTGGGACAGCACAGCTCCTAACCCAACCTCTGAGGCATACATTTGGAGCACAAGCTCCTTAGTCAAATTTGGTGCGACCAAGACTGGCTGTCTGCACAGGAAAAGCTTCAACTCCTGAAATGCTGTCTCAGCTTCAGAGGATTATTTGACCATCATTGATTTTGTACCTTTAAGGTGGTCCATCAGAGAGGTGGCGACCATGGTGAAGTTTGGGATAAACTGGCGGTAATATCCTACATTGCCCAGGAATGCTTTGACCTGCTTTTTGGAGACCGGCTGCGGCCACTTTTGGATTGCTTACACCTTGCCTATCTGTAGCTTTCTTTCGCCCCTTCTGACATCGTAGCCCAAGTATTTTGCCTCTTCTTTCCTGAGGGCACACTTCTTTGTGTTTATAGTAAACCCTGCATCCAGCACCGTCTGGACCTTCTGCAGTTGACTCTCACCACTCTGGGCTGAAAATCATGATGTCGTCCAAATAAGCAGCAATGTACTTGTTGTGAGGGGCTACGATTCAGTCCATAGCCCTCTGTAAGGCAGCTGGGGCTCCTTGTAGACTGAACATCATTGTGGTATATTGGAAGAATCCATCAGGTGGAGAGAAGGTCATCTTCTCCTTGGCACTTGTGAACAGGAGAATCTGCCAGTATCCCTTTGTTAGGTCCAGGGTGGTGATGTATCAATACAAAAATGGTGGGGGGAACAAGAGGCGCAATAGTGTCCTATCACTAGTGACACTTGAAGTATGAGCGGTATAATACAGTTCCACTCACCTATTCCAGTTATGTAACCCACAACTGGCTTGAGAGCATATCACAGAATCAGCTGCTGCAGGACCTCCACCAACCACTCGCACGTGGAAAAACCTTTAGAAAGTTGTGGGAAGCAGGATGTGTTGCAGTCCGGGCTGCCGAGATTCACAAATCACCTGGGATACAAGATGTTATAGCAGTGTATGCCTTTATTTCCTCCTATGCGTTTCGGCGCCCTTCCTGGCACCTTCCTCAGGGAAACCTGGAGAGCATTAAACAACTCCCTCATCCCTTTGGACATAAACTATGCGCCTTGGTCCATCAGGATCTCTTTTTGCAGACCTGTCTGAGAGAAGTATGGACTAACTCTCGTGCTATGTTCGTGGCGGAGGAGTTTCTAAGGGACACCACCTCTGAGTACCGTGTTGCATAGTCCATCACCACTAGAATATATTGATGCTGTCTGACGGACTTAAGCAGGGGCACCACAAGGTCCATGGCAGTCCTGTCAAATGGGACCTCTATAATGGGTAATGGCACTAGGGGACTTTCGGAAATGGGACATGAGGGCTGTAAGCTGACAAATAGGGCAAGACCGGCAATAGTTAACAATCTCCCTGTGACACCCAGGCCAGTAGAACCTCCTAAGACCCTCTCTTGTGTTTTGTCTACTCCCAGATATCCACCCAAGATGAATGGGCCAGGTCTAATACCCTACACCTATAGGGACCCAGTACTAACAACTGCTCTACTACTTTCTCTTAGCTTATTGACCCAATTCAGCAGCTCTCCATTTAATGCAAAATGTGGAAACCTGGTGTCAGCCCCCGGTTCTTGGGCAACCCCATTTATCTCAGTCACATTTTCCAATGCCTCTTTTAGGGTAAGATCTCGCATTTGTGCAGTCCCAAAATATCCACCAGAAACCCCCTGTTCAGGAATCACTGGAAACCATCTCGCTCTTGTCACCAGCCAGAGCACACAAGGGGAACTCATCCAACTCCACTGCGATGGGGTTTCCTCAGGGATAAGTTGACTTCTATAACCCCCCAAAAATATTCAAAGTACTAATTAATATATCAATAAAGCAATATATTTTTTAAAGACATAATTGCACAACATATCATAATGAAATGTTGTCACAAGACAAAAAGTTTTATTAATAAAATAATTTTTTTTATAAATTGATATAGTAATAAAATCACAATGTATGCAGGGGGCAGGGTACATCAACCTAATCAGCAAGAAACAATAAAAAGTATTTTGCAAAAATAAAAATTGTGGTGAAAAATAAAAAATGTGTCTCTCTATATGACCACTGTTATTTATACATGTCACAAATATAGTGCACATTAAAAGGAAAAATACATATCACCATGTAAATATTCATATAATTTCTATGGATCATAAATGGTCTAATGAATAAATAAAATAAATAAGGAGATTAATTCATTGTTGGATGATTATAAAAGGTAAATTCATGATAGAAATCACAATCAACCAAGAAAATGTGGCTATAAAAAACCTTTCAAAGACCAATCTTATCGACAGTGCACTGTGAGTGAAATAAATCAATAAAGGTCCATAGGAGAAAACATACTGTAATACCAACCAAATCAACCCCTGCACACCACTCCAATGTGCATTTCACTGCTCTAGATTAGATCTGCTTGGAGGAATGGGCCAACATACCACCAACAGTGTGTGGCAACCTTGTGAAGACTTACAGAAAACGTTTGACCTCTGTCATTGCCAACAAAGGATATATAACAAAATATTGAGATGAACTTTTGTTAATGACCAAATACTTATTTCCCACCATATTTTGCAAATTAAATCTTGCCAAATCCGACAAGGTGATTTTCTGGATTTGTTTTTCTCATTTTGACTCCCATAGTTGTGATCTACCTGTGAGGTCAATTACAGGCCTCTCTCATCTTTCTAAGTGGGAGAACTTGCACAATTGGTGGCTGACTAAATACTTTTGTGCCCCACTGTAAATGATTATTTTCTGAATTTTGCTATCATTATCTTCAGTCTTGTGGCACAGAGCACAATGACAGTCTAAACTATAGACTTTTAATAAACAAAGTTAACTTTTTTTAGGTCACCATTTTTTTATGAATAATTGTTTTATGAATTATTGGCACAATTTTTATCAAATATTACACAGAGCTTTATAGATGTGTCTGGTTTTTATTTATACACATTCTTGTCTCATGTTGTATAAAATTATGTTTCTATCCCATTGAGGAAATTAACGTGACAGATTCCTTTATTAAATTTTTCTAGTGACAAAAATGACCTATTGCTAAAATCAAGTTTTTATGTGAAAAATAATTTATAATTTCTCAATGTTTTTCTTTCTTTTTTATGGTGCTTTCTATATTCAAAATCTTACTGTTTGCACATGGTCAAATAAGCCTACAGTTTCATCTTTGGTAGATATCACTTCTCAGTAGTTACCTTATACTTATTACAATGATAGGTAATATCTACTGTATGCCTTCTAATAAATTTGTCACATTTTACTAGAGTGCACTTCTGTAAGACTGCCGTCATTTCCTCCCCAAATCTTTTTTATGTTTAAATGAATTGTTATAATATTTTCTGATAATGGTGGATATGTTTTTTTGCCAGTCTGAGATAATGAACACTTTCAGAAAAAAAACCACAAATGGAATTAATTTGTCCTCTGTTAATGAAATTGTATTTGTATTCTGTGGAGGTGTCAGGATTTCATCTGAATGCTGTTTTTAGTGAGATTCAGGCGCAACTATCAAACACATTGCAGAAACAGTTTTTGAATGGGACTGAAGGTGAGTTTCGAACATTCTCGCATGTGAAAAATGTATTGTGTTTTTCTAGTGTTCTAGATCCATTTTTGTCCAGATTGTCAGTTTTTACAATCCATGTTTCATCTGTTTTTCTAGTATGAAGAGAATAATTTCTAAGCCTCTCCTACCCATTAGGCCATTTAATCACACGTCAATGATTAAAGATGTATGTGAAAACAATCATACCTGGGTCATCAGTGTTTTAGGACAATGTGTCATCAGTGCACAAATCTTGTGTCTGTTTTTGCCATTAGAGTGTCATCAATGTTTTGCCTCAAGGTGTCATCCATGTATCAGTTTTACCATCACTGTGTCTTTACTGTATTTCATGGATCGCCAACAAAGTGTTAATCCGCACAGCCGGGAAGCTCATTCATTGCACAAATACAGTTGTGGACAAAAGTATTGAGAGTGAGACCCCTTGCAATTCTCTCAGATAATACTCGGTTTCTTCCTGAAAATGATTGCAAACACAAAATCTTTGGTATTATCTTCATTTAATTTGTTTTAAATGAAAAAACACAAAAGAGAATGAAGCAAAAAGCAAAACATTGATCATTTCACAGAAAACTCCAAAAATGGGTCAGACAAAAGTATTGGCACCCTTAGGCTACTTTCACACATCCGGTGTCAGGGGTCCGGCGGCATGCGGCGAAAAGCCGGTCCGCCGGATCCGGCCTGCAGCGGTGACACCGGATGTAGATGCGGCGCCTTATGCGGCGTGGAGGACATTTAAAGGAGCCGCAGCACCGGGGGACGGGAGAGCCGGTATGGAGAGGAGCCGCAGCACCGGAGGACGGGAGAGCCGGTATGGAGAGGAGCCGCAGCACCGGGGGACAGGAGAGCCGGTATGGAGAGGAGCCGCAGCACCGGGGGACGGGAGAGCCGGTATGGAGAGGAGCCGCAGCACCGGGGGACGGGAGAGCCGGTATGGAGAGGAGCTGCAGCACCGGGGGACGGGAGAGCCGGTATGGAGAGGAGCCGCAGCATGGGATAGAGAGGGAGAGAGAGAGGGAGAGAGAGACTCGCCGGGCACTTGTGGGGTTAAATCTCACAGTGCCCGGGCATGCGCTGTTCAAAAAGCTGGTCCGGCGCTGCACAAAAACGTTGCAGGCAACGTTTTTTACAGACGCCGGACGGCGCATGTTTGCCGTATCCGGCACAAATCAGAGGCGCCGCATGTCCATCCGGCACGATGCGGCGATCATTAAATTCTATGTGAAAAAACCGGATCCAATTCCGGATCCGGTTTTCACTATTTTCGCCGCATCGTGCCGGATTTACAAAAACGGATGTGTGAAAGTAGCCTTAGCCTAATACTTGGTTGCACAACCTTTAGCTAAAATAACTGCGACCAACCGCTTCTGGCAACCATCAATGAGTTTCTTACAATGCTCTGCTGGAATTTTAGACCATTCTTCTTTGGCAAACTGCTCCAGGTCCCTGATATTTGAAGGGTGCCTTCTCCAAACTGCCATTTTTAGATCTCTCCACAGGTGTTCTATGGGATTCAGGTCTGGACTCATTGCTGGCCACCTTAGACGTCTCCAGTGCTTTCTCTCAAATCATTTTCTAGTGCTTTTTGAAGTGTGTTTTGGGTCATTGTCCTGCTGGAAGACCCATGACCTCTGAGGGAGACCCAGCTTTCTAACACTGGGCCCTACATTATGCTGCAAAATTTGTTGGTAGTCTTCAGACTTCATAATGCCATGCACACGGTCAAGCAGTCCAGTGCCAGAGGCAGCAAAGCAACCCCAAAACATCAGGGAACCTCCACCATGTTTGACTGTAGGGACCGTGTTGTTTTCTTTGAATGCCTCTTTTTTTCTCCTGTAAGCTCTATGTTGATGCCTTTGCCCAAAAAGCTCTACTTTTGTCTCATCTGACCAGAGAACATTCTTCCAAAACGTTTTAGGCTTTTTCAGGTAAGTTTTGGCAAACTCCAGCCAGGCTTTTTTATGTCTCGGAGTAAGAAGTGGGGTCTTCCTGGGTCTCCTACCATACAGTCCCTTTTCATTCAGATGCCGACAGATAGTACGGGTTGACACTGTTGTACCCTCGGACTGCAGGGCAGCTTGAACTTGCTTGGATGTTAGTCGAGGTTCTTTATCCAACATCCACACAATCTTGCGTTGAAATCTCTTGTCAATTTTTCTTTTCCATTCACATCTAGGAAGGTCAGCCACAGTGCCATGGGCTTTAAACTTCTTGATGACACTGCGCACGGTAGACACAGGAACATTCTGGTCTTTGGAGATGGACTTGTAGCCTTGAGATTGCTCATGCTTCCTCACAATTTGGTTTCTCAAGTCCTCAGACAGTTCTTTGGTCTTCTTTCTTTTCTCCATGCTCAATGTGGTACACACAAGGACACAGGACAGAGGTTGAGTCAACTTTAATCCATGTCAACTGGCTGCAAGTCTTATTTAGTTATTGCCAACACCTGTTAGGTGCCACAGGTAAGTTACAGGTGCTGTTAATTACACAAATTAGAGAAGCATCACATGATTTTTCAAACAGTGCCAATACTTTTGTCCACCCTCTTTTTTATGTTTGGTGTGGAATTATATCCAATTTGGCTTTAGGACAATTCTTTTTGTGTTTTTTCATTTAAGACAAATTAAATGAAGATAATAATACCAAAGAATTTGTGTTTGCAATCATTTTCAGGAAGAAACTGAGTATTATCTGACAGAATTGCAGGGGTGTCAATACTTTTGGCCACAACTGTAGCTGTGTAAGCTGGTACTGCAAATATGCGTACTATGGGAAGTGCTCCATAACCAGACCAGTAGAAGCGCTACTGCAGCGCGAAACGGCTGTCGTCATTTCCACTCCCGCTCCCATCCTCCCTATGCCGATGTTTTAAAGTATTGGAATAAAGAAGATTTTAACCAGTGAATGCCATCTATTTTCTTGTTTGGTGTATTTCATGGATGGATAAATAAATTATAAAGCTTCTTCTATTCTTTGCAATGTTAAATGCAGACAGAACACATGTTGCACACGGATGTAAGTGTTTTTCATGGAATCATACATTTATATTGGCTTTTTGTTTGTACTGGAGAAAAACGTATATCTCTGAGTGTTTTGCATGTGTGATCGAGCTCATAAGCAAAAGTATTTAATTTTTGAAGGTTTTAACAGCTTAAGATGCAGTTATATATTTTCCTTTGAATAGATTTGCCATTTATCCATTTTCATGCTGTTTTTTCTTTTAATCACTTTCTTTCTGTAGCAGCATATATACATCAAAAACTACATATTATATGTATACTGTACCTTAGCATATATTACTATTAATAATCACTTATAATTAGAGTTCAGCGAATAGTGACATTTTCTGATTCTGGAAAATCTGCATGAACGATTTTTTAATCTCCATGTATTTGTACCAAATAATGAATTCAATGCAAATCAATGGGAAAGCAGAATATTTTTCTGCTGGACCCAACAAACAGGTCTGGGGGTATGACAAAAAAGCTGAAATGGATGGGAAAGAGCTAAAACTAAATGGGAACAGTGTGGAGAAGACAACTGCATGCCTTTCTGACTCATATGGTATCTGGGAATAATGTTGTCAATCTATTACACCGGTTTTATGAATTTTTAAAAAGACCTACCAAAACACACCAAAATTTTTTTTAAAAGGGAAAAATTCTAAGAAACATTTTTCCTTCATAATTACATGTATACATCGCAAAAAAAAATGTGATACCTCACCTTTAGAATATGTTTACACAGAGCGCTTTGGCTTTAGTTTTTTCTTTAACATTTGTAAGGGCTCTTACTCCTACATTTGGGAGGTCCCTCCCTCAAGCCAGATATTTAGCAAGATAGTGGAATACATATTCCCCATCCCTTTACAATGCCATTTCAAACATGATCATTTGAATTTTGGGCTACACCCTCCACCACCACATCCACCTCCATGTCATTATGCGGCCCTCTCTTCAAATTTTCAGAGGCCCAGCAGGTGCCATTAAACCTGCATTTTGTAAGCTCCATAGAGCTAAAAGCCAAAAGCAGACTATATAATATCTCTGGTCCAGAAAAGCAGGCCATGAAGGACTATGTTGTGAAACACCTGTTAGATCATCTTCATCCCCCATTGCTGTGGGGTTCTTTTTTGTAAAGAAAAAGGATGGGGGGGTTACACCCATGCCTATATTACCGCAAACTCAATATGATCATGGTCCGTGATTTTTATCCACTCCCTCTCATCGTGGACCTCTTTAATCAGATTGTAGGAGCAAAATGGTTCTCAAAAATTGACCTCAGGGGGTATATAATCTCATTCGTATTAAAGAGAGGGATGAGTGGAAAACAGCATACAATACGCCTGAGGGACACTATGAGAATCTGGTGATGCATTCTGGGTTGACGAACTCGCCCTCCGTCATTCAGCACTTTGTAAATGACATCTTTAGTCACCCATTATGCAGATTTGGGGCTATCTATCTGGATGACATATTAATTTATTCACCTGAGCTTGAGTCACATCAGGTACCAGTCAGGTAGGTCTTACATATACTCAGAGACAATAAAATTGTATGTTCTCAGTTGAGGAGATTCTTTTCCTAGGATATGTGTTATCATCCACCGGTTTTCGCATGGATCTGACGAAAGTCCAGACGATATTGGATTGGGATCATCCTGAGGATTTCAAGACATTTTAAAGGTTTTAGGTTTCGCCAACTATAACTGTAAGTTTAACAAACCCTTTTCGGTAGTAGCCAAATCCCTGACGGATATGAGTAGGACAGGGATGGAATTCTTCAAGTGGTCCAGTCCTGCCAGGAAGGCATTTGTTATTTGAAGAGGTGTCATTCATCTGAGCCAGTCCTTATACAGCCTGACGTCTCTCAGCCTTTTGTCGTTGAGGTTGATGCGTCTGAGCTGGGAGTGGGGCGGTGTTGTCCCAGGGTGTGTCTCCTGATTAATGGCGATCATGTGCTTATTTTTCAAAACAATAGTCATCTGCAGAGAAAAATTATGACATCGGTAACAGGGAACTCTCAGCAATCAAATGTGCTATTGAAGAGTGGTGTCTTTTTTGGTGGAAGTGGTTCATTCAGTTAGGGTAATCACAGATCATAAGATCCTGGTATATTTGAAATCGGCGAAACGTCCAACGCCTTGACAGGCAAAATGGGCAGATTTAACTTTTTTGTCACATATAGGCTGGGGAACAAAAACATTAAGGCAGATGCCTTATCTCGTTGTTTTCCTGGGGGAGGAAATAATTGTGAACTGGTACCTATTCTTCAAATATTGATGGTTATAGAGTCTATATGCTCCGATCTGGAAAAATAGGTTGTTGTCACTCAGGGGGATTCCCCTGCTGCCTGTCAATTTGGGAAACTATTTGTCCCTGTTAATTTTTGTCTAAGAGTCCTGAACATCACGATTTGGTCTTGACTGGACATCCTGGTAATAATGCAACCACTAACTTACTCTGTGTTTTTAGTGGCCAGGTGTTCATCAGGATGTCAGGGAGTATGTAGCCGCCTGCAATGTCTGCGCGTGTTCTTTGACCTCTCGTATATATGTCCATCAGGGGCTCTCCAACCATTGGAGTCAAGCAGACCTTGGACTCACTTGCCAGTCAATTTTATCACTGATCAACCTGTGTTGGCGGGGAATACTGTAATTCTGGTGGTGGTAGATAGAATCAATAAGATGTCTCATTTTATTGCTTTGCCAGCTTTACCGAATGCCAAGCTCTTGGCGCAAATTTTTGTTAGGGAAATTGTAAGATTACATGGGATCACGACCAATATTGGTTCTGACTGGGGGTACAGTTTGTTTCCAAGTTTTGGAGGGCATTTTGCACCCGCCTGGGGATCCATCTGTCATTTTCTTCTGCATTTCACCCGCAGTATAATGTGGAGACTGAACAGATTAACCAGATTCTGGAGACGTATCTCAGGTGTTTTGTGTCTGAAAATCAGGAGGATTGGGTTACTTACTCACTGCTAGCCGAATTCACTGAAATTAATCGTTGTCATGAATCTACTGGTTAGTTCCCTATTTGTAATTGTTTGGTTACAAATAACATTGCTATATTGTCATTTCCCCATTGTCTGGGAGTAGAGGTATGATTTCTGACCTCTATATTGTGTAGTTTGGTGACACTTATTGAAGCATCCTGATGTTCGAGCGAGTAATGAGCACGATCGCTAATTAATAGCTAATATCCCATGTAGCCCATATGAACATATGCTGCCAAGGCCTTACATTGTCAGTGTAGCTCAGCATATACTGATCTTGCCTGTTATACCTGTCTTGGTAGTAATGATCAGAAATGTTTTACTTGGCTCTTTGTGCACTGTTGAAACCTACTTTGCACAGTCTCCAAACCATTTATAACTTTGAACTACTCTTCATTAGAGGCATTAGGTTACGTGTTATCTTACTGATACTTCACCTACTGTATATTTATTCTTCGCCCCTCTAGGCAATTATATCCTCACCTGTTTAGTGTATGCAATCTTTAAAATATGAGATAAAGTAGTATTTACACCAGCCAACCAGTGGGGTCAAAAAATAACTACCAACCATCATGTTTTCAGCTGAAATGTGCTGATTTCTGGGGGCAGTTCCATTGTTCAGTCAAGTCATTGCTTTGTCCCAACTTCTCACTCTCTTTGGCATATTCACTATTCCTAGCTTCTCAATGGGATGGTGATGGCATCTCTGCTCACACACATTAATTAAATAAGCATTTCTCTTCTTGAGATCTCATCTTTCCAGAAATCAAAACCACATCCTCTATCTTCACAGGCATTATCTAAAGCCATGAGCCACATCCCAGAATTTTGAATACTTGAAGAAGCATTGCAGGCTGGGAACCTACAGGTAGATTATACTGATACACAGAAATACATCTGTACTTAGTAGTGTATTTCTTTGTACTTTCAGAGGGAAAGTAAAAGTCAGATTTTTTTTCTTCTCAAGATTGATAAAAAAAATTAGACACTTACAAAAATAATATTTTATCTTCTTTCCTTGTGATTTGGTCTACGCTGGATTTGAATCCTCAACTTCATTGCAGGTAGTAGCTAAAGCTATGAGCCAGAGCCTGCACTGATTATTATGCAGGAATTTTGTGTCTTGAAGCTGCACTGCAGATCCAAAAATTATGAGCAAATTATACTGATATATAGAGATACATCTATATATAGCAGTGTATTTCTATGTCCCTATATTCTTGAAGGGGGAAAAAAATATTGATTTTTTTCTTCCTATAAAATTATTACAAAATCTTGAAAATCTACTGAAATAATGTCATTTTTAATAATATAAAAGTAATAAACATCAGAAAAATAATCTAAACATATTTAGTGTACATGTAATTGCATTGATCCTGACAACACAGTGATAAGATTTTTGACGGTGATTGGTGAATGGCGTTTTAAAAAATGGTGTGATTGATTTTTTTCTCCATTAAGCCCATTAAAAATTTAAGAAAAATGCAACGCTGAGGCTGTGTTCAAATGTAGCGTAAATGCTGCATTTTTTTACTGCTTTCATTCTGCATTTCTTCTGCAGGTGTCTACTCCACAGGATGCAATAACAATCTGATTGCTGCACGTTTGCTGCATTTCTGTTATTCATTTTCCCCACATCTGATGCATTTTTGGAGCAGATGTGAAGCCACTTTCAATGCTTTTTTACTAGCACAGAAAATCTTTGATTCTACACTTAAAAATGTAGCAATATTTTTTTACATGCAATTTTTTTTAATCTGTTCATAGAAGTTAATAGAGAAAAAATGCACCAAAGCTGTATGGTTCAGCAGCATTTTTAGATGCATCAAGCTCAGAGTTTTCATTACACCACATCCACTTTGCTTGCACATTTAGCATGTGTTCACATGCAACGGAAATGCTGCATTTTAATTTGCTGTTGTTTTTTTGGCACAGAAATTTTGCTGTGTTTAACTGTCCAAGCAAAGTGGATATGATTTCATAACAACTGAGCCTGATGTGCTTATAAATACACTGCTGAACTATATGGTTTTGGTTCTTTTTTTCTCTAGAGGCTATTATGTGTAGCCTAAAAAAAGCTTGTAGAAAATAATAAGGGGGAAAAGGTAATAAAAATTGTAGCAGAAATACAATAATCACCACCTCTCTAACATCTCCTCCTCCCAGGGTAGAACGGAATAGTAAATGGGTGTGGTTTAGGAGTGTCTCTAGGGATGTGGTTAAAATTTCTCACAGTATATATAGCCAGGTGTGCTTCAGATGCACACTTAAAGAACTGTAATAAATTGTTCTCTTCAGCACATGTCCTGTTTACCAAGATCATCTCACCCAATAACTGTTTAAACCACACAATTATCTGAATGCTTGTTAATAATCACGCAGTACAAATGTACCTTAAAGGGAATCTGTCACCTCATTTTGGTGGTCTGTGTAAATGATTTCGGTCTGGTCCGATGGGCGGTGTTTTGGGTCCTTTCCTCCACCCCTCTATGACCGCTGTCCCCAATATTTCTGGGAATTTCTGAATTTGTCCTCCATATTATGCGTGTGCACATTGCAATCTTGACTCGCACATGTGCAGTATGCTTTGCCCAACTGAGGGCAAAGCCAAAAAGCATTGGTGCGTATGCGCTGGTGAACTATGTTCCGTGACACAGCAAAATACAAGTCAAGATTGCAATGCGCACACACGTAATATGGAGGACAACTACGGAAATTCCCAGAAATTTTGTGGACAGCGGCCAAAGATCGGTGGAGGAAAGGACCCAAAATGCCGCCCATCGAGTGGACCAAAATCATTTACATAGAGCGCCAAAATGAGGTGACAGATTCCTTTTAAGCCTTGATAATAATTAGAAATGAGCAAATACCTTTGGATAAGTCCTTATCCAAATAGCTATAGCACTTACCGAATAGCTGCATCAGTAACCTGGATACCTGAAGCACTCCTGATAATCAGATGTTCGACTCTGCAGCTCCATGTGTCACGACTGTGTGACAGTTACAACACATGCATGGAGAGCCTGTATGTTGATCTCTCTGGTGCCTGAGGGAAAGGCTGTAACCTGTTGTGCCCTATCCCACATGTTCCACTGTAGTGACTGTGAAATATTTAGTGAAAGTTTGACTGTTGAAAGTTTGACTTGGTGTCCTGCATTGTGTGCAATAGTTCTTGAAGATTGAAGCCGGAAGTCAGTGTAGCCCTATGGCCCACAAGTAAGTGTGATGCATCCCACATCTGATAGCACACTGGACTGGGACAATGTTTTCTTGTAGTGTTTCAGAGCATGCAGACGCAGCAGCTTGCCCATGACTACCTATCTTGGGCACCTTAGAGTTCCACTACTGGTTTTCGCTTACAAATATTGAGGTTAAAACACCAAATACATACGCTCGTGGCCGCAGTTTACCACAAGTATCCAGCTTCTGACCACCGTCTTACCTAGACAGTTCCCACTCTTCATTGGATTGTTCATAATATTTCCAGTGCTATTTTCAAGAATTTTAACTACCATTTTTTGTGTCCCACTTATGCTTCTCTGGCCATTGGATTCAAGCCATGATCAACCAGTATCTTAACACTGGCAATAGTATTTACCAACACATTTCTACAAGGTTTCAGATGACTACTCAGAAAAAGCTGTCATGCGAATATATATAAAGAATATCACATTTCCTGTTCATTATAATCTTGTACCGCACTTTTTCAACTTTGTTTCCTATCTGAATGCTCTATCAATAATTTTCTGTTGTCTCTGAGTTATTGGGTGAAGTCTAGTTGCTCTGATATCTCTGCACACAGCATAGAGAGAGACTTTAAGGGAATCTTTCAGTAGGATAAACCCTTCTAAGCTGTCTATATAGGCATAGGGGTCATATAAAGTTAAATACAATGATACCTTGATATCTGAGATTTAAAGTTTTATTCCAAAGAAATTTGCCTCTAGAGCTTATTTTAAATGAAAAGGGACATTACCAGTGCGAGGCCTGAAATGGCTGACAGTTTTCTCTCCTGATCTCACTAACATCTGAGAAGAAAATGTACACAGAAACCAACTTTGCAAAAAAAGACATATAAACTTTATTTGGATAATACACAGAGAAAAATTTAAAAAGACAAGACTCATTAAAAAGTGGGAAACCACAGAAATTACACCATAACCCACATTTTGATACAGGAAAGATGTATATCTTTGTACCATGTTAGCCAGTAGATAGAAAAATATTCAGGATTGAGAGTCCTCAGTGGTTGATACCTTTTAATGGCTAACTGAAAAGATGGTAACACATTGCAAGCTTAGTCTCGAAAGCTTGCAATGTGTTACCATCTTTTCAGTTAGCCATTAAAAGGTATCAACCACTGAGGACTCTCAATTCTGAATATTTTTCTACCATAACCCACAATGACTCTATGGGGAGGCTGCACATACTTTAAATGTCCAAATGGTGCTATACATATGCTGGTATCTCAAACCCCGTGATAAACATAGTTTCACTAAAAAAAACAGCGTATAGCTGGCTAGTGCATACGTAACAATGAATTAGTGCAGATGGACCTTACCTCCCGTGGGTGGTGGTGACAGCCCAAACGCACGTTTCGGAAAACACACCTTCTTCGGGGGGTGATAGAAAGTTAAATAAAATGATACCTTGACATCTGTGATTTAAAGTTTTATTCCAAAGAAATGTATGTAAATAAGCTCTTGAGAATTTGCTTCTAGAGTTTATTTTAAATGAAAATGACATTACCAGTACGAGACCTGAAATGGCTGACAGTTTTCTCTCCTGATCTCACTGTAGAGCTATGAAAATGTGGATTTCTCTGGAACAAGAAATCAGATTGCAGACATCAAGGTATCATTTTATTTGATATTCTATGAACTGTATGCCAATATTGACAGCTTAGAACGGTTGATGCTACTGACAGAATATTTTTGAAAAACTGCTGCTCTGCTATTTCTCTGTTGGTCACCCACTGATAACTGATAATTCCTTACAAACAGGCAACCCCCACATGTATTCAGCCTGTCTAGCAGCTGCAAGTCATGCAGCTGAGTCGACAAATACTAAATCTCCAAGCACGCCAAAATACTCAGAAAACCTGAGCAACGAATATGCTCACACATCACTAAACAGTATTTGCAAGTCAAATCAAGGAACTCTTGATTTTGGCTTACAGATACTGAGGTAAAATACTGACCAAACATTGAATGTGTGAATGCTGTTTTAAGCATGTACTCACAAGTTACCACTCCTGCATGCTACCAGCAAAGCAACAGAATCCTGGTTTAGTTTTAGACATGCTAAGCCAAGCAAACCTTTATTAAAGTGTAATTTTTCAAGTGATGTAATCTTGTGTTTTTTGTGAAAAGCTCTTTTGTTGCTTGTCATTCCTGTACATTTGTCAAGTATTAGAAAATTTCATGTGGAGTTTAACAAATCACATAGATTTTTAGTACAATAATAGCAATTGTATATAAGAAATGTTCTACAGCACATTAGCTCTTGCTGATTTGGTCATAGCTCATTGTTGGAAAGAGATGGTGCGAGGTCAGGTGAATAAGGGCAATGCGGTAGAATTTCAAAGCCACAGAAGCATGCTTCCATTTGAGCAACATGTGAGTTGAGAACTGGTGCATTGTCTTGCAGAAGGTGGACACCTTAAGTGAGCATGCCACGTCTCTTGGTTTTGATAGCCTCCCACAGTTTATGCAGCAGTGTAGCATTGTATGCCCCAGCGATCATGGTACCCTTTGCTTGGAAATCCATCAATAATACTCCATTCTGGTGCCAAAATACTGTGAGCATGATCTTGCCTGCCGAAGTCACTTTTCTAGGACCAGCACACGGTCTCCAGCCTTGAGAGCCGTCCCTTGAAGAGTTGCCGTTTCATGATGCTCAAGCTCTCGAAATCTGGTCTGCACCAGCCGATGAAGGGTCTGTAACTGTTGTCGATGTTCTCGGACACAGGAAGACATCCCCGTCTGTGAGTAGTCCTCTGCGGGATCCAGTTCCAACTCTGTAATTTCCCATCCTTTTCACCCGAACAGCAGGGTATATGGGGTGTATCTAGTCATACTGTGTACCCGAATGTTGTACATCCAGACCAGCTCAGCCACATACTCAGGCTAGCGGACTTTCCTGTCTTCTTCCAACGTTCTCAACACTTGGATCAGTGTCTGGTTGAAGTGCTCACAGGCCCCATTCCCTTGGGGATGATAGGGCATCGTTTGGGACATCACAATTTGGTACAGATGGTGCAGCTCTTCCATCACTCGGCCTTGAAAACAAGCTCCCTGGTCAGAATGAATCTGCTTTGGACAGCCGTTCACCTGGAAGAAGTCTCGACAAATGGCCTGTTCAGCCAACTCAGCAGTCTGATCTTGAGTGTGAGTCACCACAGCAAATTTAGTAAAGTGGTTGGTCATCACTGAGCAATGTTCATATCCCAGATGAGCTGGTCCCATGGTCAAGCAGTCGATCATCAGTAAGTCTAAGGGGGCGGATGTCATGATAGTCTGTGTAGGGGATCTCTGTTCCAGAGGCTTAACCAGGTCACAGCTTTGACATTGCTGGCAGGCTTCTTCTACCGCAGTCTTCAATTAGGGTGGCAGACCAACTTCTGTAACCACTGGGATCTCTTATCCGGGCCAAAGTGAGCCCTTCTCTCATGAGCCTGTGTAGCTATCATGCTGATCAACTTCTCCAATAGTACCACTTGTCAGGTAACCCCCAAATCCTGTACCAACTGCACTTTCTAATACAGCAATCAGTCTTCCAACTGAAGCCTCTCTCACTGCCTGAAAATCTGCAGCGTTCCTGGAGACAGAGCATCTCACTTCAGCTAGGGAGTCATTTCAAGGCCACCCACTGTCTCAACTGGGCAAGTTCCCTATGTTCCTGCTAGAGCTGCACCCAGTCATCCCGAGGTCATCCCTGCATTCACTCTCCCGACGCATCTCTGATCTGTCCCTGCATTGCCACCAATATCCTGGCGAGGTCCTGGAAGCCAGGAATCTCTTCTGCCTCTAGCTCTTCATCTCAGAAATGTCCAGGTCAGTCATGAGTCTCTCTCGACAGAGCATCAGCATGTGTGTTCTCAGCCTCCTTACAGTATGCTATCTTGTACCGGTACTTCACCATGCAGGCCACCCATCCCTGCTCCAAGGTCCCCAATTTTGCATTTTCTAGGTAGGCCAAGGGGTTGTTGCCAGTGTGCATTAAGACCTCAGATCCTGACAGGTATTCAGCGAATTTCCCAGTCATCGCCCACACCAGCTCTAGTAAATCTAGCTTGAAAGAGCTGTAGTTATCTGGGTTTCTGTAAGCTCGCTGGATAAGGTGAAATCCTGGAGTGGAACCTCTGGACCGTGGCACCGAGGGACCTCGGACAAGCAACCAGGTGGACCCGACCCCTATACAGGGACCGTTAGGAGCAGGTCCAGGGGTTCGAATGCCACGGCAGCCGGAACCAAGAGGGGTGGCTCGGAATGGGTACAAGAGCTTAACAAAGGAAGGCGGGACTGGAGTCAGGAAGCAGGTACGGGCACAGGAGGACTGGATCGGAGTCAGACAGCTGGTACGGACACAGGCAGGGCTGGAGTCAGGTAGCAGATACGGACACAGGCAGGACTGGCTGGCGTCGGTAGCGGGCACGGACACAGGCAGGCAGGACTGGAGTCAGGTAGCAGATACGGACACAGCAGGCAGGACTGGCTGGCGTCGGGTAGCGGGCACGGACACAGGCAGACAGGACTGGAGTCGGGTAGCGGGTACAAACACAGGTAGGCAGGACTGGAGTCGGGTAGCGGGTAGGACACAAGCAGGCAGGTGCTGGAGACAGAGGAAGAGGCTGCAAGGAAACACATAACCGTCAGGGGGAAGCAGGCTCAATGCAGGACAGGATAGGAACCTAGAACTGCTGTATAACAACAACGATCGGGCGCCTCCATTATGGGAGGGTGGCCTGATATACATGTAGCTGTGCCCCCATTGGTCAGGCGGTGCTAACGGGTCAGGGCACCGCCGGTGATGACGTCAGAGATGGAGGCTTGGGCGCGACCTACTGCGCAGGCGCAGAGCCTGTAATGACGTCTCCGGCCGGGGACCAGACAGAGGAGGACACCGGCGCCGGAGCAGAGGTAGGAGAGGCGAACTGGACTCCACGATCAGAGACAATCCGTCAAGGTAGACCGTGGAGCCTGAAAATCTGATGGACGAAAATCTTAGCTAATCCAGGTGCGGAAGGAAGGCCGCCCAAAGGAACAAAATGTGCCATTTTGGAAAAACGGTCCACAACCACAAGAATCACCATACAGCCAGCAGAGCGAGGCAGATCCGTGTTAAAGTCCATGGCAATATTCTCCCAAGGAGACGTAGGCACCGGCAACGGAAGCAGCAACCCAGACGGGGACCGACGAGGAGTCTTATTTCTAGCGCAGGAGGAACAGGAGGCAACGAAGTCTACCATGTCTTGGCGGAGAGAGGGCCACCAATAATATCGAGATATGAGAGCAAGGGTCTTCCTAACTCCGGCATGACCAGCCAACTTGGAAGAATGACCCCATAACAGCACTCTCCTCTTGGCATCTCCCGGGACAAGTGTCTTGCCTGGAGGTGGAGAAAGCAGCGTCACTGATGCCACAGTGATAATCCTGGTAGGCTCAATGATGTGGGAAGGTTCCTCCCCAACCTCAGTCGGTTGAAAGACTCTGGAAAGAACGTCGGCCTTGGTGTTTCTGTCCCCTGGATGAAAGTGAAGCTCAAAATCAAAGCGAGCAAAGAATAAGGACCATCTGGTCTGTCGAGGATTAAGTCTCTGGGCGGACTGGAGGTAGGCTAGGTTCTTGTGGTCCGAGTAAATCAGAAACGGATAGACAGCTCCCTCCAAAAGATGATGCCACTCCTCCAATGCCAACTTGATGGCCAAAAGCTCGCGGTCGCCAATCGAGTAATTGCACTCGGAAGGGGAGAAGGCTTTGGAGAAGAATCCACAAGGGCGCAGGCGACCCGTAGAGGTCTTTTGGGATAAGACAGGCCCAGCTCTGGTCGAGGAGGCATCTACCTCGAGCACGAAGGGTTTACTGCTCTCAGGACGGGACAACACCGGAGCCGTGGAGAAAGCCCATTTTAGCGACAAGAAGGCCTCCTCAGCCTGTGGCATCCAGGAGTTTGAAGCAGCCCCTTTACGAGTAAGGACGGAGATTGGCTTGGAGAGTGAGGAAAAATGCGGAATAAACTGCCTGTAGTAGTTAGCGAATCTGAGGAAATGCTGGATGGCCTTTAGGCCGACGGGGCGGGGCCATTTGAGAATGGCGGACAGTTTCTCGGGATCCATCTGCAGTCCGGTGTCAGAGACGATGTAGCCCAGAAATGGTAGTGAGATTTGCTCGAAGATGCATTTCTCCATCTTGGCATACAAACGATTCTCCCGAAGATGTTGGAGAACCAGGCGGACAGTTCTTCTATGAGATAGGAGATCTGAGGAGAAGACAAGAATGTCATCCAAGTACACTACCACACAGGAGTACAGGAGGTCCCGGAAGATCTCATTGACGAACTCCTGAAACACAGCTGGAGCATTGCACAGGCCGAAAGGCATCACCAGGTACTCATAGTGACCATCACGGGTGTTGAAGGCGGTCTTCCATTCATCGCCAGCACGGATGCGGATGAGGTTGTACGCCCCTCTGAGGTCCAATTTGGAGAAGATCCGTGCCCCTCTAAGACGGTCGAACAACTCCGGAATGAGTGGGAAAGGGTACTGGTTCTTGACAGTGATGTTGTTTAACCCTCTATAGTCGATGCAGGGGCAGAAGACTTCGTAATAAATCCCTTGGCGAGGTTCTCCTTGAGGTACTCAGACATGGCTGTGGTTTCTGCGGAAGACAGAGGGTAGATCCTACCCCTAGGAGGCATGGAACCAGGAATTAACTCGATGGGACTATCAAAGGACCGGTGTGGTGGAAGGACCTCCGCCTCCTTTTTATCGAAGACGTCTGCATAGGACCAATAGGCTGAAGGAAGCTCCGGGAGCTTCCGAGGTGGGTGTGCTGGAACGTCCAGACGAATAGGATTCAGACACCGACCTTGACATGAGTCTGCCCAGCGCAAAACCTCCCCAGATGACCAATTGAGTACCGGCTGATGAGTCCGTAGCCACGGAAGGCCAAGTAGAATGGCGTGAGACAGATCGGGCAGGACATAGAAGGCCACTCTCTCTCTGTGGAGAGCGCCAATTTGCAGAACCACCTCCTCCATGACCGCGGTGATGGGTTCCTGTAAGGGTCTGCCGTCAACGGAAGCAATCACTCGGGGGTGCTCCAGGGTAGCCACAGGAATCCGATACTTGTCCACCACTTCACGCCGGATGAAATTGCCTGCTGAGCCCGAATCCAAGTAGGCCACCTCGGACCCACGTCTCTCTCCTGAAAGTAAAAGAACAGATAACGTGAGTGCTAGAGAGGAGTCATTAACACCTAGGGAGGCCTCTCTTACCTGACCTAGGTGGAAGAGTTTCCCGGTCTCTCAGGGCAAGAGCGGATGAAGTGAGATGCTCCTCCACAATAAAGACAGATACCCTGCTCCCGTCTTACTCTCTGACGTCTCTCCGTCATCCGGACCCGATCTACCTGCATGGGCTCAGGGGACGGAGTGTGAACAGAAATGGCTGGTCGAGGACTAAAGGACCGATTAACAGTCAGGACTGGCCTAATGGGCCTCCTGTCTCTAGCTGACTCCCGGGCGCATTCCTGGAACCGAAGGTCTATTCGAGTGGCCAGGGAGATGAGGTCCTCAAGGGTAGTGGGAGTATCCCGACCCACCAATTCATCTTTTATCCTGCTTGACAACCCACGCCAAAAGGCTCCGACCAATGCCGCATTATTCCAACCTAATTCGGAAGACATGGTACGGAACTGAATGGCATATTGACCAACTGTCAGGGTGCCCTGGTGAAGATTAAAAAGTGACTCCGTCAGGGAAGCTACTTGTCCTGGCTCATCAAACACCTTACGAAAGGTGTCCAAGAAAACCAAAATGTTGGAGACCATGGGGTCATCCCTCTCCCAGAGAGGATTTAGCCAGGATAAGGCCTCCCCCTCCAGGTGGGACATGATAAAGGCCACCTTGGCGCTATCGGAGGGGTACTGGTGAGGCTGAAGCTCGAAATGCAAACTACACTGGTTTAGGAACCCTCTACACTGTTTGGGGTCACCAGTGTACCGGGGTGGTTTGGTAAAGCGAGGAGAGGAAAATGAGGCGGGACCTGGAATGGCGGCTGCGGCCGCGGCGGCAGACTGGAGGTCCCCCAAACTGCTGTCTACCGAGGCCATATACGACAGAATATGGGACTGGGCGTTACGCTGCTGACCCAGTTCCTGCTGGAGACTGGCCAGTTGGGCAGCATTCCCAGGGTCGGCAGCCTGAAGAGCGGACAGACGAGACTCCATGGACTTCATCACTGACATGATGCGCCCCTGATTCTCCCGCAAAAAGAACAACTCTTTCTGACCGGGAGCGGAAATGCCGGCGGGATCCATGGCCTGATCGTACTGTAAGCTTGCTGGATAAGGTGAAATCCCAGAGTGGACCCTCTGGACCGTGGCACCGAGGGACTCCGGACGAGCAACCAGGTGGACCCGACCCCTATACAGGGACAGTTAGGAGCAGGTCCAGGGGTTGGAATGCCACGGCAGCCGGAACCAAGAGGGGCGGCTCAGAATGGGTACAAGAGCTTAACACAGGAAGGCGGGACTGGAGTCAGGAAGCAGGTACGGGCACAGGAGGACTGCATCGGAGTCAGACAGCTGGTAGGCATGGCTGGAGTCAAGTAGCAGATACAGACACAGGCAGGCAGGACTGGCTGGCGTCGGGTAGCGGGCATGGACACAGGCAGGCAGGACTGGAGTCAGGTAGCAGATACGGACACAGGCAGGCAGGACTGGCTGGCGTCGGGTAGCGGGCACGGACACAGGCAGACAGGGCTGGAGTCGGGTAGTTGGTGGGACACAGGCAGGCAGGTGCTGGAGGCAGAGGAAGAGGCTGCAAGGAAACACAGCACCGTCAGGGGGAAGCAGGCTCAGTGCAGGACAGGATAGGAACCTAGAGCTGCTGTATAACAACAATGATCAGGCACCTCCATTATGGGAGGGCGGCCTGATATACATGTAGCTGTGCCCACATTGGTCCGGCGGTGCTACCGGGTCAGGACACCGCCGGTGATTACGTCAGAGATGGAGGCTCGGGTTCGACCTACTGCGCAGGCGCAGAGCCTGTAATGACATCACCGGCCGGGGACCAGACAGAGGAGGATGCCGGCGCCGGAGCAGAGGGAGGAGAGGCTGCAGCGTGGTGTCAGCATGAGCGCGCGTGGAGGAGGAAGGCCCGAGAAGGTGAGCATCTGGAGGCACGGGAGGCACGGGGACTGTGACAGTTTCATTCCGAGTCTTGAAGGGACCGGCTCTCGTAAGCAATTACTTGCTCTTTCCCATCCTGCATTTGAGACAAGACAGCTCCTAAAATATATAAACTTCCATCGGTGTGAAGGATGAAGGGCTAGGAGAAGTCCCCATAGGCCAGTATTGGGGCCTCAGTCAGGGCCATCTTCAACGCACAGAAGGATTCTTCCTGGCTATCGCCGCACTGAATGATCTGATTCCTTGTACCAGACGACACTCCCTTCATTAACTCCAGCAGCGGATTAGCAATTCTGGTGAAGTTTTTCACAAATCTTTGACAGTACCCAGTGAGTCCCAGGAAGGCCAGAACGTACTTCACTGTCTTCAGGGTAGGCCAGTCCTGCACTAACGCTATTTTCTCTCGTGCTGGTCTTACTCCATCAGTGGATACGACATGTCCCATGTATTCAATTTGTTTGCGAAAAAGGTGACACTTTTGAAGCTTCACTTTTAGGCTGTGCTTCTGTAAATGACTCAACACTTGCTCCAACTGTTGGAGGAGATGCTCTTCAAAGGTGGCCGCATAGACAATGATGTCATCCAAGTAGATGAGAGTAGCTTCAAAGTTCAGATCTCTCAAGCATCTTTCCATTCATAGCTGAAACGTGCCAGGGGTATTAGTCAGGCAGAAAGGCATTCGAATGAATTCAAATAATCCCATGGACAATACAAACGCTATCTTCGGCTGGTCACACTCTGTCATGGGCACCTGCCAATATCCACTGGCCAGATATAAGGATGAGAAATAGTTTGCTTTTCCCAAGGCAGACAACGATTTCTCAATTTTTGGTAGCGGATACGAATCCCGCACAGTACATGCGTTCAGCCGCCTATAATCGACACAAAAATGAAGGGTTCAATCCTTCTTCCGAACTAGGATGACGGGAGCTGCCCACGGGCTCTGGCTCTCGCAGATAACTCCACTCCGATGCATTTGGGCCAACATCTCTTTTACTTCTTGGTACATTTGAGGCGGGATCTGCCGATATCTGTCATGGACTGGTGCAGCGCTTCCTGTAGATATCTCGTGGGTTATGGCTGTGGTACACCCAAAGTCATTGTCATGATGGGCGAAGATGTCCTGGTAACGCTCCAGCACAGCTTCCACCTGTTGTACCTGCTGCAGTGAGAACCCCATCAGTTCAGCCCACATCCGCTCCAGGATTTGATGCCCCTCTTTTACATTTCCAGATGACTGTCCTTGGGTCATGGTAACCGCTACAGTGCATGGATCTCTTTGTTTTACTCTCAACTGGATGGCGTCCTGTTGCATCAATTCTTCCGGCATTCTCAGCACCTGTGCCACTCCACTCTTGAGCAGGAGATTAAGTTTATACTCCCCCAGGTTGACACACTGCACTACAATATTACCATCATGGATAACGGCTAAGGTCCGAGCAATGAGGAGTCCCGTAGGTACCTGATCAATTTAGGTCAGCTCTATCTGGACTTCCACTCCTTCAAGGGGCATACAAGTTTGTACGGGCAGCGTGAGCTCAGTCTGTCCAGGTGGGAGGATGAGTTTAGCAGCTACAGGGACTATCACTTTTCCTAGAACTTTCCCTCCAACTCGACATTTCCTGGGCCTGGGCAACCCATATCAACTGTTGAAACACCCTCCTCTGGGGGGTTTGTGGGCTCCACCAGTCGAAAAAATCTTCTGGGGACTGGCTGATTAAGAGGGTCCTGAGTTATTACTACACATTCATCCCCAGAGTCACTGGAGGGCCGTGGCTACGAGTTGGTCTCTCAGAATCACATCAGGGGGCCCCACGCCCACATCATCCCGCTTGGTTATGGCTGCGTGAATTTCCTGCAAGGCGTTCATATATTGGGTCACAGACTCCCTCTCACCCTGAATGCAGCTAAACAAGCACATGCGCAATTCTCCTACATCCGTGCGGTCCCCATGCAACTCCTCCAAAATTTTTAACACCTTAGTGAAAGTGTTCCGCTCATGCGTGGGCTGAAACATAACAGAACATCGAGATTCCCCATCCAAGGCCATCACGACAATCTCTGCCTGCATATCAGGTGTCATAGGGTACATCCTCAGCATTCCCTTGACCTGCTCAGTCCAGTCCCATAGCAGCAAGTTACTCCCTGTAAGCTTTGGGAGATTGTTGAGCATGGCCCCTAGTGGTAAATTGGCCCTTGGAGCACCCGTGATCACCTCGTCTGCCACTTCTGTGCTTGTCAACTGCATCCTGCCGACTACCCCAAGTGTAAGCAAGTTGTGGGATGCAGTGGTGCAAGAAAGGCAGAGCAATGGTTCACAATTTAATTTAACAATAAAGATACTCCTCCCAGGGAGATAAACAGTTAAAGGGGAACATGATAATAAAATAAACAGTCACAAAGTGATAACAGTCCACACAATCAGCGCAATTGTGTCCAGGGTTTCTTCAGCCACGGATGATCCGATGAGGGTAGCAGCCCCAACAGCGGCAGATGCCGTATTCTCAGAGGAGATTCCACAGCTTACAGTATATCTTTTGGCAACACCCGGCGGTCACCGGTTTTTACCCGTTGTGCCAATTAGTCCATACACTTGTGCAGCCAAAGTCCAGGGAATTGCGTGCAGTCTTTTAACAAGGGGGCATCTGCGGCGTGCTGTCCAGCAAAGAGGGCCATGACAAATAGTCCTGAACACAGCCTCTGTTCCAGTGCCCACGCACGACACTCAGCTTAACGGAGCCCACGGCTCTTCCTCGGCTACTGGTCTCAACGGCATTGTCGTGTGAAGCCAAGCGGAGCATACTGCCTGTCACCGCCAGAGGGAAAGTGACTGTCGCTTTGCTTTCAAAACACCAGAATAATGTTTTTTTGGTCACCACAGCATTGCAATAAAATGAAATAATGGGCAATCAAACCAACCTATCTACCTCAAAAAGGTATCAATTAAAATGTCAGCTTGGCCTGTAAAAATAAGCCCTCACTCAGCCACAGTCATGAAAAATGAAGACACTATGGGCCTGGGAAAATTATGCCATATTTATTTATTTATTTTTTATACAAAATTTGGATTTTTTTTCACCATCTAAATAAAAAGAACCTGTAGATGTTTGGTATCTATGAATTTGTAATGACCTGGAGAATCATAATGGCATTTCAGTTTTAACATTTAGTGAACACAGCAACAAAACAACAAAAGAAATTGTGAAATTGCACTTTTTTGCAATTTCACCACACTTGGAATTTTTCTCCCATTTTGCAGTATATTATATGGTAAAATCAATGGTGATATTCAAAAGTACAATGTGTGTAACGTCCGTCTGCGGTTCTGGGCTGCAGCCAGACAACACCCCGAGAAACACTGATACCTTTTACCCCTATACAGGGATCTGGATTTACAGCAGAGCCCAGGAGGCGCTGTCTGAATATGAACAGTGACCAGAGCAGGACGATCGTCAGAGAGGGATAAAAACGGGACCAAAAGCGTAGTCGGGAATCAGAGTCTTAACCGAGCGGACAGCAGAAGTACAAGAAACCGCAGACAATAGCAGAGTCAAATTCAGGCCAAGGTCAGAGTCAAAAACCAGGAGGGCAGCAGAGGTACAGAATCGTTAGGCAGTAGCAGAGTCAGAATATCCAGGCCAAAGTCAAAAACCGGGAGAATAGCAGAAGTACAAAATCGTCAGGCAATAGAGGGGTCAGGAATCCAGGCCAAGGTCAGCGTCAGTAATCAGGAGAAATGCAAGGTACAAAAACGGCAGGCAACAGAGTAGTCAGAAGTTCAGGCTGAGGTCGGAGTTGACGATAGGCAATCACAAGTAACACGTAGGGGAACCAAGAATATATCCGGCGGCTTGCAAGCCCAGTCCCAAGGTATTTGAGGGATCAGGTCGTCCCTCACAGGATCCCGGGCTGGTGATGTCATCAGGACCGCCCCCAGGACCAGACCTGATGATGATGCACCAGCCCCATCATGACTGACAGAGGAGCGGAGTCTGCGTCCAGTAGACGCCTGCGCAGAAGCCCTTTCATTGTTGCCGCCCTCACTCGGGCGCGAGCCACGGCGCCTCCTAGTGGTTGAGGGCGGAACAGCAGGCCCCGAGATCGACGACGACATGTCAGTCCGGCGTCTCCTGGTGGCCGAGGCCTGGACAGCAGGCCCCGAGCCCGAGGGCGGCGTGACAGTCCGTCGCCTCCTAGTGGCTGAGGGCGGAACAGCGGGCCCCGAGTCTGACGGCGACGTGACAGTACCCCCCTCTCCAGGAGGGGCCTCCGGACCCTCAAAACCCGGTTTGTCAGGGTGAAGGAGATGAAATCTCCTAATTAATGCCTTGGCATGGATGTTCCTTGCGGGGACCCAGGACCTCTCCTCCGGGCCGTAGCCCTTCCAGTGTATAAGATACTGTATGGAGTCTCTCACAAGGCGGGAGTCAAGGATACCCTGGACTTCATACTCCAAGGACCCTCCGACCGAAACAGGAGGAGGAGGGGACTGGACAGGGTGAATTGGGGAGCGATACAGTTTGAGGAGAGACTTGTGGAACACGCTAGGTAATTTAAATGACTGCGGAAGTTTCAAATGGAAGGCTACCGGATTAACCACTTCTATAATTTCATATGGGCCGATAAATCTGGGACCCAGTTTGGCAGACGGTACTTTCAGTTTGATGTTTTTAGTCGAAAGCCAAACCTTGTCCCCAACCCCCAAGTGTGGCCCCTTGGACCATCATTTGTTTGCAGCTGAAGCCTGTCTAACTTGAGCCCCTTTCAAATTCGTATTTACTTCAGACCATATTGTTTTCAAGCGATGTATGTTTTTCTCTACCCCAGGGAGCTCCGACATCCTAGCCGAGAACGACCCAAAGCGCGGATGCAATCCAAGGTTACAAAAAAAAGGGGTAGTTTTAATGGAGTCCTGGTAGCGATTATTTAAGGCAAACTCAGCCAATGGCAGATGTTCTACCCAGTCGGACTGGTGTCCTGACACGTAACAACGGAGGTATTGCTCCAGAGCTTGATTAGCACGTTCGGCTTGCCCATTTGTTTCGGGGTGGTAGGCCGAGGAGAAGGATAACTCAACACCGATGCGTTTACAGAACGCCCTCCAGAATTTTGAGACGAACTGGGTACCTCTGTCGGACACAATATTTGACGGAACACCATGAAGACGTACAATGTGCACAAGGAACAATTTGCTCAAGGTTTCGGAGTTAGGTAAGCCAGACAGGGGAATAAAATGGCACTGTTTGCTGAACCTGTCTACCACCACCCAGATACATGTTTTCCCATCTGAGGTCGGCAGGTCTGTGATGAAGTCCATGGAGATGTGGGTCCATGGACTCTCAGGGGTGGGCAAGGACTGAAGCCAGCCAGCAGGGCGATTATGGGTGGATTTGGCGCAGGCACAGACTTCACATGCTGAAACATAGTTCTTACAGTCCTTGACCACCGTCGGCCACCAAAAGTTCCTAGTTACCAACCTGGTGGTATTGTTGAGCCCAGGATGACCTGCCAGAACAGAGTCATGTGACTCTTTAAGAACTTGAAGGCGAAAAGAATTCGGAACAAACAATTTTTTGGGGGGTGTAGTGTCAGGAGCTCGTTCTGGAGACCTACGGATCTCCTCCAGAAGGTCCAAGGAAACTGCCGACACGACGATCCCATTGGCCAATATCGGAACGGGTTCACAGTCTTCGGCTTGTGTGGGGCAAAAACTGCGAGAGAGGGCATCGGCCCTCACATTTTTCGTGCCAGGGCGAAAGGTGATTAAAAAATCGAACCTTGAAAAGAACAAGGCCCACCTGGCCTGCCTGGAATTCAGTCTTTTAGCTGACTCCAGGTAGGTCAGGTTTTTGTGGTCTGTAATGACGGTGACCTTGTGTTTGGCGCCTTCGAGAAAGTGACGCCATTCCTCGAAGGCCCATTTGATTGCTAGTAATTCCCGATTCCCAATATCATAGTTCTTCTCTGTGGCAGAGAACTTTCGGGAAAAAAAAGCACATGGGCGCAGCTGAGTGAGGGCTGCAGTGCCTTGCGATAGCACTGCTCCCACCCCGACTTCGGAGGCATCCACCTCCACAATAAATGGGCGGTCTAAGTCAGGTTGTACTAAAACCGGGTTTGCCACAAAGCATTCTTTTAACGTAGAAAATGCTTGAATGGCCTCGGGATTCCAGTTGGTCACGTCCGCCCCCTTTCGGATTAGATCCGTGAGTGGCTTGGCAATCTCAGAAAAACTCCTGATAAACTTACGGTAATAATTGGCAAATCCCAAAAATCGCTGCAATGCTTTCAGCGATTTGGGTTGCACCCACTCCTTAATAGGTTGGATCTTGGCAGGATCCATGCGGAACCCCCTGCCTGAGACCATGTACCCCAAAAATTGTACCTCCTCAGCGAAAAAGACACATTTCTCCAACTTAGCAAACAAGGAGTTCTCCCGTAGTCTCTGCAGTACTGAACGGACGTGTTGAGCATGCGTCACAGGGTCAGTGGAGTAAATCAAAATATCATCCAAGTACACAACGACATACACACCACAGATGTCCCTGAAAATATCGTTAACAAAGTGCTGAAACACTGCAGGAGCATTGCTGAGTCCGAAAGGCATTACTAGGTACTCAAAGTGACCAAGAGGTGTATTAAACGCTGTCTTCCACTCATCGCCGTCTCTTATGCGGATTAGATTGTATGCCCCCTGGAGGTCAAGTTTAGTAAACCAACGGGCTCCAATTAGCTGATTAAAAAGATCAGGGATGAGTGGAAGCGGGTACTGGTTCTTTATAGTGATTGCGTTTAATTCCCGGTAGTCAATGCAGGGTCTGAGACCACCATCTTTCTTCTCTACAAAGAAGAACCCAGCTCCAACTGGTGAAATAGATGGTCTAATGAACCCCTTTCTTAAGCTATCCGCTATGTACTCATTCATGGCCTGACGCTCTGGACCAGAGAGGTTAAATATTCTCCCTTTTGGAAGACGGGCATCTGGAATTAGGTTTATAGGACAATCATACTCTCTGTGGGGCGGTAGTTTCTCAGACTCTATAACGGAAAAGACATCTCCATAATCCCTGAGAGCAAACGGTATGAAGGGGTGTTTTTTTAGCTTGGTTTGATTTACTGCTACAGACATGCAATTATCCTGGCATTGCGAACTCCAGCGCACCACATCACCCAGATGCCAGTCAATGACAGGGTTATGTTGACGTAGCCACGGCATTCCCAAAATGACTGCAGAAGATAGATTGTCCAACACAAAAAAGGAAATAAGCTCAGTATGTAGTGCTCCTACTGACATAGTTATCTTAGCAGTAACAAATTTAACCCCCTCCTGAATAATGGATGTGCCATTAATAGCCGTGGTTTTAATTGGAATATTAAGTTTTAGTAATGGTACACCCAGATCCCTAGCAGTCATAGAATCCATAAAATTGCCTTCAGACCCACTATCCACATACGCATTTAAACAGAGAGTTTTCTGACCAAATAAAACTGAGATAGGTAATAAAACTTTCGCCGCATCTGCGGGCAATACCTGAGCCTCTGGACAACCATAGCCAGAGTGGTTGCCCAGAGGGCGACGTCCCAGGAGCATGGATCTCTGACGTATAGCTCTCTCCCTGAAGATTCCAGACTGCAGCATGCTTGTGCAGGAGAATGAGAGTGATCTTCCAAGCAGTGCAGTGCAACAGGTGTTCAGGCCAACAATCAGCTCAGTCAGGAGAAAGGAAAAAAAAAAGTTCAGGGAAACTGCTTTTATATATGTTAGGAGTATACACAAAAAGCAGTTTTATTTTGTCGGGCCGGATATAATGTAACGTCCGTCTGCGGTTCTGGGCTGCAGCCAGACAACACCCCGAGAAACACTGATACCTTTTACCCCTATACAGGGATCTGGATTTACAGCAGAGCCCAGGAGGCGCTGTCTGAATATGAACAGTGACCAGAGCAGGACGATCATCAGAGAGGGATAAAAACGGGACCAAAAGCGTAGTCGGGAATCAGAGTCTTAACCGAGCGGACAGCAGAAGTACAAGAAACGGCAGACAATAGCAGAGTCAAATTCAGGCCAAGGTCAGAGTCAAAGACCAGGAGGGCAGCAGAGGTACAGAATCGTTAGGCAGTAGCAGAGTCAGAATATCCAGGCCAAAGTCAAAAACCGGGAGACTAGCAGAAGTACAAAATCGTCAGGCAATAGAGGGGTCAGGAATCCAGGCCAAGGTCAGCATCAGTAATCAGGAGAAATGCAAGGTACAAAAACGGCAGGCAACAGAGTAGTCAGAAGTTCAGGCTGAGGTCGGAGTTAACGATAGGCAATCACAAGTAACACGTAGGGGAACCAAGAATATATCCGGTGGCTTGCAAGCCCAGTCCCAAGGTATTTGAGGGATCAGGTCGTCCCTCACAGGCTCCCGGGCTGGTGATGTCATCAGGACCGCCCCCAGGACCAGACCTGATGATGATGCACCAGCCCCATCATGACTGACAGAGGAGCGGAGTCTGCATCCAGTAGACGCCTGCGCAGAAGCCCTTTCATTGTTGCCGCCCTCACTCGGGCGCGAGCCACGGCGCCTCCTAGTGGTTGAGGGCGGAACAGCAGGCCCCGAGATCGACGACGACATGTCAGTCCGGCGTCTCCTGGTGGCCGAGGCCTGGACAGCAGGCCCCGAGCCCGAGGGCGGCGTGACAGTCCGTCGCCTCCTAGTGGCTGAGGGCGGAACAGCAGGCCCCGAGTCTGACGGCGACGTGACAATGTGTCGCTCAAAACCAAAGCCCTCACATGGACATATTGACAGAAAAATAAAAAAATTATGGCTTTGGGACGAAAGGGGGCAAAAAACAAAAACGCAAAAGCGGAAAACCCCAAGGAGGTGAAGGGGTTAAGGCAGGAGCAGTGTTTGGAGGCCACATATAAGGTCACACAAGTTCTGACTCTCATATAAGCCTCCAATATAAAATGACTTTAGTCTATGAGTGGTCCAAGCAAGACTACAACTAATCAACATCAGTAGTACATACAGTATAGGTTACATGTTCAGTTGCAGAACATACAGTAATAGAGGCAATTCAGTTTAGTATAAGCCCCTCAAGAGTTGTAGTTCACTTTTGAGGGTGACCTTTTTAGCTATTTAGAATAAGTACCAGCTTTTTCTTTTTATTACACTTTTCATCATTATTTTCTGTGAACTAGTAAGAAAATTTCACTTTACTTCATTTCCACACCGGAATTCTTAAGTTATGTTTATTTTCTTATCACTGGCTTCTTTTTCTGTAGAGATGTCTGCTTATCACATAATTGCAATAACCCCCAAAGCATAGAATGAGAACTGTTGCAGTAAACTGGTTTTTGTCCAAGGCTTAGAAAGATTAATCACAGAAGTAGGATCCTGCCATAGTAATTTGCTATTTCACTCAGCACAGGCAGCAAACAGAGGAAAGTGCCAAGTATTCTGGAAGGAACGCAGGAAATTGGCATTATTGAAAGCACAGTACAATAACAGGTTCTATTGAATGGCGTCAAAACAGGTAAAATACAGAAACATTTCCAAAGGATTCAAACTCTAGGCTGTAGCCCTACACTCAACATACAATATTTATATCACAAAAGATTAAGTTACAGAATCAACATATTTCTTGAAAACCATCAGTCTCTGATAAATATCCTTTAGATTAAAAATAGATACATAAGAATCAATGTAAAAACATCAAACATTTTCCAGGAGTATCACATCTAATGAAATGTATAGACTGTTTCTTTTTTAACTATGCTTGATGTCTTTTTGCTTTAATCTTTTTATTGGTAACTATAAACAATTAAAATAAGAATATCAAGATGAAAATTATATTTTGGCCTTCAACATAGCTAAGATTTGAGTACCAGAGAATTAATTTTTGTTCATATACACATAATATTTGAAATAGTTTGTGAAATATTACCCGTCAATAGCAAAAGTACAGTAAGCATTACTTTTGCTTACCTTGAAGACAAAATCTATAATTGCACATTATTAAACTTTAAACGTTGCAAATTACAGTTTGGCTGACCACAATTATTGGTAAAGAGTAGAAGGGCAGAAGTCTCTATGCCAACACCAACTGCTTCATGGAATACTTTAATGCTTTTCTTTAACACAAATTGGACAAGCTCCACACCACTTGGTGTCCATGTCACTCTGGTTTGCATTTTTGGACCATGTGATTGTTCTTGTTTTGGGCATGCTATGCTATCTTATTTTGTGACTTTGTAATGAGTGAGTTCTTCAGTTTACTGATTTTCCTCTTTGGTCTATTACTTGTTATCCATTTATTTCCTTTTTTATTTCTTATATCTATACCATAAGTATTGTACAGTGGGGAAAAAAAAAGTATTTAGTCAGCCACCAATTGTGCAAGGTTCTTCCACTTAAAAAGATGAGAGAGGCTTGTAATTGACATCGTAGGTAGACCACAACTATGAGAGTCTAAATGAGAAAACAAATCCAGAAAATCACCTTGTCTGATTTGGCATGATTTATTTTGCAAATTATGGTGGAAAATAAGTATTTGGTCATTAACAAAAGTTCATCTCAATTTACTATATATCCTTTGTTGGCAATGACAGAGGTCAAACGTTTCTGTAAGTCTTCACAGGGTCGGCACACACTGTTGATGGTATGTTGGCCCATTCCTCCATGCAGATCTCCTCTAGAGTAGTGATGTTTTGGGCCTGTCGCTGGGCAACTTTCAAATCCCTCCAAAGGTTTTGTATGGGGTTGAGATCTGGAGACTGGCTGGGCCACTCTAGGACCTTCATATGCTTCTTACAAAGCCACTTCTTCGTTGCCCTGGTGGTGTGCTTGGGATCATTATCATGCTAAAAGACCTATCCACGTTTCATCTTCAATGCCTTTGCTGATGGAAGGAGGTTTGCACTCAAAATCTCAAGATACATGGCCCCATTCATTCTTTCATGTACACGGATCAGTCGTCCTGGTCCATTTTCAGAGAAACAGCCCCACAGCATAATGTTGCCACCCCCATGCTTCACAGTAGGTATGGTGTTCTTTGGAGGCAACTCAGTGTTAGGCGTCGGGTTCCTGCCTCTGCATAGGAGGAATCCCGAACCTTGCCTCCTGCGGTCTCCCATTCAGTCCCGACCGCAGAGGAGGCTGCTCAGCAAAGCTAGTGCTGTCTGGTGAGTTGCTACTGCCACCTCTGGTTCAGCTTTGGCAATCTGCACTAGCCAGCAGCGAGCAGCTCCAGAGGCTAAGTCCTTTTTGCAGCCTACTCAGCATGCTCGTGGGGCGACCTCTCATTGGAGGTCGGAGGTCACATGCTCAGGTCCTCAAACAGCTCGGATTGGACCATCAGGAAGGTCCCAGAGGACGCTGCTATAAAAAGTTCGTATGGCCGCTCGGCCATGCACTAGTATACTCTCATGTTATTAGTTGTGTGTGTGATGAAGGATGCATGTGTATAGATGACTGACTCATTATGACTCTCTCCCTTGGTTGTGTATGAGTTAGGGTTTATAGAGTCAGCGCTGAGTAGTGGCACAGCCTAGCGCAGCAGTGCTCCCAGCTCTTCTCACATGTTAGCGCCCAAGGGAGCCATTCAGCACATGGCACCACTGTGCCGCACGTACCGCAGCGTCTGTCAGAGCGGCGCCGTGCACAGAAAGTGCGCTTTCCAGCTCTAAGTTTAGGCTGGCTAGTGGCGTCTGCCCGTGCGGCACTGTTCTCATTCAGTGCGGTAAGCAACTGTCTGCTGCACCCTGTGACTGTTAACAGGGCACAGCATTACTTATGGGTCTACCCCTGGCACTGCAGTAGCTGTTCCGTGCGCCTGTGGGTCTAGAGGGACTTCATCCCCGTGTCCTTGGGGATGAGTCCTGTGACCACTTCACTAGCACTTTTTCCTACCTTATAGCGGTCCTGTGAAGATAACAGGCTCCAGCATTTGTTCCAGCGGCTCTGTGAGGTAACAGAGTTTGCCGCTATTACCGAGCAGCAGTTTACCATCTCTGCACGGTGGACCCCGGGTTGCGATCGTACTTTTTATATTTTATATTTAGTGAGATCCGCAACTCTAACACTCAGCATTCTGTTTCCTCCAAACACAACAAGTTTTGTTTCTGCCAAACAGTTCTACTTTGGTTTCATCAGACCACATGATATTTTCACAAATCTCTTCTGGATAATCCAAATGCTCTCTAGAAAACTTCAGACGGGCCCAAAAATGTACTGGCTTAAGTAGGGGGACGTGTCTGGCACTGCAGGATCTGAGTCCCTGGCGGCGTAGTGTGTTGCAGATGGTAGTCTTTGTTACCAGCTTTATGCAGGTCATTCACTAGATCCCGCCGTGTGGTTCTGGGATTTTTGCTCACCATTCTTGTGATCATTCTGACCCCGCGGGGTGAGATCTTGCATGGAGCCCCAGATCAAGGGAGATTATCAGTGGTCTTGTATGTCTTCCATTTTCTTATTTTTGCTTCCACACTTGATTTCATCACACCAAGCTGCTTGCCTATTGCAAATTCAGTCTTCCCAGCCTAGTGCAGGGCTACAATTTAGTTTCTGGTGTCCTTCGACAGCTCTTTGGCCTTCACCATAGTGGAGTTTGGAGTTTGACTGTTTGAGGTTGTGGACAGGTATCTTTTATACTGATAAGAAGTTCAAACAGATGCCATTACTACAGGTAATGAGTGGAGGACAGAGGAGCCTCTTAAAGAAGAGGTTAAAGGTCTGTGAGAGCCAAAAATCTTGCATGTTTTTAGGAGACCAAATACTTATTTTCCACCATAATTTGCAAACTAAATCTTAACAAATCAGACAAGGTGATTTCCTGGATTTGTTTTCTCATTTTGTCTCTCATAGTTGTGGTCTACCTATGATGTCAGTTACAGGCCTCACTCTTTTTTTAAGTGGGAGAACTTGCACAATTGGTGGCTGACTAAATACTTTTTTTCCCTACTTTCCCCACTACTTTATTGCTTAATTCTGTTTGTTATTCGAATGTGTTTGTATTGATTTTATCAATTAACTGTTATTTATGGTTTACTGAATACAGCTTAATTAAATAAAAGCAATTAAAAAAATAATAAATTATTTGCACATTTCATGAAAAAAAGTAAAGGAATTGTCTAATGCAACTTATCAGATTAAGGCTCTTTTCCTCTGTAGCAGTTTTAACATATTTCCCCAATGTGCTTATCAAAATATATTGTATGTTATATGTATATATGAACTACTTTCTGGTGAAAATTATGGGGCAGCTGTAAGCTTCTCAAATGTGATTGAAAGTTGATGGTGCCATTATGTTGTCATTTTTTCGATTACCATTTTAATATTTTCCAAAGTTACTCTAGGAAGAATGTTTACAGTCTTCTCAATTACTTGTTTGATCTTTTGAAAACTTGTCATAAAAAACATAGGAGAATTCTTATGTCAGCCACAATCCGACTAGTAGGTCTATAATATGCAGTACCATTTTGTAAACTGGAAGGGCATGCTTTATGCTGACAGTAAATTAATTCTTAGCTCTAGCGGTTCTTACAGTAAATTCAGATTAGGGTATAATCATCAAGATTCACTGCTGCCAGCTCCCTTTGCTCAATAGAAAACAAGTCCAGAGATGATGCAGGTCTTGGCAGCACATTTCAGCCATTCAGGCTGATCATAGTAGCACGAGCAACATGGGGCATTGTGTTGCCATGTTAAGAAACAGTTCCTAGGACCTATTGGAGAAATGAACATACCACTGGTTCCAGGACCAAATCAATATAACACTGAACTGTTAATGTACCTGGAAGGAAGATTAAAATGGTCTGGTTATCTTATATTATGTCCCTCCATACCATAACCACCTGGAGAAGGACCAGTGTGATGATCATTCATGAAAGCCTCATCAAGGCATTGTCCACATGGTACAGTATAGAATAGATGATCATGAAACCATGACAGAATCAGGCAACATGTTTTATGTGCTGCTGTTAGCAACCTGTGTGGCCTAAATATGCCTTCATGGTCTGCAATTTCTCTGGACTTGTCTTCCATCAAGCACATCTGGGACTTTATTGGCCTGTAATTGCTAGGGAAAATTCCAGCAGAAGAGCTTGATGATTTGCGTGCCCAAGTGCATTCAGTGTGGCAGAACATTAATTAGACAATTATTAATAACCTTATTGGTAGCATGACAAGTCATGTAAGGGTATTTCTGTACCTGGTGCTCATACACGATACTGATTAAATCAGAATGTCTTAAAAATGTTGTTTCCTATTATTTAGTCTTTACGTATCATTAACATGCCTATCAGTCATGTGACTCCCATATCATAACTTTTCCTTGTTTGTTTTGCAATGTCAATCTTAAAGTGCAGAAATGTTATATCAAAGTACTTTATATGATTATTTCAGCACAACTTGATCTATGTATTCAGAAATCTTTACAAAGGTATTTACAGACTGGAGCACCTTGGATCCCACCAGAGAAAATCATTCTTGGGGCCCACTATGTAGCTACATAAAAATAAATACAAGACCACCAATTGTGTGGTAAAACACGCTAATATCAGGGTATAATATAAGGTAGTACACGTCTTAATTATGTAGCAGGGGTTGGGGTAGAATCATAGAATCATAGAGGGGTAGCCCCCTCATCGAATATAATGTAGCCTCCCTCATAGAATATAATGCAGCACCCCACAAAATATAATGCAACCCCCTCATAAGGTATAACACATTCCCCACCATAGAATATAATGTATCACCTTCATAGGGTATAATGTAGCCCTCCTCATTTAATATAATGCAGCCCCACCACAGAATATAATGCAGCCCCCTCATAGGGTATAGTGCTGCCCGCCTCTGGTTTTCCGGTGGGCCAGTCTGAGCCTGGGCATGTAATCCTCGAAGCTTAAAGTAATAACTTGAATTTAACATCGCAAAATTGACTTGCTGATCTAGGAAATCATTTATGGAAAAAAATTAGATGCATTGTCTGACAGCTCAGGATGCTTATCTATTAGTCAATGCCTAGGCACTGAATGCGAATTTATGGTGCTCCTGAGGGTCGAGTCACCACAGAGGTACTGCACATCAGCCAAAAGTGTGGTACCCCACTCATAGGTCTGGAGGGGGGACTACCCAGGACTGACACACACTAGCACGCAACACTGGACCTCTTTAGGCCAGGGAGGAACTAGGTAGAGGGTGTGGGTGGAAGAAGTAGATAAGAGTAGGACAGCTGGAGAGAAAGCTGACAGTTGGGAGTGGAGAGTTGTCATGGTAACAGGAGTGACAGTTGCAGGAGGAGTCAGAAGGAGTCAGGAGGAGAAGTGAGGTGTGGAAGGGACTGGAAGGAGCGATGAGCTTGCCCCAGGACTGGAGAGAAAAGTGGAGTGAAGAACGGGTCCTAGGGGCACGGGAAGTGAGGAATCCACCCATGGTGCCCGAATCCACACAAACTGTAGTTGGGTGAAGGGACCAGGTCATAATAGGGGACCAGCCCCAGACTAGTAGAGATACTGAAAGACTCAGCTAGCAAACCGGAGGCTGTAGTGACTGTAAGTGCAACAGCAAAATTACACACATTCGCTAAAAGGGCAGCCACATAGGATCAAGGGGAACAGGAGGACATCGCCTGACAGTATCTGAGGCTGCTGGCTTGGGACACTGTGTGTGAAGCACAGGGCAGGTGAGGCAGGAGCCAGCGCAGTGAGATGACCAGAGAAGGAACATAATAAGGGGGTTCTGAAAAAGTGTACCCTATACTACCTGAGAGCTGGCTGGACCACCGACCCGGAGGACACAGCACCCCGACTGGGGATTGTACCTTGAAAGACCGTGAGTAAAAGTGTGAAGACTGCACCCCGCCTTGTCCTCAGATTTATTTACTGCGTCATCTGCCCTGCACTACGAGCACCACCCTGCTGCCTGAACATTACATTGCCGCTTGTTTCTTACAGCCTTGATCGTGGCGTTATCACATCCTGCCCTTTGGCCTCAATGTATTTGTGCTACTTATCTTATGTTTTTTTATTCAGTTGGTGTTATTATGCTCCCTTCTCCTGAGCGCCATCTTGTTGCTTTTTGGTGCTAATTCCGCATGCATTATTTCCACACTCACTCCACGCCCTGTGGATCTGGTCTCATTTACTCCCTGCCACATCTAGCAGGTCTTTATCAAGGTTTTGCTACATATGCCTGCATATTGGTGCTTTCATGTCATAGCCCTTTTTTTTTTACATGTGCAGTCTAACCATTTCCTTCCCCCGGTGCTTCTATTCCATAGCTGAGCCCTGACATGCGCAGTTTGTTTTTTTTCTGCCCTCCTTCTGAACGCCCGTTCCCAGGATTCCAGTGAGCAGGCGCGAACTAGCTGACACGTCACCAGCCTGTCATAGCTGAGCTCTGACATGCGCAGTCTGCCTTTTTTACTGCTTTTTTTTTTTTCCTTCTGAACGGCCGCTCCCAGGATTTTAGTGAGCAGGCGCGAACTTGCTGACACGTCATCAGCCTGTAGCACTTCCTCTTTGATTATTGCCTGCTATCTGAAGCTGACTGTGCGCCGACGCTGATTGGTATGTTACCTATTACCCTCACACTTCTACACACCTTTTTCCCTCCCCTGTCTTGATTGACCGCTATTTAAAGACTGACTGATTGCTAAACCTCTGACTTCCCCTGACGAAGCTGCACCCAGCAGCGATATGCGTGGGGCTCCCCACACCTCCCCTGTCCCGGGACCACCTTTTCTTGACGACCTGACCCCCTACGTTCCATTTTGGACTACTCTTTATGGTGACCATTTCTTTACTTTCTACTATATAATGTGGCATTTATCTCCAATTTTTTTTTTTCTTGCCCTCAATATTCTATTTGGGTCTAGATCTCCTAACCATCCTCATATTGGATGGTTCCCTGGTCCCTCCTATATCAGGGTTACTTACAGGGCTCCTCAGATCTTATGGGGTCTTCCGCAGTGAGTGTCGGTATGATATCCCCTTTATTCTTAAAATGGATGGTCACCTTGCTTATAGTACCTTTTGGTCTATCTATAAATATATATTTTGAGTAAATTGCTACATTTCTCTGGGGACGCCCAGATTCGGGATTGTTGGGTCATGCTCTATGTATTATTATGTACATTTTGGTGAATTTTGTGTAATTTTCCATAAGTGGTCTTTACCTTTCAGAATTTATTATTAGATTTGTTTGAGACCTTTGGGGGTGTGCCTTCCTTTTTAAATGTTTTTACTCTGTATACCTGTTTGCCTCTCAATAAAATTTACAGTGCCTTGGGAAAGTATTCACCCCCTGGAACTTTTCAACCTTTTCCCACATATCATGCTTCAAACATAAAGATACCAAATGTAATTTTTGGTGAATAATCAACAACAAGTGAGACACAATTGTGAAGTTGAACAAAATTTATTGGTTATTTTTAATTTTTGTGGAAATTCAAAAACTGAAAAGTGGGGCATGCAATATTATTCGGCCCCTTTAACTTAATACTTTGTTGCGCCACCTTTTGCTATGATTACAGCTGCAAGTCGCTTGGGTTAGGTCTCTATCAGTTTTGTACATCAAGAGACTGAAATTCTTGCCCATTCTTCCTTGGCAAACAGCTCGAGCTCAGTGAGGTTTGATGGAGATCGTTTGTGAACAGCAGTTTTCACTCTTTCCACAGATTCTCGATTGGATTCAGGTCTGGACTTTGACTTGGCCATTCTAACACCTGGATACATTTATTTGTGAACCATTCCATCATAGATTTTGCTTTATGTTTGGGATCATTGTCTTGTTGGAAGACAAATCTCCGTCCCAGTCTCAGGTCTTTTGCAGACTCCAAGAGGTTTTCTTCAAGAATGGTCCTGTATTTGGCTCCATCCATCTTCCCATCAATTTTAACCATCTTCCCTGTCCCTGCTGAATAAAAGCAGGCCCACACCATGATGCTGCCACCACCATGTTTGACAGGGCGGATGGTGTGTTCAGGGTGATGAGCTGTGTTGCCTTTACGCCAAACATATCATTTGGCATTGTTGCCAAAAAGTTTGATTTTGGTTTCATCTGACCAGAGCACCTTCTTCCACATGTTTGGTGTGTCTCCCAGGTGGCTTCTTGCAAACTTTAAATAACACTTTTTATGGCTATCTTTGAGAAATGACTTTCTTCTTGTCACTCTTCCATAAAGGCCAGATTTGTGCAGTGTATGACTGATTGTTGTCCTATGGACAGACTGTCCCACCTCAGCTGTAGATCTCTGCAGTTCATTCAGAGTGATCATGGGCCTCTTGGCTGCATCTCTCATGAGTCTTCTCCTTGTTTGAGATGAAAGTTTAGAGGGATGGCCGGATCTTGGTAGATTTGCAGTGGTATGATACTCCTTCCATTTCAATATGAGCGCTTGCACAGTTCTCCTTGGGATGTTTAAAGTTTTGGATATCATTTTGTATACAAATCCGGCTTTAAACTTATCCACAACAGTATCACGGACCTGCCTGTTGTGTTCCTTGGTCTTCATGATGTTCTCTGTGCTTCAAACAGAACCCTTAGACTATCACAGAGCAGGTGCATTTATACGGAGACTTGATTACCCACAGGTGGATTATATTTATCATCATTAGTCATTTAGGGCAACATTGGATCATTCAGAGATCCACAATGAACTTCTGGAGTGAGTTTGCTGCACTGAAAGTAAAGGGGCCAAATAATATTGCACACCCCACTTTTCAGTTTTTAAATTTCCACAAAAATTTAAAATAACCAATACATTTCATTCAACTTCACAATTGTGCCCCACTTGTTGTTGATTCTTCACCAAAATTTACATTTGGTATCTTTATGTTTGAAGCATGATATGTGGGAAAAGGTTGAAAAGTTCCAGGGGGCTGAATATTTTCGCAAGGCACTGTATATGTATTGGTCACATACTTTATTGCCTTGGGGGTGCACTTTATATGCTGGGCCCTTTTTTCTTTTTTTTTTCTTCTTTTGTTCACCACCCTCACATTTAACACCATAACTGCCCTGGGGCCTAGCTCTACACTTGGAGAGCTGTACCAACTCTGCTTCATCATGAACTGCCCCAGTGGATCTGAACTGCAGTATCGGCCATATTATCATTGCCGAACACAACGGGTGGTGTCACAAACTTCCCCCTATAACTTTTCCCACCTTTATTCCCCAAAATCATCTTTATTTTCATTACACGCCCAGGGCCACAGACGTCCCCTGAAGAACTGACAGGCCCAGACCGAGTACCCCACGGCCCTACTGGGCGTCGCAAATTTGTCACCACATTTGACCTATCTAAACTATTTAACCCTTCTCTGCACATTGGACTTACTATACCCTCCATGTGACCTGTAACTTAATTCCCATGGACGGGATTGTACGTCATGGCAATTAATGCGATACTGCGACTTAATTTGCGGTGATCACATTAAAATTCCGATGCCATCTTACCTCAGGGAAGATGGTGTCGGCATCCGGCTGCTATCCCCTCCTTCCCAGCCTCCCGATGGCTGTGATTGGCTGTTCAATTCTGAACAGCCAATCGCAGCCTTTCTCATTGTTTCAGCCAATCAAATTGACTGAAACAATGAGGTCAAAGGCTAGGATCGAGTACTGATGTACTCGATCCTAGGTCGGTGCATTGCATTGTGAAAACCCCCCAGATTGGTGTGATCGACGGTCGTATTGATCGCACCAATCGCAGGGCACAGCAGGGGTATTACTGTGCTGTTCCCTGCCGGTACCAGCCTAGATTGGTGCTGCAATAGCACTGAGCCTAGGCCGATGCCTAAGACAGGCCTGGCAGGGCCTACAGGAGCTGATTGGCGCGGTCAATGTCATCGACGATAGCACCAATCACAGGGCACACCTGCAGTGTGACTGTGCTGTGCCCTGCTGGTAACCTGGCTGTGACCTTGCTAGGATCGGAGCGATCCTAGGGCAGTTGCCAGAGTCAACAAATAAGCTCTGATTGGTGGGATCGATGTTATGTTCGATCCCACCAATCACAGGTCACAGCAGCGGTATGACCGCTATGTGACTTGTGTCTCACGTGTATGTGACCTGCACAGCAGGGGTCCTCACACTAGCTGAGGATTCCTGCAGAGAGGTCACACTGCCAGAGCTCATCCTGTGCTTGGATTTGTGGTGCCACAGCAGCCTGTGACACCACAATCCCTGCTGAAAAAATAAGACAGAAAAAAGAAGAAAAATGCAAGTAGAGAAACTACAACAGTAAGTGTTGATCCCTGATCCCTGCCTGATCTCTCTTCATCCAGTCCAATCCCCCCCTTCCCCCTTCCCTTTCCCCCTAATTTTACCCCCTCCACCCCCCTTTGCACCACCTCTGTGTGCACTTTTGGCAACCGCCGAGCATTGATTGGTGACGCAGTTCACCAATCAACACTCGTGCTCGACTTTTTTTCTCAGCCCCCTTTGCTCTAATTTCGTACGCACATCCTGCAGCCGCCAAATGTTGATAAGTGACTCAGTTCACTTATCAGAGCTTGTGCCTGTCATTTTCCATTTTTTTTCACCCCCTTTGTGCCACCTGACTACAACCGCAAGTGTTTATCCCTGATCCTTGCCCGATCTCTCTTCATCCACCCCAATCCCCCATCCCCCTCTTTTTACCCCCCTTAACCCCCCTTTGCGCCACCTCCATGAGCACATTTAGCTGCCACTGGGTGTTGATTGGTGATGTAGTTCACCGATCAACACTTGTGCTCGCTTTTTTTCTCATCCCCCTTTGCGCCAACTCCGTACGCACATCCCGCAGCCACCAAACTTTGATAAGTCACGCAGTTCACTTATCAGAGCTCATGCCTGCTGGTTTAGACTTTTCTTTTCACAGTCATTTCTTTCTCCCTATTTGATTTTTTTCTTTTAGCTTTTGCTTTTCAGAATAGTGTGCACCAATCACTATCCCTGTTAGGGACTGGTGGAATGCACCAAATAATATAGAAGGTATTTGGTAAGTTCGTAGCCCGGGGTCCACCATGCAGAGAGGGTAACTGCTGCTCGGTAATGGCAGACGCTATATGGCGGTATAATAAGTGAATGCACGCGGGTTATCGTCACCCGGTGTGAACGAGGCGGACTCTGTTGCCTCACAGAGCTGGACTACCGCTGAATATAAATGCCAAAGCCTGTTAAGCTCAGAGAGCTCGGCGAAGTGAGCGCTGGTGTAAAGTCACAGGACTCTGCCCCAAGACACAGGGTCAAAGTCCCTCTAGACTAACCAGAACTCGGCGCCACAGCTGCAGTGCCAGGGAGAACTAGGTAGGAAATACCGCACTAAAGTGCATACAGTGCCACACTGGCGTACGCCACAAACCAGCCTAGACTTATGACTGGAAAGCGCACTTTAACACTACAGAAGTGCACACGGCGCTGCTGTGACAGGCGCTGCAGTAGATGTGGTACTTATGTGCCTTGTGCTGGATGGCACAATATGGCGCTAAGTGAGGTGCTGACCTGGAAGCACTGTGGCATATAGCCTAGCCACTGACAGGCGCTGACTCTAACCACAAGACCCTAACAACAGACACAACCAAGGGTAGGGGTTTGAAATGAGTCAGTCACCAGATACATGAATCCATCACATACACACCATAAGCATATGAGTCTATACTAGTGCATGGCCGAGCGGTCATGCGACTCTTTTATAGTGTCGTCCTTCTGGGACCTTCCCAGTAGTGGACCAATCCAAGCAGGAACGGGACCTGTGCATGTGACCTCTGACCTCCAATGAGAGGTCGTCCCATGGGTATGCTCAGTAAGCAAAAGACAGGACTTAGTCCCAGAAGCGTCTGCTTGCTGGTGACTCAAGCATGGAGTTATAGCAGAGCCAGAGGGAACAACCAGATACCTAGCATCAGTCTTGGCAAGACGCCAGGACCGACGTCTCTGCTGAGCAGGAATTTCTGTGGCTACAGAGAAAGGGGAGACCGCAGAGGATATGGCTTGAGATTCCCCCTGTGCAGTGAGGAAACTCAATGCCTAACAATCCCCCCCACACATACAGTTATCAAAAAAGTACACACAAGCACCATACTGAAAAAAAAAATGCCCTGCTCGTCCCAACAGCGCTATTCATTGGAGGAGGCATATTCTTTTCTTGCCTCTGACACTGATAGAGAGGTAGAGGATCCCACATTTCTGTACTTTTATGATTCTTCATCCTCCTCCTCATCTTCCTCCTCGTGTCCTGTAGAACCGCCATGCAGGCGCCCCAGGACAGAAGATGAGGCAGCGCCCACCATCTCAAAAGATGACGCTGAACCAGCGCACCCCACTGCAGACCCCTTATGGACCTCGACCATTGAAAAATACGAGCCACTGATTCCTGATTTTGTGGCAGAATCAGGAATCAAGATGACACCACCGGCCTTACAGAAATAGACATTTTCAAAGTCTTTTTCTCTGAGGATTTTGTTAACCTCATGGTGGGCGAAACTAATTTGTATGCTCATCAATTTTTGGTGCAAAACCCCATTTCATCATATTCTAACTGGCCTTGTGTAGATGCAGTTGAAATGATGCAGTTTTGGGGCCTGGTCGTTCACATGGGAATCCTGAAGAAGCCAGAAATTCGGTAATATTACAGTGTTGATATTTTATACAACACTCCAGTGTTCCTAATGGTCATGGCCCGGAAACGTTTTGAGGCCATCCACAAATTCCTGCATTATACTGATAATGCACAGTGTCCCCCACGAGATGAACCCAACTTTGACCGTCTGTTTAACGTTTGGCAGGTCATCGAACACTTCACCAAAAAGTTTGCTGAAGTGTAGTGCTGAGCGATACCTTCCTATATCGGGAAATATCGGATCGGATTGGATCGGACGAATACCCCAAAAATATCGGGTATCACCGATTCCGATACCGGAAACCCATGCAAGTCAATGGGTCACAAATATCGGAATGAAAATAAACCCTTTCTTTACTTTCACATCCAGTTCGGGAGGGGGGAAGAGTGTGGGTGGTGCATGGGCGGAGACTGTGGGTGTGACTGTGTGCGGGTGGGATCTGTACGGGCCTCTCGGGAGTCTGTGCGGGCCTGCCGGGGGTCTGTATGGGCCTGCCGGGGGTCTATGCGGGCTGCCGGGGGTCTGTGCGGGCCTGTCGGGGGTCTGTGCTGGCTTCTGGGGGTCTGTGCAGGCCTGCTATGGGTCTGTGCGGGCTGCCGGGGGTGTGTGCGGGCCTGCCGGGGGTGTGTGCGGGCCTTTCGGGGGTCTGTGCGGGCTGCCGGGGGTCTGTGCGGGCCTGTCGGGGGTCTGTGCGGGCCTGTCGGGGGTCTGTATGGGCCTGCCGGGGGTCTGTGCGGGCTGCCGGTGGTCTGTGCGGGCCTGCCGGAGGTCTGTGCTGGCTGCCGGGGGTCTGTGCGGGCCTGCCGGGGGTCTGTGCGGGCTGCCGGGGGTTGTGTGTGTGTGCAGGCATCGTCCAATGGGACTACAAGTCCCATCGGGCTATGCCTGCTACAATGACAGTGATTGACACATTAGCCAATGATGGGACAGTAGTAGTCCCATCATCCGGCTAATCTGTTGAATGTAAAAAAAAACAAGAACAAAAACATACATACTACATACATACTACACACATACTACATACATACTACATATATACTACATTCATACAACATACATACTACATACATACTTCATATATACTACATTCATACAACATACATACATACTACATACATACTACATATATACTACATTCATATAACATACATACTACATACATACTACATATATACTACATTCATAAAACATACATACATACTACATATATACTACATTCATACAACATACATACTACATACATACTACATGTATACTACATTCATACAACATACATACATACATGCTACATACATACTACATTCATACAACATACATACATACTACATACATACTTCATATATACTACATTCATGCAACATAAATACATACTACATATATACTACATTCATACAACATACATACATACTACATACATACTACATGTATACTACATTCATACAACATACATACATACATGCTACATACATACTACATTCATACAACATACATACATACTACATACATACTTCATATATACTACATTCATGCAACATAAATACATACTACATATATACTACATTCATACAACATACATACATACTACATAATACATACATATCGGCCGATACCCGATATTTGCAGTATCGGAATGCTCAACACTACTGAAGTGTACATGCCCCAAAGGGACCTCTACATCGATGAATCCTTGGTTCATTTTAAGGGAAGGCTTGGATTCTGTCAGTACCTGCCCAGCAAGAGGGCCAGGTATGGAATAAAACTCTATAAGCTCTGTGAGAGTACCTCAGGGTACATCCACAGGTTTAGAGTTTACTAAGGAAAGGACACCAGGATTGAACCCCCTGAGTGTCCTCCTGTCATGGGAGTGAGTGGGAAAATTGTGTGGGATTTGGTGCACCCACTGCTGGATAAAGGTTATCACTTCTACACCGATAACTTTTATACCAGCATCCCACTCTTCAATTCCCTCTCTGCGTGAGGTACCGCAGCCTACGGTTCTGTGCATAAAAATCAGAGAGGCCTCCCAAAGATGCTATTGGGAAGATGCTCAGAACGGTGACAGCAGAGCCCAATGTAGTGACCACCTGCTGGTGGTCAAGTACAAGGACAAGAGGGATGTCTTTTTCTTGACCACCATACACGTTGATGGCTGTGCCCTCAGCACTGTACGAAGTACCTCTACAAAGGTCGGCAAACCAGACTGTGTACTGGGCTACACCAAAAACATGGGGGGCATTGATCTCTCCAATCAATTCCTCCAACCATACAGTGCTTTGAGAAAGTCCAGGGTGTGGCACAAAAAGCTGGCAGTGCACATTGTACAAATGGCAATGCTCAACCTTTTCCTGAGGTCACGATGTGCATGCCAAACCGTTACATCATACCTTCAGTTCCAGGAGGTAGTGGTTTAGACCCTGATATTCACCACTCAGGAAGAATCGGGCCCCAGTTCTTCTGGAACTGAATGTGCTCGTATCGTACCAGGTCAGCATTTCCCGGGGTGGTCACACCAAATGGAAGTAAAGGTAAGCCGCAAAAAAGGTGCCGAGTGTGTTACAAAATCGGAATACACAAGGACACCACTTATGAGTGAGATACCTGCCCTGAAAAACCTGGCCTGTGTATGAAGGATTGCTTCTAATTGTACCACACCTCCATGCACTACTAATTTACAGAAAACAGTAGATTAGTTCCAAAAAGGGGGCATATCTAGATAAGTTCCTTGGGGGTCTGGTTTCCAAAATCATGTCACTTGTGGGTTTTTTTACTCTTTAGGCACATCAGGGGCTCTGCAAATGGAACATGACGCTCGCAGACCATTCCATCAAAGTGTGCATGCCAAAACGTCACTACTTCCCTTCCAAACCCCAACGACTGCCCAAACAGTTTTTTCCCACATTTTTTTAACCAGCGTACTCAGGACAAATTAGTCAACAACTTTTGGGGTCCAATTTCTCCTGTTGCCCATGGGTAAATAAAAAATTGGGGACTAAAAAATCATTTTTGTGGAATTTTTTTTTTTCATGTCCGGGTATCGTAATCTTTAGTGAAACACTTGGGGGTTCAAAGTGTTCACCACAAATCTAGATAAGTTCCTTAGAGGGTCTAGTTTCCAAAATGGGGTTACTTGGAGGTTTCCACTGTTTAGGCACATCAGGGGCTCGCTAAATGTGACATGGTGTCCGATCTCAATTACAGCCAATTTTAGTTTTAAAAAGTTAAACAGCACTCCTTCCCTTCCGAGCCCTGCCGTGCGCCCAAACAGTGATTCCCCCACACATATGGGGTATTAGCATACTCATGATAAATTGGACAACAACTTTTGGGGTCGATTTTCTCCTTTTACCCTTGGGAAAATAAAAAATTGTTGCTAAAGTTCATTTTTGTGAATAAAAAGTAAAATGTTCATTTTTTCCTTCCACTTCTGCTCCTGTGAAACGCCTGAAGGGCTAATAAACTTCCTGAATGTGGCTTTGATCAGCTTGAGGGGTGCAGTTTTTAGAATGGTGTCAGTTTTGAATATTTTCTGCCATATAGACCACTCAAAGTGAATTCAAAAGTGAGGTGGTCCCTAAAAAAATAGTTTTGTAAGTTTTGTTGCAAAAATGAGAAATCACTGGTCAACTTTCAACCCTTATAACTTCCTAACAAAAAAACATTTTATTTCCAAAATTGTGCTGATGTAGAGTAGACATGTGCAAAATGTTATTTATTAGCTATTTTGTGTGACACATTTCTCTGCTTTAATGGCATAAAAATTCAAAGTTTGAAAATCGCAAAATTTTCCAAATTTTTGGCAAATTTCCATTTTTTACACAAATAAGCGCAAGTTATATCGAAGAAATTTCACCACTAAAGTAAGGTACAATATGTCCTGAAAAAAAACATTCTCAGAATCGCCACGATCCATTGAAGCATTCCAGAGTTATTACCTCATAAAGGGACAGTGGTCAGAACTGTAAAAATTGGCCAGGTCATTAACGTGCAAACCACCCTTGGGGTAAAGGGGTTAAACTTAAACTATTTCTCTCAGCTCTGCTGTATTGCAGCAATATTGCAGCCAAGTCTGCTATGAGATGGAAGCTGAGAAGAAGCTGCAGATGTGTCAGTTATACAGTAATCACACACAGCTCTGCTGCGAGATCAGATTAGAGAGTGGCCAATACACATCACAGTGGTAACACTAGCAAACATTACAAATCACACAGACAACACGGGTAAGCATTACACATCACACTGGTAACTCCCCCTTCATGTAAAACAAGCTCTGGAGGCAGAGATATCTTCCAGACCTCATCCTCCCAGAAACTGGAAGAAGTAATTTATATAAAGTGATAAAAGATGATCTCTCTGACATGAGACACACAGGTAGGACTGTTTTCAGCATTCTATAGCCTGTATGCCTATATTAACAGTTTAGGCCTCTTTCACACTTCAGTTTTTTGCATCAGTTATAATCCGCCAAAAAGGCGGACAAGCGGATCCGTTCTCAACTGATGTGAACGGATGGCACAGGATCCGTTTTCAGACGGATCCTGAAAATGAAGAAATTTAAAGGAATCGCTGGCCAGGGGAGAGAGAGAGAGAGAGAGAGAGAGAGAGAGAGAGAGAGAGAGAGAGAGAGGAAAAAAACGTTACAAGCTCCGTTTTGAAATTTTTGAGGATGGTGACGGACAGCAACTTTTGGCGGATCCTCACAAAAAACGGATGCAACGGACATCAATCCGTCACAATCCGCCATTAATGCAAGTCAATGGGAAAAAAACGGATCCTCAAAAAAAAATTGAGGATCCGTTTTTTTTCAAAACCTGGCGGATTGTGTCTGATTGTAAAAAACGGAAGTGTGAAAGAGACCTTAGATCAAATGTGATTACAGTTTCCCTTTACACTCACTTGTTGCCTAATTATACTGCAAATTATGGAAATGACCAATTGATGCATCCATTACTATATCAAAATGCGTTTGCCCCTTCCAGATTCCCTTTTCTTTTGCATGGTTGTCACTCTTAAGTGTTTCAGATCACCAAACAAATTACAATATTAGACAAAGCTAACACAAGTAAACACAAAATGCAGTTTTTAAATTAAGGCTTTTATTGTTAAAGGAAATACAAAATCCAAACCTACAGGACACTGTGTGAAAAAGTATTTACCCCTCCTGAAACAAAAATTAACTGTGGTTTATCACATATTTGGGAAGCCGAGTTCAAATTACCAAGCCAGGCCTAATTACTGCCATACCTGTTCTCAAACAAGAAATCAACTAAATAGGACCTACCTGCAAAGTAAGTAGATCAAAGGTTCTCAAAAGCTATATATCATGCCGCAATCCAAGTAAATTCTGGAACAAATAAGAAACAAAGTAATTGACATCTATCATTCTGGAAAATGTTATAAAGCCATTTCTAAAGCTTTAGGACTACAGCAAATCATAGTTAGAGCCATTATTCACAAATGGCAAAAAGATGAAACAATGGTGAACCTTCCCAGGAGTGGGCGGCAAGAGCAGAGCAACGACTCATCCAAAAACTCACAACAAACCAGGACCGGCTCCAGGTTTTCGTGGGCCCCGGTCGAAAGAGTCTCAGTGGGCCCCCATAACACATACCGCAATTCATGATGCACAGATAGGGCAGAGAAATATAGGTATAGTACAATGCCAAAGATTTCCCATCTTAAATGACATGAGTGATATTTATTGCAAATTCTACAATAGGTCGGAAACCGGACATTATAACCCTCCATACAGCAATATGTTCACCACATTGTGCTACATACAGTATAATGAGCCCCATATATTGCTCCATGCAGTATTATGGGCACCACATAGTGCTCCATACAGACTAATGAGCCTAATACATTGCTCCAAACAGAATAATGGACCCCATATAATGCTCCACTCAGTGTAATAAGCCACATATAATGCTCCATACAATATAATGAGCCACATACAGTATATTGCTCCATACAGAATAAAGAGCCCTATATATTGTTCCATACAGTTTGTAATAGGCCTCATATATTGAACCATACAGTATAATGAGCCACATATCTTGCTCCATACATGTTGGGTCCCGTATAATATTCAATACATGTATGATGGGCTCCATATAATGCTCCAGTATATGATGGGCCCTATATAATTCTCCATACAGTATAGGATGGGCCCCATAGAGTATAATGAGACCCATATGTTGCTCCATACAGTATAATGAGTCCCATATAGTGCTGCATACAGAATAGTCCCCATATAATGCTCCATATAAAATGGGCCCCATATAATGCTCTGTGTATAATGAGCCCCATATAATGCTCCATATATAATAGGCCCCATATGATGCTCTATATATAAGGGGCCCCAAATGATGCTCCATATATAATGGGCCCCATATATGATGCTGTAGTGTGTATGATGGGCCCATATAACGCTCCATATATAACAGGCCTCATATGATGCACCAGTTTATGATGGGCCCATATAATGCTCCATATATAATGGGCTCCATATTTGATGCTCTAGTGTATAATAGGCCTCATATATGATGTTCTAGTATATGATGGACACATATATGATGCTCCAGTGTATAATGGGACCCATATATGATACTCCAGTGTATGATGGGCCCATGTATGATGCTTCAGTGTGTAATGGACCCTATATATGATGCTCCAGTGTATGATGGGCTCTATATATGATGCTCCGGACTCCTCAGCTTTGCTGTCTTCTGGTTCTCTGCACTGTGACTGTTCAGGCAGAGGGAGCACAGATGTGATGTCATTGCGCCCTCTGAGCTATACCTCACAGTCAGAAAACACAGAAGACACTGCAGCAGTGGAGTGGGGAGAGGTAAGTATCGCAAGTGCCAGGGCCCTGAGCAAGTGTCCCCGACGGTGAGCAGGCTCCCCTGCTTGCTCAAGGGCCCCGTCACTTTCCAGGGTGCGTCCAGTACTGATACCGGCCCTGGGTTCCCCCTATTTTTGATAACTAGCCAAGGTAAAGCATACAGCTGCAGGTTTCTGGGAAGTGCCAAGGTTATTGGGCCCTTCCCAGCCTAAAAATACAAGCCTGCAGCCACCCCAGAATTGGCGCATCACATTAGATGCTCTAATTCTGGAGCTTTGCCCAGCTCTGATTACTTTGGTGCAGTGGCAATTGGGGGAACAGTAGTTTGACTTGACAGCTGTGATTTGTCAAGAATCACTGCTGCCATCAACCCCTGGGGTGAATAATGGAGAGGTATTTATCAGACACCCCCATTACTGACCCAGTAATACAAAATAAGCAGCAATACTCATCTTCTCTGATAAGAGTTGCAGTCATGACCCGGCACCTGTGAATAGCAGTCACTTTACCATTCAGAGAAGCCTGAGACATATTCGAGGAACATGAACTTCGCCAGACCTGCATGGCAACATTTTGGATAAATTGGTGAACAAGGGACTGTCTCTTGTCTTTTTGTCTGTCATCTTATATCTTTCATGTATCATTTTTTGGACTACTTTGCAATTGTTTGATTATGGTGGACCTGCATAGGTTTTTCTATTCCAGTAAATTCATAAATGAGGAATGGTGTGGTAGAGTTTTTGTTCAAATAAAGTATTTTTTCTGAGTGTATGTTTTTATTTTTTATTAACGAGTCAGTAATGGGGGTTCCTGATAGACACTTCTCCATTGCTAACCCTAGGAATTGATGGTAGCTGTGATTTTTGTCAAATCACAGCTATCATCAACCCCAACTACCATCACCACAATTGCCACCGCACCAGGGCAATCGGTAAGAGCTGGGCCAAGTGCCAGAATTGGCACATCTAATGTGATGTGCCAATTCTTGGGTGCCTGCAGGCTTCTATTTTTTTCAGCTGGGAAGGGCCCAATAACGATGGACCTTCCCAGTAGCCCAAAGCTGTCTGCTTTACCTTGGCTGGTTTTCAAAAATAGATGAACCCCATGTAATTTTTTAAAATTAATTATTAAAATCAGGTTAAAAACACCAGTGTAAATGCACTTACAATGCATTTACCGCATCTATTGCAAGTGTTTGAGGAAGTTTCGCAGAGAAGACTGAGGGTTTCCGCAAGAGAAATTGACATGCTGCGGCTCAGAAGAACACACTACAGGTCAATTTCCGCAGCATAAAAAAGAAGCATAATGTGCATGAGATTTCTTTTAATTCCATGCACTGTACCTTTATTGTAAAGCTTTTCGGCTTTGCCTGCAGTTGGGCAAGGCATACTGCGCATGCGCAGGAGGCAATTTGAATGCGCACGTGCAGGACCTGTTCACGAACAATGCTATTCACAGAACGGAATGCATACAGCATGCCGATTTGGGGTGGAGAGAGGGACAAGAACCAACGCTCTTCGGACCGGACTGAGGATATTTACATACAGCGCGGGAGCAATATAAAAGGTTTTTATGGGGAATTCATGGGGAGTCAGGGGGTTTCACAAGTAGTTGGGGAATGTATAGCTCACACTCTATTAGATGATATTTTTAGTTGATAGGCCAAAAAACTGGTGACAGATTCCCTTTAATTGTTGGTAGGGAATCAAATACTTTTTTCTCACTGCAAAATGCAAATAAATTTATATAATTCATACAATGTGATTTTCTGGATTTTATTTTTGATATTCTATCTCTCAATGTTAAAATTAACCTACCCTTAAAATTATAGACTGTTCATGTCTTACTCAGTGGGCAAACTTACATCAGCAAGGGATCAAATACTTATTTCCCCCCTTATACTCCCCCACTGCATATACTGTATATATTTTCATTTATTTGCATTGCACCATACAGATTCAAAGTGGAGTTATATATTTTATGGAGTATAATATCATTATGTCATGGGTTTTGAGATATGTACACTACCGTTCAAAAGTTTAGAGTCACTTTGAAATTTCCTTATTTTTGAAAGAAATGCACAATTTTTTCCAATGAAGCTAACATTAAATGATTCAGAAATACACTCTATACATTGTTAATGTGGTAAATGACTATTCTAGCTGCAAACATCTGGTTTGTAATGCAATATCTTCATAGGTGTATAGAGGCCCATTTCCAACAACCATCTCTCCGGTGTTCTTATGGTACTTTATGCTTGCTAACTGTGTAAGAAAGCTAATGGATGGTTAGAATACCCTTGAAAACCCTTGTGAAAGTATGTTAGCACAGCTGAAAACAGTTAGACTGATTAGAGAACCTATAAACCTGACCTTCCTTTGAGCTAGTTGAGAATCTGGAGCATTACATTTGTTGGTTCAATTAAACTCTCAAAATGGCCAGAAAAAAAGAACTTTCATGTGAAACTCAACAGTCTATTCTTGTTCTTAGAAATGAAGGCTATTCCATGTGAGAAATTGCCAAGAAACTGAAGATGTCCTACAACGGTGTGTACAACTCCCTTCAGAGGAGAGTACAAACAGGCTCTAACCAGAGTAGAAAGAGAAGTGGGAGGCCCCACTGCACAACTGAGCAACAAGACAAGTACATTAGAGTCTGTAGTTTGAGAAATTGATGACTCCCAGGTCCTCAACTGGCAACTTCATTAAATAGTACACGCAAAATGCCAGTGTCAATGTCTACAGTGAAGAGGAGACTCTGGGATGCTGGCTTTCAGGGCAGAGTGGCAAAGAAAAAGCCATATCAGAGACTGGTTAATAAAAGGAAAAGATTAATATGGACAAAAAAACACAGACATTGGACAGAGGAAGATTGGTAAAAAGTGTTATGAACAGACGAATCCAAGTTTGAGGTGTTTGGATCACACAAAAGAACATTTGTGAGATGCAGACCAACTCAAAAGGTGCTGGAAGAGTGCCTGACGCCATCTGTCAAGCATAGTGGAGGTAATGTGATGGCCTGGGGTTGCTTTGGTGCTGGTAAAGTGGGAGATTTGTACAAGGTCAAAGGGATTTTGAATAAAGAAGGCTATCATTCCATTTTGCCATGCCATACCCTGTGGACAGAGCTTGATTGGAGCCAATTTCATCGTACAACAGGACAATGACTTAAAGCACACCGCCAAATTATGCAAGAACCATTTAGGGAAGAAGCAGGCAGCTGGTATTCTATCTGTAATGGAGTGGCCAGCACAGTCACCAGATCTCAACCCCATTGAGCTGTTGTGGGAGCAGCTTGACCGTATGGTACACAAAAAGTGCCCATCAAGCCAAACCAACTTGTGGGAGGGGCTTCTGGAAGCATGGGGTGAAATTTCTCCAGATTACCTCAGCAAATTAACTGCTAGAATGCCAAAGTTCCTGCAATGCTGTAATTGCTGCAAAGGGAGCATTCTTTGACAAAAGCAAAGTTTGAAAGAGAAAATTATTATTTCAAATAAAAATCTTTTTTTTTTAACCTTGTCAATGTCTGGACTAGATTTTAAATTCATTTGGCAACTCATTTGGTTAATAAAGTATGAATTTTCATGGAAAACACAAAATTGTCTGGGTGACCCCAAACTTTTGAACGGTAGTGTATATATCTATTTTAAATGTTTTTAAATTGTGGAATTGTTTGCATTCACTTGCATATAAATAAAATATACATTTTATATAGGTGTGGACATTGTCTTGAGTATTGTCTTTCCCTTTCCTATCATTATTTGCAATACTGAATCACAGAGCTTGGTGGCTACACAAAAAAGGCAATAAAAGGCAAGTTGGCCAAAGTTTGTGACTGAGGCTCAAAGCTTGGTGGTTACACTTTAGAACCTAGACACAGCTCTTGAGGTGTCACTTTCAACTACAGGAGCAGTCTTTACAGCAGGCATTTGCAACAAGCTTTGTGTACCAAATAACTTGGCTCTCAAGGAAATTTACTTGACACAGCTCTAGGGTCAGCATCACTACCCAGCACACCCAGCAAGTGGCAGGGCCCTGGACAAACGGGGTCCCACACTTGCCATCGGAAACCCCAGTACACTATGGGGACCGTGAGTCAAGGGAGCCCAGTTCCAGCGCTGGTACCAGGCACCCCCATCAAATACATCTCCCTGTTCCATGCTGCTCTGGTTTCTTCAGCATCTTCTGACTCTCTATGACGTCTCAGGGCAGTGGTCGCAATGATGTCATTGCAGCGTGCCCTCAGCCGAGAAGTGCAGAGAGTGAGAATACGCTAAGGTAACCACATCAGTGTTGAATTAGGAAAGCGGAGTATTTGATTATTTTTTTATATGTATGTAGCAATATATGCTGTAGTTATACTGTATGAAACAATATATGGGACCATTATACTGCATAGAGGAATGTATAAGGCCATTATATACTGTATGAAGCAATATATGGGGCTATTGTACACTATATAGAGACATAACTGGGGCCATTTTATACTGTATGGAGCATTATATGGAGCCATTTTACTGTATGGAGCAATATTTGGGGCCCATTATACTGTACGAAGCATTAGATGGGACCATTATATACTGTATGAAGCAATAAATGGCGTCCATTATACTGCATTGGACATTATATGGGCTCATTATGTTGTATGGAACATTATATGGAACCCATTATTCTGTATGGAGCATTATTTGGAGCCCATTATTCTGTATATGGGTCCATTATACTGTATGGAGCAATATATGGGTTCATTATACTCTATGGAGCATTATATGGGGAACATTATAATGTATGGAGCATTATATGGTCTCCATTATACTGTGCGGAGCATTATATGGGGCCTATTATTCTGTATGGAGCATTATATGGGGCCTATTAATTTGTATGGAGCATTATATGGGTCCATTATACTGTATGGAGCGCTATATGGGGCCCATTGCTCTGTATGGAGCATTATATGGGGCCTATTACACTGTATGTAGCAATACATTGGGCCCAAAATAGTGTATGGAGCAATATATGGTTCCCATAATACTGTAAAGAGGACTATGCGGTGCCCATAATACTGTATGGAGGACTATGTGGTACCCATAATACTTTATCGAGGGTGATGTGGTGCCTATACTGTATGGAGGATTATGATGTCAAATTTAAAATGAAAAGTCTACACTCACTCTGTGAGACTGCAGACTTTTGAATGCCCCCAGTGTATGCACTGTGCGCTGCGAGGATTCGCAGGTTTCTGACCTATTGCAGAATTTACAATAGATATAACTCATGTAATGTAAAAAGTAAGTGAAATCTTTGGCATTGTGCTATAACTATATTTGTGCATCATGAAATGTGGCATGTGTTAAAGGACACTGGGTCGCCCTCCCAGGGCTGTGGGGTACTCGGTACCGGGCCGGTCTCTCTCAAAGGGGGAATGTCACAGCAGCGGTGACCCGATCCGTGGCCCTGGGCGCACGTGTGAAAGGGGTTAAGTGATGGAATAAAGTTTATGAGTGAATAATTTGTGATGCCACCTGTGGTGTTCGGCAATGAAGATGCTAAGCCAACGCTGCAGACAGATCCTCTGGGACAGATGGTGTGGTGCAGCAGTGATGTTGTGGCCCTCCACAGGTAGGGCTGTAGTCCCAGGGCAGTGTAGATGGAGAGCTAGTGAGGAGAGCGTAATGGTGCAGTGTTCAGCACAAAGATGTAGCAGTGCTGAGTGGGTTGGCGCAGGAATAAGCGGAGGACACCAGGGCATGTAGTTCCAAAGCTTTACTCACAGTCTGTTGTGCATATAGGTGCCCGCATCCATGCTGTGTCCTCCAGGTCAGGAGCTCAGTCAACCTCCAGGCAAGATGAAGTACTCCGTTCCAACTCTCCACCAACATATGTGCCTTTTCTGAACGTCTCCCTTTTGCACCTATAGTGAAGTACTCACAGTACTGAGTTACACTGGAGTTCATCCTGTCAGATGTTCCTATGACCTCTACTTGTACGGCAGACAGCTGTAGCCTGCTTCGGGGACTCCTTGCTACTAAGTCCCAGCTCTCTCACGTTGCTGTTGTGCCCCCAAGTCTTGTGTGGGAATAAAGTGGTGACAACTTCTATTCCTCCGGTGTCTGTCGCAGGACCATTAGTATCCATACAACCTCGGGGACTGGACCCCGACCTTGCCCTGTGAACTTGTGAAGGGTTCTGCTCTAACCCTAATCCTTAGTCCTCCTCTTCTTACGTTCCATACTAATCCTTCCTTCTTATGGAGAGAGTCAGGCTTTCCATCAATGTTCCTCTCCTGTGCCAGCGGACCCAGGTCACTGAGGTCGGCTGCAGCACTTCCTTCATCCATCCCACACAGGGATCTTCACTCACAGACTCACTGAGTCAGACTGACCAAATCCTAAACTCTTCCCGCTCTTTTCGTGCCAAATAAACTCCACCCGCCTCCCAGCATGCTTTGTGTTCCAAGAAGGGAGCCACCATAGGGTGTTTGCTATACTACTGTGTTGTGTGGGATGCAGATGTTGGAGCGTGGTCAGGTGTCTCCACCTTACCTGAATGATGGGGTACCACACCTCAGGAGGAGGTGCAATACCTCTGTGGAGACTGAACCCTCAGGGGCGCCACAACACCACTGAGACTTTTTCGCTCAGGGCCCACGAAAACCTGAAGCCGGCAACATTTTACTCACTATCTCAGGCCCCACCAAAATTTAATGATATAGGACACAGTCCCTTTCATGCTCTCAATCCACGGTATATTTATCACAGGTGGTTACTATTAGAGATGAGTGAATTTGTTCGGATTTTATCCCCGAATCTGATTTTGACATATTCGAGCCATATTCAAACACTATTCGTGCCGAATGTTTGTCTTGTGATCGGTTCCGAACATATTCGGTAATTTCTACTCCCATTGACTCTAATGACGCTCGGCTGTGTTCGACGAATATTGCTAAAACAATATTCGATTTCAATCATATTCACAACCGAATCCAAACAAATTCACTCATCTCTAGTTACAATACGTACATGCTTAATCAGATATTTTCGATCACAGCATAATTCAATTTGCAGGTCAGTTTGTGTGACAAATCTGTTAAGGTTCTTCTTCTCCCACAATAACTATAGCTATCAGGAAGCAGTCTATTACCACTCAATATTTTCAGGGCCACTACTCTCTAGGAGAATTCTCTGCCCCAAATCCACGACAGACTAGCAGTTCAGAACATAACACAAGGCATGCTATCATTTTATTTGATCTCATGATTAGTGTTGAGCATTTCGATACTGCAAATATCGGGTATCGGCCGATATTCGCTGTATCGGAATTCCAATACCGAGTACCGATATTTTTAAAATATCGAATACCGGAATCAGAAGTTCCCATAATGCAATGAGCCAGTTGTGCTAGCCATGTTAACTAATGGCATGGCTGTGATTGGCTGCTGAAATGATGCCATCATGATGCGCGGTCTGTGCGAGCCTGCCGGGGGTCTGTGTGGGCCTGCCGGGGGTCTGTATGGGCCTGCCGGGGGTCTGTGCGGGCTGCCAGGGGTCTGTGCGGGCCTGCCAGGGGTCTGTGCAGGCTGCCGGGGGTCTGTGCGGGCCTGCCGGGGGTCTGTACGGGCCTGCCAGGGGTCTGTGCAGGCTGCCGGGGGTCTGTGCGAGCCTGCCGGGGATCATTACCGGCCTGCCGAGGCTCTGTGCGGGCCTGCCAGGGGTTGTGTGTGTGTGCAGGCATCGTCCGATGGGACTACAAGTTGTCATGATCCAATGTGGATCTGACAAGTAAATGGACACAGTGAACTTTTTTTCCTTTGGCTTGGTGCCAAAGTGGGTTGATTGCCCCTGGTGGCCATTAGAATTATTACACGTTGTGTCATTCATTCTAAGTTGCCCCGGTGGTGGTGAGCAGTAGTGCACTTTAGTTTCTTTGGTTTAATGTGCACTTAATTATAAATCAGGTGTGAGGCTCTATAAAAGAGAGCCAGGTGTGTTCAATCACTGTTGGTGATATTGTGAGTTAGTCATTCTCAAGGAAGCCTGGGTGAAAGAAGGAGCTGAATGAGAGTCCTGGGCAGCCCAGCCAGAGGGGATCAGTCAGCTATGGAGTCTGCATGGAGGGCTGGCATGGTGTGATGGAGTCGCAGTTTATGGTGTCAGCAGGAGGTGCCTTGCATGGCTTGGTGGAGTGGCGACGATGGTGAGAGTTGCACTCAGCATGCTGGACTTGGTTGCTGAAAACTGGTCTCAAGCTTGCTGGACTTTTTGGCAGAAGCTGGACTCATCTTTGGGACTCTGTTTACTGGGCAGCTGCAACTGGTGGTGGACTCTGCTCCAAGGCTGCACTATGGTGATGGATCCGGTTATGGTGATGGATCCGGGTCGAGGAGAAGATGCACGCAGGTGGTGGGCTCTGTTGCTGGGAGCGTTCGCAACAGAGCAAAGCTAAGTGGTGTTCCCCCTGTATCGTCATTTTCCCTTGTGTGTGTTTAGTGCAGTGGTGGGATTAGTTTCCGCACCGACCAATTCCCTAGTGAGGGTTTAGGGTCAGGGCAAGTCAGGGTTTTAAGGTTCCTGTGCGTCGTCCGGTGCGGAACCGACATAGGGAACGTTAGGAGTGCAGGGACTCTGGCTGCAGGAGGTCTCCACGTCCCTATTCCCTATCGCAGGGCCCACCATTGTTAATGTTTCCCAGGTTCCCCTTTATTATTTAAATTCACCTTACTGGAGGCGGGCTTTCCAGACTATTGTATAAATATGTGTAATACCTAAATTCGCCAGTTGGAGGCGGTGTATCCAGCTGCACGTCTTATTATTTAAATTCACCCAACTGGAGGCGGTGTATCCAGGGTCACGTGTGTCATATGGGTTCGCCTTGCAGTACTCGCTGCGTCCAGACACACGTGACCATGACACAAGTCTCATTGGGCTATGCTTGCTACAATGACAGTGATTGACACATTAGCCAATGATGGGACAGTAATAGTCCCATCATCCGGCTAATGTGTTGAATGTAAAAAAAAAAAACATACACACTACATACTACATACATACTACATATATACTACATTCATACAACATATATACATACTACATACTACATACATACTTCATATATACTATACTACATTCATACAACATACATACATACTACATATATACTACATTCATACAGTATACATACTACATAATACATACATACTACATATGTACTTCCTTCATACAGCATACATGCATACTACATACATACTACATATATACTACATTCATACAACATACTACATATATACTACATTCATACAACATACATACATACATACTACTACATACATACTACATATATACTACATTCATACAACATACATACATACTACATACATACTACATATATACTACATTCATACAACATACATACATACATACTACTACATACTACATATATACTACATTCATACAACATACATACATACTACATACATACTACATATATACTACATTCATACAACATACATACATACATACTTACTACATATATACTACATGCATACAACATACATACATACTACATCCTACATACATACTACATATATACTACATTCATACAACATACATACATACTACATACTTACTACATACATACAACATGCTACATACATACAACATACATACTACATACATACTACATACTACATACAATACATTCATACAATACATACATATAGACATACAGTACATATAACATAGAGTACATACTCACCATCACTTGTCACTTTGATCCCCGAAGCCAGTGTCATCTCACTGTAAAAATATTAAAATAACAAACAACCAATATACTCCCTGATCTGCCGAAATCCATGAGTGTCCCACGACGGTCTCCTGCAGTGCATCACTGAGAGGTTGCTATAGTTCACTGGTCTCACTTTATGGCAAAAGCTGCGTGGGAACTTTCTCACACAGCAATGCCAAAAGTGAGACTAGGGACTACATTTTTACAGTGGCGGAGGAATACAGTGCGGAAGGATACCTACCTCCCGTCATTGTATTCCTGGTGTCCCTAGAGAGCGGTTGCATCAGCTGATGCTGCTGTTCTCCACGGGAGATCGTCGTGGGACACTCATGGATTTCTGCGGATCAGGGAGTATATTGCTTGTTTGTTATTTTAATATTTTTTACAGATGACACTGGCTTCGGGGATCAAAGTGACAAGTGATGGTAAGTATGTACTCTATGTTATATGTACTGTATGTCTATATGTATTTATTGTATGAATGTATTGTATGTAGTATATAGTATGTATGTAGTATGTATGTTGCATGTCTGTAGTATGTATGTAGTATGTACTATGTATGTATGTTGTATGAATGTAGTATATATGTAGTATGTATGTATGTTGTATGAATGTAGTATATATGAAGTATGTATGTAGTACAGTATATATGTAGTATGTTGTATGTATGTAGTATGTATGTTTTTTTTTTTTAAATTCAACACATTAGCCGGATGATGCGACTACTACTGTCCCATCATTGGCTAATGTGTCAATCACTGTCATTGTAGCAGGCATAGCCCGATGGGACTGCCTGCATACACACACAACCCCCGGCAGGCCCACACAGACCCCTGGCAGCCCACACAGACCCTCGGCAGGCCCGTACAGACCCCCAGCAGGCCCGCACAGACCCCTGGCAGGCCCGTACAGACCCCCGGCAGCCCGCACAGACCCCCGGCATGCCCGCACAGACCCCCGGCATCCCACACAGCCCCCGGCAGGCCCGCACAGACCCCCGGCAGCCCGCACAGACCCCCGGCAGGCCCGCACAGACCCCCGGCAGCCCGCATAGACCCCCGGCAGGCCCATACAGATCCCGCCCGCACACACAGACATGCACAGTGTCCGCCCACGCACCGCCCACACTCTTCCTCCCTCCCAAACTGGATGTGCAAGTAAAGAAAGGGTTTATTTTCATTCAGTTATTTGTGCCCCATTGACTTGCATGGGTTTCCGGTATCGGAATCGGCGATACCCGATAATTTTTGGGTATCGGTCCGATCCAATCCGATATTTCACGATATCGGATGGTATGGCTCAACACTACTCATGATCTGTGCTATGCTACGTCAGACACACTTCACACCTTCTGAGCTCTCACTACAACAGCGTAAACATATGTAGTATATGAAGAATACTTGTATAGAAATGTACAAGCCTTAAAATCAATAAAAATATAATTTTTAGGGAATAACATAATAATTGAAAACATAAAACTAGACATACAAAAGTCTGTCTTATAAAATATTAAAGGTAGGTATGTGATAATGACAAAACTTCCTTGTGTGAATGCTACAAAGAAATACAGTGTTATATTGTGTGCAATCACAGTATTGAGGACAGATACTCAAAGCGTAAGAGACAAAATAGCAAGCTAAATCTAAGTTAAGATTCCTTACGATACATACAAGTAAACAAGGATAGAGTGATATCACAAGAAAGTTCATATAACGATAATAATGCACAGTGGACTACACTTTATCAATGAAAACACACATGATGCACGTTTCGCATCAAGCTTCAGCAGGGGTGTTGGGAGAATGTATCATGTGTGCGATATGTTAGACAGTTAAATAGATACTAACTGGTTAACTGCTTCTGAATCTGCGGTACAGTAGTTTCATCCCAATATGTAAGCAGTAGTCCTTAATGACTTGAAAACCTGTCACAAAAGGTCCTTCAAACAGGAAACACAAATTATGCATTCAACAGAAAGTGTCAGTTTCTTAAAGGACCAGGAACTACATAATTTTCTGTAAGGATGATTTGGCAGTTGACATGCTCAAACAGGCAGGTTTCCTTAGGATATTCTGCTTATTTACAGGTATTTTAATTAAACTCAGCTAACTTGCTACCTGGCTCTCGTCATTATGCACTGTAGGTCTGTGTCAGCACAGATACTGCCTAGAGGGTTGGCCCATGAAACATTTTTGTTTTCCACTTGCCAACACAACTTTAGCACCAAGAACCTATTCTAAATGCCATCTAAATCTTAATGGGGAATATTCAGCGTCAGACTGGAGCACCTTGGGCCCACCAGAGAAAATCATTCTTGGGGCCCACTATGTAGCTACATAGAAATAAATACAAGACCACCAATTGTGTTGTAAAACACGCTAATATCAGGGTACAATATAAGGTACTACATGTCTTAATTATGTAGCAGGGGTTGGGGTAGCCCCCTCATAGAATAAAAGGTGTCTCTCTCATAGAATATAATGTAGCCCCCTCATAGAATATGAATTAGCCCCCCTGAGAGAATATAATGTAGCCTCCATCATGGAACATAATGCAGCCCCCCTCATGGAATACATTATGCAGCCCCCCTCATAGAATATAATGCAGCCCCCTCATAGGATATAGTGCAGCCCCCTCATGGGGTATAATGCAGCACCACCATAGAATATAATGTAGGACCTTTACATATAGTATAATGCAGCCCTGCCACAAAATATAATGTAGCCTCATCAGAGTATAATACAACCCCCTCATAAGGTATAATGCAGCCCCCCATAGAATATACTGTAGCCCCCTCATAGGGCATAATGCAGCCACCCTCATATAGTATGATGTAGCCCCCAGAATATAATGTTGCTCCCTGAGAGAATAATGCAGCCCTCACACAGAATATATTGCAGCCCCACCACAGAATACAATCTAACCCCCTCAATGTATAACAAAGCCTCCCTCATAGGGTATAATGCAACTCCCTCCACCTCCATCATTTTCCTCATCACCACCTCAATCATTGCCTTCTCACCCACCACCCCTATCACTGCCCTTTCCACCACTTCCATCATTGCTTTCTCCTACACCACCCCCATCACTGCTTTCTCCATCACCCACATCATTGCCAATCTCCAATACACACATCTCCAATACACACACAGCACCGCACCACACATACTCAGCACCGCACCACATACACGTACGCAGGCAGACAGACACACAGCACCACTCGCCTCTCCACATGTTCCCCGCAGCCGCAGCACATCCTGGCAGCATCTTCGTCACCGGCAGCTTTCTCTCTGAAACAGCCGGGCTGAATAATGATGTCATCCAGCCATGCTGTGTCAGACAGGAAGCACCGGGCAGGAAGCAGGACGGTATCGGATCCCTGCAGCTCCGCTCCACTGCCAAGCTGCAGGGATTGCTCCCTGCCCACCGATTGCCCTCAGGTTTAGCCAGGGCCCAATGCAGCCACAGCAGCTTTACAAAGGGGTAGTGTTAGCCTCAGCCTGTGGCTATCACTGCCCGCTAATAAAGTGAAAAGAATACTCACTCCTCTCCATGCCCATTGGGGCATGGGAAGAGTGAATATTCATTTGTCTTTAGTAGCAGGAACAGGCTTCTGTGTCCAGCTGCTGATCCGCTGGCACCGGGCGGGCCCCCCTGACTCAGGGCCCCATAGCTCTTGGGTGTGTTGCTATTAGCGACACACCACTGGCTGGGGACCCCTAGAGAAGTGGGGTCCCTAGTCTGCTGCTGGCCAGTATGCCAGCAGGTGTCAGTGCCTTGGTCCACCGGAGAAGCCTCTGATTCTCTGGTGGGCCAGTCCGACTCTGGAGATATTATTACTTTCTACAACTTACAACATTATAGAGAAATTAAACGTTTACATAAAGGTGTGAGAGGTTACTGGAAGTGCTTAATCATATTTTATATGTAATATTACAAATCTAATTAGTTAGAATTTTGATAAACTTTCTACAGCAGCTATCTGTTCATTTCTTATTTTCAAACAGAATAAAATTCATTTGGATTCTTAAACAATACATAGATAACTTGCAGGCTTATTGGATGGCAGAAAAATCTAATTAACAGACAAATCAAAATTATTTCAATTTTGAAAATTTGCAGATGTCTTCTACACAAAGGAACATTGACTACTATAATATGTTGTAGAAACTCCCTGTTATTATGAAACATGCTAAACCTGATTAATAATATTAATTCTGCTGAATGTTTCTCTCATTTAATTTGCCCTACTTTCAATAGCTAATTCATTCTTGTTAATAGATTGAATAAATATCCTTTCTATCAGTAGGATTTCCATGCATCTACACTATTCTTTTTAAAGTATATTTTATATCAGGAAGACAAATTCAATTTAACCACTTCCCGACAGGCGCCTTATATATACAGCGCTGCGGGAGCTGTGTTCCTGCAAAGCAAGGTATATATTCGGCGCCGCTGTTTCCGGTCACCGCACTGCATCACGCGGTGACAGAGTTAATCGCCCCCCTTGTGTTGGCGATTGCTGTAATTGGCTGATCAATTGTGGCCAGCCAATCACAGCGATGTCACAATAAAGTTTGAAAAAAAAAAATGTGACATGCTGTGATTGATGCATTCACAATGGATGAGGTGATTGTGATGTCACCTTGGCTGATTAACCCCTTTGCCGTTGATTGACTGAAAAATAGTTATTGAACATTCAACATCACAGGGGTTAATCTAAAATAGTGATCACCACTGTGCCATCTTCACCTCAGGGTTGGTGTGCAGAGTGGTTGCATATCCCAGTGTTACCTAAGATAGAGAAATTCATTGGTTGCCAGTGCGATCCTCTCGCAATTTCCTGCCTTCTGTGTCTCCTGCGATCTGTCTCCTGTGCTGTCTGCAGATCTTCTATGCTGTCTGACCTATCTATGATCACAGCAGCAGCAGCAGTTCCCCAATCCCGGTTCCATTACCCCCCCATTCCCACACCCACAATTGTATTTTTGGCTCACTTTTCTGTGTTTTTTACGTGTTTGCGGCATCCTGCCCTGAGCATTCGTGCTCTTCCCATGGCCGCAGCACTCTGATCAGTATTGCTGTTGATCAGCGTCTGTGCCAAGGGACCATTATTTTAGCTACATAGAGTAGCAGATGTCACAGTGTAAGTTAGGTCCGATTTAAACAAAGTATATATATTAGTAGTTAATATAAGATAGCTTTATAAGTAGGGAGGTAGTGCATTAGAGTAGTGGATGTCTCAGTGTTAGTGACGTCCGATTTTTTTTTTTACAGAAAAAAATACTTAGTACAGTGTAGCTTTATAGGTAGGGAGGTAGCGCATTAGGGGAACGAATATGTAGTGCATTTGTTCAAAGACCTGGGCAGGTAAGCGGTGCTGCCCCTTTTTCTGCTGTAATAACAGATGAACATTATGTGTTTATGTGTGCCTAGAATAATATCTTCTGTTGGTAGTGGCGCTCTCTAAATGTGTCCTCACCTTGGGGGGGGATATTGGTCCTATGAACCAGTTGGTCTCCAATAGATGGTAAGGAAGGTAGGAGATCACAGACACCTGTATCTGCCTTTAGTATGCCCCAGTATCTTTCTATAACATCACAGGAGCAGTTATCAAAGTTGCCTATTATCCTTAGAATAGAGTCCATTAACTTTTGGTCTCAATAAATTTGTTCTTAGTTGTGACTCAGCATGGTTGAATGCCTCCTTGAGGAATGTTTTGGAGTATCCTCTCTCAAGAAATCTTTCTCCTAGTTGGCAAGCTTGGGTGTGGAAAACTGTTGGCAAAGAACAGTTCCTCCTGACCCATAGATATTGGCCCTTAGGGATCCCCTTTTGAGGACAACAGTATGGTGGTATCCCACCTAAGAAGATTGTTTGTTGATGTTGGCTCTCTGTAAATCTCAGTCTGCAAACGGCCATCTCTATCATTTTTTATGTTTATATCAGGAAAGTTGATGGATTGAGCATCAATCTTAGAAGTAAACTTGAGGCATAGTTTGTTTTTGTTTAATTCTTGTAAGAAAAGATTGAAAGAGGAAACATCTCCGGTCCAAAAGATAATAATATCATCAATGTAGCTTCCCCAGAATATCTGGGAGAACCTCCAGGAGGATTTCTCCTCACCAAACACGACCTTGTCTTGCCACCAGCCCAGGAGAAGGTTGGCGCAGGTAGGGGTCTAACAACCTCTTGTGTGCAGGACTATGATGCAGCACTTCCTGCTATCTGCGTGTGGAATGCATGTGACATGCTGAGTGAGGCTTCCGCTTTAGGTACACATCCTATCAGACTGGGGCGCCAATGCTCACCAGCATGTACATCCGGCTGTCCCCTCTTGGAACGCAACTGACATGCACTTTTCACCAGCTGGCCTTGGAACGCATGCTGCCCTACAGTACTATTTCCCTATCAATATCGGTGACACACACGCTATCCAGGTGTATTGTGTGAGCAATTATAGAGGCCTTAAATATGCGCATATTTGGAATGAGTGCATCATCCAGCACCCATACTGGGCGAACCAACAGCAAGACCACTGTTAGCTAAGTAACCTCTTTATACTGTTTTAACTACTGATGAACCTTGTATAAGGGAAATGCATTGAGTGGTCTACTGACTCACTTAGTGGTCTTACAAAGTGCTTAGTCATCTGTATATGCATTTTCTTTTTGTCTAATGACTTATTCTTGGTCATGTATCTGTAAACACGGGGAACCAGGGGGGAGATTTTGTAGTCAAAGCCAAATTCTTAAAGTCACAGCGCACAGACAGAGCTTACCAGAGTAACCATCAGTGTGTTCCACCCCCCCGTCCCCCTTGCACACAGACAGACGGGACCACCACAGTTCTTCCACTCAAGTTACCTTCTTATCCTTGGGTCCCAGCAGTACAGGATACAACAGGTTCAGGAGAGACAGAGTCCACATTGGCAACTGTTGCACAACTAGGAATAACTTTAATAACGGGGTCGGTATGGGGTGAAAGGAATGAACAGAGATGGAATGAGGTAAATGCAAGGGTACAATACTGGTTTTCCTATTCTTTCCCTGTCCTGGTCTCCAACAGCACCCACAGCAGTTGCAGCAGTCCAAGTGTAGGTAACAGCAGGTTTGCAGGATGCAGTGACGAGACACGAGACAGAGTGTTGTTTTGGAAAATAACTTTTATGAACTGGAGCCACTAGGGCTATACTGAGCAACCAAAAAGAGGTAACACTAATTGTCCTCGCAGGGACGCAACAACAATAACAACGCTTTTCTTTAACAAGAATGTGACTGACCCAGCAAGGCCAGCTATTATGGGGCCACGAAACGGCCAACTACGGGTCCTTATTTCCTAAAGTCAACTTATCCTTCCTGACGTCCCTCGGTGTCTCTGGTGTGGCTGCTTTGGTGTCGCTGATGTGGCTGCTTTGACGTCGCAGCCGCTGGGCCCAGCTGTTGAGGAACTGTTGTAGTCTTCAGGTGTTCAGCACCCAGGAGAAGTTGGGGCACAACAGGCCCTAAGGGAGTATTTCATTGCGGTAACCCCCTGTAGCCACAGCAGGGTCCCGTTCGTTAGCGAGTCCACGGGGACTCCAGTCCCCCCAGGGAGGGTAGTGACGTAGTCTGGAAGTGTGGCGGTTGGTAGGCCACGCGCATGGACTGGGCCTGTGCAATGAGTCTCTCCGTAGGCGAGGAGCAGGCACCAACTGCCAACTGTAGCGGGGTAATGGCAGCCCTGGGTGGTGATGCACAGGCCGCAACTGCGGACTGTAGTGGGGCGGCAGCAAGCAGGCCGCCACTGCGGGCAGGATAGAAGCAGCGGTCACGGGAGACAGCGGACAGGCCGCAACGGGCTGGAGCACAGCGGTACCAGCTGCGGACGACCGTGGGCAGGTCGTGTCCCCGACTTGGCGGGGGGTGACAGTCTCTGGTTGGTAAGTTCGGTACCTCCTCTCTGACAGGCATTGAGAATCTCCTCTCTGCTGCCGTTCTCCCCTTTGGTCACCGTCGGCCGCTCTAGCTTTCTCACAGTCCCAAAACCTCTTGTTCAGTGTCTGGCGTGCCACCAACTGTCTTCCCTGCGCGCCCCCTGCTCCTTTTATTCTCGCCCCTCCCCTTGCTGCCCAGTCATGCTCAGTCATCTCCTCTCCTCCTTTGTTCCCCGGGTACTGTTTCCCTAGGAACCCAGATGGAGGTTCCCTTGGTTCCGGTCCAGACAACCTATGGGGGTCCTCCTCCCTACACAAGTCAAGTGGAATCCCACGCACCAGACATAGTCCTACAGAAGTGGGTACCTTTCTAGCAATCCTAAGGCCTGTATTGCCGTCCTTTGCCTGTATGGAGCAGTCCTTGGTTCCAGGGCAACAGACCTCTCCTGTTCGGGAGTCTGGAAGTGCCCTGGGTCATCTACATCTGCTCTGGTCAGAGTCCCAGGCAGTACTCCTGGGAAGCTGCAACTTCCCCTCACCTTGTGGCTGCAAGTCCAGCCCATAATTAGCTGTTTCTTTCCCTAAGGCCGGGGTCACACTGGCGAGGAATACGGGAGAGTGAAAGGCGCAAAAAGCACGCATTAGACACGGACAAATTATTTTCTATGGGGTCCCTCGCACCAGCCGTATATTTCTCCTCAGTATCCTACGCTCCGTGCCACTCGCAGCATGCTGCGATTGTCAGCGTACTACGCCCGTAGTACGCCAATGCAAGTCTATGGGTGCGCAAAAAATACGGATTACACATGGACCACACGTGTGACTTGCGAGAAATACGCACCAGGTGTCTTTTAGCAAAGCCGGCAATTCAGTGCACGATACAGTAAACTCACACTGACAGGTTTAATAAAGAAATGAAAGAATAGATATAGACACATAGAATGCATATAAATATATATATATTCTATGTGTCTATATCTATTCTTTCATTTCTTTATTAAAACTGTCATAGGGCTCCATTATATGTCCATTTTGCAAGCCTGCGAGAAAATCTCACCATACGGATGCCATACGGATTACATACGGATGCTTACATGCGCAAAATACGCGACCACACCTTGATTACGGATGACATAAGGAGCACTGTTTAGGGGTCTGTCATCCGTATTACGCATGTAAAATATGGAGCGTATTTTGCGCAGGTTAGTGTGACTCCAGCCTAACTCTAGCACACACTCACTTAAAGGGAAACAGTCACATTTCAAGGGTAAGAAGGTGAACACCATATGGTAAGAACATATTTACATTGCATTACAGGAACACAATAACGCTGAAAACACAGATAATGCATTGCAGGGATGCAACATAGGGTTACATAAAGTACTCTGGAGGGACCACACAAGGAGGAGGAGAGAGTGCATTTAAAGGGACCTGCCACCTCCTTACATATCTGCCAAATCAAATATGGTGCCTTAATCTCTAATTTTATTGATACATTGTGAGAAAGCATGATTATTGTCAGCACATAGTGTTCATCTGTTATTAATTGGTGGCATGGCTAATACACTATTGCTCACTATGTGTCATTGAGGTTACTATATACCCCACAAAGCACTATCCCTTCCCTCTCTTACATCACTTAAGAGATTTTTTCAGGCCAACTGTGGTCTGTCATGGTACCAACAGGGACAGAAGGGGCAGCCGTCAGGAGTGGGGGTATAATTTGTGCTAAAATCTAGAGCGCCAACCTTCGCTGACAGGGTGGGTACACGAAGTGATAGTCTGTCCCCCAAACTGTCTTATTTTATTTTGCTTTTCTTGCCTAATTCCCAAAGCAGTTTTGCACTTTTATATATTAACTAGCTGAAGAGCCCGGCGCTGCCCGAGCATAGTAACTAACTGTGGTTAGTTATAGCAAATTATAATTATCCTCCATCCCATAGTCCCGTGCCCATATACCCATCATACATATCCACGATCCCATAGGCCCGAGCCCATATACCCATCATACATATCCTCCATCCCATAGTCGAGTGCCCATATACCCATAACACATCCTCCATCCCATAGTCCCATGCCCATATATCCATCACACATCCTCCTTCCCATAGTCCCATGCCCATATACCCATCATACATATTCGCCATCCCATAGTCGAGTGCCCATATACCCATCACACATCCTTCATCTCATAGTCCCATGCCCATCATGCATATCCTCCATCCCATAGTCCCATGCCCATATACCCATCATACATATCCGCCATCCCATAGTCCCGTGCCCATATACCCGTCATACATATCCTCCATCCCAAAGTCCAGTGCCCATATATCCATTACACATCCTCCATCCCATAGTCCCATGGCCATATACCCATCATACATATCCTCCATCCCATAGTCCAGTGCCCATATACCCATCACACATCCTCCATCCCATAGTCAACCATTATGACATCATAATGAGTGGCGGGGCTTGCAACCTATGATGACATCAGCGTCACCATGGCAACCATTATGACATCATAATGAGGGGTGGGGCTTGTTGCACACACACTTTTTCCCCATTATGGAGATAGGGGCAAAATTGTTTGGTGAATTGGAATGCGCAGGGTTAAAATTTCACCTCACAACATAGCCTAGGACACTCTCGGGGTCCAGACGTGTGACTGTGCCAAATTTTAGGGCTGTAGTTGCGACGGTGTGGATACCAATCCCGGACATACACACATACATACACACACTTGAGCTTTATATATTAGATTAATATATATTCAGTGCAGCCCTTGGTTTTCTTTATATTAAACCAACTTTAGTATCTTGTGCAACAATTATTCCACATTGCAGGCTATGCTTGCTTTTACCCTACTACTATTTCATCTTTCCCCCTTTTATCTTGACATAGTTTTGTAGGAGTAGAAGGGTCAGCCATCGAGGATCTGGGGCATCAAAGCGTAGATCCTAGGGTGCCAACCTCCGCAGCAAGGCAACACAAGTCTAGCAACCAGGTAGGATAAGGCACATTCCCTGATTCCTCTTTCTTTTAATGGTGATGGTGATCCACTTTGTGTATTTTTTTTCATGATAACTTTGGTGTTCTTAGCAAATAACAAATAAAGGTTATATTTTAATACATTAAAAAGTACGGAAGCTGTTACGGTGAATTCTTTACTTTACTCCTGTACAGAGACAATTTCTTGAAATGGAGAATATTGGGGTAAGCATAGTATGGAGAATATGGGGTAATCACGGTATGGAGAACATGAGGGAAGGGAGCACGGTATTGAGAACAAAGGGGGAGCTTGGTATGGAGACCATGGGGGAAAGAACGGTATGGAGAACAAGAAGGCGGGAAGCATGGTATGGAGAACATGGGGGGGAGCACGTTATGAAAAACATGAATGGGACAGTTACTCGGTATGATAACATGAGAGGGGAGCTCTGTATTGAGTGGGAACTACATGAAGAGGACCAGTAAAAAGGGGGCTTCATGGAATGGACACAATTGTGGAGATCATAGTTCATAAGTGAAGAAGTTGGGGTGAGTATAATTCATAATGGAGGGGACAGAGTGGTGGTTTTTGTTTATGAATAGGTACTGTGACTGTCATATTTCACTAGGGCAGACAATGTGGTGGAATATTTTATAGAAGAGAATAGTGTGGAGACCGTGAACCATAAATAAGACAGTGTGGGGTAATTTTTTGTGCAGGGAGCAAAGTGAGGGGCAACTTTATTTGGGGGCACAGCTTTAGGCTTATTGAGGGCACAGCTTTGGTGGTTACTTTTATTCAGGAAAATTACAATTAGATATGAGCAAACTTGTTTGTTAAACGTTAGCCAATCTCAAATTTGGCACAAATATAGAACATTCGGATTTGTGTTCGGTTTCCCGACCATTTTTACTCAAAATCGGCAAAATCCGGTAAATCATTCAGTAATCGTTCAGTAAATCATTGCATTTTCACTAATGCTTTTGTTATGACTTTGGCTAGTATAGTGGTGCTGTATGATGAGCGCAGGGTACAGAGGGACGTGTATGATAAGGGGAGGGGTTGTGTCTAGATCAGAGGAGCTGCAGAGTGTATTTTTTTTTCTCTTAAATAACTTAATGTGTGTGCATTCCAGCAGCCAAATGTCCTGACACAAGGTCTTCTGTGATTGGCTGCCAAAGTCAAATGTCCCTGTCCATAGTAAAAGCGAAAATCTTGTTTTACTGGTGCCATTTTCTTAGTGTCACAGTGAAGAGAACGCTCTCCTGTTAGTGCGGCTGCTGCTGAATGTGAACTAGTCAGTTAGCTAGATAGGATCCTGTCCTATGTGAAATCGATCTTCCAGGATTTAACTAGATTGTGCTAAAACTGTGCTGCAGTCTCAGGAGGCCCCATTTGCTAATCAAAATCATTTGAGCAAAAGGTGTACTGCATTGAGGAATCAGAAGTCCAGATTTCCTCTTAAAAATCATTAGGCCTAATATAGGGGTTCAGCCAGGAGGCCCCATTTGCTAATCCAAATAATTTGTGATAAAACTGTGTTGCAATGAGAAATCAGAAGGCCACATTTCCACTTAAAAATTGTTAGGCCTAAAATTAGTGTTTAGGCATGAGGCCCAGTTTGCTAATTCAAATCGTCTATGATAAAACTGTGTTGCAATGAGAAATCAGAAGGCCACATTTCCACTTAAAAATCATTAAACCTAATATTGGGCTTCAGCCAGGAGGCCCAATTTGCTATTCCAAATCCTTTGTGATAAAACTGTGTTGCAATGAGAAATCAGAAGGCCACTGTCACGTTGCCTCAGACTCAGGGCCTGCTGTCCCGGCCTCGGCCACTAGGAGGCGCTGGACTGTCACATTGCCGTCAGACTCGGGGCCTGCTGTCCCGGCCTCAGCCACTAGGAGGCACCTGACTGTCACGCCGCCGTCAGACTCGGGGCCTGCTGTTCCTGCCTCGGCCACTGGGAGGCGCCGTGGTTCACCCCCGAGTGATGGCGGTGACAGAGAAGGGGCTCCTGTGCAGGCATCTGATGGACGCAGGCTCCACTCCTCTGTCAATCATGAAGGGGTTGGTGCATCACCATCTGGCCTGGTCCTGGGGGCGGTCCTTATGACATCATCAGTCTTGGAGCCTGTGAGGGATGACCTGGTCCCTCAAATACCTTGGGACTGGTCTTGCAAGCCGCCGGATATATTCTTGGTTCCCCTATGTGCTACTGTGTGATTTGCTATTGTTTCACTCTGACCTCAGCCTGGATTTCTGACCCCTCTACTGCCTGACGATTTTGTACCTCTGCCATTTCTCTGGGTTTGTGACCTTGGCCTGGATATTCGACTCTGCTACTGCCTGCTGCTTTTGTACCTTGCCGCCCTCCCGGTTTGTGACCTTGGCCTGGATATTCGACTCTGCTACTGCCTGCCGTCTTTGTACCTTGCCACTCTCCCGTTTTGTGACCTTGGCCTGTACTGTCGACTCTGCCACTGCCTGCCGTTTCTGTACCGCCACTGCTCTCCTGGTTTCTGACTACGTTTTTGGTTCCCCGCCTTCTTCCCTATTGGCGACCGTCCTGCTCTGGCGCACTGCTCCACCAGACAGCCACCCCCTGGGCCTTGCTACAATTCCAGATCCCTGTATAGGGGTTAAGGGTCTCGGGGTTTCTCGGGGTGCTGTCCCTACTGCAGTCCAGATCAGCGGACGGATGTCACAGTCACATTTCCACTTAAAAATTGTTAGGCCTAAAATTGGGGTTTAAACATGAGGGCCCAGTTTGCTAATTCAAATCGTCTGTGATAAAACTGTGTTGCAGTGAGGAATCAGAAGGCCACATTTCCTCTTAAAAATCGTTAGGCCTAATATAGGGCTTCAGTCAGGTGGCCGTATTTGCTAATCAAAATCGTTTGGCAAAAAACTGTTGCAGTGAGGAATCAGAAGGCTACATTTCGTAATCAAAATCATTTAGTCTAATACTCTGATGCACGCACCAGCCCATATTTCATAATATAAATTTATTGTGCTAATAATGTGTTGCAGGCACCAGGCCTCATTTTCAGAATCCAAATTGTTTGGGATAATAGACTGGTGCAGGCACCAGGCCTCATTTCATAATTCAAATCATTTGGGATAATAGCCTGGGGCAGGCACCAGACCTCATTTCATAATCAAGATCTTTTGTGCTAATTCTGTGGTTTAGCCACTCTCTATCAGCCAATAAATACTGATTATTAATTTAGTGACAGGTGACTGACAGGTCTGGGCCTAGGATTGTGAAACTGCTGGTTAAAAGAGGGGAAGGGTACATACAACATGAGTGGAAAAAGCAAGGCTGTTGTGGAAGGGGGAATAGACTTGGTGCTTGATGTGTACATGGGTTAGGTGTTAATGTTAATGAAAGCTCAACTGAACAAACATCATTTCATCCTATCAAAAGACCAATGACAACATGGATGGGCTACTCGACTCCCTTTCTTGGCAGCTGCACAGCGGGACGCCTTGTAGATGAGGCTCATAATGAGCATGTGCTACAGTGGATGGTAAGCACTGCATCAAGTGACCTCTTCTTCTCTTCTTCCACCTTAACATCACACAAAGTCAGGGCTAGTTTTAGACAAAGTAGAGCCCTCGGCAAAAGTTTAAAGTGTGGCCATAAATGCTCACACATTGCACCATCGGACAGAAACATTTTGGTTGTATTTACATGCGCTGAGTTCAGGCTATTAAACGAGTGTGTTTGACAATATTGAAGTCGTTCGACACTTGTTCCTGAGTTTCTTTACACTGGCTGAGGAAGAATGATGTGGGCAGATATTTATTTTACTCATTTATATAGTGCCAGTAATTCCACAGCAGTATAATGCAGGTCCTATATATTACATATAGTATAATGCACTCCCCATTGTCCTTGATAGAGTATAATGCAGCCCCCTCAGAGTTTAATGCAGCTCCCCCTCAGAGTATTATGCAGCTCCCCCTCACAGTATACTGAAGCCCTCCTCACAGTATGCTGCAGCCCCCCTCACAGACAGTATAATGCAGCCCCCCACACAGTATAGTGCAGTCCCCCCACATGAAGTGACACAGTATAATGCAGCCCCAACACACATAGTACAGTATATTGCAGTCACAAACAGACACACTATAATGCAAACCCCCCCACACAGTGTAATGCAGTCCCCCACACATAGTATAATGCAGCCCTCCACATACAGTATAATGCAGCCCCCCTACAAACACAGTATAATGCAGGCCCCCACATGCAGTATAATGCAGCACCCACAAACATAGTATAATGCAGAGACACAGAGATACACAATAATGTGGCCCACACACACACACACAGTATAATGCAGCCCACACACATAATATAATGCAGAGACACATAGTGCACACATATACAGACACACACAATAGAATCATAGAATCGTAGAGTTGGAAGGGACCTCCTGGGCCATCTGGTCCAACCCCCTGCTCAAAGCAGGATTCGCTAAATCATCCCAGACAGATATCTGTCCAGCCTCTGTTTGAAGACTTCTATTGAATGAGAACTCACCATCTCTCGTGGCAGCCTGTTACACTCATTGATCACTCTGTCAAAAAGTTTTTTCTGATATCTAATCTGTGTCACCTCCCATTCAGTTTCATCCCATTGCTTCTAGTCTTTCCTTGTGCAAATGAGAATAAAGATGATCCTTCTGCAATGTGACAGCCCTTTAGATATTTGTAGACAGTTATTAAGTCTCCTCTCAGTCTTCTCTTTTGCAAGCTATACATTCCCAAATCCTGCAACCTTTCCTCATGAGACAGGGTTTGCAGACCAGACACCATTCTGGCCGCTCTTTTATGAACTTGCTCCAGTTTGTTGAGGTCTTTTTTAAAATGTGGCACCCAAAACTGGACACAGTATTCCATATGAGGTCTGACCAAAGAGGAGTAGAGGGAAATAATGACTTCACGTGATCTAGACTGAATGCTTCTGTTAACACATCCTAGAATTGCATTTGCCTTTTTTGCTGCTGCATCACACTGTTGACTCATATTCAGTTTGTGATCTATTAGTATACCCAAGTCTTTTTCACATGTGCTGTTGCTTAGCCCTATTCCTCTCATTCTGTATATGATGTTTTCATTTTTATTGCCCAGATGTAGTACTTTGCATTTTTCCCTGTTAAAAACCATTCTGGTAGTTGCTGCCCACTTCTCCAGTTTATTTATATCTTTTTGAATCTTCTCTCTCTGTTCTCTAGTATTAGCTATCCCTCATAGCTTTGTGTCATTAGCAAACTTAATCAGTTTACCCTCAATTCCTTCATCTAAATCATTGATAAAGATGTTGAACAATACAGGGCCCAGGACAGAGCCCTGTGGTACCCCACTTGAGACAATCTTCCAATTGGATGTGCAGCCATTTACGACCACTCTTTGGGTCCGATCACTAAGCCAGTTATGAATACACCTAACAGTTGCCTTGTCCATTCCATACTTAGTCATTTTTTCAATATGGATTGTGTGAGATACTTTGTCAAATGCTTTGCTGAAGTCAAGATATACTATATCTACAGCATTTCCCTGATCCACCCAATCAGTGATTCTGTCATAGAAGGAAATTAAGTTAGTCTGACATGACTTATTAGTTACAAACCCATGCTGTTCAATCACTTCATTCTTATCCAGGTACTGACATACATGTTGTTTAATAATTTGTTCAAAGATTTTTCCTGGTATAGAAGTCAGACTCACCGGCCTATAGTAGCCTGGGTCCACCTTCTTCCCCTTTTTGAAGATAGGAACAACATTTGCTCTTCTGTAGTCTTCTGGGACTTCTCCTGTTCTCCACGAATTTTCAAAGATTATGGAGAGCGGTTCAAAAATTTCTTCTGCTATCTCCTTCAGTACTCTGGGGTGTAATTCATCTGGACCTGGAGACTTGAATTAATTTAGGTTAGCTAAGTGTTTCCTCACTATATTTCTGTTTATAGTTATCTGTTATGAATGAGTCACCGAGGAGGAAAAACAAAAACAAGCTAAGCCCCAGAAAACCAGAGAGGTTGGTAACTAAGCGGATTGCAGATCCCTGATCCTATCCACACAACTAGCAGTAGCCGTGGAGCGTACCTACGATAATCCTAGACGCCTCGTCACAGCCAAAGAACTAAATAAGCCTAAAGCAAGAAAAGGGGAAATCTAAACTGCCCCAGAGGAGACCCCAAAGCAATAGACAGCCCCAAACATGTATTGTCGGTGAGACAAGGCGGATCAGGATGGGCCTGGTGAAAAGCACAAACCAATCTATCGGCATGAATGTCAGAGGCAGAGACCCAAGGATTGTCCTCCTGGCCATAACCTTTCCACTTGACCAAATACTGGAGTCTCCGTCTAGCCAGACGAGAATCCAGTATTTTCTCTACCTCATATTCCACATAACCTTCAACCAACACAGGGTCAGGAGGTGCCGCCATAGGAACCACTGGCTCAACAAACCTCTTCAACAGAGACTTATGAAACACGTTATGGATCTTAAACGTAACTGGAAGAGCCAATCGAAAAGTAACCGGGTTAAGAATCTCCAAAATCCTATAAGGCCCAATAAATCTTGGCTTGAACTTTGGAGATGCAACCTTCATAGAGATATTTTTTGACGACAACCAAACCATATCACCCACTTTAAACCGGGGACCAATGGTCCTATGCCGGTTGGAAAGCCGCTTGGCCTTTTCTTGAGAGAGGGACAACTTATCCACCACTTGGTCACAAATCTGCTGCATTCTCTCTACCACAGTGTCCACACCTGGGCAGGCTGAAGATTCCACTTGCCCTGAAGAAAATCGAAGATGAAACCCAAAGTTACAGAAAAAGGGCGACATCAATGTGGCAGAACTAGCTCTATTATTTAGGGCGAATTCGGCCAAGGGCAAAAATGAGACCCCATCATCCTGATCAGCAGAAATAAAACATCTCAAATAGGACTCCAAAGTCTGGTTTGTTCTCTCAGTCTGCCCATTGGTCTGTGGGTGAAACGCAGAGGAGAAGGATAACTGTATTCCCAGCTTGGAACAAAAGGCTTTCCAAAATCTGGAGACAAACTGGACTCCTCTGTCCGACACAATGTTCTCAGGAATCCCATGCAACCGAACCACCTGTTGTAAAAACAAGGGCACCAACTCTGAGGAAGATGACAGCTTTGGGAGTGGTACAAGATGGACCATCTTCAAAAATCCATCACAAATCACCCAGATAACAGTCATTCTCTGAGAGACAGGAAGATCAGAAATAAAATCCATTGAGATATGGGTCCATGGCCTCTTGGGCATCGGGAAGGGCGTCAACAACCCACTAGAACCAGAACAGGGTTTAGACCGGGAACGAGTCCCACAAGACTGCACAAAATTCCTGACATCACGAGATAAGGCGGGCCACCAAAAAGACCGACTCACCAAATCTCTGGTACCAAAAATACCTGGATGACCAGACAATGTGGAGCAATGAATTTCAGACATCACCCTCTTCCTCCACTCGTCAGAAACATACAATTTTCCCATAGGACAACGCTCAGGTTTGTCCTCCTGAAATTCTTCCAGGGCACGTCTCAAATCGGGCGAGATGGCAGAAAGAACTACCCCCTCACCTAGGATGGTAGTAGGTTTGGTCACAATAGGAGAATCAGCAAAGAAACTCCTAGAAAGGGCATCTGCCTTAACATTCTTAGTGCCCAGAAGAAAGGAGACCACAAAATCAAAACGCGTGAAAAACAAGGCCCACATAGCCTGTCTAGGATTCAAGTGTTTCGCCGACTCCAGGTAAATCAAATTCTTGTGGTCAGTGAGGACCACAACTTGATGTCTAGCTCCCTCCAACCAATGTCTCCACTCCTCGAAAGCCCACTTCATGGTCAACAATTCCCGATTCCCCACATCATAGTTGCGTTCAGATGGGGAGAACTTTCGGGAAAAGAAGGCACAGGGATTCATTTTAGAAGTCACCGGATCTTTTTGGGGCTAAACAGCTCCTGCACCAATCTCCGAAGCATCTACCTCTACCTGAAATGAAAGTGAGGCATCAGGTTGCCGTAAAACCGGAGCAGAAGTGAACCTCCGCTTCAGCTCCTGAAATGCCAAAACAGCCTGTGGAGACCAAATCAGCAAAACAGCGCCCTTCTTGGTCAGATCAGTCAGTGGTTTGGCAATACCAGAAAAATTAGCTATAAATTTACGATAAAAATTAGCAAAACCCAAAATACTTCTGGAGAGCCTTCAAAGAAGTGGGCCAAACCCAATCATAAATGGCCTGCAATTTGGCTGGCCGGCCGGGTCCATTTCAATAGTTGACGGAGACAAAATAAATCCCAAAAATGAAATCCTCTGTACACCAAAAAAGGCATTTCGATCCCTTAACATACAGGGAATTCTCCCTCAAAATCCGGAAAACAGTCCGAACATGTTCCACATGAGAATCCCAATCACTGGAAAAGATCAGAATATCATCCAAATAGATGATCAAAAACTTATCCACAAAGTCCCGGAAAATATCATTCATGAAGGATTGGAAGACAGAAGGGGCATTAGTGAGCCCAAAAGGCATCACCAGGTACTCAAAATGTCCCTCCGGAGTATTTAACGCTGTCTTCCATTCATCTCCATGCTTGATGCGATTAAGATTATACGCCATCCTGAGTTCAAGCTTGGGAAACCAGCAGGCACCTTTAACTCTGGAGAATAAATCAGAAATCAGGGGTAACGGATACTGATATTTAACCGTAATCTTGTTAAGGGAACGATAGTCAATACAAGGCCTTAATGAACCATCTTTCTTAGCCACGAAAAAAAACCCAGCACCTAAGGGTGAAGAAGATGGTCTAATATGACCCTTCTCCAACGACTCCTTAATATAAGATCGCATAGCCTCATGTTCAGGTATAGATAAGTTGAAAAGCCGACCCTTGGGTAATTTACACCCAGGCCTCAACTCAATTGCACAGTCATAACTCCCATGAGGAGGCAGGGACGCAGACTTACTCTCACTAAATACATCATAAAAATCAGCCAAATAGTCAGGAACATCATGAGACTGGGGAGAGGTGGAGAAAACAGGAGTGTCACCAAGAGCACACCGACAGCCCCAACTCACCACAGACACAGATTTCCAATCCAAAACTGGATTATGGATTTGCAACCAGGGGAAACCCAGAACAATAGTATCATGCAAATTATGCAGTACCAAAAATCTACAATTTTCTTGGTGGTCTGGGGCGACCCGCATTATCACCTGGGTCCAAAACTGAGGTTTATTCTCCGCCAAAGGAGTAGCATCAATACCCCTCAAAGGAATAGACGTCCGCAGAGGTATCATTGGAAAACCACAACGTTTAGCAAAATCCAAATCCATCAGATTCAAAACCGCTCCTGAATCCACAAAAGCCTTGGTGGAAAATGTGGATAAGGAGCAGATCAGAGTAATTGCCAAAAGAAACTTAGGTTGTTCGCCACCCACAGCAAATGTGTGTGCAAAACGTTTCTCTCGTTTAGGGCAGACAGAAATAATATGAGAGGCATCTCCACTGAAAAAACACAGCTTATTGCACCTTCTATACTCCTGATGTTGCACCCTAGACAAAACTCAATCACATTGCATAGGTTCAGACATTTGTTGAAAAGATGGTAACACCTCTCGTGTAGTTTTACGTTCACGTAAACGCCGATCAACTTGAATGGCTAATGACATAGAATCGTCAAGACCAGAGGAAACAGGAAATCCCACCATAATATCTTTTACGGTTTCTGATAAACCCTTGCGAAAGAGAGCTGCCAAGGCACCATCATTCCATGTAGTAAGGACCACCCACTTTCAGAATTTTTGACAGTATAACTCTGCAGAATCCTGACCCTGGTTCAATGCCAATAGGGCTTTCTCAGCTTGATCAATAGCATTAGGTTCATCATACAACAACCCCAAGGCTTGAAAAAATGCATCCACATTAGTCAGAATAGGATTTTCAGGTGTCAAAGAAAATACCCAATCCTGGGGATTGCCGCCAGCAAGGAGATGACAATTTTAACCTGCTGCGCAGACCTCCCCGATGAGTTAGGCTTCAAGGCAAGAAATAATTTACAATTATTCTTAATATTCAAAAATTTAGACCGATCCCCAGAAAACACATCAGGAGTAGGGATTTTTGGTTCAGCAGCATGTGATTGAGCGAGATAGGTGGAAATTCCCCACACTTCAGCAGCGAGCTGCTCCACACGATCAGACAATTGCTTAATCCCCATTAAGGAAAAAATCCTCCTACGGCCCCAGAGAAAAAGAGGAAAAAATACATATAAAAAAAAAAAATGTTGACTTTTTTTTTACAATTTTTTTTCCTGCTTTTGAGTACCCTCGAATCTGTGGTATGGCTGGTGATTCTGTTATGAATGAGTCACCGAGGAGGAAAAACAAAAACAAGCTAAGCCCCAGAAAACCAGAGAGGTTGGTAAGTAAGCGGATTGCAGACCCCTGATCCTATCCACACAACTAGCAGTAGCCGTGGAGCGTACCTATGATGATCTTAGACACCTCATCACAACCGGAGAACTAAATAAGCCTAAAGCAAGAAAAGGGGAACTCTAAACTGCCCCAGAGCAGACCCCAAAGCAATAGACAGCCCCCAAACATGTATTGTCGGTGAGACAAGATGAAAACACAAACACAGATAGAAAAATAGGCTGAGCAAATGATGGGGCCCACACTAACTAGAAAGGACAGGAAAGGAAAGATGCTGTCTGCAATCATGCACAAAACCCTGCCAAAAAATGTCCAACACTTTCTGATAACAAAAACTCTGAAGTCGCTAGACTTCAATTCCCTATATCAGCACTTTGGCATATTCTGAAGACAGAGCAAAAAGAGACCAATCTAATCAGGGACAAAAAGCAAACTGGCATAAACAGAGACATAAGAATGGAAATTCAGCACAGCCCCAGCAGGGGCTGGCTGACCACAAAAACTGAGTAAACCATACCAAATCTCATGTAAAAAATAGCAGAGCACACTTAGCTTGAGAAGGCAGGAACAGAACTGGAAACAAGAACCTCAGGGCAGGAGAAAATCACCAGCACAAAATTAGGGAGTCGACTGTCTTAAATCCAGTCAGAGACTCCTGATGTCCACTCACAGTCCTCCTCCTCAGGTGGCAGGTCTCTGCCATTTAGATCAGCTTCATTACCTGCTGTCACCACCAGAGGAAGCCCGGATGGAGAACTCACGACTAGAGTTGAGCGAAACGGGTCGAAAAATTTCAAAAGTCGCCTACTTTTGGCAAAGTCGGGTTTCATGAAACGAAACCCGACCCTAGGATGAGGTCGGCCACGAGGTCGGCGACTTACGCGCCAAAGTCGCGTTTCAAAAGTTTGTTTTGCGCTCTTTTTCAGCCAATCAGGATCCACGGACACTGTGGGCAACGTGATGACATAGGCAGGGGTCACCACCATCTTTCAGAAGGGCATGCAAGTGATTGGCTTGCTTTGGTGGGCGTCACAGGGGGTATAAAAGGGCGTGCACGCCGACCGCCATCTTACTTCTGCCGATCTCAGTATAGGGAGAGGTTGCTGCTGATTCTCTAGGGAGAGCGTTAGGCAGGGAAGAAGACAAAAAAACTGCTTCTGCTGCTAGCGATTTGGCCTACACAACACACCAGTCACTGTGTGTGCAGTGCAAGGGGAGGCTATATAGTGGTGTATCAGTGGTGTTGGTTGTTGGGCTGCCTTCTAAGGCTTCCTGACATTCCTGCATTGCTGTTTACCCACTGCTCCGCAAACTGCTTTTTTAACCTCTTCACGACCGCCCACAGTAGATAAACGTTGGCGCTTGCTGGGCTTTGAGCAGCGCCGACGTTTATCTACTGTCGGCGGTTTTGTGCCCCCCGGGACCCCCTCATGCCTTATAACGCGGGGATCCCGGTGCACAATGCATGCTGGGACCCCCGACGTCATCGAGACCTGATTGGTTCAGGTCCTGATGACGTCGCGTCACAGCAGCCAATGAGAGAGCTCGCTGGGAAAGCTGCTTGTTTCCCGGCGATCTCCCTCATTATAACGCGACTTCTCCTCTGAGCTCATGCTGACAGATGAGCAGAGGTGAAGCAGCGTTACAGTGTGACTAGATCGCTGCCTGGCACAGCTGATCGCTGCCTGGCACAGCTGTGTCAGGCAGCGATCTTGTCACACAGTAACGCTGCTTCACCTCTGCTCATCTGTCAGTGTTGGATCAGAGGAGAAGTGGCGTTACTATGTGCCGGGCAGCGATCTTGTCACATAGTAACGCTGCTTCTCCTCTGATCATCTGCCAGTGTGAGATCAGAGGAGAAGTGGCGTTACTATGAGTCAAAAATACAAAAAATAAAAAACACAAAAATAAAAAAAAAGTAAAGAAAAAAAAAGCAGGTAGGCAGGCTAGAGGCTAGGTCTAGGGTTAGGTCTAGGGTTAGGTCTAGGGTTAGGGCTAGGGTTAGGGCTAGAGTTAGGGGTGTGTTGGGGTTAGGGTTGGAATTCGAATTGGGGGTTTCCACTGTTTAGGTACATCAGGGGCTCTGTAAATGCAATATGACGCCCGCAGACCATTCCATCAAAGTCTGCATTCCCGAACGTCACTACTTCCCTTCCGAGCCCCACCGTGTGCCCAAACAGTGGTCCCCCCCCCACATGTGGGGTACCAGCGTACTCAGGACAAATTGGACAACAACTCTTAGGGTCCAATTTCTCCTGTTACCCTTGTGAAAATAAAAATTGGGAGCTAAAAGATCATTTTTGTGGAAAAAAAATGATTTTTTTATTTTCACGGCTCTACATTATAAACTTTAGTGAAACACTTGGGGGTTCAAAGTGCTCACCACACATCTAGATAAGTTCCTTGGGGGGGTCTAGTTTCCAAAAAGGGGTCACTTGTGGAGGATTTCCACTGTTTAGGCACATCAGGGGCTCTGCAAACGCGACATGACACCCGCAGAACATTCCATCAAAGTCTGCATTCCAAAACGTCACTACTTCCCTTCCGATCCCCACCGTGTGCCCAAACAGTAGTTTTCTTCCACATATGGGGTACCAGTGTACTCAGGACAAATTGGACAACAACTTTTGGGGTCCAATTTCTCCTGTTACCCTTGTGAAAATAAAAATTTGGGGGCTAAAAGATCATGTTTGTGGAACAAAAATGATTTTTTATTTTCATGGCTCTACGTTATAAACTTCTGTGAAGCACTTGGGGGTTCAAAGTGCTCACGACACATCTAGATAAGTTCTTTAAGGGGTCTAGTTTCCAAAATGGGGTCACTTGTGGGGGTTTCCACTGTTTAGGCACATTAGGGGCTCTCCAAATGCGACATGGCGTCCTATCTCAATTCCAGCCAATTCTGCATTGAAAAAGTCAAACGGCACTCCTTCCTTTCTGAGCTCTGCCGTGTGCTCAAACAGTGGTTTAGCCCCACATACGGGGTATCGGCGTATTTGGGAGAAATTGCACAAAAAATTTTGTGGTTCATTTTCTGTTTTTACACTTGTGAAAATAAAAAAAATGGTTCTGAAGTAAAATGTTTGTGAAAAAAAGTTAAATGTTTATTTTTTCCTTCCACATTCCATTCATTCATGTGAAACACCTGAAGGGTTAATAAACTTCTTGAATGTGGTTTTGAGTACATTGAGAGGTGCAGTTTTTAGAATGGTGTCACTTTTGGGTATTTTCTGTCATATTGACCCCCCAAACTCACTTCAAATGTGAGGTGGTCCCTAAAAAAAATGGTGTTGTAAATTTTGTTGTAAAAATGAGAAATTGCTGGTCAACTTTTAACCCTTATAACTTACTAAAAAAAAAAAATTATGTTTCCAAAATTGTGCAGATGTAAAGTAGACATGTGGGAAATGTTATTTATTAACTATTTTGTGCAATATCACTCTCTGATTTAAAGGGCATAAAAATTAAAAGTTTGAAAATTGCAAAATTTTCAAAATTTTTGCCAAATTTCGATTTTTTTAACATATAAGCGCAGTTCATATCTAAGAAATTTTACCACTATCCTGAAGTACAATATGTCATGAGAAAACAATGTCAGAATCAGCAGGATCCGTTGAAGCGTTCTAGAGTTATGGCCTCATAAAGTGACACTGGTCAGAATTGAAAAAATTGGCCTGGTCACGAAGGCAAAAACAGGCTCAGGCGCGAAAGGGTTAAAAGCAATCCCAATTTTTTTTTTTTGTCCTGCTGAGAAGAAAAAAAAACTGCTTCTGCTGCTAGCAATTTGGCCTGCACAACACACCAGTCACTGTGTGTGCAGTGCAAGGGGAGGCTATATTGTGGTGTATCAGTGGTGTTGGTTGTTGGGCTGCCTTTTAAGGCTTCCTGACAGGTTGGCATTGCTGTTTACCCACTGCTCTGCAAACTGCTTTTTTAAAAGCAATCCAATCTCCCTTATCCTCTAGTCACTTTTGTCACAGCTGTGCCATCGAGCCTGTGACATAGCGCTCAGATATCAGTGGGCCTCACACAATCCAAAAGTGTCCAGTGTCCAAAAGTGTGTGCAGAGATTCAAAATCTCCCTTATCCTCTAGTCACTTTGGTCACAGCTGTGCCATCGAGCCTGTCACATAGCGCTCAGATATTCATTGGGCCTCACACAATCCAAAAGTGTCCAGTGTCTAAAAGTGTGTGCAGAGATTCAAAATCTCCCTTATCCTCTAGTCACTTTGGTCACAGCTGTGCCATCGAGTCTGTCACATAGCGCTCAGATATTCATTGGGCCTCACACAATCCAAAAGTGTCCAGTGTCCAAAAGTGTGTGCAGAGATTGAAAATCTCCCTTATCCTCTAGTCACTTTGGTCACAGCTGTGCCATCGAGCCTGTCACATAGCGCTCAGATATTCATTGGGCCTCACACAATCCAAAAGTGTCCAGTGTCCAAAAGTGTGTGCAGAGATTCAAAATCTCCCTTATCCTCTAGTCACTTTGGTCACAGCTGTGCCATCGAGCCTGTCACATAGCGCTCAGATATTCATTGGGCCTCACACAATCCAAAAGTGTCCAGTGTCCAAAAGTGTGTGCAGAGATTCAAAATCTCCCTTATCCTCTAGTCACTTTGGTCACAGCTGTGCCATCGAGCCTGTCACATAGCGCTCAGATATTCATTGGGCCTCACACAATCCAAAAGTGTCCAGTGTCCACAAGTGTCTGCAGAAATTCAAAATCTCCCCTGTCCTATAGACACCTTGTACCTTGTTTTACATTACTATATAGTTTGTTGGATTTTGTCTACATTTCTACCAAAAATGAGGAAGGCTGGTGGAAGAGGCCGTGGAATTGGGCGGGGGTTGGCAGCTGGTAATGATGGTGTTGGTGGTGGATCTGATGGTAGTGGCAAGAGCAAAATAGGACCGAATGCAGGAGGTGTTGAGCCTGCGTCATCGTCTGGCTACATAAGGCCTCGAACGCTTAGTTTTCTAGGAGTTGGCAAACCGCTTTTAAAGCCAGAGCATCAGGAAAAAGTTTTGTCTTACATTGCTGACTCAGCCTCCAGCTCTATCGCCTCCTCTTCTTCAGTTGTAAAAAGTAAAAGCACTGAGTCGTCATTGGAGGCTTATGTTCATGAACCACACCTTTCCTTGTGTCCTTCACCCCAACCAAGATTGAAGGATGACGCTGGCCATACTACTGATTACTCCATGGAGCTGTTTTCACATACCATGCCTGGATTATCAAGTCAAATGGTGAATTACCCAGGCCAAGATGAATCTGACATGGAGTGCACTGATGCACAGCCACTGATGGATGATTCTGCTGGTACATTCACTCAGAGCACTACATTGTCCTCGCTGTGTACAGAGCCAGATTCTGACCCTGATTAGACTCAGGTGTCCCTTCCCACACACTATACCACCATACACGGTGACACAGAGGAAGGTGCACATGACATAGAAGAGGAGGTGATGGATGACCCAGTTGTTGACCCAGATTGGCATCCATTGGGGGAAGAGGGTGCTGCTTCCAATAGCTCAGATGAGGAGCATCCACAGCAGACATCGACATCGCAACAGCTGTTATCTGGCAGGCCCGGAGCACTCCTAAGACAGGTTCCAAACATCAAAAGAGTTGCTGGACAGCTTGTCCAGAGGGTCAAAAGATCACAGCGTGCTAGGCCGCAAAATGTCTGCCAAAGTAGGAAGAGTGCAGTGTGGCACTTTTTTGAACAAAATCCTCATGATCAGGCCAAGGTTATCTGTAAGAAGTGCGCAAAGACCTTTAGCCGAGGGAAAAATCTGAAAAATTTGAATACCAGTTGCATGCTTAGACATTTAACCAGCATGCACTTGCAAGCGTGGACACAACACCAAACCTCAAGTGCCACATGTGCAACTGATCACAACGAAGGTGGTCAGCAACGCTACATTGTTTCCCCCACTGTAAGCCCACCGGTTAGCACAGCAGCAAATGTTGAGGTGTCGTAGCAAGGCCACGGCAGTCAGGGAATCCCACTGTTATATCAACAAAAGACTGATTCTAGGCCATCAGAAAGAACACCAACTCCATCACCATCATCAACCCTCTCTCAGTCCGCCCTGTCCACCGCTACTTCCACCATATGCAGCTCTCTTGTCCCGCTCACCCTCCCAGACACTATGAGTAGGTCAAGAAAGTACTCAGTCTCTCATCCGCGTACACTGGGTTTGAACGCCCACATTGCCAAACTAATCTCGTTTGAGATGATGCCCTTTCAGTTGGTGGAAAGCACAGCTTTCCGCGAACTCATGGCCTATGCAGTACCACGCTATGACCTACCCAGTCGCCACTTCTTCTCTCGCAAAGCCATCCCAGCCCTCCACCATCATGTGAAAGACCGCATTGTCCATGCACTCAAGCAGTCAGTGAGCGGAAAGGTGCACCTCACAACTGATGCATGGTCCAGTCGGCATGGCCAGGGCTGTTACGTGTCCATCTCTGCGCACTGGGTTAATGTGGTGGATGCAGGGTCCACAGGGGACAGCGGTGGTGGGACAGTGCTGCCTAGCCCACGGTATAGGAAACAGTTGGCTGTAGGCGTTCGACCCTCCTCCTCCTCCTCCAGAAGCGAAAGCTCGTCCACAGAACGCAGTCGTACGAGAACTCCATCTGCAGCTGCCACTGTTGCACACGATGTGTCCCCCTATCGAGCAGCTAGTGGAAAGCGTCAGCAGGCTGTGTTGCAGATGATGTGTTTGGGCAACAGACACACCGCCGAGGTGCTGGCCGAGTACTTGAAGCGACAAACTGAGTCATGGCTGGGCAGTGTACATCTTGAGGCAGGCAAGGTAGTTAGTGATAACGGCCGTAATTTTGTGGCAGTCATAGCCCTTTCAAAACTCAGCCATATACCTTGCTTGGCTCACACCTTGAACCTGGTGGTGCAGTGCTTCCTCAAAAATTATCCGGAGTTAACAGCCCTGCTCCAGAAGGTGCGAAGACTGTGCGTGCACATCCGCCGGTCGCCTGTACACTCCGTTCGTATGCAGAAGCTGCAGCGATTGCTCCACCTTCCCAACCACCGCCTCATTATCGACATTGCAACAAGGTGGAACTCCACCCTGCACATGGTGGAGCGGCTGTGCGAGCAGAGGCAGGCCATAATGCATTTGTGGGAGGATACACGGCCAGGCACTTTGAGAGCAGACATGGAGTTGACAGGTGTGCAGTGGTCGAAGCTGAAAGACCTCTGTAAAGTCCTTCAGTGTTTTGAGGAATGCACACAGCTGGTAAGCGCAGACGACGCCATCCTAAGCATGAGCATCCCACTTATGCGTCTGCTCATGCAAACTTTGACGCACCTTAAGGAGCAGGCGTCTGCAGCCAATGTTGATGAGGAGGAAGAGGAGGAGGGAATCCTTGATGACATTCAGCCATTGTCTGCTCAGGGACCTCTCCTGGACGAGGTGGAGGAAGAAGAGGAGGAGGAGGATGATGGGGATGATTACTTAGGGGAGGAGGATGCATCTCGTGGGGCAAGTGAAAATGTTGGCGTGGCAAGGTCTGGTACAGGGTTTGTGCGTGACTGGAGGGATGTGGATTTGCCAGAAAGTGCTCCTCCAACCAGCACTTGCAGTGCATCATTGACACCGGGAACATTGGCCCACATGTCAGATTATGCCTTGCAGATCCTAAAAAGGGACCCACGCATTGCCAAAATGATGAACGATGACGACTACTGGTTGGCCAGCATCCTGGATCCACGCTATAAAGGCAAATTACAAAACATCATGCCACAGGAGAACCTTGACCTAATATTGGCTAATAAACAACTTCTCTGGTAAATCGGTTGCTTGAGGCATTCCCAGCACACAGCAGCGGTGATGGTTCTCACACGAGCCGTACGGGCCGGGGGCAGCTTGGCAGAGATGTTCGTGGTGCACACAGCAGAAGTGGCGTTGGAGACAGGGGTTTCATGACAATGTTGTGGACTGATTTTTCAAGTACCGCTCACACAACTGGTAATACTGCATCGATGGAAAGTGACAGGAGACAGCAGTTGTCAACTATGGTTACAAACTACTTTTCCTCCCATATCGATGTTCTCCCACACAGGTCATTCCCCTTTGACTATTGGGCCGCTAAACTGGACACCTGGCCTGAATTGGCACAATATGCCTTACAGGAGTTCGCTTGCCCAGCTGCAAGTGTGCTATCGGAAAGAGTCTTCAGTGCAGCTGGATCAATCCTGACAGAAAAAAGGACCCGTCTATCAACCCAAAATGTGGATGATCTAACCTTCATTAAAATGAACCACGCATGGGTTTCCAAGGATTTTGTCCCACCTTCCTCTGATGACACATAGGGTGACAGAAAAATGGCTTGCTTTGGTCCACCTCTTCCTGGGACTTGACCTATTTCACCTTTTGCATCAGCTGAATGTCCAACATCAACATATGCCACTTTCTAAAACTCCCTAACTGTGCTGCCTCCCCCCCCCCATGGCCGGGGTCATGACACCGTGCGAGTGCCGTTGCCCTGGACAGGTGGGTAGGCCAACTCTTGGGCGCGGGCACTGGTACAGGGTCCTTCATAGTGCAATCAAGTGTCTCTGACGGTGGTGGTGCACACCCGCCGTCAGACACACCACCGTACTATGAGGGGCCCAGTGCCAGTACCGACGCCCACGAGTGGGCCCCCCTTGCTTGGGCAGGGCCCCAGCATTTGCAATCTTTACCTCTCCCTGCTCCTCCGCTGTGTAGTCTGGGCCGTCAAATCCATACTGTGCCTGACACCGTCTGAGCCTGCCTCCTGATGTATAGACATATATTTTGAATGTGTACGCTATCCATACATGTTATCTGGGGATACGGTACCCTTTCTAACCTTTGTGCAATCACGTGCAATCCATACTGGGCCTAACACCGTCTGAGCCTGCCTCCTGAGACATATATTTTGAATGTGTACGCTATCCATACATGTTATCCGGGGATACGGTACCCTTTCTAACCTTTGTGCAATCACGTGCAATCCATACTGGGCCTAACACCGTCTGAGCCTGCCTCCTGAGACATATATTTTGAATGTGTACGCTATCCATACATGTTATCCGGGGAAACGGTACCCTTTCTAACCTTTGTGCAATCACGTGCAATCCATACTGGGCCTAACACCGTCTGAGCCTGCCTCCTGAGACATATATTTTGAATGTGTACGCTATCCATACATGTTATCCGGGGATACGGTACCCTTTCTAACCTTTGTGCAATCACGTGCAATCCATACTGGGCCTAACACCGTCTGAGCCTGCCTCCTGAGACATATATTTTGAATGTGTACGCTATCCATACATGTTATCCGGGGAAACGGTACCCTTTCTAACCTTTGTGCAATCACGTGCAATCCATACTGGGCCTAACACCGTCTGAGCCTGCCTCCTGATGTATAGACATATATTTTGAATGTGTACGCTATCCATACATGTTATCCGGGGATACGGTACCCTTTCTAACCTTTGTGCAATCACATGCAATCCATACTGGGCCTAACACCGTCTGAGCCTGCCTCCTGAGACATATTTTGAATGTGTACGCTATCCATACATGTTATCCGGGGATACGGTACCCTTTCTAACCTTTGTGCAATCACGTGCAATCCATACTGGACATAACACCGTCTGAGCCTGCCTCCTGAGACATATATTTTGAATGTGTACGCTATCCATACATGTTATCCGGGGAAACGGTACCCTTTCTAACCTTTGTGCAATCACGTGCAATCCATACTGGGCCTAACACCGTCTGAGCCTGCCTCCTGATGTATAGACATATATTTTGAATGTGTACGCTATCCATACATGTTATCTGGGGATACGGTACCCTTTCTCACCTTTGTGCAATCACGTGTAATCCATACTGGGCGTGAGAACGGCTGGCGAGCTGTTAAGCAAGCTACAGCACCTGTGGTTTGCACACGTAAGTTTTTCATTTTTTCAGGAATGACGGTGTTAGGCCTAATTCCGGAACTGCGGTTGACCTGCACTTACTGGGAAATCATTGTTCGCGGGTAATAATTGTAATCAGTGATCCCCATCACTAACGTTGTTCAGCGGGTTATCTGCACCTGTAAGCGACAAACGCTGGCCTTTTCAGTGTAGCGCACATGCAGCCACGGACATGTAAGGGCATGATACACCAGTTATTGGCCAATCTCATGTGCCAGAGCCTCACGTGTCCCTCTAGTAAGCCGGACTCGGACCGCGGGGCATGACGGAGTCTCGTTCGTTAACGGAATTAAGCTTGCAATGTGTGCATCTGTTCTGTAGCTGGCATGGTTGAGGTTTCCCAGGTGGAGTCGAATTTAACCGTAGGCTCCACTCCTGGTGGTGCCCTTCTGGACATTCCTTTAAGGTTCAGCTTTGCAACCATACTGCCCACATAAAACAAACACTTTGCCTTCATGAACGCTGTTTGGAGGGTCATGACTCGTGGGAATAACGCCGCCCAATCAGTTAACCTGCTAGAGAGATCCTTTGTTGCTCCCAAGCATGACATCACACTCCCTAGGAAGAAGGTAATGCCACTGTGGCGACCGTACTCCTGGGGGCGACACAAGTGCACTGATGCCCAGCCACTGCTCGATGAATCTGCTGGTACATTGACCCAGACCACTACATTCCCCTCGCACGCTACACGACCTGAATCTGACCCTGATGAAACTCAGGTTACCCTTCCCATATACAGTTCCATCTTACACGGTGACAAATAGGAAGCTGCAGATGAAAGTGCAGGTTCGGCCCACCCGCCATCAGACACACCACCGTACTATCAGGGGCCCTGTGCCAGTGCCGTCGCCATCGAGTGGGCCCCCCCTGCTTGCCCAGGATCACAGCACTTGCAAAGTTGAAATTCTGTGCAGTGAGATGGAAGATGGGGACGACGAGGAATCCAGACAAGTACAGGGATTCCCTAGCGAGGAGACTTATTTGATTGTTTTCAATGTTGGGACAGCAATTTTTGGGGAGCACTATACTCTGGAGAATGATAGATGGGGCCCACCATACACTGGAACATTCCAAAGGTGGACATCAGACACTGGAGCAGCATTTACAGGGCCCATTATACACTAGAGCATTAGAAATGGGGCCCATTATGTTTGGAGCATTATTTGGGCCCATAAGACAGTGGAGCTTCATCCATGGGGACCAACATATACTGTAGCATTATGTGGAGCTCATCATATACTGTTTCAAACATTATATGGGACCAATGATTCTGTATGGAGAAATAGATGGGCCTCGTCATGAGATGTAAAAAGTGAGGTATTTTTCATTGTACTATACCGCTATTTCTCTGCCGTATCGGAGCATGATGAGTTGTGGTATGTGTTAAAGGGGCGCTCTTTCGCCCAGGGCACATGAAAACCTGCAGCCAGCCCTCCCCCCCCACAACTTTAGCCAAATAACCCCCATTTTTCAGTGCATAACTTGTATTATGAAGTTAATTAAGGTTGACAAGCTTAAGTAAGAAGAATTGATGCTTTTGGCATTCAAATGGGCACTGAAGGTGTGTTTCCTGTCCTCCTCTCACTGCCGACTTTTATTCCCCATTGACTTACATTGGGTTTCGTGTTTCGGGACGACCCCGACTTTTCCCTATAATCGGACGATCTTGCTCGACCCGACTTTTGGAAAAGTCGGGTTTCACGAAACGAAACGCGACCCTAAAAAACCAAAAGTCGCTCAACTCTACTCACGACTCCTCTGTCAACACAGCCATCTCCACCACCCTCACCAGAAGCCAGAGGTAAACCAGAAAATGAGTTCACAACAGTTATCCCGGATTCTTCTATTCCCTTAATAGGACAGTGAAGAATAGTTGATGTTACATTTCCTTTCTGAGAGAAAACAGATGCAAAATAGGAATTTAAAAGTTTGGCCTTCTCAACATCCTGTCTTACCATTTCATCATTTTCATCCTGTAGAAATCTTATAGCATCTTTGACTTTTCTTTTACTTTTGACATATCCCCAAAATCCTTTAATATTGCTTTTGACATCTCTTGCAAGCCTCAATTCATTGTCAGCTTTAATAATCTGATTTGTGCCCTGCAGGTTCTGCAGACAGCATTATATTCTTCTTTAGATATGCCTCCCTCTTTCCATTTTATAAACATTTCTTTCTTCCTTTTTAGCATGTGCTTAAGTTCTGTGTTCATCCTGGTTTCCTTAAATGCTTCCTATTCTTCCCTCTTTTCGGAATTGTTAACGATTGTGCTTTGAGAATTTCATTTTTCAAGATTTCCCATCCTTCCTGGACATTTTTGTTCTTAAGGATACCCAGCCATTGGATCCCTCCAATTCTCTTTCTGAATCCCTTAAAAGCTGCCTTTCTGAAATCTAACCTTGACGTCTGAGTCTTCACAGGTCTTCCTCCTCTAGTTATCCAAAATTCTAAAATAGCATGGTCGCTACCTCCTAGGGTCCCAGCCACTTTTACCTCCTCAACCATTTCCTCCCTGTTTATAAGGATTAGATCCAAGGTAGCAGTTTTCTCCCCTACCTTTTGGAAGATAAAGTTGTCAGCAAGAGAGGATAAGAATTTCCTTGACCTGTTAGTTTGCCTGAGAGAGATTCCCAACAAATGTCAGGATAGTTGTCATGGGAGATTTCAACTATGTCATATTTTTTGGAGAACTCGGCCATTTGATGCATAAAGAGTTCATCCATATCTTCAGCTTGCACAGGCGGCCTGTAGTAAATGCCTACAATGGTGTCCTTTCCATTGTTCTGTCCTTGTATTCTTACCCAAACAGTTTCCACAGAACACCCAGTCTCTGAAGCTTCAATCTCTGTGCAGATATACGCATTTCTAACATACAATGCGACACCTCCTCCTCATTTATCAAGTCTGTTTCTTGCAAATAAGTTGTATCCTTCTAGCCTTGTATTCCAATCATGTGTATTGTCCCACCAAGTTTCAGTGATTCCAATGACATCATAATTCTTCTCCTGTGTTAGTAGTTCCAGTTCTCCTTGTTTGTTGCCCATGCTTTGTGCATTAGTATAGAAACATTTTAGTTTGTGATTGGTTTCTCTTTCTCCAATATTTTTATTATTTAGATTCTCACCTCTCCTCCTTGTTCCCCATGGTGCTTTAGGCTCTGCTCTCATCTCAGCAGCTCCACTGCTGGCACATCATAGCGCATGATGATGTGACAACATCGTGCGCCTGCTGAGTCACAATTAGAGTGGGAGTGACAGGAGAAGGAACATCATCCGACACTCTCCTCCATCACTGCTTTCAACTGTATTGGCTTCTATGATTCCGATACATTGAATGCGCGATGGGGGCTGTGGCGCTGGGTCCCTCTTATGGAGGAGGGGGGCCCTAGGCAGCTGCCTGGTCTGCCTGCCCCTAGGTCCAGCCCTGCACACAGTACAATCCTCAGAGGTGGCACCCTAATCACCTTTGTTTCCTCCCGCTCAACAAATTTCCAAATGCCAAATTGATTGTGGGGTACCTTAGATTGGCAGTTCTGCAGAGCTGTTCGCACATTCGATTCCATGGCCATCAGAGGTCTGCTCTGTGATCCAGAAAAGGAAAGCATCTGCACCAATGCCCCAAATTTTTTCATGTTGGATGCAGGATTGGATGAAGTAGGGTCAGGGAAAAATACAGATCCTCGTCACCAGACATTAACCACCCGGGGTGGAGGTGATCCTGATGAGACTCATATACCAGAGGCGCACGCGGACAGTACTGTGGTGTCAGGACAGGAAGAGGAGGAGGGTGTCTCTCAGGCTGAAGAGTGTGAGCAGCCCCACTCCATGGCAACCTCATATACGTGCCTTACATGCCATCAGAAGCATCCTGGCACGCATAGGTTTTTTTCAGGGAACAGGTGATGTTTTTGGCAACATGCTGGTGTAGCACAGGCACAGCTTTCTTAGAGACGTAATGGAGACAGGGCATTTGTACTGGGGACGGCGATTGCCATCAGCTTTCTGAAACCATGTGTATCCACCAGGCAGAAAGGCAGCATTTCTGTGGCCAACAGATTGGAGATGGTGGAGTACACTTCGCCATGTGTAGGAGGAATCATTCTTTTACATGCCCAAAATTGTGGTACCGAGTGCTAGCTGCTATGCTGAGAAAGGGCAGAGTACGGAGAACAGGACAAACTGCTGGACTGTGAGTGAGATGCAGACGGAGATGATATGGCGAATTGAGAAAGATGTGTTGTGCTATATGACACAAAAGCAACACTCATGTCTACTTCCAAAACAGCTGATTGGCTCTCACTGCGCTTGTGGTGGGTAGATAATTGTAGTTTCTACAGAGTAAAACCTGTGTGAGAAGACTTGGAATGGTGACAGAGGAGGAAGAAGGAGCATATGGGATTGATGGAATGGCCAGTGGTTGGTGAGGCCCACTAGTTCGCAGAGAGATTCCCACACCAAGGCATGTTGATGTTGCATGTGCCGGTTTATGCATGTAGATGTCAAATTATCGCAATTTTTGGCTCTAGTGAGCTTTTTTTTTGCAAATTTGGCAGATAACATGTCTTGGATCAACCTTTGCAGCCTCAAAAAAGGCCCAGGTTAGGCAACCCTTACCAATCTTGTGAACTGCACACTCGTGACCAGTGCTGGCCACAACCAGAGCTGTGGCTGAGAATGATTGTGGTGATTGCATCACTTCATGTCTGTGTGGGAAGCCGCAATGTAACTTCTTCATCTTCCTCCATCTCCTCTGTTTAGCTACTCAGCTGCGTACCTCTGGGTTGACACCAAGTGGGATCTGCAACCTCATCGTCATCCTCTCTGTTCTCACACTGTCACGCACAGTGTAGGAAAGACTAAGTGCAACGCGAAGGGATGAGGGGAAGGGAGCCAAACACTAGGGAAGGAGGGAGTGGAGACCCCTAGGCAGATCTAAAGTCACCCTGTCAACCCTAAATGTCCCTATATACTGTAGGTTCTGCACCTAATCCCTGCCTGACCCTTGCTATAAGCCCTGCTTAGGGAATGATGGGGTAGCATGTTGATCCACACTACCACTTAAGACAGCTGGGATAGACGAACAAGGGGAACACTTATCTTGAGTAGACTCAGAGATGTAACACAGAAGTCCTCCAGCAACACCAAAGAGGAACATAGCCGAATGTTATAACGCCAAGCCTCAAGCAAGGGGAAATGGAAATATCACCGTCAACTCCAAGCAGTAGGCTGGGGTCTATAAACACCCAGGTACACGTGTGTCAATTAGAGCCAGAGAAATTTTGCCACTGTGTCAGAGTCAGAAGGGTTAAGAAGGTGTCTGTAAGGCCAAATATAGAGTTCTTCTGCAGCTAGATGCAGTGCGACTGTCTGCAGCCTCTGACACACCCGTGTCAGTACCCCCTTTTCTACGAGTGGCCTCCAGACACTGAGGACCAGGTTTCTCATGATAAGAGGTGTGAAATGAACAAAAAACCCTGGGGGCATTCACCTCTGATGCCGAGACCCACCTCCTTTCCACTGGACTGTAACCCTTCCAGTGCACCAACTAATACAGGGAACGAGGTTGAAGGCGAGAATCTACAATCCTTGAAATCTGAAAAATGAGATTTGCATCAAGCATTTTTGGGGGTTGCAGTAGGAGTGAAGGCTCAAGAGGTTCCACATACTTTTTGAGTAAATACCTATGGAAGACATTATGAATCTTAAGAGCCTAAGGTAACTCAAGACGAAACTCTTCTAGATTAATGAAGGTGGTTATTTTAGAAGGACAAATAAATCTAGGTCCCAACTTCCAGGAAGGAACTTTCATCCTGATATTCCTGGTAGACAACCACATAAAATTATTCACATACTAGTCCATACCTGACAAGTGTTTGCTGTCAGCCATATGTTTGTACCTGTCCCCCATAATCTTCAAATTGCTCAAAATACCTCGCTACATTGAGTTGAGCGATGAAGCAAAATGCTCCTCTTCCAGAACTCCCGAAGCCCCTTCCCTGCTAAAAGTACTAAACTGCGGATGGTAACTGTATGCACCAAAAAACGGGAACCTGTAGGTAGATTCTTGATGGTGATTATTGATAGCATATTCTCCCAGCGGTAAGTAGGATGCCCAATCCTCCTGATTTTCGGAGACAAAACACCTGAGGTAGGTCTCCAAATTCTGGCTAGCGTGCTCTGTCTGTCCAATCAACTGGGGATGGAAGGCAGAGGAAAAGGACAGCTGCATACCCAATCAAGAACAGAATGCCCTCCAGAACTTGGAAAGAACCTGAGTCCCCTGATCTGACACAACATTGGAGGAAACCCCGTGAAGCTTCACAATCTCATTTATAAACACCTGAGCAAGAATCTTGGCATTCGGAAGTGCCAGTATGTGACAAAATGAACCATTTTACTGAACCTATCTCCAACCACTAAAAACGCAGTCTTGCCTGCAGATACCGTTAGGATAGTAATTAAATCCATGGTCAAGTGTTTACACAGTCTACAAGGAATAGGTAGTGGAAAATGGGTACCGGACGGATGGGTATACCATACTTTAAAACTTGCGCAGATACTACAAGCAGCTACTGAGGTAACTCAAGACAAAAATCTGCGGTTATTTTATAGGGACCAGCTCCAGGAAGGGATCTTCAATTTGATATTCCTGGTAGACAACCACACAAAATGATTCATACTTAGGTCCAGACCTTGTGAGTATTTCCTGTCAGCCATATGTTTGTACTTTTCTCCCATGATCTTCAGATTACTCTAAACAAGAGTCTTGGTGTTGCCAGTAATGGTGCCGGTAATGCAATGAAATGCACCATTTTACTGAACTTATCTATAACCATCAGAACCACCATCTTGCCTGCCGATACAGGTAGGTCAGTAATAAAATCCATGGACAGGTGTGTCCATGGTCTACTTGATATGGGCAGTGGAAGAAGAGGACCAGAAAGACCAGTATGCGATACTTTAGAACGTGCGCAAACACTGCAAGCAGACAGTTCAACCACATCCTGATGCAACCCCAGTCACCAAAAATGACAGAAAAGGAGGTCTGCGGTTGCCTTACCACGTGCATGACCTGCAATAACAGAGGTGTAATTATCCCCATTTACTTTGCGGTGCAGATTTGGTGGCACAAATAACCTTCCTAGAGGGCAGGAGGCATCCCCCTGGGCCTCCAGTACCTCACCCTCCAGCTCAGGGTACAATGCCGAAATTAACAAAATCCTATATAGATTCGCTGGGGGATTGGAAGACAGTGATGGGTTTGACAAAGGGGAAATGCAGAGGAGTAGCAGGGAGGAGAGATGAAATAATCAGGAAGCAGAGTTAAAAACAGAGGTGTGAGAGTGTTAGTCGTTACAACACAGAGGAGAATATTGCAGTAGTGAAGATGAGAGTTGCACCGAGGCAGCGCTCTTGCATTACAGGGGAAAGACTTATGCAATTTATAGTGAAACCCATCTTTTCAGGAAAGCTTACAGCCAGCAATGACCATTCTGCCGCCTCACCACCGCCTCAGCTGCTGCCTCATCACCACCAGAGCTGCTGCACCCCCGACCTTCTGTCTCTTCCCCACTATCCCGTAGAATGTAAGGCCATAAGGACAGGGTCCCCTCCCCTCTGTACCAGTCTGTCATTGTAAATTTGTTTACTGTTAATGATATCTATAATTTTGTATGTAACCCCCCTTCTCATGTACAGCACCATGGAATTAATGGCGCTATATAAATAAATAATAAATAATAATAGTGATAGATATAGTTGGGCTGATTGAGATGGAGGAAAGATAATGAGGTTTTATCCACATTGAGTTTTTGAAAATGTGATGAGAAAAAGGAGGATGTGACTCATAGACACCGGTATTCTGGGCAGCCGAGTGGTGACATTTGGGCTAGAGAGGTAGATTTGAGTGTCATCAACATATAGATGATACTGAAAGCCATGGAACTTTTGTGAATTGTCCAAATCCAAAAATATAGATGAAGAAGAGTATGGGTCCCAGATCAGAGTCTTGAGGTACACCAACAGAGAGAGGGTGTAGTATGTGAATGGGAGGCACTAATATTACGGTTAGTATGGTATGAAGAGAACGATAAGAGGGAAAGATCTTTGATGCCAAGGGAAGAGAGGACCTTTAGTAGGAGGGAGTGGTCAACTGTGTCAAACGTAACGGTCCAATCTAGAAGGAATATTACTGTTAGCTTTGGTAATTAGTAGTAAGCTGATTGTAACTTTGATAAAGGTGGTTTTAGTTGAGTGGTGGAGATGAAAGTCAGATTGTAGGTTTGGTACACATCTGGCCCTCTGGCTGTTTCAGTCTGATCCTTGGACCAAGACAGACAAAGGGCTACAACAGTGGTCCTTGGGCCACACCATGCCCTCACCTGCCATCCATCCACCACTGCGCGATGTTACCACTATCCACATCCTGGGGATGCAGTTGGCGGTGAGTACATTGGTGAAGGATGGTCATCTTCCACCAATCAGCGTGTGAGACACCAGTTGCAATTACGCCATTCATTGCATCAGTTTTGCACTGCGAAGAGACAATGCATCAAAGAGAGCAGAGCATCAAGGAATGGGAGCGATGTAAGCATGTGTTGTTTTTTTTCATGTGCATGGGATGTTTGTATGTATATAGGAGGCTATGTGGGGCTCATGCTGTACATAGAATGCTATATGGGGGCTCATAATATATATGGGAGGCTATGTTGGAGCTCATACTTGTACATTTGGCTATATGAGGGCTCATATTGTTTATAGAGAGGCTATGTGGGGGCTCATGCTGTATATAGGGGGCTTTGTGAGTTCTTATATAGAGAGAGGCTATGTGGGGGCTCATACTGTATACAGGGGACTACATGAGGAATTGTATATAGAAAAGCTTTGGGGGTTCATTCTGTATATAGGTGGAAATGTTGGGGCTCATACTGTCATGGACACGCGTGGCTGGACACACCGCCTCCAGTTAGGTGAATTTTAATAATAAAACGTGCAGCTGGATACGCTGCCTCCAACAGGCAAATTTCAGAAATACACGTATTTCTGGAAACCTCGCCTCCAGTAAGGCGAATTTAAACAATAAAAGGGAAAACCTGGGTAACAATAACAATGGTGGCCCTGCGATAGGGAATGGGGAAGTGGAGATCTCCTGCACTCCCCTGAGTCAGTGTCTCTACACTCCTAACGTTCCCTAGGCCGGTTCCGCACCGGGCGCCACTCAGGATACCTTTAAACCCTAGCTCGCCCTCCACCTACCCCTTTCTAGTGTAATGGCCGGCGCGGAAACTAATCCCACCACTGCACTAAAACACACATAAGGAAAGGACACAAAACAGGGAAACACCACTTAGCTTTGCTCTGTTGCTTATGCTCCCAGCAACAGAGCCCACCACCTGCGTGCATCTTTTCCTCCGACCGGATCCAACACCATAGTGCAGCCTTGGAGCAAACAGAGTCCACCACCTGCGTGCTGCTGTCCAGAAACAGAGTCCAGCATATGAGTCCAGCTTTCCAGCAAAATAGTCCAGCAACTTGATTCCAGCTTTCCAGCAACTGAGTCCAGCATGATGAGTGCACCTCTACACCATAGCTGCCACTCCAGGACTCTCACTGAGTTGCCCTGGACTCTCCTTCAGCTCCATCCTTCACCCAGGCTTGCTTGTAACTGAGGACTATCACCAACACTGATTACCACACCTGACACTCTTTTATAGAGCAATCACACCTGTTTTATAATTACGTGCACAAAACTAAAGTAACCAAGTGCAATGACGCTCACCACCCCCGGGGGGGCAAATTTAGGACAAAAGACACCACAGTGCAATAATCCTACTGGCCACTGGGGGCAAAAACCAAACCTTAGCACAGAAAAAAAAAGGTTACCTGTGCTTTATCTCTGTCATATCCAACCTGGATCATGACAGTACTGTATATATAGGGGCTATTTTGGGGATCATACTGTATATATGGGCTATGTGGTGGCTCATACTGTTTATAAGGGGCTATGTGGGGGCTCATAAATATGTGACTCTTCAGATTTTGTATTAGTCTATGCCTGATGAAGAGACCTGAGTAGTCTCGAAAGCTTGCAATGTGTTACCATCTTTTCAGTTAGCCATTAAAAGGTATCAACCACTGAGGACCCTCAATTCTGAATATTTTTCCCATTATGATTATTTTTATGACCTAAAAAGATTAAGACAGATTATAATAGTACATCTTTCACTAAAAACTGAGACAGTGTACACAATCTGATCAACTTCACATTACTAGCTGCTTTATAGCTACAACTGTTTGTAAGTTCCAGTTTTCTCAATTCCATTCAGGAGAAAAAAAATTATGAAAACTTGACTTCAAATAAATCGATTTTGCAAAACATTTTCTGTTAACTTTGTAATTTAAGTAAAGATTTTTAGCTCTTTAATTTTTCCTGATGCTTTTGAAAATCTTTTAGCATTAAAGCAAATTTGTATGACAAATTAGGTAGGCTGTTGACAAGGTAATTCATTGTTCCCAGTAGGCGTATAAAAAATATTCTACAAATGGCTATTCTGTTATTGCCATAATTGTGTGCATGTGCTTTTCTCCATGTGTTGTTCTAAGTTTTCTGTGAAAAGAATAAAATGCAATAACAAATTTAAATTATTTAACTAAAAACACTTGTGTGCTAAAAGTTTGAGTAGAGTCTCCAATCCTGTGAAAGTTGAAGTTATTTATTACCTCTTTGGAACAATTTTAGAAGAATGTTGCAATAAATACATATTGCACTATTGTATATATTGTGTTGTACTGCCCAGTGCCAGGATGTGGCGCAATGAGGTGCTTTGTAGTGACAATATGCGATGTTGAGTCAGTGTCACTCCTTCAGAGGTGTCACATCACTGTACAGAAGAAAAGCCTGGCAAACTATGTCCACATGCCAGCAAAACTTAATGGAGAGTGCAAGTAAAGAAATTCGATATAGTGCTGCATGAGGCACCCCTAGGTAAGAAGGTACTCAATAAGCTACTGGGAGAAGAGCTGATGGTCAGCCTGAGTATGATCAATGTTCCTGATGTGCCTGGATCAAAGCCACAAGGACGTCTTGAGTCTAATATAGCTTGGTCAAAAGGGAAGATCAAAGGCTGAAGAGATATCAAAAAGTTCAGAACTTGGAATGTAGGAACCATGAACCAATGCAAACGCGACATTTTCAAAGCTGAAATGGACAGAACAGGACTTGACTTAGTCAGAATTAGCAAACTAAGATAAACTCAATCGGCAGGACATTTCCTGTTAAACGAACATTGGGTCTACTATTCTGGCAATTATAACCGAAGACAAAATGGTGTTGCTTTTATTCCCAACCAAAGATTTGCCGACACTGTCCTGAAGTACAGTGCAGTCAGTGATACAACAACAAGGAGCACCAATTGATGTCACAGTTGTACAACAGGTGCTGAGGAGCACTGGCAACAGGTGCTGAGGAGCAAGTAGAACTATTCTACGATCAAGTTCAAGAAAAAATTGACAGGATGCCAAGACAAGACTTATCATGGGAGACTTTAATGCCAAAGTGAGCAAGGGCAAGTATGGAATCATTGCTGGAAAATTTTTACTTGGCAAACAAAAAAATCTGGAGAAGATTCATTGACTTTGTATGACAAATCAACTGTCCATCACAAGCACCATCTTCCAAAATCACAGATGGCTCCTTTAAGAATCAGATTGACTACACATATGTGTTTGCCAAAGATGGAGGTCATCGATCATTACCGTGAAAACAAGGCCAGGAAGTGACAGCACAGATTAGAGTCTGGCTATGCAAACAGATTGGACATAAGGTCATTTCCAAGTTCAATTTGACTAACATACCTGAAGTTTTGTGCAACGGTCTGCACAACAGATTTACATCACTGGTCACAGATGAAAGAAATCCTGAGGAATTATAGAGAAATGTAAAGACTATTATTACAGAAGAAACCAGTAAGACAATAATCAAGAAGCAGGAGAGAGCCCTGCAGCCATGGTTAACAGAAGAGACCCTAAAGCCCATCAAAGAAAGGCAAAAGGCAACAAGCAGGATGCAGACAACATCAGTAAAAGACTAAAGACAGTCATTCAAGCAGATAAAGAACATTAAAATCAAAAGATATGTACAGAGATAGATAGTGAACATCTGAGGGGCTAGACAAGGGAGGCAAGAGATACAATGAAAGTTTCAACCAAATGAGGGCATATTGAAAGACGTCAATGGGAACAAACAAACTGAGCCAGAACAGATCAAGGAAAGATGGAAAGAGTACAGAAAGTGCCTCTACAAGAATGATTCAGTAATATGGGAAGAAATTTAGACTGGAAATGATAGAGAATCGAACATCCTGAAGGACAAAATCATTGTGTCGACGTCACTAGAATCCTGCGCTTGAGCTGTGTGGCACTTGGAGAAGGCAGCCAAGCTTGCGCAGCTTGTATCCGGCCACACTTATGTAGTGCCAAAAAGGGGAGCTGCATGTCATGGTGCATGCTTGGCTCCCCGCTTGACACTGCACAAGCGCAGATCCTCGCTTGACACTGCACAAGCACGGCTCAAAGTGACACACTACGCAAGCATCAGATTCCACTAACGTCAGCAAAACCAGGGAAATCAATCAAATTGAGTTGGCTGCGATGCCTATGACTAAACAGAAAATGAAGCACATCCCTATGACTATATGAGCAGGTACAGTCTAACTATATAGTGCTTTTTGGACATCATTACAGTTCCAATTTTAATGAAACAAAAACGTCTTATTGATGTTGCATCCCTAACAACGCACTGGGGACTTAGTTACTTTATACACGCAGATGCAAGCATACTCTAAGGCTGAAATAACACTTAACGTATAAAAAAATTTCCGATTCTCAGTGCCAAGAGTCGCATGAGAATCAGTGACAGCACGTAACCTCGATGACGTCACTGCTGGTCACTGAGGCTCCACTCGCAGTAGTTCATTTCCGTGTGGTTCTCAGCCTGGATGGTCGCATCTTGGCACCGTCCAGGTTGAAAACTATTAATCCCCCAGACATGGATTATGGCGTGGGACAGAACAACATACAGGTATGGTATATTGTTGTTTTTATATTTTAGTTTCATTACAGGAGAACGAGGGCTTCGGTGGAATTAGGCGATAGGTGAGTATAACTGTGTTTCCTATTTTTAAATAAAATGGAAAACTGTGTTTTGTTTTATTTGTAATAAAATACTTTATTCTGGCTGTGTCTTTAATTACCATACAACTATAGGATTAGTAATGGATAGCTGTTTTATAGACACTTCTCCATTACTAATCCGTGGGTTTGATGTCACCTGACTAGTGTTGAGCATTCCGATACCGCAAGTATCGGGTATCGGCCGATATTAGCGGTATCGGAATTCCGATACTTAATTCCGATACTTTTTTCATATCGGATTCCGGGATCGGAATCGGAATAGGAAGTTCCCATCATGCTATGAGCCTGCTTGCTTTGATTAAGCCAATGGGAATCCTCCGAAGTGTGGGCACATCCTGTTAGGCATGTAGGCATGTTAACTATTGGCATGGCTGTGATTGGCTGCCGAAATGATGTCATGATGCACTATAAAAGCCACCGCAGCCGCCATTTCTGGTCACTCTGCTGTGAATTCAGTTAGGGACAGGCTGCTGTAGAAGACTGTGAGGGACAGTTAGAAATAGCGATTCTAAAAACAATATTGTGCTTTATCCAGGCTACATAAACCACCACTGTAGCTTGCTTTTCCCTAGCAGCGCTGTTTTCACAGCTGTCTGCAAGGGCTGTGTGAGTGCAGCTCACGCTGTGGAGTGGGTCCTGCAGCCACGTCAGGCTGTAGGCCACCCAGTGTGATCACTGCTGCCTCATACATCTTTTATTTTTTGAGCTGCATTTTTTAAATAATTTCAATCTAGTGTGCTTCCATCCGTATCCATATACGTTGGTTGCAAACACTAGTAGTAGACAGCGGAGCCTTTCTGCAGCCTTTCAGTGCTAGTGTCCACTTTGCTGCACTGTTCACGGCTGTCTGAGAGGTCTCTGACTGTGTGTGAGTGCAGCTCACGCTGAGTAGTGTGTCCTGCAGCTACGTCTGGCTGTAGGACGCTCAGCGTGCGTCACTGCCTCACACATATTTTTATTTGAGTGCAGCTCATTTTTTCTTCTATTAGTGTGCATCCATCCGTCTCCATCTACGGTGGTTGCAAACACTATATAGGAGTACACAGCGGAGCCTTTCTGCAGCCTGTCAGTGCCAGTGCCCACTTAGCTGCACTGTTGACGGCTGTCTGAGAGGTCTCTGACTGTGTGTGAGTGCAGCTCACGCTGAGTAGAGTGTCCTGCAGCTACGTCTGGTTGTAGGACGCTCAACGTGCGTCACTGCCTCACACATATTTGTCTCTGAGTGCAGCTCATTTTTTCTTCTCCTATTAGTGTGCATCCATCCGTATCCATCAACATTGGTTGGTTGCAAACACTATATAGGAGTAGATAGAGGAGCCTTTTTTTCTGGCTTGTGCCCTGCCGGCGCAGCCAGATTAGTATTACCCAATTTTTTTGGAGCCTCATCTTTTGCATTGTAGGTTACCTGCCTGCATTGTAATAGCTCCAAAAAGTTGGTGATACTATCAGTTTCAATTCTTTGTTCTCATACTTTGAGTTTGTTTCAAACAAAGAAACCACATAAAAAGTTCACCAAACACTACATTTTGAACTTGTGTAGGCCACATCAGCTCCTATTAAAGTCTAGTCCACACACACACACACTTCATAAAATTAGTGTTTCTTGTACCTGTAACCAGCTGTTCAGGAATAAGCACACTAAGGCCCCCCTTTGTCCTTTTTTGCCTATCTTAAGCAGTCTTGCAAGATGAAGAAGGCAGGGAGTAAGGCGCGGGGGCGTGGGCGTGGGCGTGGAGTTTCAGCAGGGAGAGGACGTGGGGATTCTGCAGGGAGAGGACGTGGGGATTCTACAGGTAGAGGACGTGGGGATTCTGGGCCTGCTGCGGGCACCAGTGGATCAGCATCCCCCAGTTTTAGCAGGCAACAGTCCTTTATGCGCAGCTTTGTAGGACCTCAACGTACCCCACTGCTGCGGGAGGAACAAATTGAAGCCGTTGTCGGATGGATGGCAGCTAACGCATCGACTTCAATTACTTCCGCATCCTCTCAGGGTCAGAGCACCGAAGAGCAACCATCTGTCTCTTCACCACCTGCCAAAGTGCCCAGGCAGTCAGAGAGACATGGACAGGAGCCATCACAATCTCTACTTCTGTTCTCGGAATCTGTTGGCTTGGAAAGAGGGGGCCAGCCAAGCAGCATTCCTGAATGTGAAGAAGAGGGAGTATGCAGTGATGCGCAACTTCTTTGTCCCTCTGAATCTGAAGAGGCGAGTGGGCCAGTGCCTATGGTCAGCACACCTCAGTACGCATCAGATGATGACGAGACTCAGTTGCCACTTTCTGGTGCGTACGGTGCTGGCAAGACAACCCCGGAGAAGCAGCTGTTTGAAGAGGGGAGGGAAGATGATGAGGTCCTTGACCCATCATGGCGTGAGCAACAGGAAGGTGGTGGGAGCAGCTCGGAGGAAGAGATTCCCCTACCGGCCAAAACAGGAGGCAGAGGGAGGGGGAAGACTTGGTTGCCTGTACCCTCCACTTCGGCACCCGTTAGGAGCATTCCTCCTTCCAAAGACAAACCGGGCGCTCACAAGAGTTGCAGTGCGTGGTCCTTTTTTGACACAGTTGCAGATGACATTTGCTTTGTCAAATGCAAGCTGTGTCATCAGAGAGTCAAAAGAGGGAGAAATGTCAGCAACCTCAATACCACAAATATGTGGAAACATGTGCGCACCAAGCACGAGTTGGAGTTGCAGAGACACCCTCAAGACGTAGGCCAACGTACAGCACCACCTACCACCTCTTCAGTTCGTGTTGGGCCCTCTTCCTCCAGCTCACACACTGCTGGTTCGGCTTCCTCACAGGATCGCCAAGGAAGAACCTCTGCCACTGTTGTCCGGAGACCCTGTCAGATTCCACCCATAACAGCACGTTCCCATCCATCACAGCCATCGGTAGCACAGGCATGGGATAAAAGGCGCCCTTACTCGGCAAACCATCCCCGAGCACAGTCTCTGAATGCTGGCATTGCCAAACTTCTGGCAGTTGAAATGCTGTCATTCAGGCTGGTGGACACTGACACCTTCCGGGACTTAATGGCATTGGCAGTCCCCCAATACAACGTGCCCAGCCGCTTTTATTTCAGCAGGCGAGCCGTCCCTGCCCTGCAGAAACATGTTGAGGGCAAAATAAAACATGCGCTACTAAACGCCGTTAGTAGCAAGGTCCACCTGACCACCGATGCGTGGACCAGTAACCATGGACAGGGACGATACCTTTCCCTCACTGCCCACTGGGTCAATGTTGTGGAGCCGGGTACGGATCTGGAGAGTGGCGCTGTACGTGTTCTTCCAACGCCACGGATTGCAGGACTCCAGTCTGTAGACATAGACTCCTCCTCCTACTCAAGTTCCTCAGAAACAGCAGAGCAGGAGCCTGTTACGACCGATATGAGCACAGCCGTGGCCAAACGTCAACAGGCTGTACTCAAATTAATTTCTTTGGGGAATCGAAGCCACACAGCGCAGGAGCTCTGGAATGCTATCAAGCTGGAGAGCGATGTGTGGTTTGGGCCAGCGAATCTCCAGCCGGGCTTGGTAGTGTGTGACAATGGCCGAAATCTGGTGGCAGCTCTTGGCCTAGGCAACCTCACACACATCCCATGTCTGGCACATGTTCTTAACTTGGTCGTGCAGAGCTTTCTGAGGGACTATCCGGATCTTGATGCACTGTTGCACAAGGTCCGCATAGAGTGCGCTCACTTGCGACGTTCCAGCACGGCAAGATCGCGCCTCGCTGCTCTGCAGCGACGATTTGGCCTTCCAGAACATCGCATCATATGTGACCTACCCACCCGGTGGAATTCAACGTTACATATGTTGGAGCGGTTGTGTGAGCAGCAGGCAGCAGTCATGGAGTACCAGCTGCATCAGGCGCAAACAAGTCGCACTGTGCGCCGTTCACACTTCAGCACCATTGAGTGGGCCTCTATGAAGGACATCTGCCTCGTTTTGCGTGCCTTCGATGAATCCACGCGGATGGCGAGTGCAGATGATGCACTAGTCAGCATGACTGTCCCCCTTATCTGCCTGCTTCAACAAACACTGCAAGCACTAAGGGATGAGGTTTCAGAAGAGGTGGAGGATGAGGAGTCCCAAATGCCATCTGCTTCTGGACAGTCTGCGCTATGTGTTTCCTCACAAAGGCCTAGGCAGGGGACACTTTGTGAGGAGGATGAGGAGGAGTCGATGGAGGAGGAAGACATCTCTCCAGAGGAGGGAGGTACACAAACCTCTACTCAGTATGTACAGCGAGGGTGGGGTGATGCAGAGCAGGTCGAGGTCACGCCTCAAACAGGGGACAGCGGTTCTTTGGCAGTTGGGAGTCTGCAGCACATGGTTGATTTCATGCTGCAGTGCCTGAGAAACGACCGCCGCATCGCCCACATTCTCGTCTCGGCTGATTATTGGGTGTACACCCTCCTAGATCCTCGCTACCGGGACAGCGTACAAAGGCTCATACCAACGTTGAACCGGGAGCGTAAAATGCGGGAGTACGAAGAGTCACTGGTGCAGTCCATAATGTTTTCCATTCCACCCGACAGCATTGTTGCAAGTGCTTTACAAAGAAGCTCTGTGCGTCGAGGCAGTGGAGGAAACTCTGCACAAAGAGGGAGCAGAGGCAGTGCCGCAGCACAAGGCAAGACCACTATGGCCCAAATGTGGCAAAGTTTTGTGTGTCCACCACAATTGTCTACACCATCAGCGACGCCTCGAGTCAGCAGGAGGCAACGCTTCCGTCAGATGGTGTCAGACTACATGTCTTGCCCTGTCGCTGTACTCCCAGATGGCTCTTCCCCCTTCAAGTTTTGGGTCTCTAAGCTGGATACATGGCCAGAGCTTAGCCAGTATGCATTGGAGGTGCTGGCTTGCCCTGCTGCCAGTGTATTATCGGAACGTGTCTTTAGTGCCGCAGGTGGTGTACTAACAGACCGTCGCACGCGACTATCTTCCGATAATGTTGACCGGCTGACTTTTCTGAAAATGAACAAGGCCTGGATCTCCAAAGACTTTGCCATTCCTCTTACAGACTAAATTAGTGGTTGGCAACTGTATCCAGGTCTGCTGGTGTGTTCATTTTTCTACCACCTGAACTATAATCCCTGTGCTTCAACACAGCCAGTTGTCGCTCAGATGTGTCGTCTGCACAGAGAAACACACTAGCTCCTGTGTTACTGGGGTTCAGTAATGCCAGCTGATCCCCTGCTGTGTGGACGGCAGAGTCACCAGCTCCATCAACATTCAAACCACTACTGATTTTTAACCGTGCCCAACTTAGGTCTCTGGCTCCACTGTCTCTACTATTTCCCCTGACCTCCAACCCCGCCATCTACATCTCTGAAGTGGCGTCAGCACAATCTACACTTGTTCCTGTGTTCCTGTGGCTCAGTCCCATCAGTTTATCCCCTGATGTGTGTCCGGCAAGGTCTCCTGCTCTGTCCACATTCCCATAACCAGTAGTGGGAATGAGGACAGAGCTGGCGAACTTGCCGGACAAACATCAGGGGATCAACTGATGGGACTGAGCACCAGTAACACAGGAACAAGTGTAGATTGTGCTGACGCCACTTCAGAGATGTAGCTGGCGGGGTTGGAGGCCAGGGTAAATAGTAGAGACAGTGGAGCCAGAGGCCTAAGTGGAGCATGGTTAGAATCAGTAGTAGTCCACAACCTCCATAAAAACCGCTGCCCATTGGCCTCTGCATGCGGCATGCGTAATCCTGGGCACCAACAGCGTCAGTTGGTGTTCAGAAGTGTCGTCTCCACAGAGCCAAACACATTCGTTCAAGTGTTAGTGGGGTTCAGCACTGCCAGCTGTTCCCCTGCTGTGGAGATGGCAAGTCTCCTGCTGCCTTCACCTGCCAAAATCCAGTAGGCCCCAGCCTGCTCCTCGCCTAATCCTGGGCTCCAACAGCGTCAGTTGGTGTTCAGAAGTGTCGTCTCCACAGAGCCAAACACATTCGTTCAAGTGTTAGTGGGGTTCAGCACTGCCAGCTGTTCCCCTGCTGTGGAGATGGCAAGTCTCCTGCTGCCTTCACCTGCCAAAATCCAGTAGGCCCCAGCCTGCTCCTCGCCTAATCCTGGGCTCCAACAGCGTCAGTTGGTGTTCAGAAGTGTCGTCTCCACAGAGCCAAACACATTCGTTCAAGTGTTAGTGGGGTTCAGCACTGCCAGCTGTTCCCCTGCTGTGGAGATGGCAAGTCTCCTGCTGCATTCACCTGCCAAAATCCAGTAGGCCCCAGCCTGCTCCTCGCCTAATCCTGGGCTCCAACAGCGTCAGTTGGTGTTCAGAAGTGTCGTCTCCACAGAGCCAAACACATTCGTTCAAGTGTTAGTGGGGTTCAGCACTGCCAGCTGTTCCCCTGCTGTGGAGATGGCAAGTCTCCTGCTGCCTTCACCTGCCAAAATCCAGTAGGCCCCAGCCTGCTCCTCGCCTAATCCTGGGCTCCAACAGCGTCAGTTGGTGTTCAGAAGTGTCGTCTCCACAGAGCCAAACACATTCGTTCAAGTGTTAGTGGGGTTCAGCACTGCCAGCTGTTCCCCTGCTGTGGAGATGGCAAGTCTCCTGCTGCATTCACCTGCCAAAATCCAGTAGGCCCCAGCCTGCTCCTCGCCTAATCCTGGGCTCCAACAGCGTCAGTTGGTGTTCAGAAGTGTCGTCTCCACAGAGCCAAACACATTCGTTCAAGTGTTAGTGGGGTTCAGCACTGCCAGCTGTTCCCCTGCTGTGGAGATGGCAAGTCTCCTGCTGCCTTCACCTGCCAAAATCCAGTAGGCCCCAGCCTGCTCCTCGCCTAATCCTGGGCTCCAACAGCGTCAGTTGGTGTTCAGAAGTGTCGTCTCCACAGAGCCAAACACATTCGTTCAAGTGTTAGTGGGGTTCAGCACTGCCAGCTGTTCCCCTGCTGTGGAGATGGCAAGTCTCCTGCTGCATTCACCTGCCAAAATCCAGTAGGCCCCAGCCTGCTCCTCGCCTAATCCTGGGCTCCAACAGCGTCAGTTGGTGTTCAGAAGTGTCGTCTCCACAGAGCCAAACACATTCGTTCAAGTGTTAGTGGGGTTCAGCACTGCCAGCTGTTCCCCTGCTGTGGAGATGGCAAGTCTCCTGCTGCATTCACCTGCCAAAATCCAGTAGGCCCCAGCCTGCTCCTCGCCTAATCCTGGGCTCCAACAGCGTCAGTTGGTGTTCAGAAGTGTCGTCTCCACAGAGCCAAACACATTCGTTCAAGTGTTAGTGGGGTTCAGCACTGCCAGCTGTTCCCCTGCTGTGGAGATGGCAAGTCTCCTGCTGCATTCACCTGCCAAAATCCAGTAGGCCCCAGCCTGCTCCTCGCCTAATCCTGGGCTCCAACAGCGTCAGTTGGTGTTCAGAAGTGTCGTCTCCACAGAACCAAACACATTCGTTCAAGTGTTAGTGGGGTTCAGCACTGCCAGCTGTTCCCCTGCTGTGGAGATGGCAAGTCTCCTGCTGCATTCACCTGCCAAAATCCAGTAGGCCCCAGCCTGCTCCTCGCCTAATCCTGGGCTCCAACAGCTTCAGTTGGTGTTCAGAAGTGTCGTCTCCACAGAGCCAAACACATTCGTTCAAGTGTTAGTGGGGTTCAGCACTGCCAGCTGTTCCCCTGCTGTGGAGATGGCAGTCTCTCCTGCTGTCTCCGCATTACAAAGACAGTAGGCCTCTGCCTACACCCTCCTATTTCCTGGGCTTCAACACAGCCAGTTGTAGTTCGGAAGTGCCGTCCACACGGAAAGAGATACTTGCTCCCGTGTCTCAGTGGGGTTCAGTAACGTCAGCTGATCCCCTGCTGTGTGGATGGCAGTCTCTCCTGCTGTAAACTCATTCAAAATACAGTAGGCCTCTGCCTACACCCTCCTATTTCCTGGGCTTCAACACAGCCAGTTGTAGTTCGGAAGTGCCGTCCACACGGAAAGAGACACTTGCTCCCGTGTCTCAGTGGGGTTCAGTAACGTCAGCTGATCCCCTGCTGTGTGGATGGCAGTCTCTCCTGCTGTAAACTCATTCAAAATACAGTAGGCCTCTGCCTACACCCTCCTATTTCCTGGGCTTCAACACAGCCAGTTGTAGTTCGGAAGTGCCGTCCACACGGAAAGAGACACTTGCTCCCGTGTCTCAGTGGGGTTCAGTAACGTCAGCTGATCCCCTGCTGTGTGGATGGCAGTCTCTCCTGCTGTAAACTCATTCAAAATACAGTAGGCCTCTGCCTACACCCTCCTATTTCCTGGGCTTCAACACAGCCAGTTGTAGTTCGGAAGTGCCGTCCACACGGAAAGAGACACTTGCTCCCGTGTCTCAGTGGGGTTCAGTAACGTCAGCTGATCCCCTGCTGTGTGGATGGCAGTCTCTCCTGCTGTAAACTCATTCAAAATACAGTAGGCCTCTGCCTACACCCTCCTATTTCCTGGGCTTCAACACAGCCAGTTGTAGTTCGGAAGTGCCGTCCACACGGAAAGAGATACTTGCTCCCGTGTCTCAGTGGGGTTCAGTAACGTCAGCTGATCCCCTGCTGTGTGGATGGCAGTCTCTCCTGCTGTCACCTCATTCAAAATTCAGTAGGCCTCTGCCTACACCCTCCTATTTCCTGGGCTTCAACACAGCCAGTTGTAGTTCGGAAGTGCCGTCCACACGGAAAGAGATACTTGCTCCCGTGTCTCAGTGGGGTTCAGTAACGTCAGCTGATCCCCTGCTGTGTGGATGGCAGTCTCTCCTGCTGTAAACTCATTCAAAATACAGTAGGCCTCTGCCTACACCCTCCTATTTCCTGGGCTTCAACACAGCCAGTTGTAGTTCGGAAGTGCCGTCCACACGGAAAGAGATACTTGCTCCCGTGTCTCAGTGGGGTTCAGTAACGTCAGCTGATCCCCTGCTGTGTGGATGGCAGTCTCTCCTGCTGTCACCTCATTCAAAATTCAGTAGGCCTCTGCCTACACCCTCCTATTTCCTGGGCTTCAACACAGCCAGTTGTAGTTCGGAAGTGCCGTCCACACGGAAAGAGATACTTGCTCCCGTGTCTCAGTGGGGTTCAGTAACGTCAGCTGATCCCCTGCTGTGTGGATGGCAGTCTCTCCTGCTGTAAACTCATTCAAAATACAGTAGGCCTCTGCCTACACCCTCCTATTTCCTGGGCTTCAACACAGCCAGTTGTAGTTCGGAAGTGCCGTCCACACGGAAAGAGACACTTGCTCCCGTGTCTCAGTGGGGTTCAGTAACGTCAGCTGATCCCCTGCTGTGTGGATGGCAGTCTCTCCTGCTGTAAACTCATTCAAAATACAGTAGGCCTCTGCCTACACCCTCCTATTTCCTGGGCTTCAACACAGCCAGTTGTAGTTCGGAAGTGCCGTCCACACGGAAAGAGATACTTGCTCCCGTGTCTCAGTGGGGTTCAGTAACGTCAGCTGATCCCCTGCTGTGTGGATGGCAGTCTCTCCTGCTGTCACCTCATTCAAAATTCAGTAGGCCTCTGCCTACACCCTCCTATTTCCTGGGCTTCAACACAGCCAGTTGTAGTTCGGAAGTGCCGTCCACACGGAAAGAGATACTTGCTCCCGTGTCTCAGTGGGGTTCAGTAACGTCAGCTGATCCCCTGCTGTGTGGATGGCAGTCTCTCCTGCTGTCACCTCATTCAAAATTCAGTAGGCCTCTGCCTACACCCTCCTATTTCCTGGGCTTCAACACAGCCAGTTGTAGTTCGGAAGTGCCGTCCACACGGAAAGAGATACTTGCTCCCGTGTCTCAGTGGGGTTCAGTAACGTCAGCTGATCCCCTGCTGTGTGGATGGCAGTCTCTCCTGCTGTAAACTCATTCAAAATACAGTAGGCCTCTGCCTACACCCTCCTATTTCCTGGGCTTCAACACAGCCAGTTGTAGTTCGGAAGTGCCGTCCACACGGAAAGAGACACTTGCTCCCGTGTCTCAGTGGGGTTCAGTAACGTCAGCTGATCCCCTGCTGTGTGGATGGCAGTCTCTCCTGCTGTAAACTCATTCAAAATACAGTAGGCCTCTGCCTACACCCTCCTATTTCCTGGGCTTCAACACAGCCAGTTGTAGTTCGGAAGTGCCGTCCACACGGAAAGAGATACTTGCTCCCGTGTCTCAGTGGGGTTCAGTAACGTCAGCTGATCCCCTGCTGTGTGGATGGCAGTCTCTCCTGCTGTCACCTCATTCAAAATTCAGTAGGCCTCTGCCTACACCCTCCTATTTCCTGGGCTTCAACACAGCCAGTTGTAGTTCGGAAGTGCCGTCCACACGGAAAGAGATACTTGCTCCCGTGTCTCAGTGGGGTTCAGTAACGTCAGCTGATCCCCTGCTGTGTGGATGGCAGTCTCTCCTGCTGTAAACTCATTCAAAATACAGTAGGCCTCTGCCTACACCCTCCTATTTCCTGGGCTTCAACACAGCCAGTTGTAGTTCGGAAGTGCCGTCCACACGGAAAGAGACACTTGCTCCCGTGTCTCAGTGGGGTTCAGTAACGTCAGCTGATCCCCTGCTGTGTGGATGGCAGTCTCTCCTGCTGTAAACTCATTCAAAATACAGTAGGCCTCTGCCTACACCCTCCTATTTCCTGGGCTTCAACACAGCCAGTTGTAGTTCGGAAGTGCCGTCCACACGGAAAGAGATACTTGCTCCCGTGTCTCAGTGGGGTTCAGTAACGTCAGCTGATCCCCTGCTGTGTGGATGGCAGTCTCTCCTGCTGTCACCTCATTCAAAATTCAGTAGGCCTCTGCCTACACCCTCCTATTTCCTGGGCTTCAACACAGCCAGTTGTAGTTCGGAAGTGCCGTCCACACGGAAAGAGATACTTGCTCCCGTGTCTCAGTGGGGTTCAGTAATGTCAGCTGATCCCCTGCTGTGTGGATGGCAAAGTCTCCTGCTGCCTACACAGTCGTACCACTACTGATTTTTAACCGTGCTCCAATTAGGCCTGTGGCTCCACTGTCTCTCGTATTTCCCCTGTCCTCCAACCCTGCCAGTTACAGCTCCGAAGTGGCGTCTGCACAATCCACACTTGTTCCTGTGTTACAGGTGTTCAGTCCGATCAGTTAATCCCCTGATGTGTGTCCGGCAATGTCGCCTGCTCTGTCCACATTCCCATTATCGGAATGTGGACAGAGCAGGCGACATTGCCGGACACACATCAGGGGATTAACTGACCGGACTGAACACCTGTAACACAGGAACAAGTGTGGATTGTGCAGACGCCACTTCGGAGCTGTAACTGGCGGGGTTGGAGGACAGGGGAAATACGAAAATCAGTGAATCCACAGGCCTAAGTGGAGCTTGGTTCAAATTAGTAGTCTACAACCGATCTTAAAATTTCTTCAATGCAGCCTAAGCCTGCTCCGTGCTTGTCCCTGGGCTTCAACACAGCCAGTTGTTGCTCGGAAGTGCCGTCTTCACAGAGTAAAACACTAGCTCCTGTGTTTGTGGGGTTCAGTAACGTCAGCTGTTCCCCTGCTGTTTTGATGGCAATCTGTCCTGCTGCCTCCCAATTGACAGCACATCAGGCCTCAGCCTGCTAAGTGCTTGTCCTGGGCTCCAACATCGCCAGTTGCTGCTCATAACTGACTTTGGCATGGGTACTCCCTCCTGCCCAGCTTGGTTCCAGCCCTGCCTGCTGTTTCCGGGAAGTGTCAATGTCAGTTTGCCACCCCAAGTTGCCATGTCGTGTTGCGGTTGGGTTAGCCGAGGCTAGGGTGCCAGCAGTTTAGGTGCTTCCTATGTGGACTGCGGGTTCTGGTAAGAAAGGTTTGTTCCATAGTGCCAGTAGGACAAGCACCCCCTGTAGGACTGTGTGATTCGGTAACTGCGGCCAGCTTGCGGCATGCCAACTTTGCTTTTCAGGGGTAACTTCTGATACCCCTCCGGGTTCCAGCACCGTCAGCTGGTTCTCATCAGAGCCTTTGGCCTAGGTGCCTCCATCTCGGTATCCGAGTTCCAGCAACGTCTGCTGGTCCTTGGTAGTGCTTTGTAGCACAGGTACCTCCTGCTTAGTAACCGGGTTCCAGCACCGTCAGCTGGTCCTCGGTTGTGCCATTGGCTCTTATTCCTTCTGCTGCCCCTCCGGGTGCCAGCACTGTCAGCTGGTCCTCGCTATTTCCATTTGCTCTTGCAGCTTATGCTACCCCTCCGGGTTCCAGCACCGTCAGCTGGTTCTCGTCAGAGCCTTTGGCCTAGGTGCCTCCATCTCGGTATCCGAGTTCCGGCAACGTCTGCTGGTCCTTGGTAGTGCTTTGTAGCACAGGTACCTCCTGCTTAGTAACCGGGTTCCAGCACCGTCAGCTGGTCCTCGGTTGTGCCATTGGCTCTTATTCCTTCTGCTGCCCCTCCGGGTGCCAGCACTGTCAGCTGGTCCTCGCTATTTCCATTTGCTCTTGCAGCTTATGCTACCCCTCCGGGTTCCAGCACCGTCAGCTGGTTCTCGTCAGAGCCTTTGGCCTAGGTGCCTCCATCTCGGTATCCGAGTTCCGGCAACGTCTGCTGGTCCTTGGTAGTGCTTTGTAGCACAGGTACCTCCTGCTTAGTAACCGGGTTCCAGCACCGTCAGCTGGTCCTCGGTAGTGCCATTGGCTCTTGTTCCTTCTGCTGCCCCTCCGGGTGCCAGTACCGTCAGCTGGTTCAAGAGGACAAAGAACAGGAAGACAACCACCAAGATGCAGAACAACAAGAGAGAGAAGACAAAGAAGCATAAAAAAAACAAAGCAGAAGAACATTAAGCATAAGACTAATACTCTGAGCAAATGATATTATCTTATTTATAAGCAGAAGAAGACTAAGCAGTGTATGGGGGTGAGTCCGTTCCTCCTCGTGGTGCCCCTGGAAAAGGCCTGCTTCTGCAGGCCAAACTGAACGCGGACAAATCCTGTTGTAAATCTTTTGTGACAGGCAGAACGGAAGGTGTAAACTTCTAACTTTTCTAGATAACAACTACAGGAATGCCTGACACAAACAAGAATATGATGAAGAAGAATAGGAAGAAGATGAAGAAGCTGAATATGTAGAATAATAATTGTTGAATAAGAAGAATATGAAGAATGTAAGAAAAGGAAGAAGAAGAAGAAGAAGAAGAAGAAGAAGAAGAAGAAGAATGTAAAAAAAGGAAGTAGAAGAAGAAGAAGAAGAATGTAAAAAAAGGAATAAGAAGAAGAATGTAAAAAAAGGAAGTAGAAGAAGAAGAAGAAGAATGTAAAAAAAGGAAGTAGAAGAAGAAGAAGAAGAATGTAAAAAAAGGAAGTAGAAGAAGAAGACATACATGTCTGGCAAAATATAAATGAGGCTAACATAGTCAATATCTTTGTAACTCCTAACATCTTTAAAAAAAAAGTTTAATTCCTGCTATTCCATTTGATTGGGCTAAACCTCTATGGCTTTAATATCTCCTCCACCTCCCACAATACATTCTACATTATTCTTAGTTGTTTTTCTTCATGTAGAATTAACCTACAAGGAAAGAAAGGGTTTTTTTTAATTCCGATATTTTGGCCCCATTGACTTGCATTGGTTCCCGGTATCGGAATCGGCGATACCGATACTTTTTTTTAAGATCGGCCGATCCATTCCGATCCGATATTTTCAAGTATCGGCTGGTATCGCTCAACTCTACACCTGACAATACAAAGGTGACATCAATCCAACAAATATGAATCCCACTTGCCACCGCTACAGAGCGAGTGGGAAGAGCCAGGCAAAGCGCCAGAATTGACGCATCTATTAGATGTGCCTTTTCTGGGTAGTTGCGGGCTGCTATTTTTTGGCAGGGGAGGCAATATCCATTGCCCCTTATCAGCCTGAGAATACCAGCCCCCAGCTGTCTGCTTTAGTAAAGCTGGTTGTCAAAAATGGGGAACCCCACGTCATTTTTTCAATTATTTATTTAAATAATTAAAAATACAGCGTGGGGACCCCTCTTGTTGTGAATTCTCTTGCTCGGAGTTCTGAGCCAAAGCTCCCTTTGGTGGTTACTGAGAGTAGTGAAACTGGCCAGGTTAATGGAAGTTCCCCACCTGACAACGATAATTGGCAACCTGGGAAAACTGGCTTGGAGCATATAATTGAGCAGGCTGCTCTTGGAGGTTACTGGTGATTTCCTCCTCGTGCATTTGGAGTTCTTTTGTCCCCTGTCTGATCTGCATGTTCAGCTAAGTGATTCTTTTGCTAATCCTTTGCATCTAATCTGGTTGTGCCTTTTTTTTACAATTCTTTCCTTCTTTTGAGTACCCTAGAGTCTGCGGTTTGGCTGGTGATTCTGTTATGAATGGGTCACCGAGGAAGATGGCAGGAACAGGCTTAGCCACCAGAAGACCAGAGAGGTTGGTAACTATCAGATTGCAGACCCCTGATCCTATCAACACAACTAGCAGTAGCTGTGGAGCGTTTCTACGATGCCCTAGCAGCTTTGTCACAGCCGGAGAGCTAACTAAGCCTAAAGACAGAAAGGTGAAATCTAAACTGCCCAGGAGCAGATCCCCAAAGGAATAGACAGCCCCCAAACATATATTGTCAGTGAGACAAGATGAGACACAAACACAGGCAGAGAACAGACTGAACAAACGGTGGGGCCCAAGCTGTCTAGACAGGACAGGACAGAAAAGATACTGTCTGCAATCATGCACAAAACCTTAAAAATGTCCAACACTTCTGATATACAAAAAACCTGAGGCCACACGATCTCACCCCCGCTAGATCAGCACTCTGGTATAAGCTGGAAGCAAAGCAAAAAGATACTAACATAACAGGGGACTGAACAAGCTGCAACATATGAAGCAGGGCCCTTATATAAAAAGAGCAAGCAGGCACTATCACAACAGTAATAATTAGAGTCTATAGTCACAGGGGGATCTCTTGCATGACGAGTATGGAAACCAAAAAAAAGAGGAAAAGAATCATGCAAAAAAATAGGATCACCACACAGTATCAATAAGTACAAACTATGAGCAAATTTTATTAATGACAAGCCAAAAAAACTGCACACATTTAAAAACATTTAAAACATCCAAAAGATCATAAATGGACTCTCCAAAAGATGACAGAATAACATAGAAGATTTTAATATATCAATAGACCGCAAATGCTGAAAGTGCACAGAGAAAAATAACTCTGAATAAATGCTGCTAGCATATAACCAACAATCTTAGATTATAAACCAGTGTAGCCCCCATATATGGAGCATGCAGTGCAAAAGTTAAACCCTGATTATTACCAAAAGCCAAACGGCTGAATGCCACAAGAAAGGGGTTAATAGTGAATACACAATGATGCCAAATGCTGGCATCCTGCATTCTGGGCTACAGAAGCTGAATACGTCACCCTATATGATAGTAATTGGGGGAACCAGTCAGTCGTCCCGTCATCTGAATAGCAGCGGTGCCGTCAGTGGTGATGTTAAGAGTCCATGAGAGAAACCCACGCATATCAACACTTCTAAAAAAGTCTATTGATTGTTTGAATTTATTTTTCTCTTTTCCTAATTTCTCATATCCCCACTATATTAGGGCTAGATAAATGACCTAACATGAAGACACACAGATATAATTAAGGAACATAGGTTCTATACAAAGAAAAGACTCTCAATTACATAGTGAATATCATGAGATATGCTAGCAGCATTTAACAAATCTTGAAGGTCATAAACTCATCCTTATGAACGAAGAATTACACACACAGTCCAAAAGATCTGTAGAAGGAATACTTGATGTGGATATTCTTTCCAATAGTACAGAAAAAAAAAATGCTTGCAGTCCTATCCCACTTCAGAAACTGGAGTTTGACGAAGGGAAAAAAACCTGTGAAAAGAAATTTTGGAAAGGAAAAATAAAAAATGAATAAAAACATTTATTTTTATTTCTAGAGAAGGAAAAGAAAGGAAAGAAGGAAACAGAGGGGGACTAGTCAAAGCACAGAGAGGGAGATGGGTAAAAGGGAAGATAAAGCCTGCTGAATGAGGTGACCCGCTGCACAACGTGCTCAAAACGGAGAACGCAGAAACTACGTTTTTCTGTAGAATCCGGTGTACAGGAGCTCCTCATTTAAACCAGCCGGTGATAAACAGCCCAGATCAAATATCCATCTGGCCTCTCGTCCGAGTAGTTCATCTGTAATATTCCCTCCCCTAATATTTACTTGAACCCCCTCTAGGCCCAAAACCCTGAGTGAGGCAGGGGAACCACCGTGAGTGTCTAAAAAGTGGGCAGCCACGGAGGTGATGGATTTACCTTTGGCTCTGTCAGTTTTAGCTGTACAGATGTTTGACAAATGCTGTTGCGTTCTACGCCGCATTTCTTGCGTTGTCTGCCCAACGTAGATTTTCCTACATCCACAGACTAGAGCGTAAACCAGATTACGTGAACGACAATTGAAGTACGCCTTCGACCGTAGCTGTAAGGGCAGACGAGGCAATGAAACAGCATGATTAGAAGCTATCAATGGACAAACCGAACAGCCACCACATGGGAAGGAGCCTCTATTATCATGGCCAGTTCTTAATTTGATGACCGGGCGTTTATAATGGCTATTAGACAGATAGTCTTTTAAGTTCTTCGCCCTTCTTGCCACCATTTTGGGCTGATCACCAATGAATGAACGTAAGTTGGGTTCACTCAAAAGGATTCCCCAATTGTTCTCCAAAATCTTGTATACATCGTTCCATTGGTTATTGTACCTGGTGATTAGACTTATCCTATTTTGCGTCGTTCTTACCCGAGGTTTCTGGGCATCCTCCCTGGACTTATTCATTGAAAATGTGAAAGCTCCAGATATGATATATTTTGTATACCCCCGTTTACGGAATCTGTTAGTGAGTTGGCGAGACTCATTGATGAAATCCTCAGTGCGACTGCAGTTCCTCCTTAGTCTTAGAAATTGCCCTTTGGGGATTCCCTTTCGTAGGTGCGCTGGATGGAAGCTGTCGAAGTGCAGCACATTGTTTGTAGCAGTGGCCTTACGGAATAGGGTCATATCTATCCGGTTTCCACAGATCCTCAGTTTTAGGTCCAAGAAGTCGATCGAGCTACAAGAAATGAAAGATGTTAATCTAATGTTCCAGCTGTTTTTATTAAGATCACCAATGAAGCTCTCCAATTGTTCCTGGGCTCCAGACCAAATATGAAGCAGGGCCCAGCGCTGCCCCCAGCAGGGAGCACGCTGAACCCTAGCAACAAAGCAGAAAGCTAAAAAAGGCACAACCAGATTAGATGCAAGGGATTAGCAAAAGAATCACTTAGCTGAACATGCAGATCAGGCAGGGGACAAAAGAACTCCAAATGCACAAGGAGGAAATCACCAGCAACCTCCAAGAGCAGCCAGCTCAATTATATGCTTCCAGTCAGTAATCCCAAGTTCCCAATTATCATCGTCAGGTGGGGAACTTCAGTCAACCTGGCCAGCTCCACTACTCTCAGTAGCCACCAAAGGGAGTAGAGGGAGCTTTGTCTCAGAACTCCAAGCACGAGAATTCACAACACCCTCTATTCTTGATAACCAACCTTGCTGAAGCTGACACCTGTGGGATGCAGCCCCCAGCTGTGAGTTTTGCCTGACTAGTTATCATAAATACAGTGGAACCCCCACAGGGTTTTTTTTAAATTATTTATTTACAGCACAGGAGCAGCTGATGAATACTACCATTCGCCGCTCCTGCTTTCACTGTTATTAGCTGCAGCTGGTGTCAGCTGATGGGAGCTGTAGTCCCATCAGCTGACACCATTGACCGGAGGTAAACTTTTTACCTCCGATTACAGCTGACCGCTCCCGCTGTCTCCTGACAGCGTGGGAACCGTGGCATCCCCAGTGGGGATGATTTCACCTCCAATCAGAAGCATTACACAGGTGTTTCACATGCTGTCATACAGCTTGGGAAACACTGGCTTTTGTGCTGTGCATGCTCAACTATATTTGGTAAACATTTCAAATTCGGCAATCCTGAGCCCAACCAAACATTGAAATATTCGCTCATCTCTAGTTGTGATTAGAGAGAAAGAGTAGTTATACAGGCCTGTGTATGCACAGTTTAACTAATTAGAGTCCTCTAGTGTTGATGGTGGTGCTGATGCTGAACCATCACACTAACAGACCTTCTAAGGGCTAATCCTGGGCTTTGCTGTTTGTATAAGATACATTCTGCATTTAGCCTAGGGACAGTTGCAGGAGCAGGTAGAGTGGCAGAATGCAGCCTCTAGGCAGGGCTGACAGATTTGCAGTCCATTGCTAAAAATTGACCAAATATTGACCAAACGTAAAAAAAAAGTTCAAAAGTTTTTTCTGGATTCAATTAGTCATCCATAGAGTTTAACATGTTTAGTGTTATATTACGGTGCTATATGAAGCTCCAAAAAAGTGCATTTTTTTCCTAGATTCAATTAGTCATTCATGCAGTTTAATGTGATAAAAAAACTCCCCCAAAAAAGTTTTTTTTCTGTATTCAATTAGTCACCCAAACAGATTAACGTGGTTAGTCTTACATTACAATAATATGTAAAACTCTAAAAAAAGATCAAACATTTTTCCAAGGCTGCTATCAATGCAACCTGGGATTCCATAACACTTCAGCAGTGCCACAGGCTGATCGCCTCCATGCCACTCTGCATTGATGCAGTAATTGATGCAAAAGGAGCCCCGACCAAGTATTCAGTGCATTTCCTGAACATACATTTCAGTAGGTCAACATTTCAGATTTTAAAATCATATCTCAAGATTGTGCTATAAAGTGTTCTAATTTACTGAGATAATGACTTTTGGGTTTTCATTGGCTTTAAGCCATAATCATCAACATTATAGAAATAAATATTTGAAATAGATCACTATGTTTGCAGCTACTCTATTTAATGGTATTGAAGAACTGAAATAAATTAACTTTTTGATGATATTCTAATTTTGTGAGGAGCACCTGTATATTAATGGTGTGGTCCATATTTGTATTCAGGGGAGTAAAATAAGGATTTTTTTCATTCAGGAGGCAAACATATATATGCAATATTTTTTGCATTGTTTTTTTGTAAGGATGTGGTAGTCAGTGTGGCAAGACGAGTCATGAGTGGAAGATGTTGACGTGAAGGTCTGACCAGATGGATAAGAAACAACCAAAACCAGCTCTATTTAGTTGAGACATAAATGGCAAGTCACTGGATGTAATTATTCATTCTCTATCCATACTGTATCACTTGGAATAATAATTTTGATTGTAAAACATCTTCCCTTAGGTCGGGGTCACACTGGCGAGGAATACGGGCGAGTGAGAGGCGCTTAAAGCACGCATTAGACACGGACCAATGATTCTCTATGGGGTCCCTCGCACCAGCCATATATTTCTCATCCGTATTCTATGGTCCGTGCCAATCGCAGCATGCTGTGATTGTCAGCGTACTACGGCCGTAGTACGCCAATGCAAGTCTATGGGTGCGCAAAAAATACGGATTACACACGGACCACACATGTGACTTGCGAGAAATACGCACCCGGTGTCTTTTAGCAAAGCCGCAATTCAGTGCGCTATACAGTAAACTCACACTGACAGGTTTAATAAAGAAACGAAAGAATAGATATAGACACATAGCATACATATATATATATATATATGCATTCTATGTTTCTATATCTATTCTTTCTTTTGTGTTATAAAACCTGTCATAGGGCTCCATTATATGTCCATTTTGCAAGCCTGCGAGAAAATCTCGCCATACGGATGCCATACGGATTACATACGGATGCAGACATGTGCAAAATACGCGACCACACCTTGATTACGGATGACATACGGCGCACTGTTTAGGGGCCATTTATCCGTATTATGCATGTAAATTACTGACCATATTTTGCGTTGGTTAGTGTGACCCCGGCCTAAGGCTACATTCTCACATTTATGAGAAATGTCCCAGTGCTGCCAGATTTATTATCGCACTGCACAAGAATTAAGAGAGTCATAGATTCATTCACACATTCATGAAAATTACAGATCTGGGAATTAGATCTGCAAGACTCAGGTTATGTCCATTTCTGATCCGATTTTGAGGATTATAATAGGGCATACTCAATGTGTCTGTGTGCTGTCCAAGAAAAAAACTGGGCAGCACCCCAACACTTCATATGGATACAGGAAAGTAGCCTTATAAGTAGGCATGTGCGAATGTGCTCGGTGATACTGAGATATCACTCGAGTATCTGGGTGCTCAGATGTGCTCATTACTAGGTGAGCATTGGGCGGTGCTCGATTTAATGCTTGAATCACTGCCCCTGATGTTTCGTGCCTACAGTCTGTAGACAGGGATTATTAGGTCTGTGCAGTACCATGGAAAATATTTTTTCTTTGTGTGGAAAAATGGAATATATTGTGTGATCCATGGAATATTATGTGCATTGTGGTTCATTTTCGTGTTATATAACACTCCAAAAAAGGGTTGGCATTTTCTTCTGGGTTAAATTACTCACCCACACAGTATTCCAAGTTCTGGGGTACATTACTCTGAGGTCTATCACTCCAAAAAGTGTTAACATTTTTTTCTGGGTTCAAATTCTCACCCATACAGTGTTCCATAGTCTGGGAAACATTTTTGTGATATATAGCACTCAAAAAACAGCGCAAAAAAATTGACTGGGTTAAAAGTCTCAACTATACAGTATTCTTTTGTATGGGGTAAAATTATGTGATATCTAACAGTACAAAAAGCATTTAAACATTTGTTTTGGTTCAATTAATTATCCATGCAGTATTTCGTAGTGTAGGGTACATTTCTACGATATCTAACAATTCTAAAAAGCTTTGAAAAATTTTTCTGGATTCAATTCGTCATTCATATGGTATTACGTGGTCTGTGGTACATTTTGTAGGTATATATAACACTCACAAAAAGCATTGTCAAATTATTCTTGATTGAATTACTCATCCATTACTTACATCCTCTGTGGTACATAATGATGGTATTACACGCTAAAAAATGCTTTCACTGCAGCCAGTGATAACATTTTTCATTTATATTAAAAAAAACTTGGTTTCAAGAGACATAGCAATTAGAAAATGTGTAAGGAGTGCGGTAAGGGACGTGGAAGTAGAAGTGCTGATAATAGTGCACGCAGACATCGAGGACGTGGGCAGGTGCAACTATGCCTGTTGCTGGAGCACAAGAAACATGCCCATCCATGACACATAGCTTCCAGTCGTACTTTGAAGGAAAGCACGGTACACTACTTCGTAAGACAGATCAGTGCGAACAGGAGGTTAGTTGGATAGCAGATAATGCTTCCAGTGTGCTTGGCAGCACCACCAAGTCTTCCACATGGTCCAGTCTCATGAGCCTGCAGTCTTGACCACTTCATCCCCACCCTGATCCTCCTTCTTCCCACCATGTTGAGTCCCAAAAGACTAGTGATCCCACAGTAGGACACTCCAAGGAGCTCTTTACAACATAATCTCTTGATTGTGGCCACGCACCTTGCATGTTCCAAGAGGGGTAAAGGACATGCTGTTTAGTGATGCAAAAAAACTTAGAGCAGCCACGGTCACAAGAAGATGATGGTGGGGAATTGCAACTTTTGTCTAAGGAGGAAGATGATGATGAGACACAGTTGACAATAAGTCAGCTTGTTGCTGTCAAGTCACCAAGTCAAGAGGACCAGGGTGTGACAGTGAAAGATGAGATGGTGGATGATGAAGTCACTGACCCAACCTGAGAATCTGGCATGCAGTCAAGACACGGCACTGTTGTGAAAAGAGATACAAAGTGGGCAACTGTTCTGCAGAACACTGACATTCCTGAATTTTTCCATCAAAGTGTTAGGTGTTTCCTAATCTAAGACTTTTTTAGAGTTCAGTTGCAAATGGTGCCACTTTTTCTCCTGGTGAGGAGTCATCTTGTACCAGCATGTATCCAGGAACATCACATGTGCCCTTACCAACACTCTTACTGGGATTGTCCACTTAACAACCAAAACATGGGCAAGTGCTTGTGGCCAGGGACGCTACATTTCACTAATGCTATATCTCACCCACAGGCAAAAAAAGAAAAAAGAAAGAAATTCTCTTTGAGAAGAAAATACTCTTTTCAATCCTTTCTCTTTAACACCTTTTGTCTTTTTTCATTTATTTATATGTATTTAGTTTCCTTTTGGTATTAAATTTTCCTCATCTACCTAGGTGGCTCCTCTGTTTAATGTCCTCCCTTTGGTTCTTATTCACAGGCTCATCCTGGATTCTAGTCCCATTTCTTTTCAATGCTTTATTCATCTAATTATATCTTTTCAGTTATTTGTTTAGTTCCCTTTTCTGCATTGCCTTTCCCTCATCTACCTAGGTGGCTCCTTCGTCAATTGTTGCTTTTCTGACTTCTATTCACTGGCCCATCTCAGATTCTAATCCGATTTATCCTACAATCCAATTACTTCTCAACAATTTGCCTTTTGCTTAAGTGATATAATTTATATATATAATTCCCTTTGCTCTTTTTTATCTCATCTTGCCTGGGTGGCTCTGTAAGGTAAAAAGCAGGAACGTGGGATGTAGTGACAATATGCAGGTATCAGAGCAAGGGTTAACAGGTATGTTTACAGGGGAAATATTCCACGCAGGGAGGTAAAGTATTTAACAGCATTAAAGGAACAGTACAATACAACGATTTAAATATTAGCAAACGTATAAGGAAGTCCTAATACTGCAGCTCCTGCTGCGAACTCAATGGTGCTGGTAACAGCCGACGCAGTGTCCTCATTAAAGGGGTCAAGCAGACAACAATACTCCCGTCTTCTGGTGACTGTGGTCTATCTCCGGTATCTTCCAATGCCCCTATTCCATATACTGTAGTTTCCTACAAAGGTAAGGGCCATGACTACTGTCTAAGCTCGATGAGACTCTTGCACAACTTTCCTCACAGTCTCGGTCAAGCGAACCCAAAGTAGCTGATGGTAAAAGGAGTCACAATCTGGTGCGTGTCCCACGTGGCTCAGAAGTTGTTTAACGGCACAGTCAGGGTACAAGGGTCTGTCCTGTCCTCGGTCACTCATACGGGGCAAGTGTGTTATACTCACAGACAAGGAGCATTCTGTGCCTTGCTTTCTGACAGTCACGGGACTCAGACTGTATGTCCCTTTCTCTCTGGTCCTCGTTGTTGGCGTCGGGTGGCGTCTGGCAATAGCTTGCACACTGCCGATATTCTCAGGGCTTGGCACTTCTCTCTCTGGCTGCTGCATGGCTGCCTCAGCTCTACTCAGTATGCATGTCTCAGCTCTATGTACACAGCTCGGCTCTGCCTTGCACTGCTCTGCAGCAGTCTATCTCTCTGGCATGCTACTGTACACGCTTGGCTCTGCAGGTGATGGGGCTCTTTCTATGCGTCCCCTCGCAGCATCGGTACTCCATGCAGGGGACAAGGGAAGCAGAGAGTGCCACTCACCGATCTGTGCGCTGCTCTGCCCTGGTGCCAAACTGCTCTGCTTCACGCGCTTTCTCATTTTAGCTCCCTGCTGCTGCGTGCCCTTTTGCTCTCCCCTGTCAACAGGATGCCCCGTCTCTCTCATGCTTCCCTCATGCAGCAGGGGAAGGTCCGCCCCAAGCATCCCCCCGGGAACAGAGGATGCAGCCTTTCTAGTTCTGGACCCAGCATCCAGGTACCCGAGGTCTGGTCTATCTCCTTACAGCTCCTCTGTGAAATTTTACCTCTCAGGTCTTGTAACAACCCTGCTGGCATCACTGCATGGCCTCCCATCCCCCACCTACCTTACTCACTACTCCGAGCCATGCTGTAAGTTCTGTCTGCTGCTGGCTCCATGCTGCATGCCTCTTGCCTCCGGCCTGCTCTCTGCATATCTCCTGGCTGTGTGCATAGGGGGGCGGCGCCGGCACTCTCTGGTTCTTATAGAATCAGTGTGCACTTGCCTCTTGTGTTCCCAGCAAATTACCAAGAGGCCTCTAGTATTTAGGGCAGCTCCACCCGGTGGAAGCTGAATGAGCAATGCCTTTACTCAGTCAGTGTCTTGCTGCTGAGTTGCCAGGTCCTGTCCTGTCTCTGCCTACTCTGGGGCATCATACACAGATCTGTTTCTGTGTGCTTTGTGTCATGTTTTACACCCACCAGGAGGCAGAATATCCTGGTCTCAGTATTCCTTTCTCTGTACCTTGTGCATTTCTCGCTCCGCCCACCAGGAGGCAAAATATCCTGGTCTGTGTCCTTGTTCCTGTGCACTGACTTGTACTTTGCCTTGTCTGAACTCCGTCCTATACCTGTGTCCGTCTTATCCCTGTCTCTGTGCCTTGCCCTGTACATTGAGTAGCCTGAACTCTGTTCTAACCTCTGTCTGTTGGCCTCCTTGTCTGTGGCTCCTTTCCCTGCCGTGTCTATCCTTGTGTCCTCTCCATCTGCCTGTGCTCTGCACTCTTGCGGTTCTGCCTGTGCTCCACACTCTTGCGGTTCTGCCTGTGCTCCGCACTCTTGCAGTTCTGCCTGTGCTCCGCACACTTGCGGTTCTGCCTGTGCTCCGCACAGTTGTGGTTCTGCCTGTGCTCTGCACTCTTGCGGTTCTACCTGTGCTCCACTTCGGCTGCTGCAGAACCTCTTGCGGTACCGCTTTGCTTCACCCCTGCTGCTGCAGAACTTCTTGCTGCAGCTCCTCTGCATACCTTGCAGTTCAGCACTATTTCCCTTCTGTAGCTCCTGCTGCTGCAGAACCTCTTGCTGCAAATTGCAGCGCCTCTCCGCAGCCTTGCGGTTCTACCCTGCTCCGCTTCTTGCGGTTCTTCTCTGCTCCGCAACCCTGCAGTTCTGCTTTGCTTCCGTTCCCTAGCCTGTGGATCCTTGTCCTACCTGTCTGTACTGGCTCCTGAACCAGATCCTGCATCTTCTGTGTGAACAGCTCACTACCTGTTCCCTCACACCATTCATACCTGTCTATGTTCTGTTCTTCCCGAACCAGTTCCTGCACCTCCAGTGTGAACAGCCCCCTAACTGTTCACATATACTACTCGTCCCAGTCCGAGTCTCTGTCCTGTCACTACCGAGTCAGTTCCTGTCCTGCCAGTGTCTCAGCTGTACCCGCCTGCCCGTCAGTGTCTCAGCTGTGCCTGCCTGCCAGTGTCTCAAGCCATGCCCAATAGAGTACCCGTCGTGTCAGTTTGTACTAGCCCGCACCTGCTCACAGTATCCAGTCTCTCAGTGGGATCAGCAGCCACAGCCAAACACCACCCTGTAGTAGCATCTGGCAAATACCTGCCGCACAAGCCTGACCTCACCATCAGAGGATCCAGTGAACACCAAGGTAGCTGAGCTGCTTAGTTACGCCCCTTCCAGGGTAGTCTGGTTTGTGGTCCAGTGGGGCCACACCCCCCATGCTCGCGCCAACCAGTCTGGGCACGAGCATTACAGGCCTCTATTCACTGGCCCATCCAGAGTTCTTATCGCGCTTCTCCTACATTTTAGTCATTTGTCCTTTATTCATCTGTTTACATTTTATCAATAAGAATGGTTATTTTTTCCACTCTAACTTTAATCAATTTGTAATTGCCAGTTGACGTTCCCACCCCTTCCTAATTTCCCTGTTAGCTTAGTGTTCCTGTGGGTGTTCCCTATGTGATTGGCATCCATTTTGGGCCTTTAACCCCTTCACCCCCAAGGGTGGTTTGCACGTTCATGACCGGGCAAATTTTTACAATTCTGACCACTTTCCCTTTATGAGGTCATAACTCTGGAACGCTTCCATGGATCCTGGTGATTCTGACTTTGTTTTCTCGTGACATATTGTACTTCATGATAGTGGTAAAATTTCATTCAAATAACTTGCGTTTATTTGTGAAAAAAATTGGAAATTTGGCGAAAATTTTGAAAATTTCGCAATTTTCCAACTTTGAATTTTTATGCCCTTAAATCACAGAGATACGGCACACAAAAAACTTGATAAGTAACATTTCCCACATGTTTACTTTCCATCAGCACAATTTTGGCACCCAAATTTTTTTTTGTTAGAAAGTTATAAGGGTTAAAAATTGACCAGCGATTTCTCATTTTTGCAACACCATTTTATTTTTACGGACCACATCACATTTGAAGCCACTTTGAGGGGTCTATATGATAGAAAATACCCAAAAGTGACACCATTCTAAAAACTGCACCCCTTAAGGTGCTCAAAACCACATTCAAGAAGTTTATTAACCCTTTAGGTGCGTCACAGGAATTTTTTGAATATTTAAAAAAATGAACATCTAACTTTTTTTCACAAAAAAAATACTTCAGGTTCAATTTTTTTATTTTACCAAGGGTAAAAGGAGAAATTGGACTGCAAAAGTTATTGTGCAATTTGTCCTGAGTACGCTGATACCTGATATGTGGGGGGGAACCACTGTTTCAGCGCATGGCAGAGCTCAGAAGGGAAGGAGCGCCGTTTGACTTTTTCAATGCAAAATTGGCTGGAATTCAGATCGGGCGCCATGTCACATTTGGAGAGCCCCTGATGTACCTAAACAGTGGAAACCCCCCACAAGTGACCCCATTTTGGAAACTAGACCCCCCAAGGAACTTATCTAGATATGTGGTGAGAACTTTGAACCCACAAGGGCTTCACAGAAGTTTATAATGTACAGCGGTACAATTAAAAAATCATATTTTTTCCACAAAAATGATCTTTTCACCCCCAATTTTTATTTTCCCAAAAGTAACAGGACCCTAACAGTTATTGTGCAATTTGTCCTGAGTACGCTGATACCCCACATGTGGGCGCATGGCAGAGCTCGGAAGGGAAGCAGCGCCATTTGACGTTTTTGGATGGAATTGAGATCGGACACCATGTCGCGATTGGAAAACCCCTGATGACTTTTTCAATGCAAAATTGGCTGGAATTCAGATCGGGCACCATGTCACGTTTGGAGAGCCCCTGATGTATGAAAACAGTGGAAACCCCCCACAAATGACCCCATTTTGGAAAGTAGAACCCCTAAGGAACTTATCTAGATGTGTGGTGAGCACTTTGAACCCCCAAGGGCTTCACAGAAATTTATAATGCCCGGGCATGAAAATAAAAAAATCGGATTTTTTTCACAAACATGATCAATTAGTCCCCAATTTTTTTATTTTCCCAAGGATAACAAGAGAAATTGGACCCCAAAAGTTGTTGTCCAATTTGTCCTGAGTACACTGATACCCCATATGAGGGAGAAAACTATTGTATGGGAACACGTCGGGGCTCGGAAGGGAAGCAGTGACGTTCTGGAATGCAGACTTTGATGGAATGGTCTGCGGGTGTCATGTGCGTTTTGAGAGCCCCTGATGTACCTAAACTATTGAAACTCCCCACAAATGACCCCATTTTGGACACTAGACCCCCCCATGTAACTTATCTAGATGTGTGGTGAGCACTTTGAACCCCCAAGGGCTTCACAGAAGTTTATAATGCCCGGGCATGAAAATAAAAAAATCATTTTTTTCCACAAAAATGATATTTTTGCCCCCAATTTTTTATTTTCCTAAGGGTAGCAGGAGAAATTGGACCCCAAAAGTTGCTTTGCAATTTGTCCTGAGTAGGCTGATACCCTATATGTGGGGGTAAAACACTGTTTGTGTGCATGGCAGAGCTTGGAAGGGAAGGAGCACCATTTGACTTTTTCAATTCAGAATTGGCTGGAATTGAGATCAGATGCCATGTTGCATTTGGAGAGCACCTGATGTGCCCAAACAGTGGAAACCCCCAATTCTAACTCCAACCCTAACCCCAACACACCCCTAACCCTAATATCAGCCCTAACCCTAACCCTAGCCCTAACCCTAACCCTAGCCCTAACCCTAGCCCTAACCCTCGCCCTAACCCTAGCCCTAACCCTAACCATAATGGGAAAATGGAAATAAATACATTTTCTTTTAATTTTATTATTTTTCCCTAACTAAGGGGGTGATAACAGGGGGTTTGATTTACTATTTATAGCGGGTTTTTATGTTTGGCAGCTGTTCTATGCTAAAAGACGCTTTTTTATTGTAAAAATAGTTTTTGCATCACCACATATTGAGAGCTATAATTTTTCCATATTTTGATCCACCGAGTCATGTGAGGTCTTATTTTTTGCGGGATGAGTTGACGTTTTTATTGGTACCATTTTCGGGCGGAATGAACAAAAATCAGCGTTTCATGAATTTCTTTTAGGGGGGTGCGTTTACACCGTTCTGCGTGCGGTAAAATTGATAAAGCAGTTTTATTCTTCGGGTCAGTACGGTTACAGCAATACCTCATTTAGGTCTTTTTTATGTTTTGTCGGTTTTATGCAATGAAAACTATTTTATATAAAAAATAATTATTTTTGCATCGCTTTATTCTGTGAGCTGTAATTTTTTTATTTTTTCGCTGATGATGCTGTGTCACTGCTCATTTTTTGCGGGACAAAATGACGTTTTCAGCGGTACCATGGATATTTATATGCTTCTTTTTAATCACGCGTTATTGCACTTTTTGTTTGGCAGTATGATAATAGATCATTATTTTTTGCTTAGGTTTTTATTTTTATTTTTTAAGGGGTTCACTAAAGGGGTTCACTAATGGGACAGTTTTATAGGGCAGGTCATTACGAACGCGGCGATACCTAATATGTGTACTTTTATTGTTTTGTTTTTTTTTATTTCCAAAAAATGAATTTATTGGGGGAATTTTTTTTTTTTCTAATTTATTTGGCGATTTTTTTAAAATTATTTTAACACTTTTTTTTTTTAACTTTATTACATAGTCCCAGGTGGGACATCACTGTCCTGTGACAGATCGCTGATCTGTCACATCACAGATCACTGTGACAGATCAGCGATCTGTCACAGTCACTGCTGCAGACTTCCTCATGCATGCGCTTTGTAGGCACTGAGGAAGTCAGCTCACTGCAGGCCCCCGAAAGCCCCCGTCGCCATCTTGGATTCGGGGCCTGCAGGGAAGGAGCCCCCAGCAGAAGCGCTGCACATTGCGATGCCGTGGGGGGCTCAGGGAAGCACGGAGGGAGCCCCCTCCCTGCCGATGCTTCCCTTTAACCCCCGGTACACCGCGATCATGTTTGAGCCCTAGCCCTAACCCTCGCCCTAACCCTAGCCCTAACCCTAACCATAATGGGAAAATGGAAATAAATACATTTTCTTTTAATTTTATTATTTTTCCCTAACTAAGGGGGTGATAACAGGGGGTTTGATTTACTATTTATAGCGGGTTTTTATGTTTGGCAGCTGTTATACGCTAAAAGACGCTTTTTTATTGTAAAAATAGTTTTTGCATCACCACATATTGAGAGCTATAATTTTTCCATATTTTGATCCACCGAGTCATGTGAGGTCTTATTTTTTGCGGGATGAGTTGACGTTTTTATTGGTACCATTTTCGGGCATGTGACATTTTTTGATCGCTTTTTATTGCGATTTTTGGGACGCAGAATGAACAAAAATCAGCGTTTCATGAATTTCTTTTGGGGGGGTGCGTTTACACCATTCTGCGTGCGGTAAAATTGATAAAGCAGTTTTATTCTTCGGGTCAGTACGGTTACAACGATACCTCATTTAGGTCTTTTTTATGTTTTGTCGGTTTTATGCAATGAAAACTATTTTATATAAAAAATAATTATTTTTGCATCGCTTTATTCTGTGAGCTGTAATTTTTTTATTTTTTCGCTGATGATGCTGTGTCACTGCTCATTTTTTGCGGGACAAGATGACGTTTTCAGCGGTACCATGGATATTTATATGCTTCTTTTTAATCACGCGTTATTGCACTTTTTGTTTGGCAGTATGATAATAGATCATTATTTTTTGCTTAGGTTTTTATTTTTATTTTTTAAGGGGTTCACTAAAGGGGTTCACTAATGGGACAGTTTTATAGGGCAGGTCGTTACGGACACGGCGATACCTAATATGTGTACTTTTATTGTTTTGGTTTTTTTTATTTCCAAAAAATGAATTTATTGGGGGAATTTTTTTTTTTTCTAATTTATTTGGCGATTTTTTTAAAATTATTTTAACACTTTTTTTTTAACTTTATTACATAGTCCCAGGTGGGACATCACTGTCCTGTGACAGATCGCTGATCTGTTACATCACAGATCACTGTGACAGATCAGCGATCTGTCACAGGCACTGCTGCAGACTTCCTCATGCCTGCGCTTTGTAGGCACTGAGGAAGTCAGCTCCCTGCAGGCCCCCGAAAGCCCCCGTCGCCATCTTGGATTCGGGGGCCTGCAGGGAAGGAGCCCCCAGCAGAAGCGCTGCACATTGCGCTGCCGTGGGGGGCTCAGGGAAGCACGGAGGGAGCCCCCTCCCTGCCGATGCTTCCCTTTAACCCCCGGTACACCGCGATCATGTTTGATTGCGGTTTGCAAGGGGTTAATGTGTCGGGGGCGGTCCGTGACTGCCCCTGACACATTGTGCCGGGTGTCAGCTGTGATAATCAGCTGACACCCGGCCGCAATCAGCGGCGCTCACCACGTGGGCGCCGCTGATCGCGCTATACGTGCTATCCCGTCCATGGGCATAGGGGCCCGGGTCCCATGGACGGGATAGTACGTCTGATGTCAGAAAGGGGTTAAAAACCTTTCTCTTGTCATGTTTTGCACATTGTTTTTTTCACTTGAAAAAGACACGGTATGGGGTTGTGAATAGAAAGCCTTTTCCTCATCATCTTTTCTGAAGGACTTATTCACTCACCCAGGTGTTTATCCAATTTATCACAGCTGACACCCGGCACTATGTGACAGGGGTGGTCATGGACTGCCCCCAACATGTTAACCCCTGGCACACTGCGATCAAACATGATCGCAGTATACCGGGGGTTTAGGGAAGCATCGGCAGGGAGGGGGCTCCCTCCGTGATTCCCTGAGTCCCCCCAGAGCAGCGCGATGTGCTGGGCTGCTCCGGGGTCCTCCTTCCCTGCAGGTCCCCGGATCCAATATAGCATTGGGCACCTTCGGGGGCCTGCAGGGAGCTGGCTTCCTCAGTGCCTGCAAAGCGCCTGTGTGAGATCGCTGATCTGTCACAGCGATCTGTGATGTGTCAGATCAGCGATCTCACACATGACAGTGATGTCCCAAATGGGACAGTATAATAAAGATAAAAAAAGAAGTGTAAAAATAATTTATAAAAAATTGCTAAAGAAAAAAATTTAAAAAAAAATATTCCCTAAAAAAAACAATAAAAGTACACGTATCGCTGCATCAGTACAAACCCGCCCTATAAAACTATCCAATTAGTTAACCCCTTTGCAAACCCCTTAAAAATTAAAAATAAAAAACAAAGCAAAAAACAATGCTTTATTATCATACTGCCGAACAAAAAGTGCAGTAACGTGCGATCAAAAAGACGGATATAAATATCCATGGTACCACTGAAAATGTCATCTTTTCTCGCAAAAAATGAGCTGCCACACAGCATCATCAGTGAAAAATAAAAAAGTTATAGCTCGCAGAATAAAGCGATGCAAAAATAATTATTTTTTATATAAAATTGTTTTCATCGCATAAAAGCGCCAAAACATAAAAAAAGACATAAATGAGGTATCGCTGTAATCGTACTGACCCAGAGAATAAAACTGCCTTATCAATTTTACTGCACGCGGAATGGTGTAAACGCACCCCCCAAAAGAAATTCTTGAAATGCTGTTTTTTGTTCATTCTGCGTCCCAAAAATTGGAATAAAAAGCGATCAAAAAAGTCACGTGCCCGAAAATGGTACCAATAAAAACATCAACTCGTCCCACAAAAAATAAGACCTCACATGACTCCGTGGGTCAAAATATAGACAAATTATAGCTCTCAAAATGTGGTGATGCAAAAACTCTTTTTACAATAAATAGTCTTTTAGTGTACGACAGCTGCCAAACATAAAAACACGCTATAAATAGTAAATCAAACCCCCCCTTTATCACCCCCTTAGTTAGGGAAAAATAATAAAATTAAAAAAATTTATATATTTCCATTTTTCCATTAGGGTTAGGGTTAGTGCTAGGGTTAGTGCTGAGATTAGGGTTAGGGATGTGTTGGGGTTAGGGTTGGAGTTAGAATTGGGGGGTTTCCACTTTTTGGGCACATCAGGTGCTCTCCAAACGCAACATGGCGTCTCATCTCAATTCCAGCCAATTCTGCGTTGAAAAAGTCAAATGGTGCTCCTTCCCTTCCAAGCTCTGCCATGCGCCCAAACAGTGTTTTACCCCCACATATGGTGTATCAGCCTACTCTGGACTAGAGATGAGCGACTTTTCCTTTTTCGGGTCGAGTCGGGTTTCATGAAACCCGACTTTCTAAAAAGTCAGGTCGAACGAAATTAGCCGACTATAGGGAAAAGTCTGGGTCCGACTGAAACACGAAACCCAATGCAAGTCAATGGGGAAGCAAAGTCGGCAGGGAGTGGAGGACAGGAAACACACCTACAGTGCCCATTTCAATGCCAACAACATCAATTCTTATTACTTAAGCTTGGCAACCTTAATTTACTTTATAATAATAGTTATGCATTGAAAACTGAGGGTTATTTGGCTAAAGTTGTGGGGGGTAGGGCTGGTGCCAGGTTTTCGTGTGCCCTGGGCCAAAGAGTGTCAGTGAGCCTTTTTAACACATGCCACAATTCATAATGCTCCTATACGGCACAGAAATATAGGTATAGTACAATGAAAAATACTTCACTGCTTACATGACATGACTGATATCTATATTAAATTCTACAATAGCTCAAAAGCCGGACAGTATATTACTCCATACAGTATTATGGCCACCACATTGTGCGCCATACAGAATAATGAGCCCCATATATTTCTCCATACCGAATAATTGGTCCCATATAATGTTCCATACAGTATATAATGAGCTCCACATAATGCTACAGTATATGTTGGTCCCCATGGATGATGCTCCACTGTCTTATGGGCCCAAATAATGCTCCATATATAATGGGCCCCATTTCTAATGCTCCAGTATATAATGGGCCCCGTAAATGCTGCTCCAGGGTCTGATGGCCCCCATTTGGAATGCTCCAGTATATGTTGGTCCCCATGGACGATGCTCCAGTGTGTTATGGACCCAAATAATGCTCCATATAAAATGGGCCCCATTTCTAATGCTCCAGTGTATAATGGGCCCCATAAATGCTGCTCCAGTGTCTGATGTCCCCCATTTGGAATGCTCCAGTATATGTTGGTCCCCATGGACGACGCTCCAGTGTGTTATGGGCCCAAATAATGCTCCATATATAATGGGCCCCATTTCTAATGCTCCAGTGTATAATGGGCCCTGTAAATGCTGCTCCAGTGTCTGATGTCCCCCATTTGGAATGCTCCAGTATATGATGGGCCAAATGGATGATGCTCCAGTGTATGATGGGCCCCATATATCATTCTCCAGTGTATACTGCTCCCCAAAAAATGCTCCCAACATTTAAAAAAATAAAATACCTCTCCTCGCTGGGCTCTGCTCTACTCAGGACTCCTCAGCATTGCCATTTTAAAGCTCTCTGCACTTGTACTGTTTTGGTAGAGGGCATACAGACGTGATGTTATCGTGCTCTGTAACCTGAATGTCACTGTCAGGAAAGGCGGAAGACGTCACGGCTGTGGAGCAGGGAGAGGTAAGTATTGCAAGTGCTGTGGCCCTGAGCAAGCATGGGGGGCCCACTCGTGGGAAACGGCACTGGCACAGGGCCCCTCATAGTACGACGGTATGTCTGATGGTGAGTGAGCCCTCCCACCGGCAGAGACATTTTTGACTCAGTGCTTGCATTTTTTTAAACTTCAGAATAGGAGGCGATAGAGCTGGAGGCTTTTTCGGCAATGTAAGGCAAAACGAGTTCCTGATGCTCCGGCTTTAAAAGCAGTTTACCTACTCCCAGAAAAGGGAGCCTTAAAGGCCTTCTTGTGCCAGCTGATGATGCAGGCTCAACACCTCCTGCCTCATTTCATGCTATTGTGCTTTTGGCAATACCAGCAGATGCACCACCACCACCATCAGTACCAGCTGGCCCCCACACACCCACGTCCGCGGCCTCTTCCACCATACGTAATAATTTTTGTGAAAATGGACTAAAAATACCAGCAGATATATGGTATTGTTTCAGAAGCAGACAGCTCTATACAGTCTAGGGATAATTGTAAATCTCTGTATATATTTCATTAGTCAGACACAGATGGTCACAGGCTCAGTATGGATTAGACAATAATATAAAAATTTGCAAAAGGGTACAGTATCACTAGATACAAGGTATATATAGCATAGTTTAAACATACTGAATCTCTGTATACATTTCAGGAGGCAAACACAGACGCTCTCAGGCCCAGTATGGATCCGACAACAATATAGATAGTTGAGAAAGGGTACTATGGTGCCCCTGAGGGTACGGTCGCCACAGAAGTACTGCACCTCATCCAAAGGTGTGGTATCCCACCCTCAGGTAAGGAGGGATCACCACTCAGGACTCCTAACACTGCACTCAACACACACACATGTTAGTCAGTGCTTTCTGGGTGCACCCGGCGGGAGGATGGCCTCATCCCAGACTGACTAGGAAAGGGTGTTGGGGGTTAGTGTGGAAGGTAGGTACAGTGGGAGGTGCTTAGGTAGTGGAGTGATTGTGGGCATCCAATCAGAGAGAGCAAGCTGACAGTTGATGGGTGGAGCTCGTCTGAGGTAAATGGATCTTTCTAGAGAGTTGTCAGTCAGTGACAGGACAGAGCAAGAGCAGGATTGCTGTGAGAGGGCTGAGGGTGAGAGAAGAGAGAAAAATCTTGTCCTAGCTCCTAGACTGGAAGGAAGGCTCCTTGGGGCACGGGAAGTGCAATAAGCCACCTGTGAAGCCCGTTTCTGGAGAAGGAAGGAGCAGGCCTCGTTGGGGAAGGTGGCTCCTGAAGGTAGTGGAGAAATACAGGGCTCAGCTAGAAAGACGGAGGCTGAGGTAACTTTAACTGCCTCAGTCGCAGCCGCATTCAATACTCACAAAGGCAGCAGTTGGAATAAAGGACTCCGGAGCCTGACCCACGTCGCCCGGTGTGATCCGTGGCTGTCGGCTTGGGACACTGTTTGCGAAGGCCCACAGCAGGAAGGAAGGGAGAGATCAGCGCTGAGACATGGCCTAGAAAGGATACACAAGGAGAAGTCTTGAACAGGTGTTCCTGATCTACCTTTGAGTTTGCCGGACCCCTCCCTCGGAAGACACAGTACCAATTGGCTCATCTTGTGCACAAAACTTTTGAGGAAAAACTCAGAAACTGCACCCAACTGCGTCCTTGGTGGCTTTTAAAACTCGCATGCTACAAACGCTACACTCACCATCACCGTCAACGGCTCACAAACACCATCTCAACTGCCCTGGGATACAGCGCTGCCCGTGGAGAGCTTCATCATCTTGTCTGCTTTAACACCGGCATAGAGGATCTGCATTGCAGCATCAGCTACCCTAGCCGAGTACCACGGGTGGCGTCACGATCCCACTTTTCCAAATTAATTTTCATACCATCTTCCCCCTCATCTGAACTGTCATCTTCTTTATTGGACACCCAGGGCCACGGACTGGGTCCCAATAACCTCCGTGACATACTTCCCACTTAAAAGAGCCTGAAAGGCCCGGTACTGAGTAACCCCCAGCCCTGCTTGGCATTTCATTTTAACACCAGATAACAGGGATATATTGTAGTTTCAACATTATAAATCTACGTATATATTTGAGGAGGCAGACACAGAAGCTGTCAAGGCCAGTATGGATTCGACAACAAACTAAAAAGTAGAAAAAGGGTACAGTATCACCAGATCCAAGGTATATATAGTATAGTTTCAACATTCAAAATCTCTGTATTTATTTCAGGAGGCAGACACAGACGCTCTGAGGCCCAGTATGGATTACACAACAATATAAAAAAGCAGTAAAAGGGAATGGATCTCAAGCATACTGCTGTATACAGTGTTGGGGTCATTTGGCGATCTACATATATATTTCAAGAGTAACACACAGCCACTCACAGGCTCAGTATGGAACACACCATAATATAAAAAGAAGTTCCGCAAGAAATAATCACACATGTGTGCCAATGTGTTACACCGTCATACTCACCCAGCCTCCGTTCCCACGCCGCAGCCGGCCTCCACTCCCACGCCGCAGCCTCTCTCCACCCGACGGCCACGGTGGTCACCTCTAATGGGCTCGCGGCCGACGCCATCCCTGCATGCAATGCGCATGCGCCATAGGCCGCGGCTGTGCCTCCTTGCTGCTTCTTGTGCTCCGGCTGTGCCCTGACCCGGAAGCACCTTCGGACCAATGGCAGACCAAACGGAGCTAAATCAGGCTGCTTCCCCCTGAGGGAGGCGCCTGATCATTGTGTTACCTTGCACACTGGGCCCTGCTTCCTCCTGTGCTCTCTGCAGCCTCTCGATTTCGTCCGTGGTGTTTCCTGCAGCAGCCTCGCAGCACTGCCTCCCGTGTTCCCTGCAGTGTACTCCAGTCCTGCTCCAGCATACCTGTTCCTTCCTACTCCAGTCCTGTTCCTGTATTCCAGTTCCATCCTATTACAGTCCTGCACCAGCGTTCCTGTTCCATCCTACTCCAGTCCTGCCTTCGGTGTTCCTGCTCCATCCAGCTATCCACACTCCTACAGTCCTACTCCAGTCCTGTCTCCTGTGTTCCGCTCCAGCCACCTCTCCATATTCCAGCCTTACAGTCTACTGTTGTGAGTTCATTTTCCCCTTCACCATTGAGGTCTGATGAACTCCCTCTTCTGGTGAAGGAAGGTAGTGAGGCTGATTACCAAGCACCTGGGTATGATGATGATGACTGGGTGACGGGAATTGCTGACTGGATATGAGGCAGCCGACGCCCTTCTGCCTTGCTGGTGATCTCTCTGAGGGATTCTAGGAGACCAGTCTGACTCCTGCTCCTCAAAAGCTAAGTTTTCTGCACTGCTTTTTGCATTTGTGTTTTGTTTTGTTTTGCCTTGTTTTCCTGAATTCCTTTTTGTTCTGTCTTCAGAAAATACCTGAGTGCTGATATAGTCTTTTTGAAGCCTAGCGTCTTCAGGGCCTTTTTCCCTATCAGCCTGTTGGCCCTTGTTTTCATAGGGTTTTTGGCGGATTGCAGACAGCAGCTTTCCTATCCTGTCCTATTTAGTTAGCTTGGGCCCCATCATTTGCTCAGCCTATCTTTCTATCTGTGTGAGTGTTTTTTCATCTTGCTTCACCGTCATTATATGTTGGGGGCTGCCCATTGCTTTGGGGTCTGCTCTGGGGCAGTTTAGATTTCCCTTTCTGTCTTTAGGCTATGTAGTTCTCCGGCTGTGATCGAGGGGTCTAGGGGACCGTAGGAATCCCCCACGGCTACTGCTAGTTGTTGTTGATAGGTTCAGGGGTCTGCAATCCGATAGCTGCCAACTTCTCTGGTTTTCTGGACTTAGCTAGTATTTCTGTTTTTGCCTCCTATGGTGACTCATTCATAACAGAATCACCAGCCATACCGCAGATCCTAGGGTACTCAATAGCAGGAAAGAATTGTAAAAAAAAAAAAAAAAAGAAAAGTGTGTATATTTTTTCCTCTATATCTCTGAGGCTGTAGGGGGAATTTTTTTTTCTCTCAATGGAGATAAAGCAATTGTCTGATCGTGTGGAGCAGCTCGTTGCGGAAGTGCAGGGAATTTCCGCCTACCTTTCTCATTCACATGCTGCTGAACCAAAGATCCCTACTCCTGATGTGTTTTTTGGGGATCGGTCTAAATTTTTGAATTTCAAAAATAATTGTAAATTATTTTTTGCCTTGAAGCCTAACTCGTCAGGGAGCTCCGCGCAGCAGGTTAAATTGTCATCTCTTTGCTGCGTGGCGATCCCCAAGATTGGGCGTTTTCTTTGAAACCAGATGATCCTATTCTGACTAATGTGAACACATTTTTTCAAGCATTGGGGTTGTTGTATGACGAACCTAATGCTATTAATCAGGCTGAAAAGACCCTGTTGGCATTGAGCCAGGGTCGAGATTCTGCAGAATTGTACTGTCAAAAATTCTGAAAGTGGGCGGTCCTTACTACCTGGAATGATAATGCCTTGGCAGCTCTCTTTCGGAAGGGTTTGTCAGAAGCCATAAAAGATACTATGGTGGGATTTCCTGTTCCCTCTGGTCTTGACAATTCTATGTCATTAGCCATTCAGGTTGATCGGCGTTTAGGTGAACGCAGGACTGCACGAGAGGTGTTGCCACCTGTTGAACAAGTGTCTGAACCTATGCAATGTGATAGAGTTTTGTCCAGGGAGTAACGTCGGGAGTTCAGAAGGCGTAATAAGCTGTGTTTTTTTTGTGGAGATGCCTCGCATATTATTTCTGTCTGTCCTAAACGAGAGAAACGTTTTGCACACACGTTTTCTGTGGGTGGTGTTCAACCTAAGTTTCTTCTGGCAATTATTCTGATCTGCTCCCTGTCCACATTTTCCGCCAAGGCTTTTGTGGATTCGGGAGCAGCCCTGAACCTAATGGATTTGGATTTTGCTAAACGTTGTGGATTTCCAATGACACCTCTGCGGACGCCTATCCCTTTGAGAGGGATTGATGCCACTCCTTTGGTGAAAAATAAACCTCAGTTTTGGACCCAGGTGGTAATGCAGGTCGCCCCAGACCATCAAGAAAATTGCAGATTTTTGGTGTTGCATAATTTGCATGATACCATTGTTCTGGGGTTTCCCTGGTTGCAAATTCATAATCCAGTTTTGGATTGAAAATCTGTGTCTGTGGTGAGTTGGGGTTGTCGGTGTGCCCTTAGTGAGGCTCCGGTTTTTTCCACCTCTCCTCAGTCGCATGATGTTCCTGACTATTTGGCGGACTTTTATGATGTATTTAGTGAGAATGAGTCTGCGTCTTTGCCTCCTCATAGGAGTTATGATTGTGCAATTGAACTGAGCCCGGGGTGTAAATTTCCCAAGGGTCGGCTCTTCAATTTATCTGTACCTGAGCACGAGGCTATGCGATCCTATATTAAGGAGGCATTGGAGAAGGGTCATATTAGACCATCCTCTTCACCCTTAGGTGCTGGGGTTTTTTTCATGGCCAAGAAGGATGGTTCATTAAGGCCTTATATTGATTATCGTGCCCTCAACAAAATTACTATTAAATATCAGTATCCGTTACCCCTGATTTCGGATCTATTCTCCAGAGTTAAAGGTGCTTGCTGGTTTACCAAGCTTGACCTCAGGGGGGCGTATAATCTTATCCACATTAAGCATGGGGATGAATGGAAGATGGCGTTTAATACTCCGGAGGGACATTTTGAGTACCTGGTTATGCCTTTTGGGCTCACTAATGCCCCTTCTGTCTTCCAGTGCTTCATGAACGACATTTTCCGAGACTTTGTGGATACATTTTTGATTATCTATCTGGATGATATTTTGATCTTCTCCAAGGATTGGGATTCTCATGTGGAACATGTTCGGACTGTGTTCCGGATCTTTTGGAAGAATTCCCAGTATGTCAAAGGATCGAAATGCCTTTTTGGGGTACAGAGGATTTCTTTTTTGGGATTTATTTTGTCTCCGTCAACTATTGAAATGGACCCGGCCAAGGTACAGGCCATTTATGATTGGGTTCAGCCCACTTCTTTGAAGGCCCTCCAGAAGTTTTTGGGTTTTGCTAATTTTTATCGGAAATTTATAGCAAAATTTTCTAGTATTGCCAAGCCATTGACTGATCTGACTAAGAAGGGTGCTGATGTGTTGAATTGGTCTCCGGAGGCTGTTTCTTCCTTTCAGGAGCTGAAGCGAAGATTCACTTCTGCCCCGATTTTGCAGCAACCTGATGTCTCACTCCCGTTACAGGTAGAGGTGGACGCTTCTGAGATTGGTGCAGGAGCTGTTTTGTCCCAAAAGGATCCTGTAACATCTTAAATGAATCCCTGTGCTTTCTTTTCCCGAAAGTTCTCTCCATCTGAACGTAACTATGATGTGGGGAATCGGGAACTGTTAGCCATGAAATGGGCATTTGAGGAGTGGAGACATTGGTTGGAGGGAGCTAAACATCAAGTCGTGGTCCTCACTGACCACAAGAATTTGATTTACCTGGAGTCGGCCAAACGCTTGAACCCTAGACAGGCTAGGTGGGCCTTGTTTTTTACACGTTTTGATTTTGTGGTCTCTTTTCTTCCTGGCACTAAGAATGTCAAGGCTGACGCTCTCTCTAGGAGCTTCTTTGCTGATTCTCCTGTGGTGACCAAGCCTGCTACCATCTTAGGCGAAGGGGTAGTTCTTTCTGCCATCTCGCCCGATTTGAGACGTGCTCTGGAAGAGTTCCAGGAGGACAAACCTGAGCGTTGTCCCAGGGGAAAGTTGTATGTTCCTGACCAGTGGAAGAAGAGGGTGATGTCTGAAGTTCATTGCTCTGCATTGGCTGGTCATCCAGGTATTTTTGGTACTAGAAATCTGGTGAGTCGGTCTTTTTCGTGGCCCGCCTTGTCTCGCGATGTCAGGAATTTTGTGCTGTCCTGTGGGACTTGCTCCCGGTCTAAACCTTGTTCTCGCTCTAGTGGGTTGTTGATGCCTTTGCCGGTCCCCAGGAGGCCATGGACCCATATTTCAATGGATTTCATCTCTGATATGCCTGTCAATCAGAGAATGACTGTTATTTGGGTGATTTGTGATAGGTTCTCTAAGATAGTTCATCTTTTACTACTCCCTAAGTTGCCATCTTCCTCTGAGTTGGTGCCCCTGTTTTTGCAACAGGTGGTTCGCTTGCACGGGATTCCTGAGAACATTGTATCTGACAGAGGAGTTCAGTTTGTGTCTAGATTTTGGAGGACTTTCTGTTCCAAGCTGGGAATTCTGTTGTCCTTCTCCTCTGCTTTTCACCTCAGACCAATGGGCAGACGGAGAGAACAAACCAGACCTTGGAGTTGTATTTGAGATGTTTTATTTCCGCTGATCAGGATGATTGGGTTTCATTTTTGCCCTTGGCTGAATTTGCTTTAAATAATAGAGCTAGTTCTGCCACTTTGATGTCACCTTTTTTTTTGTAACTTTGGGTTTCATCCTTGATTTTCTTCAGGGCAGGTGGAGCCTTCTGTCTGCCCAGGTGTTGACACTGTGGTGGAGAGAATGCACCAGATCTGGGACCAAGTGGTGGATAAGTTATCTCTCTCCCAGGAAAAGGCCCAGCGGTTTTCCAACCGACATAGGACCGTTGGTCCCCAGTTTAAGGTTGGTGATATGGTTTGGTTATCATGAAAAAATATCGCTATGAAGGTGGCTTCTCCTAAGTTTAAGCCTAGATTTATTGGACCTTACAAGATTTTGGAGATTATTAATCCGGTCTCTTTTCGTTTGTCTCTTCCTGTCACATTTAAAATCCATAATGTGTTTCATAAGTCCTTGTTGAAGAGGTTTGTTGAACCAGTAGTTCCTGGGGTGGCACCTCCGGACCCTGTATTGGTTGAAGGTAACATGGAATATGAGGTAGAGAAGATACTGGATTCCCGTCTGGCTAGACGGAGACTCCAGTATTTGGTTAAGTGGAAGGGTTATGGTCAGGAGGATAATTCCTGGGTCTCTGCCGCTAATATTCATGCCAAAAGATTGGTGCGTGCCTTTCATCGGGCTCACCCTGATTGCCCTGGTGGCGTGGATGAGGGTTCGGTGACCCCTCCTCAAGGGGAAGGTACTGTTGTGAGTTCATTTTCCCCTTCACCATTGAGGACTGATGAACTCCCTCTTCTGGTGAAGGAAGGTAGTGAGGCTGATTACCAAGCACCTGGGTATGATGATGATGACTGGGTGACGGGAATTGCTGACTGGATATAAGGCAGCCGACACCCTTCTGCCTTGCTGGTGATCTCTCTGAGGGATTCTAGGAGACCAGTCTGATTCCTGCTCCTCAAAAGCTAAGTTTTCTGCACTGCTTTTTGCATTTGTGTTTTGTTTTGTTTTGCCTTGTTTTTCTGAATTTCTGCCATTCCCTGCTGGGGTGAGTTGAATTCCTTTTTGTTCTGTCTTCAGAAAATACCTGAGTGCTGATGTAGTCTTTTTGAAGCCTAGTGTCTTCAGGGCCTTTTTCCCTATCAGCCTGTTGGCCCTTGTTTTCATAGGGTTTTTGGCGGATTGCAGACAGCAGCTTTCCTATCCTGTCCTATTTAGTTAGCTTGGGCCCCATCTTTTGCTCAGCCTATCTTTCTATCCGTGTGAGTGTTTTTTCATCTTGCTTCACCGTCATTATATGTTGGGGGCTGCCTATTGCTTTGGGGTCTGCTCTGGGGCAGTTTAGATTTCCCTTTCTGTCTTTAGGCTATGTAGTTCTCCGGCTGTGATCGAGTGGTCTAGGGCACCGTAGGAACCCCTCACGGCTACTGCTAGTTGTTGTTGATAGGTTCAGGGGTCTGCAATCCGATAGCTGCCAACTTCTCTGGTTTTCTGGACTTAGCTAGTATTTCTGTTTTTGCCTCCTATGGTGACTCATTCATAACAGTCTACTCTCCAGTCCCACACTCATACTCCAGTCCATTCTGAGCCGCCCCTCTCGGTACCGGCTACCATGGTACTTGAACCCCTGGGCCTGCTCCTAATGGTCCCTGTATAGGGGTCGGTTCCACCTGGCAGCTCGCCTGGGGCCCCTCAGGACCACGGTCCAGAGGGTCCACTCCTGGAGATTCCGGCTCCTGACCACCTACGCTAACACAATGTTGTCAATGTCAATGACGCACTTTGAGTGGTGGGTGGAGGATGAATTTCAGGCACAAAGGGTACTGGATCAACAGATGCAAGGTACAGTTGTGGCCAAAAGTATTGACACCCCTGCAATTCTGTCAGATAATTCTCAGTTTCTTCCTGAAAATGATTGCAAACACAAATTCTTTGGTATTATTATCTTCATTTAATTTGTCTTAAATGAAAAAACACAAAAGAGAATGAAGCAAAAAGCAAAACATTGATCATTTTACACAAAACTCCAAAAATGGGCCAGACAAAAGTATTGGCACCCTCAGCCTAATACTTGGTTGCACAACCTTTAGCCAAAATAACTGTGACCAACCGCTTCCGGTAACCATCAATGAGTTTCTTACAATGCTCTGCTGAAATTTTAGACCATTCTTCTTTGGCAAACTGCTCCAGGTCCCTGATATTTGAAAGGTGCCTTCTCTAAACTGCCATTTTTAGATCTCTCCACAGGTGTTCTATGGGATTCAGGTCTGGACTCATTGCTGGCCACCTTAGAAGTCTCCAGTGCTTTCTCTCAAACCATTTTCTAGTGCTTTTTGAAGTGTGTTTTGGGTCATCGTCCTGCTGGAAGACCCATGACCTCTGAGGGAGACCCAGCTTTCTCACACTGGGCCCTACATTATGCTGCAAAATTTGTTGGTAGTCTTCAGACTTCATAATTCCATGCACACTGTCAAGTAGTCCAGTGCCAGAGGCAGCAAAGCAACCCCAAAACATCAGGGAACCTCCACCATGTTTGACTGTAGGGACTGTGTTCTTTTCTTTGAATGCCTCTTTTTTTCTCCTGTAAACTCTATGTTGATGCCTTTGCCCAAAAAGCTCTACTTTTGTCTCATCTGACCAGAGAACATTCTTCCAAAACGTTTTAGGCTTTTTCAGGTAAGTTTTGGCAAACTCCAGCCTGGCTTTTTTATGTCTCGGGGTAAGAAGTGGGGTCTTCCTGGGTCTCCTACCATACAGTCCCTTTTCATTCAAACGCCGACGGATAGTACGGGTTGACACTGTTGTACCCTCGGACTGCAGGGCAGCTTGAACTTGTTTGGAGGTTAGTCGAGGTTCTTTATCCAACATCCGCACAATCTTGCGTTGAAATCTCTTGTCAATTTTTCTTTTCCGTTCACTTCTAGGGAGGTTAGCCACAGTGCCATGGGCTTTAAACTTCTTGATGACACTGTGCACGGTAGACACAGGAACATTTAGGTCTTTGGAGATGGACTTGTAGCCTTGAGATTGCTCATGCTTCCTCACAATTTGGTTTCTCAAGTCCTCAGACAGTTCTTTGGTCTTCTTTCTTTTCTCCATGCTCAATGTGGTACACACAAGGACACAGGACAGAGGCTGAGTCAACTTTAATCCTTGTCAACCGGCTGCAAGTGTGATTTAGTTATTGCCAACACCTGTTAGGTGCCACAGGTAAGTTACAGGTGCTGTTAATTACACAAATTAGAGAAGCATCACATGTTTTTTTGAACAGTGCCAATACTTTTGTCCACCCTCTTTTTTATGTTTGGTGTGGAATTATATCCAATTCTTTTTGTGTTTTTTCATTTAAGACAAATTAAATGAAGATAGTAAAACCAAAGAATTTGTGTTTGCAATCATTTTCAGGAAGAAACTGAGTATTATCTGACAGAATTGCAGGGGTGTCAATACTTTTGGCCACAACTATATATAGTCTACTTAAAATACAAAAAAATTTCCATATGTATTTCAGGAGGCAGACACATATGCTCACATGCTCAGTATGGATTTGACAATAATGTAACAAGTTGAAAAAGGGTACAGTATGACCAGATCTAAGTTATATATAGTATAGCTTAAACATTCTAAATCTCTGTAGACATTTCATGAGGCAGACACAGACGCTCTCAGTCCCATTATGCATTAGCCAAGAATATAAAAAGTATAAAAAGGTTACTGTATCACCAGATACAAGGTACATATAGTATTGTTTAAACATTATAAATCTCCTTATTTTTTTCAGGAGGCAGACACAGATGCTCTCAGGGTCAGTATGGATTACACAATATAAAAAGCAGTAAAAGGGTAATGGATCAGAAGCATACAGCTGCAAACAGTGTTGGAGTAATTGTAAATCTCAGTAGAAACAGACTCTCACTGGCCCAGTATGGATTAGACCACTATATAAAAGCAGTAAATGGGTAAGGTATCACAAGCATACAGCTGTATACAGTGTTGGGTTAATCTTAAATCTACAAATATATTTCTGGAGTTGCAGACAGACATTCACAGGCTCAGTATGGATTACATAAGAATATAAAAACTTGAAAAGGATAATGTTTTACAATCGGTCAGCTGCATACAGTGTTGGTGTCATTTTAAATCTCCTTATATTTTACCAGTGTAATACACAAACTCTCACAGGCTCAGTATGGATTACACCCGAATATAAAAATGAGAAAAAGGGAAATGTATTTGAAAAGTACACCAGTGTACAGTGTTGGAGTACTTTGAAATCTTCGTTTATATTTCAGTGTTAGTCTGCCAGTCCAGACTCTCCGTTAGAGGAAGGTAGATGGATAAAAGTACAGGCATAAAGCCGAGTGATTTTAGATGTTTTTCAATTTGTAATCACAGGGAGAATTCGCAGAGGCGATGCTGACCCTCAATAACTTTAGCTGTGGATACAGCTAAAACGCAAATTAGTGAAGAAAGAGTTGCGGTATCGCAGTTGCGTTGATCCCATCACCGTAACTCGTCTCCATCAAATTTTGATCACAGAGAGAGCTGTAGACATGGTCCTCACTGCCTATCATGATCTGTCTGGTCACTTTGGAGTGCAAAACACACAAGCCACAGGCCGTAGGGGATTCTATTGGATTGCCATGACAGGACACATTGAAAAATGGTGGCAGGAAGGTCACACGTCTGAGACTATGAAAAATGTGAAAGGTGATCATAAAGCACCATTGCATCTGATTGGGAGTTGACGTCCATTACAAATGGTAGTCATTGGTAATCTGAAGGTAGAGGCCAGCAGGACAGGACATAGCTACATCTTAACCATCATCGATCAGTACACCAAATTTGCAGTGGCCGTCCCTGTGATGGATTTAACTGGCCAGACTACACAATGGTGGAACAGGGAGAAGTAAGTATTGCAAGTGCTGTGCCCCTGAGGAAGCAGGGGGGACCCACTAATGGGCACCGGTACTGGCACAGGGCCCCTCATAGTACGCCAGTGTGTCTGACGGCGAGTGGGCCCCCCCACCATCAGAGACACTTTATTGTACTATGAGAGGCCCTATGCCAGTGCCGTCGCCCAAGGGTTGGGCCACACACCTGTTCAGGTCAACAACACTAGCCCGGGTGCGGCAGATGTTGCTACAAATGGAGGAATTGGAGAAGTCAGAGGAAGAGGACAAAAGCGAGCCTTTTTCTGGCAACCTATGTGTTATCAGGGGAGGGTGGGACAAAATCTTTTGAAACCCAGGCATGGTTCATTGTAATGAAGGTTAGATCATCAACATTTTGGGTCGACAGATGGGTCCTTTTTTCTGCCAGGATTGATCCAGCAGCACTGAAGACTCTTTCAGATAGCAAACTACCAGCAGGGCAACCGAGCTCCTGTAAGGAATATTGTGCCAATTCAGGCCATGTGTCCAGTTTTGAGGCCCAATATTCAAAGGGGAATGAACTGTTAGGGAGAACCTTGATATGGGAGGAGAAGTAGTTTGTAACCATAGTTGACAACTGCTGTCTCCTGTCACTTGCATTTGATTCTGTATTAGCTGTCGTGTGCGCAGGACTTGAGAAATCAGACCACAACATGGTCAGGAAACCTTGTCTCCAACGCCAGTTTGGCTGTGTTCACCATGAACACCTCTTCCATTTTGCCCACTACCAGAACCAGCTCCGCTGCTGTGTGCTGGGAATGCCTCAAACAACCGGTTTACCAGAGTTGCTTGTTTGTTAGCCAGTATTAGCTCTAGGTTCTCCTGCGGCATGTTGTTGTGCAATTTGCCATTGTAGTGTGGATAGAGGATGCTGGCCAACCAGTAGTCGTCATCCTTCATCAATTTGGTAATGCGTGGGTCCCTTTTTAGGATCCGCAAGATATAGTCACTAGAGATGAGCGACTTTGCCTTTTTTCGGGCCGAGTCGGGTTTCGTGAAACCCGACTTTCGCAAAAGTCGGGTCGAACGAAATTGGCCGATTATCGTGAAAAGTCGAAGGCCGACTGAAACACGAAACCCAATGCAAGTCAATGGGAAAGCAAAGTCGGCAGGGAGTGGAGCACAGGAAACACACCTACAGTGCCCTTTTGAATGCCAAAAACATCAATTCTGATTACTGAAGCTTTTCAACCTTAATTTACTTCATAATACTAGTTACGCACTGAAAAATGAGGGTTATTTTGCTAAATTTGTGTGGGGGGGTAGGGCTGGCTCCAGGTTTTCATGTGCCCTGGGCCAAAGAGCGCCCCTTTAACACATACCACAACTCATGATGCTCCGATACCGCAGAGAAATAGCGGCATAGTACAACGAAAAATACTTCACTTTTTACATCTCATGACTAATATCCATTTTTAATAGCTCCAAAAACGGACAGTATATTACTCCATACAGTATTATGGCCACCGCATAGTGCGCTGTTGTGAGCTCATTTTCGGGTTTGCCTCTGGCTTCTGGTGAGGGTTACGGAGCTGGCTGTGCTGACAGAGGAGTAGTGAGTTCTCTATCTAGACTCCCTCTGTTGGTGAAGGGAGGTAATGAAGCTGATCTAAATGGCAGAGACCGGCCACCTGAGGAAGAGGACTGCGATTGGACATCAGGAGTTTCTGATTGGATTTAAGGCAGCCGACTCCCTAGTTTCTTGCTGGTGATTTTTCCTGACTGTGGCTCCTGGCTGAATCCCCATTTTGTCTCTGATCAGTTGATCTCTTTTGCTCTGTCTTCAGAATATACCTGAGTGCTGATATAGTGTTTTGAAGTCTAGCGACTTCAGGGCCTTTTTCTATCAGACGTGTTGGACATTCTTTTTGGCAGGGTTTTTTGCGTGATTGCAGACAGCAGCTTTTCTTTCCTGTCCTTTCTAGTTAGCGAGGGCCCCATCATTTGCTCAGCCTATCTTTCTACCTGTGTCTGTGTTTTCATCTTGTTTCACCGACAATACATGTTGGGGGCTGTCTGTTGCTTTGGTGTCTGCTCTGGGGCAGTTTAGATTTTCCCTTTCTTTCTTTAGGCTTATTTAGTTCTCTGGCCGTGACGAGGCATTTAAGACCACCGTAGGCACGCTCCACGGCTACTGCTAGTTGTTGTGGATAGGATCAGGGGTCTGCAATCCGCTAGTTACCAACCTCTCCGGTTTTCTGGGCTTAGCTTGCTTTTTGTTTTTTCCTCCTCGGTCACTCATTCATAACAGAATCACCAGCCATACCGCAGATTCTAGGGTACTGAAAAGCAGGAGAGAATTGTAAAAAAAAAAAAAGTGTCAGAATATATATATTTTTTTATATATATGTATATTTTCTCCTCTTTTTCTCTGGGGCCATAGGAGGATTCTTTTTTTTTCTTCTTTTTCTCCTTGATGGAGATTAAGCAATTGTCTGATCGTGTGAAGTGTGGGGAATTTCCGCCTATCTCACTCATTCACATGCTGTTGAACCAAGGATCCCTGCTCCTGATGTGTTTTCTGGGGATCGGTCTAAATTTTTGAAATGTAAGAATAATTGTAAATTATTTCTTGCCTTGAAGCCTAACTCATCGGGGAGCTCTGCGTAACAGGTTAAAATCGTCATCTCCTTGCTGCGCGGCGATCCCCAGGATTGGGCGTTTTCTTTGACACCTGAAGATCCTGTTTTGACTAATGTGGATGCATTTTTTCAAGCCTTGGGGTTATTATATGATGAACCTAATGCTATTGATCAAGCTGACAGAGCCCTATTGGCATTGAACCAGGGTCAGGATCCTGCAGAGTTATACTGTCAGAAATTCCAAAAGTGGTCCTTACTACATGGAATGATAGTGCATTGGCAGCTCTCTTTCAGAAGGGTTTGTCTGAGACTTTAAAAGATACTATGGTGGGATTTCCTGTTCCCTCTGGTCTTGACGATTCTATAGCATTAGCCATTCAAGTTGATCGGCGTTTACGTGAACGCAAGACTACACGGGAGGCGCTGCTACATTTTGAACAAATGTCTGAACCTATGCAATGTGATGGAGTTTTGTCTAGGCGCAACGTCAGGAGTTTAGAAGGCGTAATAAGCTGTTCTTTTTCTGTGGAGATGCCTCTCATGTTATTTCTGTCTGCCGTAAACGAGAGAAATGTTTTGCACACACATTTGCTGTAGGTGGTGTACAACCTAAGTTTCTTTTGGCAATTACTCTGATCTGCTCCTTATCCACATTTTCCGTGAAGGCTTTTGTGGATTCAGGAGCGGCCTTGAATCTAATGGACTTGGATTTTGCTAAACGTTGTGGTTTTCCTATGACACCTCTGCGGACGCCTATTCCTTTGAGCGGTATTGATGCTACTCCTTTGGCGAAGAATAAACCTCAGTTTTGGACCCAGGTGATAATGCGGGTCGCCCCAGACCACCAAGAAAATTGCAGATTTTTGGTGTTGCATAATTTACATGATACCATTGTTCTGGGTTTTCCCTGGTTGCAAATCCATAATCCGGTTTTGGATTTGAAATCTGTGTCTGTGGTGAGTTGGGGTTGTCGGTGTGCTCTTGTTGACACTCCTGTTTTCTCCACCTCTCCCCAATCTCATGATGTTCCTGACTATTTGGCTGATTTTTATGATGTATTTAGTGAGAGTAAATCTGCGTCTTTGCCTCCTCATAGGAGTTATGACTGTGCAATTGACTTGAGACCTGGGTGTAAATTTCCCAAGGGTCGACTTTTCAATTTATCTGTACCCAAACACGAGGCTATGTGATCTTATATTAAGGAGTCATTGGAGAAGGGTCATGTTAGACCATCCTCTTTGCCCTTAGGTGCTGGTTTTTTTTTCGTGGCCAAGAAGGATGGTTCTTTAAGGCCTTGTATTGACTATCGTTCCCTCAACAAAATTACGGTTAAATTTCAGTATCCGTTACCCCTGATTTCTGATTTATTCTCCAGAGTTAAAGGTGCTTGCTGGTTTACTAAGCTTGACCTCTGGGGGCGTATAATCTTATTTGCATCAAGCATGGGGATGAATGGAAGACGGCGTTTAATACTCCAGAGGGACATTTTGAGTACCTGGTGATGCCTTTTGGGCTCACTAATGCCCCTTCTGTCTTCCAATCCTTCATGAACTATATTTTCCGGGACTTTGTGGATAAGTTTTTGATCATCTATCTGGATGATATTTTGATATTTTCCAGGGATTGGGATTCTCATGTGGAACATGTTCGGACTGTGTTCCGGATTTTGAGGGAGAATTCCTTGTATGTTAAGGGATCGAAGTGCCTTTTTGGTGTACAGAGGATTTCATTTTTGGGATTTATTTTGTCTCCGTCAACTATTGAAATGGACCCGGCCAAGGTACAAGCCATTTATGATTGGGTTCAACCCACTTCTTTGAAGGCTCTCCAGAAGTTTTTGGGTTTTGCTAATTTTTATCGTAAATTTATAGCTAATTTTTCTGGTATTGCTAAACCACTGACTGATTTAACTAAGAAGGGTGCCGATGTGCTGAATTGGTCTTCAGAGGCTGTTTCGGCCTTTCAGGAGCTGAAGCGGAGGTTCACTTCTGCTCCAGTTTTGCGGCAACCTGATGTCTCACTTCCTTTTCAGGTGGAGGTAGACGCTTCAGAGATTGGTGCAAGAGCTGTTTTGTCCCCAAAAGATCCGGTGACGTCTAAAATGAATCCCTGTGCCTTCTTTTCCCGAAAGTTCTCCCCATCTGAATGCAACTATGATGTGGGGAATCAGGAATTGTTAGCCATGAAATGGGCATTTGAGGAGTGGAGACATTGGTTGGAGGGAGCTAGACATCAAGTTGTGGTCCTCACTGACCACAAGAATTTGATTTACCTTGAGTAGGCCAAACGCTTGAATCCTAGACAGGCTAGGTGGGCCTTGTTTTTTACGCGTTTTGATTTTGTGGTCTTCTTTCTTCCAGGCACTAAGAATGTTAAGGCAGACGCCGTTTCTAGGAGTTTCTTTGCTGATTCTCCAATTGTGACCAAGCCTACTACCATCCTAGGTGAGGGGGAAGTTCTTTCTGACATCTCGCCCGATTTGAGACGTGCTCTGGAAGAATTCCAGGAGGACAAACCTGAGCGTTGTCCTATGGGAAAATTGTATGTTCCTTACCAGTGGAGGAAGAGAGTGATGTCTGAAGTTCGTTGCTCCGCATTGGCTGGTCATCCAGGTATTTTTGGTACCAGAGATTTGTTGAGTCAGTCTTTTTGGTGGCCCGCCTTATCTCATGATGTCAGGAATTTTGTGCAGTCCTGTGGGACTTGTTCCCGGACTAAACCCTGTTCTCGCTCTAGTGGGTTGTTGATGCCCTTGTCGGTGCCTAAGAGGCCATGGACCCATATTTCAATGGATTTTATTTCTGATCTTCCTGTCTCTCAGAGAAGATCTGCTATCTGGGTGATTTGTGATAGATTCTCTAAGATGGTCCATCTTGTACCACTCCCAAAGTTGCCATCTTCCTCAGAGTTGGTACCCTTGTTTTTCAACAGGTGGTTCGGTTGCATGGGATTCCGGAGAATGTTGTATCGGACAGAGGAGTTCAGTTTGTTTCCAGATTCTGAAAAGCCTTTTGTTCCAAGCTGGGAATTCAGTTGTCCTTCTCCTCTGCATTTCACCCTCAGACCAATGGGCAGACGGAGAGAACAAACCAGACTTTGGAGTCCTATTTGAGATGTTTTATATCTACTGATCAGGATGATTGGGTTTCATTTTTGCCCTTGGCCGAATTCGCTTTAAATAATAGAGCTAGTTCTGTCACCTTGATGTCGCCCTTTTTGTGTAACTTTGGGTTTCATCCTTGATTTTCTTCAGGGCAAGTGGAATCTTCAGCCTGCCCAGGTGTGGATACTGTGGTAGAGAGAATGCAGCAGATTTGGGACCAAGTAGTGGATAAGTTGTCTCTCTCCCAGGAAAAGGCCCAGCGGTTTTCAAACCGGCATAGGACCATTGGTTCCCGGTTTAAAGTGGGTGATATGGTTTGGTTGTCATCAAAGAATATCTCTATGAAGGTGGCTTCTCCAAAGTTCAATCCAAGATTTATTGGACCTTACAAGATTTTGGAGATTCTGAATCCGGTTTCTTTTCGATTAGCTCTTCCTGTTACGTTTAAGATCCATAACGTGTTTCATAAGTCGCTGTTGAAGAGACATGTTGAGCCAGTAGTTCCTATGGCTGCACCTCCTGACCCTGTATTGGTTGAAGTTAATGTGGAATATGATGTAGAGAAAATACTGGATTCTCGTCTGGCTAGATGGAGACTCCAGTATTTGGTCAAGTGGAAGGGTTATGGCCAGGAGGACAATTCTTGGGTCTCTGCCTCTGATATTCATGCCGATAGATTGGTTCATGCTTTTCATCGGGCCCATCCTGATCGGTCCAGTGGCGTGGATGAGGGTTCGGTGACCCCTCCTCAAGGGGGGGGTACTGTTGAGAGCTCATTTTCGGGTTTGCCTCTGGCTTCTGGTGAGGGTTATGGAGCTGGCTGTGCTGACAGAGGAGTAGTGAGTTCTCTATCTGGACTCCCTCTGTTGGTGAAGGGAGGAAATGAAGTTGATCTAAATGGCAGAGACCGGCCACCTGAGGAAGAGGACTGCGATTGGTCATCAGGTGTTTCTGATTGGATTTAAGGCAGCCGAATCCCTAGTTTCTTGCTGGTGATTTTTCCTGACTGTGGCTCCTGGTTTCCAGTTTGGTTCCTGCCTTCCTAAAGCTAAGTTTTCTCTGCTATTGTTCATTTGAGTTTTTGTCCTGTTTACTTAGTTTTTGTGTTCAGCCAGCCCTGGCTGGGACTGGGCTGAATCCCCATTTTGTCTCTGATCAGTTGATCTCTTTTGCTCTGTCTTCAGGATATACCTGAGTGCTGATATAATGTTTTGAAGTCTAGCGACTTCAGGGCCTTTTTTTATCAGACGTGTTGGACATTCTTTTTGGCAGGGTTTTTTGCGTGATTGCAGACAGCAGCTTTTCTTTCCTGTCCTTTCTAGTTAGCGAGGGCCCCATCATTTGCTCAGCCTATCTTTCTACCTGTGTCTGTGTTTTCATCTTGTTTCACCGACAATACATGTTGGGGGCTGTCTATTGCTTTGGGGTCTGCTCTGGGGCAGTTTAGATTTTCCCTTTCTTTCTTTAGGCTTATTTAGTTCTCCGGCCGTGACGAGGCGTCTAGGACCACCGTAGGCACGCTCCACGGCTACTGCTAGTTGTTGTGGATAGGATCAGGGGTCTGCAATCCGCTAGTTACCAACCTCTCCGGTTTTCTGGGCTTAGCTTGCTTTTTGTTTTTTTCGTCCTCGGTGACTCATTCATAACAGTGCGCTATACAGAGTAATGAGGCCCATATATTTCTCCATACAGAATCATTGGTCCCATATAATGTTTGAAACAGTATATGATGAGCTCCACACAATGCTACAGTATATGTTGGTCCCCATGGATGAAGCTCCACTGTTTTATGGGCCCAAATAATGCTCCATACATAATGGGCCCCATTTCTAATTCTCCAGTGTATAATGGGCCCTGTAAATGCTTCTCCAGTGTCTGATGTCCACCATTGGAATGCTCCAGTGTATGGTGGGCCCCATATATCATTCTCCAGAGTATAGTGCTCCCCAAAAATTGCTGTCCCAACATTGAAAACAATTAAATAAGTCTCCTCGCTATGGAATCCCTGTACTAGTCTGGACTCCTCGTCGTCCCCATTGTCCATCTCACTGCACTTGGCTGCTTAGGCAGGGGGCGTACAGGCGTGATGTCATTGTGCTCTCTGATCAGACTATCACTGTCAGGAAATGCGGAAGACGTCATGGCGGTGGAGCAGGGAGAGGTAAGTATTTCAACTTTGCAAGTGCTGTGATCCTGAGCAAGCAGGGGGGGCCCACTCGTTGGCGACGGCAGTGGCACAGGGCCCCTCTAATAGTACGGCGGTGTGTGGCGGTGTGTCTGACGGCGGGTAGGCCCTCCCACCGGCAAAGACACTTTTGTGTACTATGAGGGGCCCTGTGCCAGTGCCATCGCCCATGAGTATGCCCCCCCACCAGCTCAAGTAACCTGCACTTTCATCTGCACCTTCCTCTTTGTCACCGTGTAAGGTGGTATAGTATGCGGGAAGGGGAACCTGAGTTTCCTCTGGTTCAGATTCAGACTGTGTAGAGTGTGAGGGGAATGTAGTGGTCTGGGTCAATGTACCAGCAGAATCATCTAGCAGTGACTGGGCATCAGTGCACTTGTGGCGTCCCCAGGAGTACGGTCGCCACAGTGGCATTACCTTCCTCCTAGGGAGTGTGATGTCATGCTTGGGAGCAACGAAGGATCTCTCTAGCAGTTAAACAAACACACAACACATTTCCCACTCCACGCCAGCATGGAGACCTCTGAACATGACTGCTGAGGACCTGCTCTCTGTGGTCGGGAGGAGGTAAGTTAGGCCATTCTGTGCAGGGAAGGGGAAGTGTGTGGACATGAGAAGGGGAGCTGGAGGATGAGCAGAGTTAAGGCTCACTCCTAGCTGGAGCGCATGGTCCTTATTCCGGTCTCCGAGTTTGTAGGGACACTGACGTTCCTGCAGCAGAATCCGGAGGAAGTAGCAGCTGTAACTGCTCTGTACCCAACTGAGGCTCGGAGGCCCCAGCATCGACATGTGTGAGCCAGAAGGAAAAGGCTACGGCTGCCAGCCATACGAGAAAGTTCCAAAAGAGAGTCAACAGGGAGAACTTCATTGAACTCAGCACTGCGAGTACCTCAGATAAGCGCTAGAACGGAGGCCACACTACCTATCTGCAGAGAGAGAAATCCAAATTGACTTCCAGGCTGACCTACTCCTTCTCCATCTGTACTCTGGATCCTGGACAGCACCTACCAAGTACAGGTAAAGGAACTGCACTACTGTGTCTGTCATCTTTCTCCTGCGCCTGGCGCACGGCTCAGCTACATCCTACACTTCACACAATCTCCCAACTCTTTCATCTGCCCTGCGACTATGGCCCTACATGTGCAGGTCTTCTACATCTTGGCTGCATCACAACATCTGTCTCACAGAAGCGACACTGCAGTGCTGGTCAATCTAATCAGAAACCAGAGGTGGCGTCACGTATCATTCACCTATAAACGTAATTCACCCCTTTGCATGGACGCCCAGGGCCACGGAACGGGTCACCACCACCGTGACACATCCCTGTGAGACACCGGCCCGGTACCGATTAACCCCACTGCCCTGGCTGGCCACCCACACTCAATGTCAGATTCATCTTGGACTGGGGAATTCACGATTTGACTTGATAACCCAGGCATGGTATGATAGAAAGAGCTACATGGACTAATGTGAAGTGTGGCCTGCTGCCTCATTCAGTTTGGGTGGGGGTGCAGGACAAAAGGAAAGGGGTTCTTCCTGACCCGGAGCCAGCACTTGACCACTCAGTGCTTGCATTTTTTGAAACTTCAGAAGAGGCGGGCATATTTGATGGAGTCTGTTTCGGCAATGTAAGCCAAAACCAGTTCATCATGCTCCGCCTTTAAAAGCGGTTAACCTACTCCCAGAAAAGGTATCATTCCAGGCGTTCTGGAGCCAGACCATGACGCAGGCTCAACACCTCTTGCCTTAGCTGCTATTGTGCTTTTGCCACTTCTAGCAGATGCACCACCACCATCATCACCAGCTGACCCCCCCGCGCCCACGTCCACGGCCTCTTCCACCAAACTTCAAAATTTTGCACAAAATAGACACAAAATAACATCAGATATATGGCACTGTATCAGAAATGTACAGCTCTGTTCAGTCAAAGGATAATTGTCAATCTCCATATATATTCCATCAGTCACACAGAGACGCTCACAGGCTCAGTATGGATTAGACAAGAATATAAAACGTAGACAAAGTGTACAGCATGATCAGCTAGCAGGTATATATAGCATAGTTTAAACATTAACAATGTACGTCTATTTATCAGGAGTAGTGTTGAGCCACCACGCTAGTCTTTTGGTTCGTCACACAGTAGGCAAGTTCGTCGAATGTTCATAGAACCCCATTGAAAACAATGGCAGTCAAACACAAACACATACAAACACATAGAAAACAATTACAAAACACCTTAAAAGGAGTCCCAAAGCAGAGAAAATGCTCAGAAGACAAAAATTACATATGGAAAAGGGCAACTACATTTAGAAAAGAGGTGGAGGAGTAAAAGGAGGAGGTGGAGGAGACACAGATATAGGCTTGTCATTCCCTTATGAAGTCAAGAAAGGCTGGAATAAAAATGTAAAATACCAACCAAAAAAAAAAATTCTGAAATCGAACACGATCATATACTGTCGGACTTCCCACCAATAAATTATGCCAACTGGCGATCGGGGCAGCGTTATTCCCACGAACCTCCAAACAGCGTCCATGAAGGCAAAGTGTTTGCTTTCCGGGGGCAGTATGATTGCAAAGCTGAACATTAAAGGAATGTCCAAAAGGGCACCACCAGGAGTGGAGCCTGCAGCTTAATTGGACTCCACCTGGGAAACCACAACCATGCCACCTCAAGAAAAGATGCACATATTGAAAGCTTTGTCGATTGTGTGTGTGGTGTGCTATGTCCGTTTGTAGTTGTGCTAGCAATTTGTCAGCTTTATTCCGTTAATGAACGAGACTCCGGCATGCCCCCGTGGTACTCGTCAAGCTTACTAGAGGGATACGCGAGGCTCTGGCACTATCATGGTCTATCATGGTGATACATGTCCGGGACTGCATGCGCGCTACTCTGAAAGGACCAGCTTTTGTCGCTTACAGGTGCAGATAACCAGCAGAACACCGTTATTGATGGGGATCTGTGGTTCCAATTATTCCCCGCGAACGATGATTTCCCAGTAAGTGAAGGTCAACCGCAATTCCTGAATTAGGCCTAACCGGCATTCCTGAAAAAATGCAAAAAATTACGTGTCCAAACCACAGTTGCTGTAGCTTGCTTAACAGCTCGGCAGCCGTTCTCAGGCCCAGTGTGGATTCGACAAGATTCTAGAAAGTTGATAAAGGGTACAGTTTCACCGGGTAACACATATATATGTAGCATAGTTTACACATTAAAAACCTATGTCTGTATATCAGGAGGCAGGCTCAGACAGTCTCAGGCCCAGTATGGATTAGACATGATTGGACAAAGGTGAGAAAGGGTACCGTATCACTGGATAACAGGTATGTATAGAATAGTTTACACATTAAAAACATAGGTCTATATAACAGGAGGCAGGCTCAGATGGTCTCAGGCCCAGTATGGATTAGACGTGATTGGACAAAGGTGAGAAAGGGTACCGTATCACTGGATAACAGGTATGTATAGCATAGTTTACACATTAAAAACGTAGGTCTATATAACAGGAGGCAGGCTCAGACGGCCTCAGGCCCAGTATGGATTAGACGTGATTGGACAAAGGTGAGAAAGGGTACCGTATCACTGGATAACAGGTATGTATAGCATAGTTTACACATTAAAAACCTATGTCTATATAACAGGAGGCAGGCTCAGATGGTCTCAGGCCCTGTATGGATTAGACGTGATTGGACAAAGGTGAGAAAGGGTACCGTATCACAGGATAACAGGTATGTATAGCATAGTTTACACATTAAAAACGTAGGTCTATATATTAGGAGGCAGGCTCAGACGGTCTCAGGCCCTGTATGGATTAGACGTGATTGGACAAAGGTGAGAAAGGCTAACGTATCACCGGATTACAGGTATGTATAGCATAGTTTACACATTAAAAACCTATGTCTATAGATCAGGAGGCAGGCTCAGACGGTCTCAGGCCAAGTATAGATTTGACCGCTTGTAAAAAGTTGAGAAAGGGTACATTATCACTGGATAGCAGGTATATATAGCATAGTTTAAATATTTAAAATCTCCATGTTCTCATTATGGATTAGACAACAATCTAAAAAGTAGAAAAAAGGAAATGTATTTGAAGCGTACACCAGTATACACTTTTGGTGGTATTTTTAAATCTTCATATATATTTCTGTCTCAGTAAGACATTCCAGACTCTCCGCAATAGGAAATGAGATGCATACAATTACTGACATAAATTCTAGAGATTGCAGAAATCTAGGAATTCCTATTCACGAGATAAACTTCCGTCACAATTCTCAGAGGCGATGCAGACCCTCAATTAATTAGTGTGTGGAGACAGCGAAAACCTTTATTTGTGAAGAAAGTGTTGCTGTATAGCAGTACCGTTGATCCCATCGCCATTACTCATATCCATATAATTTTGATCACAGGGAGAAATGTAAACATGGTGCTCACTGCCTATCATGGTCTGTCATGTACCTTTGGAGTGCAAAAGACAGAAGCCACAGGTCGTAGGCGATTCATTTGGATTGGCATGAGAGGGCACATTTAAAAATGTGCGCTGGAATGTCACACGTCTGTGGGTAGGAAAACTGTGAAAGCTGATGAGAAACCACCACTGCATCTCATTGTGAGTTGACGTCCATAAGAAATGGAAGACATTGATCATCTGAAGCTAGATCCCAGCCAGCGGGACAGGGCATAGCTACGTCTTAACCATCATCTTCTATCAGTTCACCAAATTTGTAGTGGCAGTCCCAGTAAAGGATTTGACAGCCAAGACTACACAGCGGAGGAGCAGGGAGAGGTAAATGTTGCAAATGCTGGGGCCCTGCCCAAGCAAGGGGGGCCCACTCGTGGGCGTCGGTCCTGGCACTGGGCCCCTCATAGTACGGCGGTGTGTCTGATGGCGGGTGTGCACCCCCACCATCAGAGACACTTGATTGCACTATGAGGGACCCTGTGCCAGTGCCCGCGCCCAAGAGTCGGCCCACTCACCTGTCCAGGGCAACGGCACTCGCATGGTTGCGTGCACTAGGTGGTGACCCCGGCCATGGGGGGAGGAGGCAGCCCAGTTAGGGAGGTTTACAAAATGGCATATGTTGATGTGGGACATTCACCTGCTGCTAAAGGCGAAATTGGTTAAGTCCCAGGAAGAGGCGGACCAAAGAAAGCCATTTTTCTGTCAACCTGTGTCATCAGGGTAAGGTGTGACAAAATCCTTGGAAACCCATGCATGGTTCATTTTAATGAAGGTTAGATCATCCACATTTTGGGTCAACAGACTGGTCCTTTTTTCTGTCAGGATTGATCCAGCAGCACTGAAGACTCTTTCCGATAGCACACTTGCAGCTGGGCAAGCGAGCTCCTGTAAGGCATACTGTGCCAATTCAGGCCAGGTGTCCAGTTTAGCGGCCCAATAGTCAAATGGGAATGACCTGTGAGGGAGAACATCGATATGGGAGGAAAAGTAGTTTGTAACCACAGTTGACAAGTGCTGTCTCCTGTCACTTTCAATTGATGCAGTATTACCAGTCGTGTGAGCGGGACTTGAAAAATCAGTCCACAACATGGTCATGAAACCCCTGTCTCCAACGTCACTTCTGATGTGTGCACCACCAACACCTCTTCCAAGTTGCCCCCGGCCCCTACGGCTCGTGTGACAACCTTCACCGCTGCAGTGTGCTGGGAATGCCTCAACCAACCGGTTTACCAGAGTTGCTTGTTTGTTAGCCAATAATAGGTCAAGGTTCTCCTGTGGCATGATGTTTTGGAATTTGCCTTTAAAGCGTGAATCCAGGATGCTGGCCAACTAGTAGTCATCATCGTACATCATTTTGGCAATGCGGGGGTCCCTTTTTAGGATCTGCAAGGCATAATCTGACATGTGGGCCAATGGTCCCGGTGTCAATGATGCACTGCGAGTGCTGGGTAGAGGAGCACTTTCAGGCAAATCCACATCCCTCCAGTCACGCACAAACCCAGTACCAGACCTTGCCATGCCAACATTTTCTCTTGCCCCACGAGAAGCATCCTCCTCCCCTAAATTATCATCCCCATCATCATCCTCCTCCTCCTCTTCTTCCTCCACCTCGTCCACGACAGTTCCCTGAACAGACAATGGCTGACTGTCATCAAGGCTTCCCTCCTCTTCCTCATCATCCTCGGCTGCAGATGCCTGCTCCTTGATGTGCGTCAAAGTTTGCATGAGCAGACGCATAAGTGGGATGCTCATGCTTATGATGGCTTTGTCTGCGCTTACCAGCGGTGTGCATTCCTCAAAACATTGAAGGACTTTACAGAGGTCTTTCAGCTTCCACCACTGCACACTTGTCAACTCCATGTCTGCCCTCAAAGTGCCTGCCCATGTATCCTCCCACAAATGCATTATGGCCTGCCTCTGTTCGCACAGCCGCTCAACCATGTGCAGGGTGGAGTTCCACCTTGTTGCAACGCTAATAATTAGGCGGTGCTTGGGAAGGTGGAGCAATCGCTGCAGCTTCTGCATACGACTGGAGTGTACCGGCGACCGGCGGATGTGCGAGCACAGTCTTCGAACCTTATGGAGCAAGCCTGTTAACTCCGGATAATTAGTAAGGAAACACTGCACCACCAGGTTCAAGGTGTGAGCCAAGCAAGGTATGTGTCTGAGTAGTGAAAGGGCTGTGGCTGCCACAAAATTCCAGCCGTTATCACTAACTACCTTGCCTGCCTCAAGATGTAGACTGCCCACCCATGACTCAGTTTGTCGCTGAAAGTAGTCGGCCAGTACCTCCGCCGTGTGTCTGTCGCCCAAACACATCATCTGCAACAGAGCCTGCTGACGCTTTCCACTAGCTGATCGATAGTGGGACACATCGTGTGCACCACTGTCAGCTGCGGATGCAGTGCTCGTGCGACTGCGCTCTGTGGACGAGCTTTCGCTTCTGGAGGAGGAGGAGGGTCGAACGCCTACAACCAACTGTTTCCTATACCGTGGGCTAGGCAGCACTGTGCCATCACAGCCATCCCCTGTGGACCCTGCATCCACCACATTAACCCAGTGCGCAGTGATGGACACGTAACGGCCCTGGCCGTGCCTTCTGGACCATGCATCAGTTGTGAGGTGCACCTTTCCACTCACTGATTGCTTGAGTGCATGGACAATGCGGTCTTTCACATGAAGGTGGAGGGCTGGCTTTGCGAGAAAAGAAGTGGCGACTGGGTAGGTCATAGCGTGGTACTGCGTAGGCCATGAGTTCTCGGAAAGCTGTGCTTTCAACCAACCAATAGGGCATCATCTCTAACGAGATTAGTTTGGCAATGTGGGCGTTCAAACCCAGTGTACGCGGATGAGAGGATAAGTACTTTCTTGTCCTACTCATAGTCTCTGGTAGGGTGAGCTGGACTTGAGAGCTGCATAAGGTGGAACTAGCGGTGGACATGGTGGACTGAGAGAGGGTTGATGATGGTGATGGAGTTGGTGTTCTTTCTGATGGCCTATATTCAGTCTTTCATTGCAATAACAGTGTGATTCCCTGACTGATTTGCCCTTGCGATGACAACTCAACATTTGCTGGTGGTGGTGTGCTAACCGGTGGACTTACAGTGGGGGAAACAATGTAGCGTTGCTGACTACCTTCTTTGGGAGCAGTAGCACATGTGGTACGTGAGTTTTGGTAGTCCGTCCATGCTTGCAAGTGCATGGTGGTTAAATGTCTTAGCATGCAACTGGTATTCAAATTTCTCAGATTTTTCCCTCGGCTAAAGAGCTTTGCGCTCTTCTTACAGATAACCATTGCCTTATCATTAGGATTTTGTTCAAAAAAAGTGCCACACTGCACTCTTCCTACTATGGAAGACATTTTGAGGCCTTGCACGCTGTGCTATGTTGACCATCTGGCCAAGCTGTCCTGCAACTCTTTTGGTTTTTGTAACCCGTTTTTGGACTGATTCGGGCCTGCCAGATAACGGCTGTTGCAATGTCGATGCCCGCTGCGGATGCTCCTACTCCTCTTCTGAGCTATTGGCAGCGGTACCCTCTACCCCCAATGGATGCCAATCTGGGTCAACAACTGGGTCATCCATCACCTCCTCTTCAGTGTCATGTGCACCTTCCTCTGTGTCACCGTGTATGGTGGTATAGTATGCGGAAAGGGGCACCTGAGTTTCATCTGGGTCAGATTCTGGCTCATTACACTGCGAGGACAATGTAGTGCTCTGAGTGAATGTGCCAGCAGAATCATCTATTAGTGGCTGTGCATCAGTACACTCCATGTCAGATTTATCTTTGCCTGGGTAATTCACGATTTGACTTGATAACCCAGGCACGGTATGTGAAAACAGCTCCATGGAGTAATCTGTAGTGTGGCCTGCCGCATCCTTCAAATTTGGTTGGGGTGAAGGACACAAGGAAAGGTGTGGTTCATGAACATGAGCCTCCAATGATGACTCAGTGCTTTTATTTTTTAAAACTTAAGAAGAGGAGGCGATAGAGCAATGTAAGCCAAAACTTGTTCTTGAATCTCCGGCTTTAAAAGCGGTTTACCTACTCCCAGAAAAGGGAGCCTTCAAGGCCTTGTGGAGCCATACGATGACGCAGGCTCAACACCTCCTGCATTAGGTGCTATTTTGCTTTTGCCACTACCAGCAGATCCACCTCCAACACCAACACCATCATTACCAGCTGCCAACCCCCGCCCACTTCCACAGACTCTTCCACCACACTTCTTCATTTTTGGGGAAAATGTACCCAAAAAAACACCAACTATATGGTACTGTAAAACAAGGTACAAGGTGTATATAGTAGTGTGGAGAATTGGAATCTCTGTAGACTTCAGGACACAGTTGGATTCTGTCAGGCCCTGTTTATTTTACACTGCAATGTGGCAGGCAGATTCTGGATATTGTAAGAAAGTTGGATAGAGGACTGTGGAGAATTGGAATCTCTCTACACTTCAGGACACAGTTGGATTCTGTCAGGCCCTGTGTCTATAACACCGCAATGTGACCATTAGAAATTGCCTAGTGTATGACAAACTACAAGGTGTATATAGAATTGGGCAGAATTGGAATCTCCCTTGAGTGTAGGTCTGTAAGAATGGACAAACTCCTCGACTTTTCCTTACAGAGTCACACACGTAGATAGCTTCAATTTGGCCGTGATAACAGCCATTACACGGTACTGAGAGAGGAGCGTGCCCGTACACCGCTGTACAGTGTATGTAAAATTGTCACACTCCGTGTTTTTGTATACGGACTGACACACACTGTCTCTCTCTAGTTTTGAATGTAATCAAACAGCAAATATACTAAACTGTTTGAAAAGCGGACAAACTATAAGATGTAGGTCTGTAAGAACGGACAAACTCCTCGACTTTTCCTTACAGAGTCACATACGTAGATAGCTTCAATTTGGCCGTGATAACAGCCGTTACACGGTACTGAGAGAGGAGCGTGCATCTACACCACTGTACGGTGTATGTAAAATTGTCAAGCTCTGTGTTTTTGTATACGGACTGACACACGCTGTCTCTTTCTAGTTTTGAATGTAGTCAAACAGCAAATATACTAAACTGTTTGAAAAACAGACAAAACTATAAGGTGTAGGTCTGTAAGAACGGACAAACTCCTCGACTTTTCCTTACAGAGTCACACACGTAGATAGCTTCAATTTGGCCATGATAACAGCCATTACATGGTACTAAGAGAGGAGCGTGCACGTACACCGCTATACGGTGTATGTAAAATTGTCACGCTCCGTGTTTTTGTATACGGACTGACACACGCTGTCTCTCTCTAGTTTCTCTCTAGTTTTGAATGTAATCAAACAGCAAATATACTAAACTGCTTGAAAAACGGACAAAACTATAAGGAGTAGGTCTGTAAGAACAGACAAACTCCTCGACTTTTCCTTACAGAGTCACAAACGTAGATAGCTTCAATTTGGCCATGATAACAGCCGTTACACGGTACTGAGAGAGAAGCGTGCACGTACACCGCTGTACGGTGTATGTAAAATTGTCAAGCTCCGTGTTTTTGTATACGGACTGACACACGCTGTCTCTCTCTAGTTTTGAATGTAATCAAACAGCAAATATACTAAACTGTTTGAAAAACGGACAAAACTATAAGGTGTAGGTCTGTAAGAACGGACAAACTCCTCGACTTTTCCCTGCTGAGTCACACATGTAGATAGCTTCAATTTGGCAGTGATAACAGCCGTTACACGGTGCTGTGTGAGGAGCGTACACCGCTGTACGGTTTGTGAAAAAATGAACACTCACTACCTCACCAGAACAAAACAATACAATTTGGATTGCTTTTAAAAAAGCAGTTTGAACACCAGTGTGCACACAGCAATGCAGCTAGCCTTAAAAGGCAGGCTAATCACCACCAGCTCCTGCTGAACAAAAGCAAAAATCTTCACCATTCACTGCACAGTAACTACAGTGAAAAGCGCTAGCAGCAGAAGCAGTTTTTTTTTCTTTTTGCCTTCCTAACGCTCTCCCTACAGAATCAGCAGCTGCAGCAGCTCTCCCTATTCTGAGATCAGCATGAGTAACATGGCAGTCGGCGTCCCTGCCCTTTTATACCCCCTGTGACGCCACACAAAGCAAGCCAATCACTTGCATGCCCTTCTCCAAGATGGTGGTGACCGCTGTCTATGTCATCACGTTGCCCACAGTGTCCGTTCTTCCTGATTGGCTGAAAAAGGGCGCTAAAGCATCTTTTGAAACGCGACTTTGGCGCTAAAGTCGCCGACCTCGTGGCCGACCTCACGCTAAGGTCGGGTTTCGTTTCATGAAACCCAACTTTGGCGAAAGACGGCGACTTTTGAATTTTTTCGACCCGTTTCGCTCAACTCTAATAGTCACATATTTGGGCCAATGTTCCAGGTGTCAATGCTGCACTGCCAGTGGTGGGTGGAAGAGCACTTTCTGGCAAATCCACATCCCTCCAGTCAAGCACAAACCATGTACCTCACCTTGGCACGCCCACATGTTCTCTTGCCCCCTGAGAAGCATCCTCCTCCCCAAAATATTCATCCCCCTCATCCTCCTCCTCATCCTCCTCTTCTTCCTCCACCTCGTCCACGACAGTTCCCTGACCAAACAATGGCTGACTGTCATCAAGGTTTCCCTCCTCCTCCTCCTCCTGTTGCTCCTCAGCTGCAGATGCCTGATCCTTGATGTGCATCAAAGTTTGCATGAGAAGATGCATAAGTGGTATGCTCATGCTTATGATGGCGTCGTCTGCGCTTACCAGCCGTGTGCATTCCTCAAAACACTGAAGGACTTTACAGAGGTCTTTCAGCTTTGACCACTGCAAACCTGACAATTCCATGCCTGCCCTCAAACTGCCTGCTCGTGTATCCTCCCACAAATGCATTACAGCCTGCCTCTGTTCGCACAGCCTCTCAACCATGTGCATGGTGGAGTTCCATCTTGTAGCAACGTCTATGATTAGGCGGTGCTTGGGGAGGTTGAGTGATCGCTGCAGCTTCTGCATACGACTGGAGTGGATGTTTGAGCGACGGATGTGCGAGCACAGTCTTCGCACCTTATGGAGCAGGGCTGTTAACTCCGGATAATTATTTAGGAAGCACTGCACCACCAGGTTCAAGGTGTGAGCCAGGCAAGGTATGTGTGTTTTTTGAAAGGGCTATGGCTGCCACAAAATTCCGCCCATTATCACTGACTACCTTGCCTGGCTCAAGATGTAGACTGCCCAGCCATGACTCAGTTTGTCGATGCAAGTACTCGGCCAGTACCTCCGCCGTGTATCTACTGTTGCCCAAAGACATCATTTTTAAACAGTCTGCTGCCGCTTACCACTAGCTGTTCGATAGTGGGACATCTCGTGTGCAACACTGACAGATGTGGATGGCGTGCTCGTGCGACTGCGCTCTGTCGACGAGCTTTCGCTTCTGGAGGAGGAGGAGGGTCGAACGCCTACACCCAACTGTTTCCTATACCGTGGGCTAGGCAGCACTGTTCCACCACCGCTGTCCCCTGTGGAGCCTGCATCCACCACATTAACCCAGTGCGCAGTGATGGACACGTAACGGCCATGGCCATGCAACTGGTCCATGCATCTGTTGTAAGGTGCACCTTTCCACTCACTGATTGTTTTAATGCATGGACAACGTGGTCTTTCATATGCTGGTGGAGGGCAAGGATGACTTTTCGAGAAAATAAGTGCCGACTGGGTAGGTCATAGCGTGGGACAGAATAGGCCATGAGCTCTCGGAAAGCTTCATCTCTAATGAGATCAGTTTGGCAATGTAGGCGTTCAAAGCCAGTGTTCACGGATGAGAGGATGAGTACTTTCTTGTCCTACTCAGAGTGTCTGGTAGGGTGAGCTGAACTTGAGAGCTGCATTTGGGGGAACATGATGGACTGAGAAGGGGTTGGTGAGGATGTTGATTGCCTAGATTCAGTGTTTCCTTGTGAAAATATTGTGTTTGCGTGACTGGTTTGACCTAGCGATGACACCTCAACACTTCTTGATAGTGGTGTGCTTAGTGGTGGCCTTACAGTGGGGGAAGTAATGGAGCGTTGCAGGCTAACTTGAGTCAGAGCAGGTGCACATGTGCTACCTGAGTTTTTGTAGTCCATCCACGCTTGCAAGTGCATGTTGGTTAAATGTCTAAGCATGCAACTGTTATTCAAATTTCTTAGATTTTTCCCTCTGCCAAAGGGCCAATCCGGGTCAACAACTGGGTCAGCCATGACCTCATCTTCAATGTCATCTGCAGCTTCCTCTGTACCTTCCTCGGTGTCACCATGTAAGGTGGTATAGTATACGGGAAGAGGCACATGAGTTTCATCAGGGTCTGATTCGGGCTCAGTAGACTGCGAGGGCAATGTAGTGCTGTGGGTGAATGTACCAGCAGATTCATCTAGCAGTGGCTGTGCATCAGTGCACTCCATGTCAGATTCATCTTGGACTGGGGAATTCAAGATTTGACTTGATATCCCAGGAATGGTATGTGAAAAGAGCTCCATGGAGTAATCTGAAGTGTGTGCTGAGGCAGCATCCTTCACTTTTGGTGTGGGTAAAGGACACAACGAAAGGTGTTGTTCCTGACCAGAGGCCTGCACTGACGATTCTGTGCTTGCAGTTTTTGTAACTTCAGAAGAGGAGGCAATAGAGCTGGAGGCTGTTTCGGCAATGTAAGCCAAAACCTGTTCCTGATGCTCCAGCTTTAAAAGCGGTTTACCTACTCCCAGAAAAGGGAACCTTAAAGGCCTTCTTGTGCAAGACGATGACACAGGCTCAACACCTCCTGCCTTAGCTGCTATTGTGCTTTTGCCGGAACCAACCGATGCACCACCACCACCATCAGTACCAGCTGCACCCCCAGCCCATGTTCGCAGCCTCTTCCACCAGACTTCCTCATGTTTGGGAAAATGTACCAAAAATACCAGCAGAGAAATGGTACTGTATGAGTAGCGTACAGCTGTGTAAGGTGTATTTAAGAAGTGAAATCTCCGTATGTATTTTGTGAGTGACAGACGCTCACCCAGCATGTATTTCACCGTAATCCAACAAGCAGATTTAAGGTACTGTATCAGAGGTGTACAGCTGTATACGTTGTTGGTGAAACTGTCAATCTTCGTATATGTATTTACGGATTGTCACACACACACGCTGACTCTGTGTAGATGTGACCGTAATAGGAACACCAGATATCCGATACTGTTTGAGAATCGGACAGCTCAATATGGTGTATAAAGAAATGGAAATGTCCGTACATGTATTTATGGAGTGTCACACACACATGCTGACTCTGTGTAGATGTGACAGTAATAAGAACACCAGATATCCGATACTGTTTGACAATCGGACTGCTCAATACGGTGTATAAAGCAATGGAAATGGCCGTATATGTATTTATGGAGTGTCTCACACACAAGCTGACTCTGTGTAGATGTGACAGTAATAAGAACACCAGATTTCTGATACTGTTTGATAATCAGACACCTCTATACGGTGTATGTATGGAAAAATGTTAATTTTTTTACGGAGTCACACACATATAGCTTGTATTTGTCCGTGATACCAGCCGGTACACGGTAGTGTGTGAGGAACGTACACCTCTATACGGTGTGTGAAAAAATGTATGCTCAGTATCTACTGTGCAGAAAAAAAGGAATAAAAGGATTTTTGCTTTTAAAAAAGCACTTTGCACAGCAGTGTGCAAACAGCAATGCAGCTATCAGGGAGCCTATAAGACAGCCTAATCACCAACAGAGCTGCTGCACAAAAAAGTGTGAAAAAATTAAGGATTGCTAACTGTGCAGAAAAAAGGAATAAAAATATTTTTGCTTTTACAAAAGCATTCTGCACAGCAGTATGCAAACAGCAATGCAGCTATCAGGGAGTCTTATAAGGCAGCCTAATAACCAACAGAGCTGCTGCACAAAAAAGTGTGAAAAAATGAAGGATTGCTAACTGTGCAGAAAAAAGGAATAAAAATATTTTTGCTTTTAAAAAAGCACTCTGCACAGCAGTATGCAAACAGCAATGCAGCTATCAGGGAGTCTTATAAGGCAGCCTAATAACCAACAGAGCTGCTGCACACAAATATATCCTCCCCTGTCACTGCACACTATACAGTTGTGTTTTACAGTGACATTCGCTATCAGTACAAGCTATATTTTTTACTTTTTCCCTGCCTAAACACTCTCCCTATTGAAAACGATCAGCAGCAACCTCTCCCTATGCTAAAATCAGCAGAAGTAAGATGGCGGTCGGCGGTCACGGCCTTTTATATCATTTTTGTGGAAAAAAATATGATTTTTTTATTTTCACTCCCAGGCGTTATAAACTTCTGTGAAGCACTTGGGGGTTCAAAGTGATCACCACACATCTAGATAAGTTACTTGGGGGGGTTTAGTTTCCAAAATGTGGTCACTTGTGGGCAGTTTCAACAGTTTAAGCACATTAGAGGCTCTCCAAACGCGACATGACACCCGCAGACCATTCCATCAAAGTCTGCATTCCAAAACTTCACTACTTCCCTTCCGAGCCTCGATGTGTCCCCATACAGTAGTTTTCTCCCACATATGGGGTATCAGCATACTCAAGACAAATTGGACAACAATTTTTGTGGTCCAATTTCTCCTGTTACCCTTGGGAAAATAAAAAATTGGGGACTAAAAGATCATGTTTGTGGAAAAAATGTGATTTCTTTAATTTTATGACTGTACTTTATAAACTTCTGTGAAGCCCTGGGAGGTTCAAAGTTCTCACCACACATCTAGATAAGTTCCTTGGGGGGGTCTAATTTCCAAATTGGTGTCATTTGTGGGGAGTTTCCACTCTTTTGGCACATCAGGGGCTTTCCAAATGCGACATGGTGTCCGATCTCAATTCCAGTCATAAAAGTCAAATGACGCTGCTTCCCTTCCGAGCTCTGCCATGCACCCAAATAGTGGTTTTCCCCCCACATATGGGGTATCAGCGTACTCAGGACAAATTGCAAAATATCTTTTGGGGTCCTGTTACCCTTGGGATAATAAATATTGAGGGTGAAAAGATCATTTTTGTGGGTTCAAAGTTCTCATCACATATCTAGATAAGTTCCTTGGGTGTCTAGTTTCCAAAATGGAGTCACTTGTGTGGGGTTTCCACTGTTTAGGTACATCAGGGGCTCTCCAAATGTGACATGGCGTCCGATCTGAATTCCAGCCAATTTTGCATTGAAAAAGTCAAACGACGCTCCTTCCCTTCTGAGCTCTGCCATGCGCCGAAACAGTGGTTCCCCCCACATATCAGGTATCAGTGTACTCAGGACAAATTGCACAATAACTTTTGCAGTCCAATTTCTCCTGTTACCCTTGGTAAAATAAAAAAAAATTGACCTGAAGTAATTTTTTTGTGAAAAAAAAGTTAAATGTTCTTTTTTTTTAAAACATTCAAAAAATTCCTGTGAAGCACCTGAAGGGTTAATAAACTTCTTGAATGTGGTTTTGAGCACCTTGAGGGGTGCAATTTTTAGAATGGTGTAACTTTTGGGTATTTTCTATCATATAGACCCCTCAAAGTGACTTCAAATGTGATGTGGTCCGTAAAAATAAAATTATGTTGCAAAAATGAGAAATCACTGGTCAAATTTTAACCCTTATAACTTCCTAACAAAAATAATTTTGGTTCCAAAATTGTGCTTATGTAAAGTAAACATGTGGGAAATGTTATTTATTAAGTTTTTTGTGTGCCATATCTCTGTGATTTAAGGGCATAAAAATTCAAAGTTGGAAAATTGTGAAATTTTCAAAATTTTCACCAAATTTCCATTTTTTTCACAAATAAATGCAAATTATTTGAATGAAATTTTACCACTACCATGAAGTACAATATGTCACGAGAAAACAATGTCAGAATCACCGAGATCCATGGAAGCGTTTCAGAGTTATTACCTCATAAAGGGACAGTGGTCAGAATTTTAAAAATTGGCCAGGTCATGAACGTGCAAACAACCCTTGTGGGTAAAGGGGTTAAAAACCCTCCCAAAGCATTTGAAAAAATTCCATCAAAGCACTTCAAGATTGCTCCAGGTGAAGGGCAATGATTTAATTGACTTGGGTCCTAGAGGAGGGGATATCAGCAAAAGACTTGCTAAAAAAGAATGGCAGTGGATATACAGGTTGGGCACATTGGCTCCTCAAGGGCTCAATGAGTGGTTAGTTGGGTGGGGGGGGGATTGTGTTACTTTATCTTGTTTGTATTGTCTTTTACTAATTTTTATTATATGCAGTTTTATAGTTATTGCCATTGTCATGGTTTGAACATACCATCTTTTGAGAGGATGAATTGACAACTATGTGCATCACTTGAAGATTAGAATAGAACATCATTTAGCAAGAATTATTAAACAACTGATTGTGCCGGTTTAGTAATATAGTCCATGGAGATATTTTTATTAGTGTCTTGTGTTTAGTCAAAATGTATAGTTAATTCATAATAAATAGTTTGTATAGATACTGTGCAACACTATAGTTTTCACTTATTATAGCACTTTATTGACAGCTAATGTAGTAGATATATGTTTGTTTACAGCTGTTTGATATATATGCTCATCATTGATATTTCACTGATTCACATTATATCATATTTTTAGTGGGTATATTTTTTGTAATTATTTTAAATATTTTGATACCATTATACTTATAACTGATAGGTTATTAATTTATATTAAGATACTGTATATTTTTTCTTAATATTATTATATAGATATCACTATATATATGTGCATTTTAAATTATTAATTGTTTTGAATTTCACATATCACTTCTTTTTTGACCCATTCAATTGGCTTATTTGTACATTAAATCACTTTGGGAGGTGCGCAGGCGCAGTTCTCATCCTTTCTGGAGAAGTGTGGGACGCTCTAGTATTCCCTGGGCTGCTTATGTCATCTGCTTAATTGCGTGGCAGTGGGGAGCACACGAGCTCTTGCACACTTCCTCCTTGATTTAATAGAAGCCCGGAAGAACTAGCGCATGCGCCATAGGAGCCCACATTGATCACAGCCTCCTCTGTGGTCACCTTCACCAAGAACAGAGCATGAGCTGCAGTAGCGTTTGGCTGTCGGATGTTTATTGCGACTGATGGAATCTGAGCATGCGTCATGGCTAGTGTTGAGCGATACCATCCGATACACTAAAATATCAGATCGGATGGTATCGGCCCGATACGAAAAACGTATCGGGTATCGCTGATTCCGATACCGGAAGTCCCATTCAAGTCTATGGGACTTCCGGTATCGGAATAAGAAAAACCCTTTTCTCTCCTTGTACAGCCTCTCGGGGGGGTGTACGGACCTTCCGGGGGTCTGTGCCGATTACCCGGGGGTCTGTGCCGGCCTGCCGGTGGTCTGTACCAACTGCCCGGGTGTCTGTGCAGGCTGCGGGGGGCTGTGCCGGCCTGCCGGTGGTCTGTACCGACTGCCCGGGGGTCTGTGCGGACTGCCGGGGGGCTGTGACGGCCTGCAGGTGGTCTGTACCGACTGCCCGGGTGTCTGTGCAGGCTGCAGGGGGCTGTGCCGGCCTGCCGGTGGTCTGTACCGACTGCCCGGGGGTCTGTGCGGACTGCCGGGGGTCTGAGCAGACTGCGGGGGTCTGTGCAGGATCGTCCGATGGGACTACAAGTCCCATCGGGCGATGCCTGCTACCATGACGGTGATTGACACATTAGCCAATGATGGGACAGAAGTAGTCCCATCATCCGGCCTATGTGTTGAATGTAAAAAAAAAAATACATACTACATGCTACATACACACTACATACATACTACATACATACTACATGCTACATACATACTACATACATACTACATACATGCAACATATATACTACATGCATGCAACATACATGCATACTACATATATACCACATATACCGGGGGTCTGTGCCGACTGCCCAGGAGTCTGTACCGGCCTGCCGGGGGGCTGTGCCGGCCTGCCGGTGGTCTGTACCGACTGTCCGGGGGTCTGAGCGGACTGCCGGGGGTCTGTACCGGCCTGCCGGGGGTCTGAGCCGGCCTGCCGGGGGTCTGTGCGGACTGCCCGGGGGTCTGTGCGGACTGCCGGGGGTCTGTACGGGCCTGCCGGGGGTCTGTGCCGGCCTGCCGGTGGTCTGCACCGACTATCCGGGGGTCTGTGCGGACTGCCGGTGGTCTGTACCGGCCTGCCGGGGGGCTGTGCCGGCCTGCCGGTGGGCTGTACCGACTGTGCGGGGGTCTGTGCAGGCTGCGGGGGTCTGTACGGGCCTGCCGGGGGGCTGTGCAGGCCTCCCAGTGGTCTGTACCGACTGTCCGGGGGTATGAGCGGACTGCCCGGAGGTCTGTACCGGCCTGCCGTGGGTCTGTGCCGACTGTCCGGGGGTCTGTGCGGCCTGCTGGGGGTCTGTACCGGCCTGCCGGGGGGCTGTGCTGGCCTGCCGGGGGGCTGTGCCGACTGTCCGGGGGTCTGTGCAGGCTGCGGGGGTCTATGCAGGCATCGTCCGATGGGACTACAAGTCCCATCGGGCGATGCCTGCTACCATGACGGTGATTGACACATTAGCCAATCATGGGACAGTAGTAGTCCCATCATCCAGCCTATGTGTTGAATGTAAGAAAAAAAAAAAAAAATACATACTACATGTTACATACATACTACATACGTGCAACATATATACTACATGCATGCAACATACATACAGTACATACTGCATATATACCACATGCATGCAACATGCATACTACATCTGTACCACATATATACTACATGCATACCACATATACCGGGGGGTCTGTGCTGACTGTCCGGGGGTCTGTGCCGACTGCCCGGGGGTCTGTACCGGCCTGCCAGTGGTCTGTGCCGACAGCCCGGGGGTCTGTGCCGACTGCCCGGGGGTCTGTGCGGACTGACGTGGGTCTGTATCGGCCTGCCGGGGGGCTGTGCCGGCCTGCCGGTGGTCTGTACCGACTGTCCGGGGGTCTGTGCAGGCTGCGGGGGTCTGTACCGGCCTGCCGGTGCTCTGTACCGACTGCCCGGGGGTCTGTGCGGACTGCCGGGGGGCTGTGCCGGCCTGCCGGTGGTCTGTACCGACTGTCCGGGGGTCTGAGCGGCCTGCCGGGGGTCTGTACCGGCCTGCCGGGGGGCTGTGCCGGCCTGCCGGTGGTCTGTACCGACTGTCCGGGGGGTCTGAGCGGCCTGCCGGGGGGCAGTACCGGCCTGCCGGGGGGCTGTGCTGGCCTGCCGGTGGTCTGTACCGACTGTGCGGGGGTCTGTGCAGGCTGCGGGGGTCTGTACGGGCCTGCCGGGGGGCTGTGCCGGCCTGCCGGTGGTCTATACCGACTGTACGGGGGTCTGAGCGGACTGCCGTGGGTCTGTACCGGCCTGCCGGGGGGCTGTGCCAGCCTGCCGGTGGTCTGTACCGACTGTCCGGGGGTCTGAGTGGACTGCCGGGGGTCTGTACCGGCCTGCCGGGGGTCTGTGCGGACTGCCGGGGGGCTGTGCCGGCCTGCCGGTGGTCTGTACCGACTGTCCGGGGATCTGAGCGGACTGCCGGGGGTCTGTACCGGCCTGCCGGGGGGCTGTGCCGGCCTGTCGGTGGTCTGTACCGACTGTCCGGGGGGTCTGAGCGGCCTGCCGGGGGTCTGTACCGGCCTGCCGGGGGGCAGTACCGGCCTGCCGGGGGGCTGTGCTGGCCTGCCGGTGGTCTGTACCGACTGTGCGGGGGTCTGTGCAGGCTGCGGGGGTCTGTACGGGCCTGCCGGGGGGCTGTGCCGGCCTGCCGGTGGTCTATACCGACTGTACGGGGGTCTGAGCGGACTGCCGTGGGTCTGTACCGGCCTGCCGGGGGGCTGTGCCAGCCTGCCGGTGGTCTGTACCGACTGTCCGGGGGTCTGAGTGGACTGCCGGGGGTCTGTACCGGCCTGCCGGGGGTCTGTGCGGACTGCCGGGGGGCTGTGCCGGCCTGCCGGTGGTCTGTACCGACTGTCCGGGGATCTGAGCGGACTGCCGGGGGTCTGTACCGGCCTGCCGGGGGGCTGTGCCGGCCTGTCGGTGGTCTGTACCGACTGTCCGGGGGTCTGAGCGGACTGCCGGGGGTCTGTACCGGCCTGACGGGGGGGCTATGCTGGCCTGCCGGTGGTCTGTACCGACTGTGCGGGTGTCTGTGCAGGCTGCGGGGGTCTGTACGGGCCTGCCTGGGGGCTGTGCCGGCCTGCCGGTGGTCTATACCGACTGCCCGGGGGTCTGAGCGGACTGCGGGGGGTCTGTACCGGCCTGCTGGGGGGCTGTGTCGACTGCCCGGGGGTCTGTGCGGACTGCCGGGGGTCTGTACCGGCCTGCCGGGGGGCTGTGCTGGCCTGCCGGGGGGCTGTGCCGACTGTCCGGGGGTCTGTGCAGGCTGCGGGGGTCTGTGCAGGCATCGTCCAATGGGACTACAAGTCCCATCGGGCGATGCCTGCTACCATGACGGTGATTGACACATTAGCCAATGATGGGACAGTAGTAGTCCCATCATCCAGCCTATCTGTTGAATGTAAGAAAAAAAAATACATACTACATGCTACATACATACTACATACATGCAACATATATACTACATGCATGCAACATATATACATACTGCATATATACCACATGCATGCAACATGCATACTACATATATACCACATATATACTACATGCATGCATACTACATATATACCACATATACCGGGGGTCTGTGCCGACTGCCCGGGGGCTGTGCCGGCCTGCCGGTGTTCTGTACCGACTGTCCGGGGGTCTGTGCAGGCTGCGGGGGTCTGTACCTGCCTGCCGGTGGTCTGTACCGACTGCCCGGGGGTCTGTGCGGACTGCCGCTGGGCTGTGCCGGCCTGCCGGTGGTCTGTACCGACTGTCCGGGGGTCTGAGCGGACTGCCGGGGGTCTGTACCGGCCTGTTGGGGGGCTGTACCGGTCTGCCAGGGGGCTGTGCTGGCCTGCCGGTGGTCTGTACCGACTGTGCGGTGGTCTGTGCAGGCTGCGGGGGTCTGTACGGGCCTGCCGGGGGGCTGTGCCGGCCTGACTGTGGTCTGTACCGACTGTCCGGGGGTCTGAGCGGCCTGCCGGGGGTCTGTACCGGCCTGCCGGGGGGCTGTGCGGACTGCCGGGGGGCTGTGCCAGCCTGCCGGTGGTCTGTACCGACTGTCCGGGGGTCTAAGCGGACTGCCGGGGGTCTGTACCGGCCTGTTGGGGGGCTGTACCGGTCTGCCGGGGGGCTGTGCTGGCCTGCCGGTGGTCTGTACCGACTCTGCGGGGGTCTGTGCAGGCTGCGGGAGTCTGTACGGGCCTGCCGGGGGGCTGTGCTGGCCTGCCGGTGGTCTATACCGACTGTCCGGGGGTCTGAGCAGACTGCCGGGGGTCTGTACTGGCCTGCCGGGGGGCTGCGCCGGCCTGCCGGTGTTCTGTACCGACTGTCCGGGGGTCTGTACCGGCCTGCCGGGGGGCTGTGCCGACTGCCCGGGGGTCTGTGCGAACTGCCGGGGGTCTGTACTGGCCTGCCGGGGGGCTGTGCCGACTGTCCGGGGGTCTGTGCAGGCTGCGGGGGGTCTGTGCAGGCATCGTCCAATGGGACTACAAGTCCCATCGGGCGATGCCTGCTACCATGATGGTGATTGACACATTAGCCAATCATGGGACAGTAGTAGTCCCATCATCCGGCCTATGTGTTGAATGTAAGAAAAAAAAAAACATACTACATGCTACATACATACTACATACATGCAACATATATACTACATGCATGCAGCATACACACATACTGCATATATACCACATGCATGCAACATGCATACTACATATATACCACATATATACTACATGCATGCATACTACATATATACCACATATACTGGGGGGCTGTGCCGACTGTCCGGGGGTCTGTGCCGACTGCCCGGGGGTCTGTACCGGCCTGCCGGGGGGCTGTGCCGGCCTGCCGGTGGTCTGTACCGACTGTCCGGGGGTCTGTGCAGGCTGCGGGGGTCTGTACCGGCCTGCCGGTGGTCTGTACCGACTGCCCGGGGGTCTGTACCGGCCTGGCAGGGGGGCTGTGCCGGCCTGCCGGTGGTCTGTACCGACTGTCCGGGGGTCTGAGCGGACTGCCGGGGGTCTGTACCGGCCTGCCGGGGGTCTGTGCAGGCTGCGGGGGTCTGAGCGGCCTGCCGGGGGGCTGTGGCCGGCCTGCTGGTGGTCTGTACCGACTGTCCGGGGGTCTGAGCGGACTGCCGGTGGTCTGTACCGGCCTGCCGGTGGTCTGTACTGGCCTGCCGGGGGTCTGTGCAGGCTGCGGGGGTCTGTACCGGCCTGCCGGAGGTCTGTACCGACTGCCCGGGGGTCTGTGTAGTATATATGTGGTATATATGTAGTATGCATGTTGCATGCATGTGGTATATATGTAGTATGCATGTTGCATGCATGTGGTATATATGTAGCATGTATGTAGTATGTATGTAGCATGTAGTATGTATGTAGTATGTATTTTTTTTTTTTCATTCAACACATAGGCTGGATGATGGGACTACTACTGTCCCATCATTGGCTAATGTGTCAATCACCGTCATGGTAGCAGGCATCGCCCGATGGGACTTGTAGTCTCATTGGACGATGCCTGCACAGACTCCTGCAGCCTGCACAGACCCCCGGCAGGCCGGCACAGCCCTCCGGAAGGCCGGTACAGACCCCCGGGCCGTCGGCACAGCCCCCTGGCAGGCCAGCACAGCTCCCCGGCAGGCCGGTACAGACCCGCGGCAGTCCGCACAGACCCCCGGGCAGTCGGCACAGACCCCCGGGCTGTCGGCACAGACCACTGGCAGACCGGCACAGCCCCCCGGAAGGCCGGTACAGACCCCCGGCAGTCCGCTCAGACCCCCGGACAGCCGGTACAGACCACCGGCAGGCCGGCACAGCCCCCCGGCAGGCCGGTACATACCCCCGGCAGTCCGCTCAGACCCCCGGACAGCCGGTACAGACCACCGGCAGGCCGGTACAGACCACCGGGCAGTCGGCACAGCCCCCCGGCAGGCCAGTACAGACCCCCGGCAGGCCACTCAGAACCCCGGACAGTCGGTACAGACCACCGGCAGGCCAGCACAGCCCCCTGGCAGGCCGGTACAGACCCCCGCAGCCTGCACAGATCCCCGGACAGTCGGTACAGACCACAGGCAGGCCGGCACAGCCCCCCGGCAGGCCGGTACAGATCCCCGGCATGCCGGTACAGACCCCCGGTAGTCAGTACAGACCACCGGCAGGCCGGCACAGCCCCCCGGCAGGCCGATACAGACCCACGTCAGTCCACACAGACCCCCGGGCAGTCGGCACAGACCCCCGGGCTGTCAGCACAGACCACTGGCAGGCCGGCACAGCTCCCCGGAAGGCCGGTACAGACCCCCGGCAGTCCGCTCAGACCCCCGGACAGTCGGTACAGACCACCGGCAGGCCAGCACAGCCCCCCGGCAAGCCGGTACAGACCCCCGGACAGTCTGCTCAGACCCCCGGACAGTCGGTACAGACCACCGGCAGGCCGGTACAGACCACCGGGCAGTCGGCAGAGCCCCCCGGCAGGCCAGCACAGCCCCCCGGCAGGCCGGTACAGACCCCCGGCAGGCCTCTCAGACCCCCGGACAGTCGGTACAGACCACCGGCAGGCCGGCACAGCCCCCCGGCAGGCCGGTACAGACCCCCGCAGCCTGCACAGATCCCCGGACAGTCGGTACAGCCCCCCGGCAGGCCGGCACAGCCCCCCGGCAGGCCGGTACAGACCCCCGAACAGTCGGCACATCCCCCCGGTATATGTGGTATATATGTACTATGCATGTTGCATGCATGTAGTATATATGTGGCATATATGCAGTATGTATGTATGTTGCATGTATGTAGCATGTATGTAGTATGTATGTAGCATGTAGTATGTATGTAGTATGTATTTTTTTTTTTTTTTGCATTCAACACATAGGCCGGATGATGGGACTACTACTGTCCCATCATTGGCTAATGTGTCAATCACCGTTATGGTAGCAGGCATCGCCCGATGGGACTTGTAGTCCCATTGGACGATGCCTGCACAGACCCCTGCAGCCTGCACAGACCCCCTGACAGTCGGCACAGCCCCCCGGCAGGCCGGTACAGACCACCGGCAGTCGGTACAGACCACCGGCAGGCCGGCACAGCCCCCCGGCAGGCCGGTACAGACCCACGGCAGTCCGCACAGACCCCCGGGCAGTCGGCACAGACCCCCGGGCTGTCGGCACAGACCACCGGCAGGTCGGCACAGCCCCCCCGGAAGGCCGGTACAGACCCCCAGCAGTCTGCTCAGACCCCCGGACAGTTGGTACAGACCACCGGCAGGCCGGCACAGCCCCCCGGCAGGCCGGTACAGACCCCGGCAGTCCGCTCAGACCCCCAGACAGTCGGTACAGACCACCGGCACAGACCCCCACAGCCTGCACAGACCCCCGGACAGTCGGCACAGCCCCCCTGCAGGCCAGCACAGGCCCCCGGTAGGCCGGCACAGACCCCCGGACAGTCGGCACAGCCCCCCGGCAGGCCAGCACAGCCCCCGGGTAGGCCGGTACAGACCCCCGGGCAGTCGGCACAGACCCCCGGACAGTCGGCACAGACCCCCGGCAGGCCGGTACAGACCCCCGGCAGTCCGCTCAGACCAATCACCGTCATGGTAGCAGGCATCGCCCGATGAGACTTGTAGTCCCATCGGACGATGCCTGCACAGACCCCCGCAGCCTGCACAGACCCCCGGACAGTCGGTACAGACCATCGGCAGGCCGGCACAGCCCCCCGGCAGGCCGGTACAGACCCCCGCAGCCTGCACAGACCCCCGGACAGTCGGTACAGCCCCCCGGCAGGCCGGTACAGACCCCCGGCAGTCCGCTCAGAACCCCGGACAGTCGGTACAGACCACCGGCAGGCCGGCACAGCCCCCCGGCAAGCCGGTACAGACCCCCGCAGCCTGCACAGACCCCCGGACAGTCGGTACAGACCACCAGCAGGCCGGTACAGACCCCCGGTTAGTCGGCACAGCCCCCCGGTATATGTGGTATATATGTAGTATGCATGTTGCATGCATGTAGTATATATGTGATATATATGTAGTATGCATGTTGCATGCATGTGGTATATATGCAGTATGTATGTATGTTGCATGTATGTAGCATGTATGTAGCATGTATGTAGTATGTATGTAGCATGTAGTATGTATGTAGTATGTATGTAGTATGTATTTTTTTTTTTTGTACATTCAACACATTAGCCGGATGATGGGACTACTACTGTCCCATCATTGGCTAATGTGTCAATCACCGTCATGGCAGCAGGCATCGCCCGATGGGACTTGTAGTCCCATCGGACGATCCTGCACAGACCCCCGCAGCCTGCACAGACCCCCGGACAGTCGGCACAGCCCCCCGGACAGTCGGCACAGCCCCCCCGGCAGGCCAGTACAGACCACCGTCAGGCCGGTACAGACCACCGGCAGTCGGTACAGACCACCGGCAGGCCGGCACAGCCCCCCGGCAGGCCAGCACAGCCCCCCGGTAGGCCGGTACAGACCCCCGGGCAGTCGGCACAGACCCCCGGACAGTTGGCACAGCCCCCCGGCAGGCCGGCACAGCCCCCCGGCAGGCCGGTACAGACCCCCGGCAGTCCGCTCAGACCCCCGGACAGTCGGTACAGACCACCGGCAGGCCGGCACAGCCCCCCGGCAGGCCGGTAAAGACCCCCGGACAGTCGGCACAGCCCCCCGGTATATGTGGTATATATGTAGTATGCATGTTGCATGCGTGTAGTATATATGTGATATATATGTAGTATGCATGTTGCATGCATGTGGTATATATGCAGTATGTATGTATGTATTATGTATGTAGCATGTATGTAGCATGTATGTAGTATGTATGTAGTATGTATTTTTCTTTTTTTTTGTACATTCAACACATTAGCCGGATGATGGGACTACTACTGTCCCATCATTGGCTAATGTGTCAATCACCGTCATGGTAGCAGGCATCGCCCGATGGGACTTGTAGTCCCATCGGTCGATCCTGCACAGACCCCCGCAGCCTGCACAGCCCCCCGGACAGTCGGCACAGCCCCCCGGCAGGCCGGTACAGACCCACGGCAGTCCGCACAGAACCCCGGGCAGTCGGCGCAGACCACCGGCAGGCCGGCACAGCCCCCCGGAAGGCCGGTACAGACCCCCGGGCAGTCGGCACAGACCACCGGGAGGCCGGCACGGACCACCGGGAGGCCGGTACGGACCCCCGGCAGTCCGCACAGACCCCCGGGCAGTCGGCACAGACCCCCGGCAGGCCGCCCGGTACAGAACCCCCGGCAGTCGGCATAGACCCCCCCGGAAGGCCCGAACTGATGGCGCATCATGATGCGCACAGACTGCGCATCATGATGACGTCATTTCGGCAGCCAATCAGAGCCACAGCAGTGGCTCTTTGCATTATGGGAACTTCCGATTCCGATATCGAAAAAATATCGGTACTCGGTATCGGAATTCTGATACAGCGAATATCGGCCGATACCCGATATTTGCAGTATCGGAAAGCTCAACACTAGTCATGGCACGAATATTTTCATCCAATTAGAACATGGACGCTTACTATTTAACCAGCACTCCACCTTCCTTGACCATGCCTCCCGAAGAAGCGGTAGCGAAATGCGCGTTGGGGAAGAGGGACACCCGGGGGACTCCACGCCAACTTCACTGGTATGATCAATCTTGGTTCCGTCCTAATTATGCACTGTGCTTAAAGCCACCTTGTGGTTTTTGTGTGTATGACAGTTCACATGCCATGGAATTCATGCTTTCTCAGACGGATATGTTTTGAGCAGCCTTGTTCACATGATAGCAGCCCTGGCATGTGAAACTTGAGACATATATGCACTACTGTTTTGTGACTACTAAGTGAACACTCATTTAGCCACATTAATAAACTCATGTTCACATGTTATGTATTGTTTTGCACAATTGTATGATGTGAATAAGCTTTTGTTATGTTCAGCAGCTTATATACGTGTGTCATTTTGCACAGTGTTATATGTTTACTTGGCTACTTGACACCTTATTTTTTGGCATTAATTAGAGATACCCTATTGGTAATTTGTGTCCCTCTTGTATTAAGATGCACACCTCTTATTCTACATGATTTTATAAATATTGTCTAATAAAAAATGAATTTTTAATTAGCACCATAATTTTGGAGCCTATGATTTTCATTTCTTGGTATCCAAACAGTGATCAATGTGTTAATATAATTGCTACGCACCAGGTTTTTTCATGGTGATATTTATGATTGGGCAAATTGTGTGATTAAAGGGTTTTATAAGTGTAGAAGGGTCAGCCGTCGGGCAGAGGGTGGCCAAATCGCAGGTCCTAGGGTACCCACCTCTGTGGCAAAGCAAGAAAAGTCTAGCAAGCTGATAGGATCAGGCACATTCCCTGGTTCATCACTTTTCTTGTAATGGTGATGGTGATCCCCCTTGTGTGTTTGTTTTTTTCAGAGTAATTTTGGTATACTTGGCAAATAACAAACATAGGTTATATTTTAAAACATTAGAAAGTTCGGAGGCTGCCCCCATGATCTTCATACCATACTTCCCCCATGTTCTCCATACAGTGCTCCAACTCATGTTCTCCATACTGTGTTTCCCCCACAATGTTCTTAGTACCATCCCCCCTCATGTTCTCCATACCACGTCCCTTCCCTCATGTTCTCCATACTGTGCTTTCACAATGTTCTCCATATTGACCTTCTCCTCATGTTCTCCAAATCATGCGTCCCCCATGTTCTCCATATCGTGCTTCAACCTTCATTTTCTCTATACTGTGCTCCCCTTTTGTTCTCCATACCATGCTCCCACCCATGTTCTCCATACCATTCCCCCCTCATGTTCTGCAGATTCTGTTACCGCATGTTTTCTATACTGTTACCCCCATGTTCTCTATACCGTGCTCCCCTCATGTCATCTATACCATAATTCCACCCCCCATGTTCTCCATACTGTGCCCCCATGTCTTCCATGCCATGCTCCTCTCCCATGTCCTCCATACCATGCTCTCCTCTCATGTTCTCCATACCGTGCGTCCCCCCATGTTCTCCATGCTGTGCTTCCCCGCCCGCCAGGCTGCGTCTTTGGCTTTGTGAGTGCTTACCTGCTCCAGGTTCTGGCTTGCCCTCCTCCACAACACTCTGCATTGATGTCTCCGCATGTCTGGTCAGGGAGCTGTTTGGAGCTCCACTGTCCCCGGAAGTGACGGTTTGCATGGAAGATAATTTGTAATTTGTATTTGCGTATTAAATAAAAATACAAATGAATGCATAGCTCTCTCTTCCAGAGAGATGTCGGTTTTCTTAAAATGTCTGGGGGAGTGAGATTTAAGCAAAATATATAAGTGTCACTTCCTGCAACCCATCCCCTAGGGACCGGGCCTACAGTACCTAGTGGCAAATATAGTCCTGAATCACAGCAACTGTGAGAGTAGCCTCAATCAATACTACAGCACTGTAAGTGGACAGAAACTCCCTCAGAATGGATGTCACTCCTTCAAATCTCCAACAGACCTGGATAAGTGGAAGACAGAGATTACTTTGTGTATGGATCTTATATTGTAGCCCAGTGATACACACGTTTTATTATTAATTGAGGTGAAATAGCCCTAACCAACACAGATGGTCTGGACTTGATAGATAATGTACAGGCAGTTTATAAAGATTGTGACCCCAGAATTATCACTGTAACATTGTCAAGTTAGTTGCTGCTAAATCTGTACCACAAGACAGGCAGCATTGATGTAAGGACAGAAAGGCAAAGGCTTCCTGTATGCTCAGTTCATCATAAATATTGAGGTAATACACATTGGAGAGACAAAAGAATGGCTAGCATATGGGGAGACCTGCAGTATATCAGAAAAGGAATAACATCTTGGCACTTTGCAGAATGAAATAGGGACAAATACAATGACTGAGGATATGAGTAGTGCAAACAACATAACATGGCTGCAACCTGCAATAAAGAAAACCAATGTACTCAGCCTGTAACCAATAGTGAAACTCAGCTTTTTGCCACCTTTTTTGGATGAACAGCCTATACCTACCTTAAGAGTGCTTGTAGCTTTAGTGTATATGTGGCACCCTTGAGGGTCCAGTCGCCACAGAGGTACTGCACCTCAGCCAGAGGCATGGTACTTTGCTCTTGAGTAAGGAGGGGACACTACTCAGTACCCACACACACTAGCACCCAGCACTAGACCTCTCCAGGCCAGGAAGGAACTAGGTAGAAGGTATGGGTGGAGGAAGAGGATAGAGTAGGAGAGTTGACATGGTTACAAGAGTGATAGTTGGAGGGAGGAGTCAGGAGGAGTCAGAAAGATTCTGGAAAGGCAGAAAGACAGTGGGAAGGAGTGGAGCAGAGCAGACATGAGACAGAAGCTCCTGACAAAAAGAAGAGATAGAAAGGGTCCTAGGGGCACGGGTAGTGAGGAATCCACCAGTGGGGCCCATATCCACGGCGAATGTAGTTGGGTGGAGTGACCAGTTTGCAGTGGAAACCGGCTCCCAGACTAGTGGAGGACTATAAGGCTCAGTTAGCAAACCAGAGGCTGTAGTATCTGATGCAGCCACATCCACATACAATCACTGAAAGGGCAGCCGTATAGAACCAAGGGGACCTAGAGTACATCACGCAACAGGATCCGGGGCTGCTGGCTCGGGACACTGTGTGTGAAGGCGCAGGGCAGGAGAGGAGGGAGCCAGCGCAGTGAGACGGCCAACAAAGGAACATCTGAAGGGGGTTCTGACACAGTGTACCCCAAATTACATGAGAGCTGGCTGGACCACCAACCCGGAGCACACAGCACCCCGGCTGGAGAATGTAACTGGAGAACTGACAGTAAAAGTGTGGAAACGGCACTCCTCTGTGTCCTTGGATTTATTTACTGCATCACCTGCCTTGCACCACAATCACCATCATCATATCTAACACCTATAACTGCCCTGGGGCCTAGCTCTGCCCGTGGAGAGCTGTAACAACTCTGCTGCATCACCAACAGCTCCAGCCGTCTCTTTTGCAGCGTCGGCTATCACCTTCATTGCCGAACACCACGGGTGGCGTCACGCATCTATTTCCCTATAAACTACTACCCCCATCATTTATTTACATTGCACGCCCAGGGCCACAGACCAGGTCACCGCTACCGTGACATGCCCTTTAAGAACTGACCGGCTCGGTACCAAGTAACCCCCGGCCTTAGCTGGTGTTGCATATACTCAGGTGAGGCAGAGACATCTGAAGCCAGGCTAAAAAGACCTTAGATGATTACATTAGCAGCCACACTGGGTATTATAGTTTCCCAATTCACAGTTGCACAGAGGAAGCCAACGGTAAGGTAAGGAGGAAGCAAAGAGCAGCCCTGGAACCAGGACAATTGAGTAATACATTGAAAGTATTCTCTAAAATAAAACCAAGAACAGATCATTTTCTATTAGTTGGAGATGGTATACAATAGATCTGGATCTGCTGCAAAGAATCATGATTGGAAGATGACTCAATTACTGGCAGATGTGGAGAAAAATAATCCTGAAATTGAAAACTTTCAAGTTGGAATTGACAGAAGTTTCATCTATTGGACATTTTTGAACTTTTAGTAATGTGAAAATAATTCTTGAAAAGATAAGTGCTATTCAAGACATGCATATCCCTACACAAATGAAGTACAATAATTCCTGGGTGCGATTATTCCAAATTTTGCAGGCAACCTTGAAACATACTGTGAGTCACTGAGATTGCAAACCCACAAACTTACTTTGGGAATAGAACGAAACCCAGGAAACTGCTTTCTAGAAAAGAAGGCTATTGCAGACATGACAACTTTCAAATGTTTTGATGCAAATTACACAGGGATTGTACAATTTGAAAAGCAGGTATTTGAGCCCCAATAATATGGAAAATAATATGGAAAAACAAGCCGATCACAATAACACTAGCAACAAGGGTATGCTCGAACTAGGAAGTTTTACTAGTAAAAGTATTTAAGATTTTAAAGTTCCATCTGTACACCTATGATTGCCAAAATGGTACATTTTGAGCACAAATGTTTGGAGATCATTACCAAAAATAACACTACTAAATGCCCCTACAGAAACAGTAGCACTTTACAAACTCAGATACAGTATATACAGATCAAAAATATCAAATACTTATTTCCTATTTTTGCTCCCATTTTACATGAGCTGAAAAAAAAGATCGAAGATTTTTTTCTATGTCCATAAAAGGTCTTTTTCTTTTGAATCAGATACATTTTTATTAATGAAATTCAAGCAAAGAACAAAGTCCAGACATTACAATGTCCAACAAGGTCACATATTTTCAATTGCAGTGCATCCCCTCCCTCCACTTCTCCCCCCTTATAGAAAAAACAGCAACATATACTCGGAAGTACGTCCTCCTTTTGGGATCATCGTCTCTCCACGAATGGTGTCCACAATGAATTGAACATTTTTTCCCTTTTCTTTTGGCATAAATACCTTTTTCCATATTTATAATAAAGTCTGATTGTATAATAAATTCTTGTATCGTCGGCGGTTCTTAATTTATCCAGTGCCTGGCTATTAATTTATTTGCAATGTTTAGCAACCTAGCTATTGCCAATTTGAACTGATTTTGAATCTGTATCTCCTCCACATAACCCAAAATACAAACCACAGTATCCCTCTCAATTCTACAGTCATACACTCCCTCTATAGTGTTAATAACCGCTGTCCAGTATGAGTCCAGTCTGGAGCAATGTCACAACATGTGTAAGATCCCTGCCCCATCAGCCTGACAATGAGGACATCCAGAAGTCTGTTTCAGTCCTGCCCTAAATAGTCTTTCAGGTGTCCTCTATACTCTATGGAGCACATATATTTATTAGAGTCTACCTGGCTCACTCAGTGGCAATTGGGGTATATATTCCATAATAGCCTCCCACTTATCCTCTTCTATTGGCCCCAATTTGTCTTCCCACTTCTCTTTAGCCTTAATCGGGTAATTAGTTAAAAAGGTATGCATTAAGTCCTTTTAAATACCTGACATATCTCCTTTTGTTCCGCTATCACTACACACATAGTCCACCAATATGTCTTTTTGGACCTTCATATAAACCTGCACTATGTAACCATGACAGAACTGTCTATACTGGAACCCACAGATCTCAGATAACTCATATTCCTCCTGTAGTTTCTCAAAAGTCACTAGTCCTTGCGAGTCCTGTAATTGGGCCATGTATTGAATTCCTTTTGACATCCAGTTTTTAAATTCCCACATTTTGTCAAACTCCGGTAGTTTTTCAATTTGCCATATAGAGGAATAATTCGTCAGGGCCTCCACTCCCCTAATCTTTTTAATCTCCTCCCACACCTTGTGTACCAGGGCTAGAGTGAGGCATGACAGTCCCAGTTTCCTAAAACTACCTGCCTCCAGTCCTTGAACCAATGAGTCTCTCCCCAGCACCTGAGTCAATATCCGCCACATCGAACCCCTGCCCTCTGTCTCTCTCCATCCCATCAGCTGTTGGCCCTGAGCTGCTAGATAATAAATCCACGGGCTCGAGAGTGCCAGCCCCCCTCATCTTTGGGCCGCTGTAATATTTCCATTCTAATCCTCTGTTGTTTTTTCCCCCACACAAGATCCCTAAATATAGAATTGATTGTATGAAACCACCACTTAGGTAACCATATGGGAGCATTGTGCAGCACATACAACACCTGGGCCATCAGTACCATTTTAATCAGATTTATCCATCCTACCACTGATAGATGTAATATACACCACGCACCCACTTCTGAACTTACCCAATAGCGGGATCAGATTTAAGTCTGTATAACTCGAGAGCGGGAGTGATATGTGAATGCCCAGGTACTTGAACTGCCACACAACCGCCAGCCTAATACCATCCCCCTCTATCCTAAAATCTTCACCACTACCGTCCACAGCTAGAATATTGGATTTCTCCTAATTGATTTCCAGGCCCGACATAGCCCCAAATCTCCCAATGATACTCATCACACCCCACAAGCATTCATTAGGGTCTTCCAGGAAAAGCAACACATCATCTGCATATAAAGCTATTTTTTCCTCTATAGGTCCATATTTAAACTCCTTGACCAAGGCGGCCTTTCTAATTGTCTGTTCCAGGGGCTCCTCCACCAACGCAAAAAGCAGCAGAGACAGCAGACACCCCTGTCTGGTCCCTGTCATGATCCAGGTTGGATATGACAGGTTTTGAATAAGTAACCTTTTTTTTCCTTTGAGCTGTTTGCTCAGGGTTGGTTTTGCCCCTGGTGGCCTGTAGGGTCATTGCACTGTGGTGATTTCAGTTCTAGTTTTGCCCCCGGTGGCCATGAAGGTCATGGAACTCTGGTTCCTTTAGTTTAGTGTACGTCATTATGAAGCAGGTGTGATTGATGGCTCTGACCTATAAAAGAGTGTCAGGTGTTGCAATCACTGTTGGTGATATTGGTCTTTTCCAACCATCCTTGGTGAAGGAAGGAGCTAGAGAGAGTTCCTGGCAGCTCAGTCAGAATCCTGGAGTGGCAGCTATGGTGTCAGCGAGGAGTTCTGGCAAAGCTTGGAGCAGTGACAGCTATGGTGTCAGCGAGGAGTTCTTGTAAAGCATGGTGGAGTGGCAGCTATGGTGTCAGCAAGGAGTTCTTGCAAAGCTTGGTGGAGTGGCAGCTATGGTGTCAGTGAGGAGTTCTTGCAAAGCTTGGTGGAGTGGCAGCTATGGTGAAAGCTGCACTCAGATGCTGGACTCTGTTGCTGGAATAGAGCTGCACTCAGATGCTGGACTCTGTTGCTGGAAAGCTGCACTCGGATGCTGGACTCTGTTGCTGGAAAGCTGCACTCAGGTGTTGGATCCGGTTGGTGGAAAAGATGCACTCAGGTGTCGGACTCTGTTGCTTGGAGCATTCGCAACAGAGCAAAGCTAAGTGGTGTTTCCCTGTTTGTCACTTTCCTCAATGTGTGTTTTAGTGCAGTGGTGGGATTAGTTTCTGCACCATCCACTTCACTAGTAAGGGATTGGTTCAGGGCGAGCTAGGGATTTTAGGTATCCTGATCGGTGCCCGGTGCGGAACAGGCCTAGGGATCGTTAGGAGTATAGAGATACTGACTTAGGGGAGTGCAGGAGGTCTCCACGTCCCCGTTCCCTATCGCAGGGCCCACCGTTGTAACTGTTTCCCCTTCCCCGTGTCTTGTTGTTTTAGTTACCGGCCTGCGGGTGGTGTCACACAAGAGGGGTCCACGTGACAGTCCCCCTATGAAGAGTGAATTGTCTTGATTTCTGCCCATTAACCCTGACCCTAGCAGTTGGGGATGTGTACAACAGCCGTATCCATGATATGAAGGTTGGTCCAAATCCCAAGCACTCCAACACCTTCCAAAGATAACTCCATTAGATACTGTTGAATGCTTTACGCGCATCCAACGATACTACTACTCTACGACCCCCATTATCTGACGGCAGCTGCAGGTTAAGGTAGAGCCTATGTATGTTTATTGTAGACCTATTCGACATACTGTAAATCCAGATTGATCGGTGTGGACAAGGTCTTGCACCACACTCGCTAATTGGTTGGCCATAGTTTTGGCCAGAATTTTTACATTTGCCGTCAGCAACTAAATGGGTCTGTAGGACTCTGCCAACTTCGGGTCTCTACCTTCCTTAGGAATGACCACTACCACAGCCTCCCTCATGGACAACGGCAGTACACCACTCTCCAAAGCCTCCTCGAAGACGGCCTTTAGTCTAGGTGCTACCATCTCAACCAACTGATTATAGATTTCGCCCAGAAGTCCATCCGCCCCTGGAGCCCTATTGTCATGTCCGCCATGTTTGTCATGTCTGCCATGTCTGTTTTGTCTCAAGAACTCCTGGAGCGATGTGCATATGCATATCTTGTCTGCTGTCCTGCATGTTCGCTAGAGCAGTGTGCACACTCACCTCATGTCTGAGCTGCAGGATGCCTGCGTTTCTGCTCTGCCTTCTGTGATCTTCTCGTCTTGTCTAGAGTCCCTGATCATGTGTCCCTGCCTGGATCCTGCACTGTCTGGTTCTGCAATCATCTCGTCATGTCTGGAACGCTGATCATGTGACGTTTCCTAAAGATCCTGCACTGTCTGGTTCGGTAATCGTCATGTCTGGAACTCTGATCATGTGACCTGTCTAGGTTTCAACACTGGATCTGCAGTCATCTCGTCATGTCTGGAACTCTGATCATGTGACTGTGCTCTGTTATCCTGTGGATCTGAACCCGGAAGTGCTCCCCTGGTCCTGACCTGGAAGAGGAGGTGCTATGCCCTATATCAGGCTGCCCCTTCCTTTGCTCAGGGCCTGAGTATTGTGTGTGGTGTCCCTGCATGGCTGCTTGGTCTGTGGGGTGCTCCCTCTATTCTGTGCCCTTGAACTCTGCCCTGTCGTGCGTCTCTGCACACGCTCCGTGCTCGTACTCCATCTCTTGTCCCGTGCCTTGTCTTATGTTTGTCTGTTGTGCCATGTTCGTCTTTGTCCTGCTTGGACTTGTAGTCCTTCTGTTTCTCTGCCTTGCCTGTTTTCGCTATGCCTTGTTCCGTACCTTGCCTTGCTCTGCCTTGTTCCTCCCTATGGTCTTTGCTTGCTCTGCTTCGCTCTCTCCTATGGTGCTCTGTTGTGCTCCCTGGCACACGCACCCTTCCTCCTCTCTTTTCCATGTCTAGTCCCAAGGTTCTCCCTTGGCCCGGCTCTGGGCTTCGCCTACGCTCCGCTGCTAGACTCTTTCCTATTATGCTCTCTTGCACGTTTCTAGGCTAGTCCCAAGGTTCTCCCTTGGCCCGGCTCTGGGCTTCGGCCTACGCTCCGCTGCTAGCTCTGTTCATGCTCTGATCTGCTTCCGTTCCTGGTTCTGTACTCTGCTTAAGCCCTGCCTTGTTTCTCGTCTTGTCTTCCCTTGCTCTGTTTCTTCGTATGCTCTTTGCATGCGCCTGGCCTTCCTAGCCTCCTGTTTGTGCCTCAGCCGTGCGCGCCCTAGCCGTGCCCGCCTGCTTGTGCCTCAGCCGTGCTCGTCGGTCAGTTACAGCTGTGTCGCCTGCCATGCCTCAGCCGGGTTCGCTGGAGTCTTGCCCGTCTGTCAGTGCCGCAGCCCGATCAGCTAGCCAGTGCCCCAGCCGTGCTCTCTGTGCTCCCTTGCACCTCACGCTGTTTCTGCACTGTGCCCTACGTGCTCTCTATAGCACGCGCAGGCCTCGCCTGCCCATGGCATACCTCCCCGTGCTTCTATATTAGTACGTGCAGGTTTGGCCATGTACCCTATCGTGCCCTCTTGCACGCACAGGTCCTAACCTGGTCCTTGAACCCTGTCCCTGGCGTGCCTTTCTGCACGCGCAGGACTCTGCCTCGCCTTCCCTGGCGTGCCTCTCTGCACGCGCAGGACTCTGCCTCGCCTGTCCCTGGCGTGCCTCTCTGCACGCGCAGGACTCTGCCTCGCCTGACCCTGGTGTGCCCTTTGCACGCTCAGGACTCTGTCTCGTACCTTGTGCCTTGGCGTGTCTCTACACGCACCCTGTCTCGTTTGTGAACCCTGGCGTGTCCCCTACACACGCACCTAGTCTTGAACCCTGGCGTGTCCCCTACACACGCACCTAGTCTTGAACCCTGGCGTGTTCCCTACACATGCACTTTGCCTTGCACCTAGCCTTGAACCCTGGCGTGTCCCCTACACACGCACCTTGCCTTGCACCTAGCCTCGGACCTCGGCGTGTTCCGTAACACGCACCATGCCTGGATACCTGTCGTGCCTCCTTGCCTGAAACCTGGTTTGCCTGCCGGATGCCCGGAACCTGCCGATCGCTGCCAGAGATCATGAGCTGGATGACTGCGGCCTGACGTCCGGAGCTGATGTCCGCAGCCTGATGCCTTGATGATGTCGATCGTTGCCAGCAGTCCGGAGTCCGATGCCATCATGTCTTTACCTGTACCTAGGCGTGCCACCTGGCACGTACCATGTTATGGACCTTGGCGTGCCCACGTGCGCACCTTGCACGTTTTGCTTGTTTACACTGTATGTGATCCTGAGTTATTCTAATGAAGTTACCTTGCACCAACGTCTTGTCCCGTCTTGCTTCCTGCTTGTCCTAGTCGTCAGACACTCGTCTAGTGTCCCTTGAGCCGGCCGTCTGGTCCAGCTGCCGTGGTGGCTCACCCCCTTGGTCTTGCCCCTGACACTCCTTGTACAGGGGGTGGGTTCTCACAAGGTAAGCTCGCCCTCGGTGGGTGGGTGCCACGGCCCAGAGGGTCCACTCTAAAAGGAAAATGGGCTCAGCAGTAGCTGAGTCCGTCACACCTATTATTTGTCATATACATTATAACTGTTTCAACCTCCTCTTGTGTTACAGGCTCTTCCAATCTCCTCCTGTCACTCTCTACAATCCTAGGGAGTCCCACCACCCCAAGAAATCCTTCCATCTCTGTAGATGAGGCTCCTGACTTAGAAGTACAGTATATAGCTGCTCGTAAAAATGACTAAAAACTTCCAGTATATCCTCTGTATCCATCACCTCCATCCCTTCATCCGTCTTCAGCTTGTATACAAATGAGGATTCCCTCTGTGCTGCCGCCACTACTGATAGCAAATGCCCCACCCTTTCTCCCTCATTGTAGAATTGTGCCTTTTGGATAGCTCTTTTCCTCTCTACTCTCTTTATAGATAGTTCGTTGACTCCCTCCTGAGCTTCCTTGAACCCATTCGGACTCTCCACTGAAGGGCTCTCTATCAGTTCCCTTTCCGACTTCTCTAAAGCTTCCATCACTGCCCTGTCTTCCGATCTAGATTTAGACTTACATCTAGAAATTTCTTGAAACAGAAGACCCTCAAATATGCCTTCATGGCATCCCACACCACTCGCCTGTCAGCACTACCTTCAATAATCTGCCAATATTTGTCTAATTCCCCCTTTATTGCTTCCATATTAGTATGTTCCAGCCATAGTGGATGGAGCCTCCACCCAATCCCCTGTCTAGACCTTCCCCCCGTCTTTTTAATAAGCAACTCCAGAGGGTTGTGGTCCGAGATCACTCTCGGAAGATATTCCACTCCACAAATCGATTGTGTCAACAATTCATTACCTAGCGCCAGATCAATTCGCAGCAGAGATCCATGAGTAGCAGAATAGCAGGAGTAACACAACACATCCTCATTTCTCACCCTCCACAGATCTATCATTCCAAGCTCTTTCACATAGTTCCCAAATAATGTAAATTTTCGGTCACCTTTTCCTATCTCCTGTTTATGTTTGTCCCATCCCTCATCCATCACATTATTAAAATCACCAAATAATTAACAACGGTAATCCCGCACCCCTTTTATACAACTCTATCACCTCCTGGATCTTCTTCCCCGAGTACGGAGGTGGTATGTACAATATCTCCACATTCTCCTTAATCAAATGTGTCTCTTGAAGGCATATCACATCCGGCCCCCCCTTCCTAATATAGTCCATAATCGCCGCTCTTCGTGTTCCATCAGACAATCCCCTCACATTCCAATTAATAATTTTAATCTTATCACCCACCATAACATAAAAGGCCTTTTACTACATAAAATGCGTTTTACTCTCTTCTCATTTGTCGAGATAATCCATCCACATCACAGTTGTGGCATATCAAGATGCTGGTTAGACTCCATGATTATTGTACAGGTGTACATCAGGATGGCCGCAATAAAAGGTCACTTTAAAATGTGTGGTTTTACAGTAGGCTATGCATCTAGAGCAGTATTTTGGGAATCATTTTGCATTTTTATTATTTAAATATTTTCAGATTTCTTCTCTGTTTTCAGGCCCTGCCCATAAGATCCAAAACACCAATATCCAAACAATTGTCAAAAGTCTAAAACATTTGACATAAAACTTGATGGTCCAAAGCAAATACTCTGGACATTTCCCCTTGTTTATCAGGCCCGGATTGGTAATGTACCCAACAGGGCATTTTCCCGCTGGGCCGCTATGTAGTGGGCCGCTGGCTGGCAGCATCCGCTCCTCTGGCCGCTTGCCAGCTGAAGCGGTGGCCACCGGCCTGTTTTTCCTGAGGCCGGCCCCTTAAATCTACAAGCACGGCGGCGGTTTTACAGGTGCGGGCAGCGCACATTGGTTAGTGGCAACAAAGCTGGGGGGGACGGCACCCTAGGGGTTAATAACGCGCGACTATGCACGTTGCCCGTTCTTTCTTTGAGGGCGGAGAGAGCGTGCTCTGCTCTCTTCCGTCCATGGTTGCAGCAGCACCACTGACCTGTCATCACCCAGCAGCCCCAGGCATCCGGAGGAGATCACCTACCCGCGCACAGCGCGGTCAGAGGGTGCAGTGACGTCACGTCTGTGCACCATCTGCCTGAACAGTCACAGTACAGAGAGCCGGAAGACACTGACATTGAGGGTTCCAGAGCAGAGCAGCAGCCAGCGAGGAGAGGTCAAGATTTTTTTTCTATGTTTTGAGCAATATATGAGGCCCATTATATACTGTAGCATCATATGGGGCCCATCATACACTGGAGCATTATATGGACACTCATATGGGGCCCATTATATATGGAGCATTATTTAAGGGCCCATTCTGTTTGGAGCAATATACAGTTGTGGCCAAAAGTATTGACACCCCTGCAATTCTGTCAGATAATACTCAGTTTCTTCCTGAAAATGATTGCAAACACAAATTCTTTGTTATTATTATCTTCATTTAATTTGTCTTAAATTAAAAAACACAAAAAGAATTGTCCTAAAGCCAAATTGGATATAATTCCACACCAAACATAAAAAAGAGGGTGGACAAAAGTATTGTCACTGTTTGAAAAATTATGTGATGCTTCTCTAATTTGTGTAATTAACAGCACCTGTAACTTACCTGTGGCACCTAACAGGTGTTGGCAATAACTAAATCACACTTGCAGCCAGTTGACATGGATTTAAGTTGACTCAACCTCTGTCCTGTGTCCTTGTGTGTACCACATTGAGCATGGAGAAAAGAAAGAAGACCAAAGAACTGTCTGAGGACTTGAGAAGCCAAATTGTGAGGAAGCATGAGCAATCTCAAGGCTACAAGTCCATCTCCAAAGACCTGAATGTTCCTGTGTCTACCGTGCGCAGTGTCATCAAGAAGCTTAAAGCCCATGGCACTGTGGCTAACCTCCCTAGATTTGGACAGAAAAGAAAAATTGACAAGAGATTTCAACGCAAGATTGTGCAGATGTTGGATAAAGAACCTCGACTAACATCCAAACAAGTTCAAGCTGCCCTGCAGTCCGAGGGTACAACAGTGTCAACCCATACTATCCGTCGGCGTCTGAATGAAAAGGGACTGTATGGTAGGAGACCCAGGAAGACCCCACTTCTTACTGGCTACGACGGTGGTGCAGGCAGCAAGGATTTGGATTCTTGGACCATGGCGTGAATTACCTCTACGATGGACTTCTCACAAGAGATGGGATACACCTCACAAAACCTGGGAAACACACATTCGCCAGAAGACTTGCCACACTCATCAGGAGGGCTTTAAACTAGAAGAAGAGGGGTATGGGAGGAAAAACAGCAGACAAGAACATGCAGGAGAATGACAAACTAATCAACGATACTAGATGTGGTAAAGAGGACCCAAGACAGGGTACTCAGAAGGAAGCTAAGAAAAATGAAGCAAAACTTCTTTCCTGCATGCTGACCAATGCAAGAAGCCTGACCAATAAGATTGAAGATCTGGAGTTGGTAATGTATGAGGAAAAATACGACATAGTAGGATTAACTGAGACATGGTTAGACGGCAGCTATGACTGGGAGGCTAACTAGCAAGGATATGATTTGTTTAGGAGGAATCGTAAAAAAAGGAAAGGGGGTGGAGTCTGTCTATATATAAAGTCTACTTTAAAGCCCACACTAAGAGAAGATATACAAGAGGGAAATGAAGAGGTGGAGTCTCTATGGGTGGAGATACAAGGAGAGAAAAGTAATAAAATTCTCATAGGGGTTTGTTATAAGCCACCAAATATAACAGAAACCACTGAAAATGTATTATTGAAGCAAATAGACAAAGCAGCAAATCACAATGAGGTGATTATTATGGGGGACTTCAACTACCCCGACATAGTCTGGGAAACTGAAACCTGCATATCTCAGAAAGGAAACCAATTTCTGTCATTAATCAAGGATAATTATCTGTCACAACTTGTGCAGGGCCCAACTAGAGGGACAGCCCTTCTGGACTTAATTTTAAGCAACAGGCCAGATAGAATAACAGAAGTACGAGTCGATGGGCACCTAGGGAACAGTGACCACAATATAATACAATTCCACTTGTCCTTCAGTAAGGTGCCCTGGAAGGGGGTTACGAAAACGCTGTATTTCAGGAAAGCAAAGTTTGATCAGCTTAGAGAGGACCTTCGCCGAATTGATTGGGACAATGTCCTCAAAAATAGGAGCACAGAAAATAAATGGGAAATATTTAAATCAGTTTTACACACCCACTGCGAGCAAGCCATACCGTACAGAAGTAAAAGAGCTAGGAACAGGAGAACACCAATGTGGCTAAATAAGGATGTACAAAGGGCAATAATTAACAAGAACAAGGCATTTAGGAAGCTAAAACAAGAAGGCAATGAAGAAGCATTAAAAAGTTATAGAGAAAAAAATAAAATGTGTAAAAAACAAATACATTTAGCAAAAGTGGAATCTGAGAGACTCATTGCTAAGGAAAGTAAAACAAACCCCAAACTATTATTTAATTATAAAAACAGTAAAAAGATTAAAATTGATGGTGTCGGCCCTTTAAAGAACAATGAGGGTGAAATCATAGAGAGCGATGTGGGAAAAGCAAATGTTTTAAATACTTTTTTCTCAACAGTGTTCACACAGGAAAAGGATTTGCCAGGGGAAATGCAGAGTAATGATGTAAACTCCCCATTAAGTATTACCTGCCTAACCCAGGAAGAAGTGCAGAACCACCTTAGTAAGATTAAAATTGACAAATCACCAGGCCCTGATGGCATTCACCCTCGGGTATTAAGGGAGTAAAGTAATGTGATAGACAGGCCTCTATTCCTTATATTTAAAGACTCTATAGAAACAGGGTCTGTTCCTTTTGATTGGCGGCAAGCAAATGTGGTACCAATATTCAAAAAGGGGTGTAAAAGGGATCCTGGAAACTATAGGCCGGTAAGCTTAACATCTGTTGTGGGTAGAATTTTTGAAGGGTTTCTAAGGGATACCATTAATGAATATCTCAATCTTAATAAATGTTTAACTCCATATCAAAATGGATTTATGAAGGATCGCTCCTGTCAGACTAATATGATCAGCTTCCATGAGGATGTAAGCTCTCAAATGGACCAAGGAGAATCATTGGATGTCATTTATCTCGACTTCTCTAAAGCATTTGACACTGTCCCACATAAAAGATTGGTAAGTAAGATGAGAAAGCTTGGGCTAGGGGAAAATGTGTGTAGATGGGTAGGTAGCTGGCTTAGTGATAGAAAACAAAGAGTGGTTATTAATGGTGCATACTCAGATTGGGCCAGGGTTACTAGTGGGGTACCACAGGGTTCTGTATTGGGCCCCCCTACTATTTAATATATTTATTAATGATCTAGTGGATGGCTTACACAGTAAAATATCAGTATTTGCAGATGATACAAAACTATGTAAGGTAGTTAGCCAAAGGAGGACAGTTTGCAACTACAGACAGATTTGAGTAAATTGGAGAATTGGGCTGAAAAATGGCAAATGAGGTTTAACACAGATAAGTGTAAGGTTATGCACATGGGAAGGAGAAACAGATGCTATAATTACTTACTAAATGGGAAACTGCTGGGGAAATCAGACATGGAAAAAGACTTAGGCATCTTAGTCAATAAGAAGCTAAATTGGAGTGCCCAGTGTCAGGCAGCTGCCACCAAAGCAAATAGGGTCATGGGATGCATTAGAAGAGGTCTGGGGACAAGAGATGAAAACATAATTCTCCCTCTGTACAAATCACTCGTCAGACCACACTTGGAGTATTGTGTGCAATTTTGGACGCCGGTGCTCAAGAAAGACATTACTGAACTTGAAAGGGTTCAAAGGCGGGCTACTAAAATGATAAATGGAGTTGGTTCACTACAATACCCAGAAAGGTTATCAAAATTAGGTCTATGTACTCGAGAAAAGAGAAGACTTAGGGGAGACATAATATATATGTACAAGTATATCAGAGGGAAATACAGAGATCTCTCCAATGAACTGTTTGTACCAAGGACTGTGACAAGAACAAGGGGGCATTCTCTTCGTTTGGAGGAAAGACAATTTCTGCACCAGCATAGAAGAGGGTTCTTCACGGTAAGAGCAGTGAGGCTCTGGAATTCTCTTCCTGAGGAAGTGGTGATGGCCAACTCACTGAATGAATTTAAGAAAGGAATGGATGCTTTTCTTGTGAGTAACAGTATAGAAGGTTACGAATAACAGAATATTATAGGTAGATGATTGACCCAGCTTAGGGGAAGGAATTTTTTTCCCTATGGAGAAAATTGGCTTCTACTCTGTGGGTTTTTTTGCCTTCCCCAGGATCAACAATGCAGAACAGCTGCATTAAAAATAGGCTGATCTAGATGGACATAAGGTCTTCCTTCAGCCTTCAAAACTATGTTACTATGGTTACTATGTTACCCCGAGACATAAAAAAGCCAGGCTGGAGTTTGCCAAAACTTACCTGAAAAAGCCTAAAACGTTTTGGAAGAATGTTCTCTGGTCAGATGAGACAAAAGTAGAGCTTTTTGGGCAAAGGCATCAACATAAAGTTTACAGGAGAAAAAAAGAGGCATTCAAAGAAAAAACACGGTCCCTACAGTCAAACATGGCAGAGGTTCCCTAATGTTTTGGGGTTGCTTTGCTGCCTCTGGCACTGGACTGCTTGACCGTGTGTGTGGCATTATGAAGTCTGAAGACTACCAACAAATTTTGCAGCATAATGTAGGGCCCAGTGTGAGAAAGCTGTGTCTCCCTCAGAGGTCATAGGTCTTCCAGCAGGACAATGACCTAAAACACACTTCAAAAAGCGCTAGAAAATGGTTTGAGAGAAAGGACTGGAGATTTCTAAGGTGGCCAGCAATGAGTCCAGACCTGAATCCCATAGAACACCTGTGGAGAGATCTAAAAATGGCAGTTTGGAGAAGGCACCCTTCAAATATCAGGGACCTGGAGCAGTTTGCCAAAGAAGAATGGTCTAAAATTCCAGCAGAGCATTGTAAGAAACTCATTGATGGTTACCAGAAGCGGTTGGTTGCAGTTATTTTGGCTAAAGGTTGTGCAACCAAGTATTAGGCTGAGGGTGCCAATACTTTTGTCTTGCCCATTTTTGGAGTTTTGTGTGAAATGATCAATGTTTTGCTTTTTGCTTCATTCTCTTTTGTGTTTTTTCATTTAAGAAAAATTAAATGAAGATAATAATACCAAAGAATTTGTGATTGCAATCATTTTCAGGAAGAAACTGAGTATTGTCTGACAGAATTGCAGGGGTGTCAATACTTTTGGCCACAACTGTAAGGGGCCCATCATATTCTGTATGGAGCATTATATGGGGGCCATTCTGTATGGAGCAAGGTACGGGGCTCATTATACTGTATAGAGTATTATGTGGGGCACATTATACTGTATGGAGCATTATATGGGGCTCATTACAGTGTATGGAGCAATATATGGGGCTCATTATTCTGAATGGAGCAATATATGGGGCTCATTATTCTGAATGGAGTAATATATGGGGCTCATTATTCTGAATGGAGCAATATATGGGGCTCATTATTCTGTATGGAGCATTATATGGGGCTCATTATTCTGTATGGGGCTCATTACAGTGTATGGAGCAATATATGTAGCTCATTATTGTGAATGGAGCAATATATGGGTCTCATTATTCTGTATTGAGCATTATATGGGTCTCATTATTCTCTATGGAGCAATATTGCATCCTTCTTTAACTCTGTTGTGGCATCAGTCATCTTCTTTGGTGTGGCGTGCTGGGGTAGTGGCATATCAACCAGGGACAGGAATAGGCTGGACATACTGATTAGAAGGGCCAGCTCTGTTCTGGGATGCCCCCTTGATCCAGTTCAGGAAGTAGGCGAAAGGAGGATACTGGCCAAGGTGAGCTACATGGTGCAGAATGAGTCCCATCCCATGCATGAGACCGTGACAAAGATGTGCAGTACTGTCAGTGACCGGCTACTTCATCCTAAATGTGAGAGGGAGCGCTATCGAAAGTCCTTCCTTCCTGCTGCAGTTAGGCTTTATAACCAGCACTGTCCAAAACGGAGAACGACCCAAACAGTGAACTGATAGATCCAAAGTTGTGATAGTCCAGTTATATCTTTTTTTTCGTATATGTACCTACCTACTGTCAATGTAATGCCTTTATACATCTGTATCTGTACTTGTTCCTGCCTTGCTGCTGTAATGCTCTGAATTTCCCCATGGTGGGACGATTAAAAGATTATCTTATCTTATCTTATATGGGGCTCATTATTCTGTATGGAGCAATATATGGGGCTCATTATTCTGTATAGAGCAATATATGGGGCTCATTTTTCTGTATGGAGCATTATACGGGGCTCATTATTCTGTATGGAGCAATATATAGGGCTCATTATTATGAATGGAGCAATATATAGGGCCATAATACTGTATGGAGCACTATTTGGGGCTCATTATACTGTATGGAGCACTATATGGTACCCATAATACTGTACGGAGCATTATATGATTATATGGGGCTCATTATTCTGTACTAGATGGTGGCCCAATTCTAACGCATCAGGTATTCTAGAATATGTACAGGACTGTGCCTGTGTAATGAGAAATGCAGTAGTGATGCCTTTAACGGCTGTAATGTGCCTTTACAATAAGCGATGCGGCCGTGTTGCCGTGACGACTTAGCGACTGTCGCTGATTGGTCGCGGCCTAACTGCCGCAACCAATCAGCAATGCGGGATTTCGGTTACAGACAGACAGACAGACATGATAAGACAATTATATATATATATATATTTATATATTTATTGATGGAGCATTATATGGGGCTCATTGCAGTTTATGGAGCAATATATGGGGCTCATTATTCTATATGGAGTAATATATGGGGCTCATTATTCTGTATGGAGCACTATGTGGTGCCCATAATACTGTATGGAGGACAATACTGTCTGGTTTCTGACCTATTGTAGAATGTGCAATAGATATCAGTCAGTCATGTAATGTAAGAAGTGAAATCTTTGACATTGCATACCTATATTTCTTTGCTTTATCTGTGCATTATGAATTGAGACCCACTGAGACTTTCACCCGGGGCCCACAAAAACCTGGATCCGGCCCTGTGTGAACTGCACAGTACCACTTCTCCTGTCGACATTGGACTTTGGGAGGGTCAATATTGGTTTAGTATTTTTAACATTACTATGGAAAATAAAATATTGGAAAAGCTGTTTAAATGGATTATCCAAGTATTCCAGAGGAGAGGGGATAACTTTCCAATTGCTGGAGATCCGACTGCTGGGATCTTCATGATCCTGAAAATCGGAGCTCTGTAGAGCACCATGTAAATGCAGCTGTGGTCAGTAATACGCACTGTGGCGCCATTCACATGTGGCTCTTCAAATATCTTTTTTTAGGAGAGTGAGGGGCACGTCAAAGTAAAGTAAAATTCACTGATCGGGGCGAGGAGTGTTATAGCTTGTGGGCTGGTGGAGTTTTCTGTGGAATGGCTGCTTTTTGTCCCAGTCCGGCCCTGTTGTTTATTATGGAGTATGTGGATTATAATAGATTATAACATCTATTATAAATGAATGTATAAATTGTTGCACAGTTTTCTGCTGGGGTCACACAACAGAATTATTGTAAGTCTACCATACTGTAGGCCAAGTGCATTTTTATTACATTTCCTGAATTCCCAAACTGTGTCCATTAAGAAATGAGAATGCACTTCTAAAAGGCTGATTCAAATCTACTGTATCTTGATCTTCTATTTAGCTGCATTGTGACAGAGCATAATCTCATATTTCTGTTCCTTTACCGCTTGCTCTCAGTCTTCTAAGTTGAATGTATAAACTTCTACCTTCTATGCTGTTGCTTAGCAACTAATTACCTTGCAGTTTGTATTGTACTGCAGGTACTTTCTGCCGCTTGCTGAAGGCGCACGTTCATATAGACTTGCTTTCTGTTTTCTTTCAATAGAAATTATTACCAATACATACTTATTTATATGCTATATTTTCTTTACCCTGATATGCTTGCAGTAATGTAACATGTCAAATATTTCTTCATTATTCTGAAAACTTAGAACAGATATAAATTATGAATAGTGATGAGCAAGCACTAAAATGCTCAAGTACTCGTTACTCAAGTCGAGCAAATTGTAATGCTCGGGTGCTTAACCCAAGTAATGAGTATAATGGTAGTCATTGAGAAACTCGAGCATTTTTCCGGTGCCGCCTTGAGGTCTGGAGGCATCTAAAAATTGCTGAAAACGATGGAAACAGTGCTGAAATAGCATGGGAACAGCACCAGGAAGATGACCGAATGCATCTCTGAATCCTAGGTCGCTGCTGGGAACAATGTTGTCAGAGTATGATGTAACTTTTCCGAACTGACAGTAAAACATACAAAACTGCACTTAAAATGGATTTGCTCCTCCACAACTTGTGCTAAGTTCACAGGCACTGTTTTTGCTGCATTTCTGCACGTTTGCATTGCTTTCAATGGTAAAAAAACATTCAATAAGAAATTTAATTTTATAATTTTAATACATTATCTGGCTATGTGGTGGGCAAGACATGATCAGACACAACAAAAGTCTTCTATTTTGTTTGCAGGGCCATCAGCCAGCCATCACTATTTGTAGAGGGCCATCAGGTAGTCCTTCCTATAGTTAGAGGGGTAGCAGGTGTCTTGGAAACACATGAGACCAAGATAGAGTTTTTTGGTAAAGCTCATAATTCTACTGTTTTGTGTAAATGGAATGAGGCCTGCAAATAAAAGAGCACAGTAGTTACAGTCAAATATGGTGGAGGTTCAAATATCTTTTGGGGTTGTTTTGCTGCCTGTGGTCCTGGTTGCCTTGAAATGTGAAGATTGCCAAAGAATTTTAGGTCGCAATGTAGTGCTCCAGGGTCAGTAAGCTGGGTTTGCCTCATAGTAGGTCATAGATATTCCAGCAGGACAATGACCCCAAACATACTTCAAGAACCACCCAGAAAGAGATGGAAACAAAGCACTGGAGAGTTCAAAACTGGTAATTCCAGCTTCAGTTGCAGGTGTGGTGGAATTAAGAGGTGAAGCGAGGCTTGTCCTGCTGTGGTTGTGTGCTGAGAAGAGAGCTGCAGGTGCTGGAAAGGGAGGAAAAAAGTAACACCTGGGACTTTGTTTACCCCCTTCCCAGTGGGAGAGAGACTTTGTGGGACTGGATCACGGGGCTTTGCCCCCCTACTCCGAGCTCTTGGGTCACGCCAGTGGGGGGGATTGAAGCCTCAGGAGCTGGCTTGGGGGACAAAAAGGTCTGGCCGACCCCTGGATGGAGCAAGCCAGGTGCCGCAAGAGCCCTAAAGCCACAGTGGCTCCTTCTACTTGATGTAGGCAAGGATCAAGTAGAGATGTGGTGGCTGTACCCCATGGCACTAAGGTGGAGAGAAAGCCCGTTACCACCTATGAATCCCACATACATGCGCCTCTCTGAGAATATGAAGAGGGCGGTAAGCAGCTGAGGATCCTCCTGGAGGAGTTGAGAGTGAAGAGGGCAAGAGCAAACAGAGCCTCCAGTACAAAAAGAGCAGTGCACTCTGCCTCCATGAAAAGTCTGAAGGGATCCATGCAAGGGCTAGAGGAGGAACATCTTCCTCACCGGCAGAGGCCACTTCTGGGAGAAGCTCAGGAATAATGACAGGTTTAGAGCCCTGACTGGTGGGGCTCCAGAGGGGTCACAGAGTCCTGTCCAGGTGGTAGAGGAAGAGGACAAGAAGGTAGCACCATAATCACCTGGTGGCATGGTAAATTATCTCCAGGCCTTCTACAGTGGGATAGCCCCTTAGCAAGTGGCACTCCCACCCGCCTGACTCCAGTCTATCTGAGGGTTGAGAGAGCAAAAGGGAGGATGAGGCTAGTGATACCAGTAGTGAGGGGGGCTGCCTCGTCTGACAGCAGATCCGGCAGATCGAGTCCCCGGTTCATTTTAAACAATTTGCGTTTGGGGACGAGGTCTGAGAACATGAGTCAACCAGGAGGGGAAAGAAGAGGCTCAGGACTAAAGTAAAGGTGTCGGTGGAAAAACTTGTGTATGTTCCCCTCTCTGGGGCACCCCGGTCCAGATGTATCTTATCCGTTGCCTACCCCAGCTCGGGCTCTGTTGTGGGTCCACAGCGAGGAGGCAGGGAAAGCATAGGCTGTCAGGTGCAGGGCACCGTCTCTACTGATGATAGCAAAGGGAAGTCTTAATAGCATTGCTGTGGTTGATATTGTGGCACAGAGGGTTGTGCCTGTTAAGCACCCAGGCTTTGGTGTAGGTAGAGGCAGAGTCTGAGATTGGCATCAGTGTCCACTGGTGGCTCTGCACACCACGGTGCACGTGCTAGACACTCCGCCATAGTTAGCGTCTACAGTGGCATCCGCAGGTGCGACGCCGTGCACTCAGAAGGTCTAGAGGGACTCTGACCCCGAGTTCTGTGACCGCATTCTGTGCACTCTGTTGCTGAGCTCTGTGAGCCAAACAGGCTCCGGCATTTATGTTCTGCGGTAGTGCGGCTCTGTGAGGTAACAGAGTTCGCCCTGTACACACCGGGTGACGTTAACCCATGTGTGTTCATCCTTTATACCGCCATATAGTGTCCGCCATTACCAGGCAGCAGTATACCATCTCTGCATGGTGGACCCTGGTTTGCGATCGCACTTTCTCACATTTTATATTTAGTGCGATCTTTAGATGCCCCCTGAGAAGAGGACGAAACGCGTGTCCGGGTGAGGGACTCGGCATTCATTCCACACATACAAGAGAGCTAGGTGAGATTGGTTATGTGTGATTTTGTTCATTTCACAGGCAGACTATTTGCTATGCACCATTTGTTTAGTGGCATATACACTCACTGGCCACTTTATTAGGTACACCATGCTAGTAAGGGGTTGGACCCCCTTTTGCCTTCAGAACTGCCTCAATTCTTCGTGGCAGAGATTCAACAAGGTGCTGGAAGCATTCCTCAGAGATTTTGGACCATATTGACATGATGGCATCACACAGTTGGCGCAGATTTGTCGGCTGCACATCCCTGATGCGAATCTCCCGTTCCACCACATCCCAAAGATGCTCTATTGGATTGAGATCTGGTGACTGAGGAGGCCATTTGAGTACAGTAAACTCATTGTCATGTTCAAGAAACCAATCTGAGATGATTCGAGCTTTATGACATGGCGCATTATCCTGCTGAAAGTAGCCATCAGATGTTGGGTACATTGTGGTCATAAAGGGATGGACATGGTCAGCAACAATACTCAGGTAGGCTGTGGCGTTGCAACGATGCTCAATTGGTACCAAGGGGCCCAAAGAGTGCCCAGAAAAAATTCCCCACACCATGACACCACCACCACCAGCCTGAACCGTTGATACAAGGCAGGATGGATCCATGCTTTCATGTTGTTTACGCCAAATTCTGACCCTACCATCCGAATGTCGCAGCAGAAATCGAGACTCATCAGACCAGGCAACGTTTTTCCAATCTTCTACTGTCCAATTTCGATGAGCTTGTGCAAATTGTAGCCTCAGTTTCCTGTTCTTAGCTGAGAGGAGTGGTACCCAGTGTGGTCTTCTGCTGCTGTAGCCCATCTGCCTCAAAGTTCGACGCACTGTGCGTTCAGAGATGCTCTTCTGCCTACCTTGGTTGTAACGGGTGGCAATTTGAGTCACTGTTGCCTTTCTATCAGCTCGAACCAGTCTGCCCATTCTCCTCTGACCTCTGGCATCAACATGGCATTTCCGGCCACAGAACTGCCGCTCACTGGATTTTTTTTCTTTTTCGGACCATTCTCTGTAAACCCTAGAGATGGTTGTGCGTGAAAATCCCAGTAGATCAGCAGTTTCTGAAATTCTCAGACCAGCCCTTCTGGCACCAACAATCATGCCACGTTCAAAGGCACTCAAATCACCTTTCTTCCCCATACTGATGCTCGGTTTGAACTGCAGGAGATTGTCTTGACCATGTCTACATGCCTAAATGCACTGAGTTGCCGCCATGTGATTGGCTGATTAGAAATTAAGTCTTAACACACAGTTGGACAGGTGTACCTAATAAAGTGGCCAGTGAGTGTATAAGCTATGGCTGTAGCCGGGCTATTTAATACTCTTTCTTGTTTCAAGCGCATTGAATAGTGCACTGTGTCCTATTTTGATTAACGGCATATATTCGCTGCAGAAACCTTTTATTTATCTCTACCTGTTGCTCACATATGATGTGTTTAAAGGGGTGACTAGCTGTTTTTGTGTCTCACAATGGAGGTTGCCTTGTTTGTTCATTAGGTGTTTTCTAATTGTTTGAATAATAAAAATCACTTTTTAATATTTTTTTGCATTTGTGCTTTTTCTGTTCACCTGCTAAGGCAATCATGGTGTAATGGACGGGTTATATATTGTTGCTTACGGCACACTTAATTGTATTTTGGATCATGTTTTGATTATAATTTGCTGTTCTCTGTAGCAGTAAGTCTGAGTGGTGGAAGATCTTCAAAGAAAGGGTAGCGAGTTTCTTCTGTCAGCTCTCGAGCTTAGAGGTCTGAACAAGTAATGGTTGTATCAGGATAAAAGGACACTCAAACAGCTTGTCTCGACTGGATGTGACCGAGGGAAAGGCACACATCCTTGGTTTTGAGAGGGATTTTGGGAGGTACCAATCGCCCAACCTGTACAAAAACTGTAGGTTGTCAGTAAATTGTAAGGTATTAACAGGACTGATCGATGGTACTGGATTCCTGAATAGATCCAAATCAGGGATAATGGAGGTGGTCAGGTCTTTCTACTCACACCTCTTGGGAAGGAGGAATCCTAATTGGAATGGGATGTCGGCTTTCCTGGCTGAAACCATTCCTGAGCCAGGAAATGACCCCTCTCTTCATGGTTTGGCACAGGCAATCATGGACAAGGAAGTTAGACTGGCGATTGATTGGTTCAAGCCCAAAAAGTCGCCAGTTATTGATAGCCTAACAGCCGAATTTTACAAGACCTTTAAGGATTCCCCTCTTGACTGACGTGTTTAATGAATGTCTCTCCTTGGGTACTCTACCCAGATCAATGGGGAAGTTGGCCCTGATTATTCTGTTAAAGGGTAAAGACTCGTCCTATATTGAGAATTGGCATTCCATAGCGTTTCTAGATACGGATCAATAGGTTTTGGCAAAGGTGCTTTTTAATAGGCTGGTGAAGTTTGTACTCCGACACCTTTCATGGGGCTCAGCACTGCTATCTCTCTGTTCCAGGTAACAGTACTAAATAGTGCTGTGCTTGGTATCTGAGAGGCAGTGGATCAGAGTAGAGTAGAACACTGAAAGGGGTACTTGCTGTCCTTAGATCAGGGAAAGTCTTTTGACCGGGTTGATCATGAGTACCTCTTGCCTTTGAGGTATGGTCTGCCTGGGAGGTTTGTTGATTGTTTGTGCAGCTTAGTGTTCATGTAATTCATAAATGATTATTTTTCTGGAAAAAATGGCATGGGCTCCCGCATAATTTTCATAACCAGTAGAGGGAAAGCCGATGGCTGGTGGCCGATGTTTATAGCCTGGGAAGGGGTTAATACCCATGGAGTATCCCAAGCTGGCACAGTGCAGAGGCGAGGTCACCGGGAGTGCACCATGCGACTTTCTCATGGTGTTAGAGGGGATCTAACTGAGGTCACCACAGTTCAGCCCGGCTGGGAACACAGCCTCAGTGACAACACTGCTAGTCAATAAGGCTGAGTTCGCAGCAGTTCAGTCATCAGTAGTGTTGAGCGATACCTTCCGATATCGGGAAATATCAGATCGGATTGGATCGGACCGATACCACAAAAATATCGGATATCGCCGATTCCGATACCGGAAACCAATGCAAGTCAATGGGACACAAATATCGGAATGAAAATAAACCCTTACTTTCCTTGTAGGTTAATTCTACATGAAGGAAAACAACTAAGAATGATGCAGAATGTATTGGGGGAGGTGGAGGAGACATTAAAGGCATAGAGGTTTAGCCAAATCAAATGGAATAGCAGGAATTAATATTTTTTAAGACGTTCGGAGTTACAAAGATATTGACTATGTTAAGCTTTTTTATATTTTGTCAGATATTTACGTTTCACTACTTCCATGCTCTTCACCTTCTTTTTTACTTCTCCCACACTTTCTCCTTCATCATCCTCTTCAGGGTCATCTTCTTGGTCTTCTTCGGGGTGGTCTTCAGGGTCGTCGTCTCCAGGGTCGTCATTTTTGGGGTCGTCGTCTTCTTCGGGGTGGTCTTCAGGGTCGTGGTCTCCAGGGTCATAGTTTTCGGGGTTGTCGTCTTCTTCGGGGTGGTCTTCAGGGTCGTCGTCTCCAGGGTCGTCGTTTTCGGGGTCGTTGTCGTCTTCTTCGGGGTGGTCTTCAGGGTCGTCATCTCCAGGGTCATCGTCAGGGAGATCCAGAGTGATTACCAAAAACCATTTCAAAAAGCTTGAACTTGGAAATGTAGCAGAAGGTACAAGAAGGCTGAGGAACTGCTGAGAACCAGCTGACGGTATTGGAACCTGGATGGGTAGCCGAAGGTACAAGAGCCAATGGAACTACCAAGGGCCAGCTGATGGTACTGGAACTCGGTTACTAAGCAGGAGGTACCTGTGCCAGAAAGCACTACCAAGGACCAGCAGACGTTGGTGGAACTCGGATACCGAGAAGGAGGCACCTAAGCCAAAGGCTCTGCCTGGAACCAGCTGACGTTACTGGAACACAGGGGGACATATCCAAGATTGACTTCCAAAGAACCAGCTAATGGTACTGGAACTCAGATAGGCAGCAGAAGGTACACATGAAAAAGAAGTTGCAAGGCCGCGAGCCAGCTGGAGTTACCGAAACCCCATGTCCTACAGAGGGAGCTTGTCCTATTGGCACTATGGAAGCAGCTTTCATTACCAGATCCCGCAGCCCACAAAGGAAGCACCTAAACTGCAGGCACCATAGAGTCGGCTAACCCGACCCCAAAACGACAGGACAACGTATTGGAGGCAAAGTGACGTTGACACTACCCGGAAACAGCTGGCGTGCTGGAACCAGGCTGGGCAGGTGGGAGTACCCATGCCAAAGACACTTCTGAGTAGCAACTGGCGGTGTTGGAGCCCAGGGATTACAGTCGAAACAGAGTGTAGCCAGAGGCCTAATTGGAGCAAGTTTAATATCTGTAGTAGTGTGAGTGTGGTCGGAGCAGGAGAAATTGCCGGACACACAGCAGGGGATCAGCTGATGTTACTGAACCCCAATAACACTGGAGCATGTGATGACTGTGCAGACGGCACTTCTGAGCAGCAACTGGCGGTGTTGGAGCCCAGGGATTGCAGTTCAGGTGGTAGAAACATGAACACAACAGGAGACCTGGATGCTGTTGCCAACCAATTATTTAATCTGGAAGAGGACTGGCAAATTCCTGCGAGATCCAGGCCTTGTTCATTTTCAGAAAAGTAAGCCGGTCAACGTTATCAGAGGATAGTCGCATGCGACGGTCTGAGAGTACACCATCTGCGGCACTAAAGACGCGTTCCGATAATACACTAGCAGCAGGGCAAGCCAGCACCTCCAATGTATACTGGCTAAGCTCTGGCCATGTATCCAGCTTAGAGACCCAAAACTTGAAGGGGGAAGAGCCGTGTGGGAGAACACTGAGAGGGCAAAACATGTAGTCTGTCACCATCTGACGGAAACGTTGCCTCCTGCTGACTGGAGCCGTCTGTGATGGTGTAGACATTTGTTGCGGGGACACAAAACTTTGCCACATTTGGGCCATACTGGTCTTGCCTTGTGCTGAGGCGCTGCTTCTGCTACCTCTTTGTGCAGAGCTTCCTCCAATGCCTCGACACACAGAGCTGCTTTGTAAAGCACTAGCAGCTCTGCTCTCGGGTTGAATGGAGAACATGATGGAATGCACCAGTGTGTGGTACTCCCGCATTTTGCGCTCCCGGTTCAACGGTGTTATGAGGCTTTGTAAGTTGTCCCGGTAGCGAGGATCTAGGAGGGTGTGCACCCAATAATCAGCTGTGTTGAGAATGTGGGCGATGCGGCGGTCGTTTCTCAGGCACTGCAGCATGAAATCAACCAACTGCCCAAGAAACGCTGTCCCCTGCTTGAGGCGTCATCTCTGCCTGCTCTGCATCACCCCACCCTCGCTCTACATACTGACTACTAGAGCATTGTGTACCTCCCTCTTCTGGAGAGATGTCTTCCTCCTCCATTAACTCCTCCTCATCCTCCTCACAAAGTGTCCCCTGCCTAGGCCTTTGTGAGGAACCACGTTGCGCAGACTGTCCAGAAGCAGATGGCATTTGTGACTCCTCATCCTCCACCTCTTCCAAAACCTCCTCCCTTAGTGCTTGCAGTGCTTTTTCAAGCAGGCAGATAAGGGGGATAGTCATGCTGACTAGTGCATCATCTGCAAAACGTGGTAGATGTCCTTCATAGAGGCCCACTCAGTGGTGGTGAAGTGTGAACGGCGTGCAGTGCGACTTGTTTGCGCCTAATGCAGCTGGTACTCCATTACTGCTTGCTGCTCACACAACCTCTCCAACATATGTAACGTTGAATTCCACCTGGTTGGTAGGTCACATATGATGCGATGTTCCGGAAGGCGGAATCGGCGCTGCAGAGCTGCATTGCGCGATCTTGCCATGCTGGAACGCCGCAAGTGAGCGCACTCTATGCGGACCTTGTGCAGCAGTGCATCAAGATCCGGATAGTCCCTCAAAAAACTCTGCACGACCAAGTTGAGCACATGTGCCAGACATGGGATGTGAGTAAGGTTGCCTAGGCCCAGAGCTGCCACCAGATATCGGCCATTGTCACACACTACCATGCCTGGCTGGAGATTCGCTGGCACAAACCACACGTCGCTCTCCTGCTTGATGGCATTCCAGAGCTCCTGCGCTGTGTGGCTTCGATTTCCCATAGAAATTAATTTCAATACGGCCTGTTGACGTTTGGCCACGGCTGTGCTCATATTGGTCGTAACAGGTAATCGTTCACGTGTCCATATGGAGACAGACTGTGACGGCTCCTGCAGCACTGATTCAGAGGAACTGGAGTATGAGGAGGAGTCAATGTGTACAGACTGGATTCCTGCAATCCTTGGAGTTGGCAGAACACGTGTACACCACTCTCAAGATCTGTACCCGGCTCCACAACATTTACCCAATGGGCAGTGAGGGAAAGATATCGTCCCTGTCCATGGTTACTGGTCCACGCATCGGTGGTCAGGTGGACCTTGCTACTGACGGCATTTAGTAGCGCATGTTTAATTTTTCCCTCCACATGCTTTTGCAGGGCAGGGACGGCTTGCCTGCTGAAATAAAAGCAGCTGGGCAGGTTGTATTGGGGGACTGCCAATGCCATGAAGTTATGGAAGGTGTCAGTCTCCACCAGCCTGAATGAGAGCATTTCAAGGGACAGTAGTTTTGCAATGCCAGCATTCAGAGCCTGTGCTCGGGGGTGGTTTGCCGAGTATGGGTGCCTTTTCTCCCATGCCTGTGCTACCGATGGCTGTAGACTGGCCTGGGAGTGTGGGGATGACAGGGAACATGGTGCTGCAGGTGGAATGACACTGTCTCTGTACAACAGTGCCAGAGGTTCTTCCATGGCGATCCTGTGAGGAAACCGAACCAGCTGTGTGTGAGCTGAAGGAAGAGGCTACAACACGAGCTGAAGAAGTGGTAGGTGGCGCTGTAGGTTGGCCTAGGTCTTCAATGTGTCTTTGTAACCACGTGCTTGGTCCACACATTTTTCCACATATTTGTGGTATTGAGGTTGCTGACACTTTTACCTCTTTTCACTTTCTGATTACACAGCTTGCATTTGACAAAGCAAATGTCATCTGCAACTGTGTCAAAAAAGGACCACACACTGCAAGTCTTGGGAGCGCCCATTTTGGGTTTTGGAAGAGGCATGCTCCTAATGGGTGCCGAAGTGGAGGCTACAGGCAACCGAGTCTGCCCCCTCCCTCTCCCTCCTTTTTTGACCGTTCAGGGAATCTCTTCCTCAGAGCTGCTCCCACCACTTCCTATACCTCACGCCATGATGGGTCAAGGACCTCATCATCTACACTACCCTCTTCAAATGACTGCTTCTCCTGGGTAGTCTCGACAGCACAGTACGCACCAGAAAGTGGCACCTGAGTCTCATCATCAGATGCGTACTGAGGTGTGCTGACCATAGGCACTGGCCCACCCAACTCTTCAGATTCAGAGAGACAAAGCTGTTGCGCATCACTGCATACTACCTCTTCTTCAAATTCTCGAATACTGCTTGGCTTGCCCCCTCTTTCCAAGCCAACAGATTCAGAGAACAGAAGTAGAGATGGCTCCTGTCCAGGGCTCTCTGACTGCCTGGGCAATTTGGCAGGTGGTGAAGAGACAGATGGTTGCTCTACAGTGCTCTGGACCTGAGAGGATCTGGAACTAATTGAAGTCAATGCGTTAGCTGCCATTCATCCGACAACGGCTTCAATTTGTTCGTCCCGCAGCAGTGGGGTACGGCGAGCTCCTACAAAGCTGCGCAAAAAGGACTGTTCCCTGGGAAAACAGTTGGATGCTGAGTCACTGGTGCCCGCAGCAGGCACCGAATCCCCACGTCCTCTCCCTGCAGAAACTCCACACCCACGACCACGTGCCTTACTCCCTGCCTTCTTCATCTTGGTAGACTGATAAAGATAGGCAGAAAAGTACATAAGCTTAGTGTGCTTATTCCTGAACAGCTGCTAACAGGTATAAGAAATACTAATTTTATAAAGTGTGGACTAGACTTTAATATGAGCTAATGTGGCCTACACAACTGTAAAGTGGAGTGTTTGGTGAACTTTATTAACTTTTTTTTTCACAAAAAGACACTGGATGTGCCTAAAGATGTAAGACCGATAGTATCACAAACTTTTTGTAGCTATTACAATGCATGAAGGTAGCCTACAATGCAATAGATGAGGCTCCAAAAAATAGGCTAATACTAATCTGGCTGGGGCTGCAGGGCACAAGCCAGCAGAAAGGCTCCTCTATCTACTCCTATATAATGTTTGCAAATATTCTAGCTGGATACGGATGGAACCACACTAATAGGGGAAATCTGGAAAAATGAGCAGCACTAATGCAAAAAAGGACAATGTATGAGGCAGTGACGCATGCTGAGCGGACTACAACTGGAGATTGCTGCAGAACACACTACAGCGTGAGCTGCACTCACACACAGAGACCTCGCAGACAGCCATGAACAGCGCTGCAAGGCAAATGAAAGCTACAGTGGTTGATAAAGTAGCCAGGGTAAAGCACAATATAGCAAATCGCTAGGTCACACTGTCCCTCAGAACAGCAGCGTCCTATCCCTAACTGAATTGACAGCAAAGTGAACACAAAATTGCAGCGGCGGCTTTTATAGTGCATCATGACATCATTTCAGCAGCCAATCACAGCCATGCCAGTAGTTACATGCCTAACATGCTCTAACATGATGTGCCCACACTTCTTAGGATCCTCATTGGCTGAATAAAATCAAACTGGCTCATTGCATTATGGGAACTTCCGATTCCTGTATTCGATATACTAAAAGTATCGGAACTCAGTATCGGAATTCCGATACCGCGAATATCGGCCGATACCTGATATTGCAGTTTTGGAATGCTCAACTCTTGTCATCAGTGGTTCTTAGCCTGGACAGTCGCATCTTGGCACCATCCAGGTTGAAAACTATTTCTCCCCCAGACATGGATTATGGCGTGGGACAGAATGACAGACAGATATGGCATATTGTTGTTTTTTTATTTTAGTTGTATTACAGGAGATCAATGGCTTCAGTGGAATTATGCGAAGTTGAAAGTATGGTTTAATTAAAAAAAAAATAAACCAACATATAATACTATTCTGTCTGCCACAGTCCATTTAATACTGAGTATCTCACGTTGATACACTGACAGGAGGTAATCGAGGGAAACCACTGGGTAAATATGACATGGAGAAGGACTAGCTAATGATAACCTTACATGGACCAGCTTGTGCCAGACAGCAGCTGCCAAAGCAAACAGGATCATGGGGTGCATTAAAAGAGGTCTGGATACACATTATGAGCGCATTATACTGCCTCTCTACAAATCCCTGGTTAGACTGTACATGGAGTACAGTGTACAGTTTTGGGCACCAGTGCTCAGGAAGGATATAATGGAACTAGAGTGAGTACAAAGAAGGGCAACAAAATTAATCAAGGGGATGGGGGAACTACAATACCCAGAGAGATTAGCAAAATTAGGATTATTTAGTCTTGAAAAAAGACTACTGAGGGGCGATCTAATAAGGATGTATAAGTATATAAGGGGACAATACAAATATCTCGCCGAGGATCTGTATATACCAAGGAATGTGATGGTCACAAGGGGGCATTCTCTGCGTCTGGAGGAGAGAAGGTTTTTCCACCAACATAGAAGAGGATTCTTTACTGTTAGGGCAGTGAGAATCTGGAATTCCTTGCCTGAGGAGGTGGTGATGATGAACTCAGTCGAGGGGTTCAAGAGAGGCATTGAAGTCTTTCTGGAGTGTAACAATATTGTATCTACAGTTATTAGGTTCTTTAGAAGGATGTAGATCTGGGTATTTATTCTGACGGAATATAGGCTGAGCTGGATGGACAAATGTCTTTTTCGGCTTTGCTAACTATATTACTATGTTACAGTGTATCACTGCTCTGCTGTGAGTGTTCATCGGAGTTAATCAGCTCCAGTGCTATCACTTACAGTACTACCGCTAGTCACTGAGGCTCTGCTCACAGTAGTTCATTTCCCAGTGGTTCTCAGCTTGGATGGTCGCATCTTGGCACCATCCAAGTTGAAAATGATTAATCCCTAGACATGGATTATGGTGTGGGACAGAATAACTGACATGTAGGGTATATTGTTGTTTTTTTATTTTAGCTTTATTACAGGAGATCAAGGGCTTCTGTGGAATTAGGCGAAGTTGAAAGTATGGTGAAATTAGGCATTTGGTGAGTATAACTGTTTTTGTTATTTTTAAATAAAATGGAAAACTGTGTTTAGTCTTATTTCCAATAAAGGACTTTATTCTGTCTGTGTCTTTATTTACCATACAACTATAGGATTAGCAATGGATAAGTGTCTTATAGACGCCTCTCCATTGCTAATCTGTGGGCTTTATGTCACCTGATGATACAAAGGTGACATCAACTCCACAAATATGAACCCCACTTGCCACCGCTACAGGGTAAGTGGGAAGAGCTGTGCAAAGCGCCAGAATTAGCGCATCTAATAGATGTGTCTTTTCAAGGCAGTTGCGGGCTGCTATTTTTAGGCTGGGGGCCCAATATCCATGACCCCTTACCAGTCTGGGAATACCAGCTCCCAGCTGTCTGTTTTAGCAAAGCTGGTTGTCAAAAAAAATTATTTTTTTTTAAATAATTAAAAAAAAGAGCATGGGGACCCCTCTATTCTTGATAACTAACCTTGCTAACGCTGACAGCTGAGGGTTGCAGCCCCCAGCTGTGAATTTTGCCTGGCTGGATATCAAAAATACAGAGGAACCCGCGCAGGTTTTTTTAACATTTTTTATTTGCAGTGCAGGAGCGGCTGATGAATACTCCCATGAGCCGCTCCTTCTCTCGCTTTTAATAGTGGCAGCAATTGTCGGATGATAGGAGCTGTAGTCCCATCAGCTGACACCAGAGACTGGAGGTAAACTTTATACTGTACCTCCGATCACAGCTAAGCGCTCACGCTGTCTTTTTTCAGCGTTGGAACTGTGGCTCTGACCAGTGGGAATGATTTCACCGCCGATCAGAAGAGGTGTTTGCCGTGCTGTGCATATGACAGCATGTCAAACACTGTATCGTCAGGCCCTCCATTCAAATGAATGGGGTTCGGGTCTGCTCTGTTGGACCCCACGCAGTCTTTTTTATTTATTTAAAGCACAGGAGCGGCTGATGAATACTCCCATCCACCACTCCTGCTCTCACTGAAATTAGCGACAGCAGGTATCGGATGATGGGAGCTGTAGTTCCATCAGCTGACACCAGTGATCGGAGGTAAACTTTTTAACTCCGATCACAGCTAAGCGCTCACACTGTCTTCTGACTGGTGGCGATGATTTCACTGCCAGTCAGAAGCTTGGGAAACACCGGCTTTTGTGCTGTGCATGTTTGGCTATATACGGTGATTTAATCAACGATTTAACCTGCAAATATTGCAATTTCGGCCATCGTTAGCCAAACCGAATATTGAAATATTCGCTCATCTCTACTTTTAGGCGATGAAGAAAATGGACATTCCATGGACTTTTCTGCATGCAGTGTTCTGGGGTATAGCTAGTTTAGAGTTTTGGCATGTAGTGTAAAATATAAAAAAAAAAAAGCGTGTGCTTATGTGTTAAGGGGTGTTTTATGGCAAGTAGGCCTATTCTTTCCAGGAGTTTTGCTATATTTAGGGGGTGTCTGTAATACGGGTGGAGTATGTTGCCAAGTGTTAACTTTTTCCCTCCTCGATGAGGTAATGTGGGATGTAGGATAGGTGTAAGAAAAAGGAAAAATTGCAGGTGATGGATAAGAATAAAGAATTGTAATGAGTCAAAAGAAAGACAAGCCATAAGAAAAACTACGGTTCTTGCTGGTGTAGGGAAGGTGACCTGACGGACGGACGGACTAGTCAGAGTGAAGAAAGATAGGTTTGCACAGTGTAGGTAGGAGACAGTGATTACAGTGGGGAAACAACTAGAAAAGTGTAGTGGACGTGCAGTACCTTGGGATGACTATTAGATGGCAGGGTGGAGTGTGAGCAAAGGACTTTACAGCAGCTTAGGGCTTTAGAAACCGTTGGTCATGGGGGGCGTGGTGACAGTTAGTGACAGTTTCAAGGAACCGGGGAAGTTATAAATTCTGAGGGAGGGTTCCAGAAGGTTCCAGTCCCCAGGGGGAGCTCAAGTGACAGGAGGACTACGACAGTCTGTGCACTCTGAGGAGAATCCAGACCAGGGGGACTGAGGAGAGAGGACGTCAGGGGGGTGGTCCTGACAGGAAAGGACCGCAGTTGAGACGAGGTACTGGGTGTAAGACACCGTATGTGACACGACGACTGAGCAGTAGAAGCACTGTTGGTTAATGGGCCTAAGGCGGCCACAGTGACGGAACTGTCAGGAGCGTCGACAGTAAAGGAGGGGACGGTGTGTGCAGACACGTCTCCAGTGTACGGTGTGAGAAGCGGCTCTGGAAACGGAGGGCCGCGAGGTGTGCCGTCAGTCGGACGGCAAGTGAAGAAATAAACTTGGACCTGTTGCACCCAGAATCTGCCTCCATCGTGTCTCTGTTGTCATCTCTGCGCGGTATAAAAGTAGGACCACCCCCCCAGCTCGGCACCCCACCACCGACACTACACTGGGAGTTTTGTTTTACTGAACTTTGGACTGTGTGGAGCTTTTGTTTTCTGTTTTCGTTTTTTAAATACAGTATTAACTGCAAGTATAAATGAAAAAGAGTCCCAGCTTCAGTACTGTAAAGTCTTCCACCATTACCACTTTCATACAGATGCTTCAATTCCTCAGAAAAGATGATGAGGAAAAGGCTTTTTATTCACCACGCGCTTTAACGCCGTAAGGCTAGTTTCACACTTGCTTTTTTTTGCAGCGCGTTTTTCCCGCAAAAAAACGCATTGAAAAAACGCATACAAAAGCATACAACTGCTGCGTTTTTTTCAAGCATTTTTATGAGCATGCATGAAAAAAACGCAGCGTTTTTATGCGTTTGTATGCGTTTTTAGTGCATTTTTACCGCGTTTGCGTTTTTTTCCAACATTAGGTGGCCCCTCACACTAACCCAAACCATGACTTTACTAACCCTAACCCTGACCCTAACCCTAACCCTAACCCTGACCCTAACCCTAACCCTAACCCTGACCCTAACCCTTAACCAAATCATACTTAACCCTAACCCAAACCCTAAACCCTAACTAACCCTAACCCTAACCCTAACCCTGACCCTAACCCTAACCCTAACCCTGACCCTAACCCTAACCCTGACCCTAACCCTTAACAAAACCATACTTAACCCTAACCCTGACCCTAACCCTAACCCTGACCCTAACCCTAACCCTGACCCTAACCCTAACCCTAACCCTGACCCTAACCCTAACCCTAACCCTGACCCTAACCCTAACCCTAACCATGACCCTAACCCTTAACAAAACCATACTTAACCCTAACCCTGACCCTAACCCTAACCCTGACCCTAACCCTGACCCTAACCCTGACCCTAACCCTTAACCAAACCATACTTAACCCTAACCCTGACCCTAACCCTAACCCTGACGCTAACCCTAACCCTAACCCTGACCCTAACCCTAACCCTAACCCTAACCCTGACCCTAACCCTTAACCAAACCATACTTAACCCTAACCCTGACCCTAACCCTGACCCTAACCCTTAACCAAACCATACTTAACCCTAACCCTGACCCTAACCCTAACCCTGACCCTAATCCTAACCCTAACCCTGACCCTAACCCTAACCCTGACCCTAACCCTTAACCAAACCATACTTAACCCTAACCCTGACCCAAACCCCAACCCTAACCCTGACCCTGACCCTAACCCTAACCCTAAACCCCCTTAACTAACCCTAACTCTAACCCAAACCCCTAAATTCCATGGTTAAAAAAAAAAAACGCATATGCAAAAAAACGCATACATGAGCATGCTAGTGCGCACATATGCGCATCCATAGGCTATAATGGCCATTTTTAGCGCAAAACGTGCGCATATGTGCGCATGCGCTTTTTTGCAGGGCCAAAAAATGCAACATGCTGCGTCTGGAAAATACAAACGCACACCCCAAAAAAACGCAGCGCATGAAAATCGCATACATGCGCTTACAAGCGCGCAGGTATGCGCACCCATGTTAAATATAGGGGAAAAAACGCATGCGCACATATGCGTTTTTTTCCAGCGCTAAAAAACGCAAATGTGAAACCAGCCTTACAGTGTCTTTTTCAAGTGAAAAAATCAAATGTGCAAAACATAACAAGAGATGGGTTTTTAATCGTCCAAAATGGATGCCAATTACATAGGGAACACCCACAGGAACTCTTGAACAAATAGGGAAATTGGGAAGGGAAGTTCAACTGGCAATTACAAATTGATTAAAGTTAGAGCAAAAAAAAGACCATTTTTATTGATAAAATGTAAACAGATGAATAGAAAACAAATGACTGGTATGTACGAGAAGTGGGATAAGAACCCCGGAAGGGCCAGTGAATTGAGTTGAGCGAATTTGTTCGGGTCCCCACTTATTCGGCAAGCTATAACGCTTACCAAATAAGCTACAGAAAGAACCTGAATACAGGCAGCTCGCTGGCTGATCAGCAGCTGCATGTGTCTCAGCTGTGTCACAGTCACAGCACATGTATGGAGAGCCCAAGAGTGCTATAGCTTGCCAAATATGCAGGGCCCCGAACAAATTCACTCAATTCCACCAGTGAATAGAAGCCAGAGAGGGAACATTTTAGGCCTCTTTCACACATCAGTTTTTTGCCTTCAGGCGCGATCCGGCTTTTCTTTGTAAAACCGGATCCGGCAAAATGCAATGCCAGATCCAGTTTTTCCCCATTGACTTGCATTAGCGCCGGATCGTGCCGGATGGCATTGCGTTTCATCCGTTTTTTGCCGGATCCAGCAACTTGTCTCATTCCGGCGTCTGGAAAAAACGGCTACTGTAACGTTTTTTGTCTCCGGCGAAAAAGCCGGAAGCGCCGGATCCGGTGCTTCCAGCTTTTTGCTACAATGAAAGTCTATGGGCGCCGGAATGCGCCGGATCCAGAAAAAGACGGATCCAGCCACCGGATCCGGTTTTTTTAAGTCTGCGCATGCTCAGATCCAATTGGCCAGCCCCCAGGAACAGATATAACCTGCTAGACGGATCCAGCAAAAAAACGGATCCGTTTCTACAGTTCTCCAAAATTTATGCCGGATCCGTTTTTTCTAAAAATAGCCGGATCCTGCCTAACGGCAAAAAACTGATGTGTGAAAGTAGCCTAACAGAGGAGTCAGTCAGGCAGATGAGGGAAAGAGAAAAAAAGGAAAGAAGAGAATTATACATATAAATGATAACATTTAAATAAGGGACAAATTGTTGAAGATAAGTAATTGGAGTGTAGGAGAATTGGAATTAGAACGTAGGATAGGCCAGTGAATAGAAGTCAGAAAAAAAAACATTTAACAGACGAGCCACATAAGTAGATGAGGGAAAGGTAATACAGAAAAGAGAACTAGACATATAACTGATAAGATATAACTAGATGAATAAAGTGTTGAAAAGAAAGTAGTGGAAGAGAAATGGAATTATAACCCAGGATGAGCCTATGAATAAGCACCAAAGTGTGAACATTAAACAGAGGGGCCACCTAAATAGATGAAAAAGTGTTTCAAAAAAGGGAACTATAAATTTAAATGAATAAAAATGATAAAAAGAGTTGTAGAGAAAGGAGTGAAAATAGAGTTCTCTTCTCAAAGAGAATTTATTTCTTTTGTTCTTTTTTTGCCAGTGGGTGAGATATAAGTAGAGTTGAGCGAAACAGGTCAGTCAGATTCAAAAGTCGCCGACTTTCGCCAAAGTTGGGTTTCGCTGAGCGAAACCCGACCATAGCGTGAGGTCGGCCATGCGGTCGTCGACGCAAGCGCCAAAGTCGGATTTCACAGAATGCTTGCACGTGACTTGTTTTCAGCCAATGAGCAAGGACGTACACTGTGGGCAGCGAGATGACATGTGCAGCATCCGGGGAGAGAGATATTTTGCGCACTTTAAAAAAGCGGTCCGGCATGTAGGTGTCCTCCACTCCCTGCTGACTTTGCTTCCCCATTGACATGCATTGGCTTTCGTGTTTCAGTCGGACCTCAGACTTTTCCCGATAGTCGGCCGATTTCGTTCGACTCGACTTTTGAGAAAGTCGGGTTTCATGAAACCCAACTCGACTCTAAAAAAGGCAAAGTCGCTCATCTCTAATAATAAGCAAAAGTGATCTATTTTGCACAGGTACAGTTTCAAGCCAGAAGTTTACATACACTATATAAAAAGACACATCTGCATGTTTTTCTTAATATCTGACATGAAATCAGAATAAACTTTCCTGTTTTAAGTCAATTAGTATTACCATATATTATAATCTAATATATAAAGCTCATATGTATGTATGTATGTATGTCCGGGATTGGAATCCGCACCGTCGCAGCTACAGCCACAAAATTTTGCACAGTCACACGTCTGGACCCCGAGAGCGTCATAGGCTATGTTGTGAGGCAAAATTTTAACCCTGTGCGTTCCAATTCACCAAACAATTTTGCCCCTATCTACATAATGGGGAAAAAGGGTATGTATGTAATGGCATCTGCACCGTCGTAGCTACAGCCACAAAATTTTGCACAGTCACACGTCTGGACCCCGAGAGCATCATAGGCTATGTTGTGAGGTGAAATTTTAACCCCGCATGTTCCAATTCACCAAACAATTTTGCCCCTATCTACATAATGGGGAAAAAGTGAAAGGAAAAGTGTTGGAGGCAAATTGACAGCTGCCAGATGTGAACAAGGGGGACTTAAAGAATTAGAGCGATGGCGCCAAACAGTATATACCGTACAGTTGCTAAGGTGGGTCCCTGACATGGGATACTCACCACACACGGGGATATTAACACACACAGAAAATGTGCCACACACTACCACGTGCTTCAACACATATACCACCCTCAGCACACATTTCACCACACATGCACCCACCTCGCCACATAAAAGTTGAAACACAAAAGTCGCCACTCAAAACTCACCACGCTGTCCCAGAGCTGTTTAAAAGATGAAAAATGAGCTGTGATTGGTTGCTATCAGCAACTGTTTTCTTTGTAGACAGTTGTGGTAACTGAGGCCTATTATTCTTATCATTTCTATGGTGTTATCGTCCTGTAAAGCTGGAAATAACACAATTTATTACTGTGCCAACACAGACCACCCTCTGACACAGACTGCAGGGGGAGCCCAGTATCACACAGGATAGGATTAGATACACGGCTCAGCAGTCAGTATCACGCAGGAGAGGATTAGATACGCAGCTCAGCAGACAGTATCACACAGAATAGGATTAGATACACGGCTCAGCAGTCAGTATCACACAGGATAGGATTAGATGCATGGTTTTTATGTGCAATATAATCATTATAATTTGCTATAACTAACCACAGATGGTTACTATGCCCAGGCAACGCCAGGCTCTTCAGCTAGTTATTAATATTTGCCATATGCCAGAATAATGAGAGATAGAGAGTATTTTGGAGCTTTTTTGTTACATACTGCAAAGTCAAAAGTTTACATACATTTCATTAGTATTTGGTGCTATTGCCCTTAATCTAAATGATTTGGGTCAAACTTTTGGGATATCCTTCCTCAAGCCTCTCACAGTAGTTTGTCAGAATTTGGCCAATTCCTCCTGACTAGTGTTGAGCATTCCGATACCGCAAGTATCGGGTATCGGCCGATACTTGCTGTATCGGAATTCCGATACCGACTTCCGATATTTTTTCAATATCGGAAGTCGGCATCGGAATCGGAAGTTCAAAGTTGATTGACAGCCTGACGTCATCATGATGCGCGGTGTGTGCGCATCATGATGCGCCGTCATTTCGGGCCTTCCGGGGGTCTCTGCCGGCCTGCCGGGGGGCTGTGTGGACTGCCCGGGGTCTGTACCGGCCTGCCGGGGGGCTGTGCCGGCCTGCCGGTGGTCTGTGCACCCTGTGGGGGTCTGTACCGGCCTGCCGGGGGGCTGTGCCGGCCTGCCGGTGGTCTGTGCACCCTGTGGGGGTCTGTACCGGCCTGCCGGGGGGCTCTGCCGGCCTGCCGGGGGGCTGTGCTGATGTCCGGGGGTCTGTGCAAGCATCGTCCGATGGGACTACAAGTCCCATCTGGCGATGCCTGCTACCATGACAGTGATTGACACATTAGCCAATGATGGGACAGTAGTAGTCCCATCATCCGGCTAATGTGTTAAATGTTAAAAAAAAAAAAATACTACATACATACTACATGCATGCTACATACATACTACATGCTACATACATACTACATACATACCACATACATACCACATATATACCACATACATACTACATACATACTACATACATAACACATATATACTACATGCATGCTACATACATACTACATGCTACATATATACTACATACATACTACATACATACATACTACATATATACTACATGCATGCTACATACATACTACATGCTACATACATAATACATATATACTACATGCATGCTACATACATACTACATGCTACATACATACTACATATATACTACATACATACTACATACATACTACATGCATGCTACATACATACTACATGCTACATACATACCACATACATACTACATACATACTACATGCTACATACATACTACATACAGTGGGGAAAAAAAGTATTTAGTCAGTCAGCAATAGTGCAAGTTCCACCACTTAAAAAGATGAGAGGCGTCTGTAATTTACATCATAGGTAGACCTCAACTATGGGAGACAAACTGAGAAAAAAAAATCCAGAAAATCACATTGTCTGTTTTTTTTTTCATTTTATTTGCATATTATGGTGGAAAATAAGTATTTGGTCAGAAACAAAATTTCATCTCAATACTTTGTGATATATCCTTTGTTGGCAATGACAGAGGTCAAACGTTTTCTGTAAGTCTTCACAAGGTTGCCACACACTGTTGTTGGTATGTTGGCCCATTCCTCCATGCAGATCTCCTCTAGAGCAGTGATGTTTTTGGCTTTTCGCTTGGCAACACGGACTTTCAACTCCCTCCAAAGGTTTTCTATAGGGTTGAGATCTGGAGACTGGCTAGGCCACTCCAGGACCTTGAAATGCTTCTTACGAAGCCACTCCTTCGTTGCCCTGGCGGTGTGCTTTGGATCATTGTCATGTTGAAAGACCCAGCCACGTTTCATCTTCAATGCCCTTGCTGATGGAAGGAGGTTTGCACTCAAAATCTCACGATACATGGCCCCATTCATTCTTTCATGTACCCGGATCAGTCGTCCTGGCCCCTTTGCAGTGAAACAGCCCCAAAGCATGATGTTTCCACCACCATGCTTTACAGTAGGTATGGTGTTTGATGGATGCAACTCAGTATTCTTTTTCCTCCAAACACGACAAGTTGTGTTTCTACCAAACAGTTCCAGTTTGGTTTCATCAGACCATAGGACATTCTCCCAAAACTCCTCTGGATCATCCAAATGCTCTCTAGCAAACTTCAGACGGGCCTGGACATGTACAGGCTTAAGCAGTGGGACACGTCTGGCACTGCAGGATCTGAGTCCATGGTGGCGTAGTGTGTTACTTATGGTAGGCCTTGTTACATTGGTCCCAGCTCTCTGCAGTTCATTCACTAGGTCCCCCCGCGTGGTTCTGGGATTTTTGTTCACCGTTCTTGTGATCATTCTGACCCCACGGGGTGGGATTTTGCGTGGAGCACCAGATCGAGGGAGATTATCAGTGGTCTTGTATGTCTTCCATTTTCTAATTATTGCTCCCACAGTTGATTTCTTCACTCCAAGCTGGTTGGCTATTGCAGATTCAGTCTTCCCAGCCTGGTGCAGGGCTACAATTTTGTTTCTGGTGTCCTTTGACAGCTCTTTGGTCTTCACCATAGTGGAGTTTGGAGTCAGACTGTTTGAGGGTGTGCACAGGTGTCTTTTTATACTGATAACAAGTTTAAACAGGTGCCATTACTACAGGTAATGAGTGGAGGAAAGAGGAGACTCTTAAAGAAGAAGTTACAGGTCTGTGAGAGCCAGAAATCTTGATTGCTTGTTTCTGACCAAATACTTATTTTCCACCATAATATGCAAATAAAATGAAAAAAAAACAGACAATGTAATTTTCTGGATTTTTTTTTCTCAGTTTGTCTCCCATAGTTGAGGTCTACCTATGATGTAAATTACAGACGCCTCTCATCTTTTTAAGTGGTGGAACTTGCACTATTGCTGACTGACTAAATACTTTTTTTCCCCACTGTATATACTACATGCATGCTACATACATACTGCATGCTACATGCATGCTACATACATACTACATACATACTACATGCTACATACATACCACATATATACTACATACATACTACATACAATACATTCATACAATACATACATAGACATACAGTACATATAACATAGAGTAACATACTTACCAATACTTGTCACATTGTTCCCCGAAGCCATTGTCTTTTACGGAATAAATATTAACATAACAAACCACAAAAATACTCACCCACGATCCGAAGCAGTCCACGAGTGTGTCCCACGACGATCTTGGGTAGAGAACTGCAGCATCAGATGTTGCTGCCGTTCTCTACGGGCTGCAGGAATCCAATGACGGAAGGTAGGTATCCTTCCGCACTGTATTCCTCCGCCACTTAAAAAAAAAAAGTCCCTAGTCTCACTTTATGCCATTGCTGCGTGGGAATTTCCCACACAGCAATGGCATAAAGTGAGACTAGGGACTTTTTTTTTTTTAAGTGGCGGAGGAATACAGTGCGGAAGGATACCTACCTTCCGTCATTGGATTCCTGCAGCCCGTAGAGAACGGCAGCAACAGCTGATGCTGCAGTTCTCTACCCAAGATCGTCGTGGGACACACTCGTGGACTGCTTCGGATCGTGGGTGAGTATTTTTGTGGTTTGTTATGTTAATATTTATTCCGTAAAAGACAATGGCTTCGGGGAACAATGTGACAAGTATTGGTAAGTATGTTACTCTATGTTATATGTACTGTATGTCTATGTATGTATTGTATGAATGTATTGTATGTAGTATGTATGTAGTATATATGCGGTATGTATGTAGCATGTAGTATGTATGTAGTATGTATGTAGCATGCATGTAGCATGCAGTATGTATGTAGCATGCATGTACTATATATGTAGTATGTATGTAGCATGTAGTATGTATGTAGTATGTATGTGGTATGTATGTAGCATGTAGTATGTATGTAGCATGCATGTAGTATGTATGTAGTATGTATGTAGTATATATGTAGTATGTATGTAGCATGTAGTATGTATGTAGTATGTATGTAGCATGTATGTAGCATGTAGTATATATGTAGTATATATGTAGCATGTAGTATGTATGTAGTATGTATGTGGTATGTATGTAGCATGTAGTATGTATGTAGCATGCAGTATGTATGTAGTATATATGTAGTATGTATGTAGCATGTAGTATATATGTAGTATGCATGTTGCATGCATGTAGTATACACTCACTGGCCACTTTATTAGGTACACCTGTCCAACTGTGTGTTAAGACTTAATTTCTAATCAGCCAATCACATGGCGGCAACTCAGTGCATTTAGGCATGTAGACATGGTCAAGACAATCTCCTGCAGTTCAAACCGAGCATCAGTATGGGGAAGAAAGGTGATTTGAGTGCCTTTGAACGTGGCATGATTGTTGGTGCCAGAAGGGCTGGTCTGAGAATTTCAGAAACTGCTGAGCTACTGGGATTTTCACGCACAACCATCTCTAGGGTTTACAGAGAATGGTCCGAAAAAGAAAAAAAATCCAGTGAGCGGCAGTTCTGTGGCCAGAAATGCCATGTTGATGCCAGAGGTCAGAGGAGAATGGGCAGACTGGTTCGAGCTGATAGAAAGGCAACAGTGACTCAAATTGCCACCCGTTACAACCAAGGTAGGCAGAAGAGCATCTCTGAACGCACAGTGCGTCGAACTTTGAGGCAGATGGGCTACAGCAGCAGAAGACCACACTGGGTACCACTCCTCTCAGCTAAGAACAGGAAACTGAGGCTACAATTTGCACAAGCTCATCGAAATTGGACAGTAGAAGATTGGAAAAACGTTGCCTGGTCTGATGAGTCTCGATTTCTGCTGCGACATTCGGATGGTAGGGTCAGAATTTGGCGTAAACAACATGAAAGCATGGATCCATCCTGCCTTGTATCAACGGTTCAGGCTGGTGGTGGTGGTGTCATGGTGTGGGGAATTTTTTCTGGGCACTCTTTGGGCCCCTTGGTACCAATTGAGCATCGTTGCAATGCCACAGCCTACCTTAGTATTGTTGCTGACCATGTCCATCCCTTTATGACCACAATGTACCCAACATCTGATGGCTACTTTCAGCAGGATAATGCGCCATGTCATAAAGCTCGAATCATCTCAGATTGGTTTCTTGAACATGACAATGAGTTTACTGTACTCAAATGGCCTCCTCAGTCACCAGATCTCAATCCAATAGAGCATCTTTGGGATGTGGTGGAACGGGAGATTCGCATCAGGGATGTGCAGCCGACAAATCTGCGCCAACTGTGTGATGCCATCATGTCAATATGGTCCAAAATCTCTGAGGAATGCTTCCAGCACCTTGTTGAATCTCTGCCACGAAGAATTGAGGCAGTTCTGAAGGCAAAAGGGGGTCCAACCCCTTACTAGCATGGTGTACCTAATAAAGTGGCCAGTGAGTGTATATGTAGTATGTATGTTGCATGTAGTATATATGTAGTATGTATGTTGCATGTAGTATATATGTAGTATGCATGTTGCATGCATGTAGTATATATGTAGTATGTATGTTGCATGTAGTATATATGTAGTATGAATGTAGCATGTATGTAGTATGTAGTATGAATGTAGCATGTATGTAGTATGCATGTAGTATGTATGTAGCATGTATGTAGCATGTAATTTTTTTTTTTTTTTTACATTCAACACATTAGCCGGATGATGGGACTACTACTGTCCCATCATTGGCTAATGTGTCAATCACTGTCATGGTAGCAGGCATCGCCCGATGGGACTTGTAGTCCCATCGGACGATGCCTGCACAGACCCCCGAAGCCTGCACAGACCCCCGGCAGGCCGGCACAGCCCCCCGGCAGGCCGGCACAGCCCCCCGGAGCCTGCACAGCCCCCCGGCAGGCCGGCACAGCCCCCCGGCAGGCCGGCACAGCCCACCGGAGCCTGCACAGCCCCCCGGCAGGCCGGCACAGACCACCGGAGCCTGCACAGACCCCCTGGCAGGCCGGCACAGCCCCCCGAAAGGCCCGTACAGACCCCAGAGAGGCTGTACAAGGGAAAAACAGGATTTTTCTTATTCCGATACCGGAAGTCCCATAGACTTGAATGGGACTTCCGGTATCGGAATCGGCGATACCGATACTTTTTTTTAAGATCGGCCGATCCATTCCGATCCGATACTTTGAAGTATCGGACGGTATCGCTCAACTCTACTCCTGACAAAACTGGTGTAGCTGATCCAGGTTTGTAGGTCATCTTGCTCGCACCTGCCTTTTCAGCTTGGCCCATAAATTTTCAATAGGATTGAGATCAGGGCTTTGTGATGGCCATGCCAATATATTGACTTTGTTATCCTTAAGCCACTTTGCTACCATTTTGGCAGTATACTTTGGGTTATTGTCCATTTGGAAGACCCATTTCCACCCAAGCTTTAACTTCCTGGCTGATGTCTTGAAATGTTGCTTCAGTGTTGCCACATAATCTTCTTTTCTCATGATGCCATCTATTTTGTGAAGTGCTCCAGTCCCTCCTGCAGCAAAACAACCCCACAACATGATGCTGCCACCCCCGTGTTTCACAGTTGGGATGGTGTTCTAAGGCTTCCAAGCTTCTCCCTTTTTCCTCCAAATGTAACAATGGTCATTATGCTCAAAAAGTTTAATTTTAGCTTAATCAGACCACAGGACATGTTTCCAAAAATTAAGGTCTTTGTTCCTGTGTGCATTTGTAAACATTAATCTGGCTTTTTAAAGTTTCTTTTGGAGTTATGGCTTATTCCTAGCAGAGTGGCCTTTCAGCCCATGTTGATACAGTACTGGTCTCACTGTGGATATTGACACAATCTTACCAGCTTCTGCCATCATCTTCAAAAGTTCTTTTGCTTTTTTTCTTGGGTCGATATGCACATGTCGGACCAAAGCACGTTCATCTCTGGGACACAGTACCCACCTCCTTCCTGAGCGGTATGATGGCTGGACATTCCCATCTTGTTTGTACATGCGTATAATTGTTTGTACAGATGAATGCGGCAACTTCAAGTATCTTGAAATTGCACCCACGGATGAGCCAGACATATGCAAGTCCACAATTCCTGATATCTTGGCTGCTTTCTTGAGACTTTTCCATGATGCTATACAAAGAAGCAGTGTGTTTCAGATGTACATTAAATTCATCCACAGGTGTGTCTCTAATTAACTCAGTTTTTGCTAAAAACCCTATCAGAAGCTTCCAAACACGTGACATCATTATATGGGCAGTCCAGAATTTTTAAAGGCATAGCAATCTTAGTGTATGTAAACTTTTGACTTTACAGTAAGTAATACAAATGCCTTAAAACACTCTCTCTCTCATTATTCTGGCATTTGACAAATATTAATAATTATGGTAATCCTAATTGACCTAAAACAGGAAAGGTTTATTCTGATTTCATGTCAGATATTGAGAAAAACATGCATATGTGTCTTTTTATATAGTGTATGTAAATTTCTGGTTTCAACTGTATATACTTTTGAAACAAAAAAAAAGAGGATTAAAGGGGTAAAAATGGGTATTAAAATTTGCATAAATAAAAAAATCATTGACCAAAAAAATAAAACAATAAGCAATAAATCGTTTAAAATTAAGAAAATTAAAAGCGGAACGCTCAAGAATAGATAAATTGTGTGCAAGACCATGTACATATTCATTATTTGGGATAAGACATGTTGCAAAATAGAATTAAAAATGGGGATATTAATACAAGTGTATATTAAAATAACAAATAGAAGGGAGTTAAAATACAAAAGAAAGATGATTTGTGACCCTATGGAGTGACTGTACAGAGAAAAAATATTTTGTGTACAGGGTGGGCCATTTATATGGATACACCTAAATAAAATGGGAATGGTTGGTGATGTCAACTTCCTGTTTGTGGCACATTAGTTTATGGGAGGGGGAAACTTTTCAAGATGGGTTTTGACCATGGTGGCCATTTTGAAGTTGGCCATTTTGGATCCAACTTTATTTTTTCCAATGGGTAGAGGGTCATGTGACACATCAAACTTTTTGAGAATTTCACAAGAAAAACAATGGTGTGCTTGGTTTTAACGTAACCTTATTATTTCATGAGTTATTTACAAATTTATGACCACTTTTAAAATGTGTTAAAGTGCTGCTGTCACGGGGCGACTGGCCCTGTGTGGTATGACCCATCGACCGGTCAGTCACAAAACCAACAGAGATAAACAAGGGGACACCAGGGACACAATAACAACGGTGGGCCCTGCAATAGGGAATGGGGAAATGGACACCTACTGCACTCTCGTAAGGAAGTGCCCTGAATACTTCTCATGTTCCCTTTACAGGTTCTTTCAACCTGTCGCCGACCAGGATACCTCAGTCCCTCACTCACCCTGCACCTATCCCTCAGTAGGGAATTGGTAAGTGCGGACACTGGTCCCACTGCTGCACTAATACAACACAAGGGAAATAACGGACAGGGAGAAACAAACAACTTAGCTTTCTCTGCTGTCAATGCTCCAAGGCAGCAGAGTAAGGCACCCGAACTCAGCTTTCAGCAGAAACACCACTTGTCCAGATAGGCTGCAAACAGCACTGCTCCAGATAGCTCCTCTCTTCTCAAAGGTTGGTTTGCAAAGGACCTGCTATTACCAACAGTCAGCTGATGTACCAGGTGACCTTAAATAAGAAGGTGGGAATGGTCTCCACCAGCAGACTAAACATGTTATAACACCAGCGACCACCGGGGGCAAAAACTGATATTAACCCCCGATGGCCTGAAATGAAAAAAGTTTATATCTGAGAATCCAGAATCTGACAGATCCAAAAATGGATCATGACAGTAGCCCTCTTTCATTGAGGGGCCTCTGGACACTCAACACTGCACCTCACCAGGAAACCACCTACAGTGAGGATGCCCAGCTCCACCAGAGTTCACCTCAGCCACCACCTGACTCACAGGTTTATGGCAAACGCAGACTAGAAGCAATGGGATGAAACTGAATGGGAGGAGACACAGATTAGATATTATAAAAAACTTTTTGACAGTTAGAGTGATCAATGAGTAGAACAGGCTGCCACGAGAAGTGGTGAGTTCTCCTTCAATGGAAGTGTTCAAACAGAGGCTGAACAGACATCTGACTGGGATGATTTAGTGAATCCTGCTTTCAGCAGGGGGTTGGACCAGATGGCCCAGGAGGTCCCTTCCAACTCTACGATTCTATTATTCTATGATTCTATGATTCTATGATGGAAGTGACAATAACGTATGCTCTGGGGGTGCCAAAAATCTCCAGACCGCCGACCTGGGGAATAAGTTGTAAATGGGCATTACTGGGGGTAACTCCAGCTGGTAAATCCCCGGGCCCAGGATGGCCGACACCAGATATGGCGCAATCACCCGAGAACTCCAGACCCCAGCAGCACACTTCCACTGGATGTTTTTGGTGGACACCCATATGCACTCATTCACACACAGGTCTGGACCTGAACGTTTATTGTCACACACACGTTTGCCACAACACGGTGAACTCTTCAAGGAACTTACAACAGAGGTGTCCCCCTGTGTCACCACACACACACACCCACAATTCTGAGAGGGAACCACCACCGTCCTCCTACCCCTCCTCCTACGAGGACTCCAACACTCAGGGTTAACTTGTGGTGAGGGTTGAGACTTGCCCCTACTCCCTGGCTGCACCTTTGCTGCCCCCAATCGCGAAGAAGGGGACGGCTGTAGAATGACGGCAGAGACAGTAGCCCACAGTCAGCATCCCTCACACGACTGACCCCAGCCGACTATCCCATAAAATCAGCTGTTCCCGCACCAACTCTGTTACTGGGAAGGTCCTGTTAAACACTGACATGTAAACCAGTGCTTGGGGCCAGGGACGCTACATTTTCCTGACAGCACACTGAGTGAACATTGTGAATGCCGGCACCCAATCAGATCCTGGGACAGAACACATGCTAACGACAACGAGGATTGTGGGCCCTGGTTCAATTAGAGTTTTCTCCACCCTCTATAACAGTTCATGCACCTCCTCCTCACCCTTCATCTCACAATCCTCAATATCATTTGCAAGCTGAAAGCACTGCCGCACTGCCTCGGCCAATTGGCAAATGGCTCTCCTGAAGCTAATCTGCTTAGGTGACAAACCACACACTGCCACAGATTTGTTGAAAGCTATAACAGACCAGATTGATCTGTGTTTCTCTCCCCAGAATCTACAACCAGGCATGGTCATGTGTGACAATTACCGTAACCTGGTGGCGTTACTGAAGCTTGGCAACCTAGCACAAGAAACATGCCTGGCCCACCTGCTCAACTTAGTGGTTCAGTGGTTTATCAAAACCTACACAGATCTGCTTGAACTACTTGTGAAAGTATGCCATATGTGTGCCCATTTCTGCAAGTCAGCTACAGCTGCCGCTCCCCCTGTCAGTACTGCAGCAGCACTTGCAACTTCCAGCTCCTTGACTGGTGAGCAATGTCGCCACGCATTGGAACTCAACGTTACATATGTTAGCAAGGCTTTGTCAGCAGCAGATGGCAGTAGTTGAATACCAGCTGCAACATACCCATCAGAGCTGATGACTGGCATGGATGTCTGACATTTGAGGACTTGACCAAGATGATGAGCGGCGATGATGCCACAATCAGCAGAACATTCCACTTCTTTGTCTACTGAAATGCTCGTTGATCAAAAAAAAAGAGGAGGCTTTGCAGGTGGAAAAATTTGAAATGGATCAAGAAACTATACAGGGTGATGCTACACAGCCCAGCCTCCTAGCTGGTTGCCTGCGCTGCAGACATTACCACCCACACCACTTTCATTCTGTCTGTTCAGCATGGATGCCCTGAAGACAAGGAGGAGGATGAGGACAAGGAAGAAGAGAAGGACAGTTGTCCTCTTTGTGGAGACAGGGAAGTCTTGGTTGTTGGTAATCTGACACACATGGCTGAGTTTATGTTCTGCTGCCTTTACCATGACCCTTGATTTTGTGCGCATTTTGGCCAGCACAAATTATTGGTTAGTCACCCTTCTGGACCCAAGCTACAAAGAGAACTTACATCTCTCCTTCCCATTGCGGAGAGGTCTAATAAAATCTTACTAGTACCAGAAGGCTCTTGTTGAAGAATTATTAAAAAAATTCCCATCTGACAATGCTGGTGTCAGAGGTCACTGTTCTTTGAACAACTAAGGAGTAGAGACAAGGGAGACACACACCAAGTGCAGCAAAGGCAGTGGAACACTCGCAGAGGTTTGGGACAGTTTTCCCAGACCCTCCCATCACACAGGCCCTTATGCCGTGGTAGTCTGACAAGGAGGGCAAAGTTTTGCTAGATGCAGGAGTACTTTGGATTACTGCAGCGGAACATAATCTCAAATCTTGTGTGTTTTCTTTTTTTTCAAGTTTATTCCCATGCATCACTTCCCATCCAAACATGGGTATACGATTCAAGATTTTGTCTTTTTAGTGTTGTTCTCCCCATTCTCCTCTTCCTTGTCCACCACCATATCAACAGGGTGATCATGCTACCCTCGCTATAGATTTTTTAACGATGTTTATGATGCCCACATTAAGAATTTTAAGAGGCTTACCTCTAATATTCTTTGATATACAGCTCTGGCAAAAATTAAGAGACCACCAAACCATGTCATGGGCAGCCCAATCTCCAGACCTGAACCCCATTGAAAACCTCTGGAATGTAATCAAGAGGATGATGGATAATCACAAGCCATCAAACAAAGAAGAGCTGCTTAAATTTTTGCGTCTTTTTTGTGAAAGACAAAATAATTGATTTCTGAACTCTTCCTAGGTTAAAACATTAGTATTGTTGTTTCTAGATGATTATGAACTTGTTTTCTTTGCATTATTTGAGGTCTGAAAGCACTGTTTTTTTTTTTAATTTTGACCATTTCTCCTATTCAGAAAAAAAACAATTTATGGCTTGGAAATTAGGAGACATGTTGTCAGAAGTTTGTAGACTAAAAGAAAAATTTACATTTTACTCAAATATATACCTATAAAGAGAAAAATCAGACAAACTGAATATTTGAAAGTGGTCTTTTAATTTTTGCCAGAGCTGTATAAGTATACCCCGCAGGAGTAAATGTTTTGCAGCCCATGCACTTAGTGCATACGCACTACTAGTCTTACTAGTCTAGGATACCCACTGGTTAAAAATGGCAAAAAAATATTTTCTGAGGCCCTCCACTATGTCTCTTCACAAGGATACCCCCTCCTTCTAAATGTTGGCATCCATTGCACTTAGGAGACCCACTCCTTAGTAATGGGAAAAATGCTTTTTCTGAGTCCACCTTTTAGTTGAGGGAATATTTTTGGGAACCAAAAGAGCCGGTGGGTTCTATTAGTAATGTGTGATCCAGTGCCTTATTGTTGGCTGTCAGGTGGTTACCACTTAGGGAGTTCTCACACTGCATACAGGATTTTACAGCTGGACCAGGAGACTTTGTACACTAATTCTGAAGATCCTGGTCTCCTCCATATTTGGCTGAGTAGATGCATAATGCTCCACAATATTCCCCAGCAGGGTTGATGAAACAACAGTCCATGATAGAGTTGAGCAAAACGGGTCGAAAAATTTCAAAAGTCACCGACTTTTGGCAAAGTCGGGTTTCATGAAACGAAACCCGACCCTAAGATGAGGTCGGCCACGAGGTCGGCGACTTACGCGCCAAAGTCGCGTTTCAAAAGTTTGTTTTGCGCTCTTTTTCAGCCAATCAGGATCCACGGACACTGTGGGCAACGTGATGACATAGGCAGGGGTCACCACCATCTTTCAGAAGGGTATGCAAGTGATTGGCTTGCTTTGGTGGGCGTCACAGGGGGTATAAAAGGGCGTGCACGCCGACCGCCATCTTTCTTCTGCCGATCTCAGTATAGGGAGAGGTTGCTGCTGATTCTGTAGGGAGAGCGTTAGGCAGGGAAGAAGACAAAAAAACTGCTTCTGCTGCTAAAAATTTGGCCTGCACAACACACCAGTCACTGTGTGTGCAGCGCAAGGGGAGGCTATATAGTGGTGTATCAGTGGTGTTGGTTGTTGGGCTGCCTTCTAAGGCTTCCTGACATTCCTGCATTGCTGTTTACCCACTGCTCTGCAAACTGCTTTTTTAAAAGCAATCCCAATTTTTTTTTTTTGTCCTGCTGAGAAGAAAAAAAAACTGCTTCTGCTGCTAGCAATTTGGCCTGCACAACACACCAGTCACTGTGTGTGCAGTGCAAGGGGAGGCTATATTGTGGTGTATCAGTAGTGTTGGTTGTTGGGCTGCCTTTTAAGGCTTCCTGACAGGCTGGCATTGCTGTTTACCCACTGCTCTGCAAACTGCTTTTTTAAAAGCAATCCAATCTCCCTTATCCTCTAGTCACTTTTGTCACAGCTGTGCCATCGAGCCTGTGACATAGCGCTCAGATATCAGTGGGCCTCACACAATCCAAAAGTGTCCAGTGTCCACAAGTGTCTGCAGAAATTCAAAATCTCCCTTATCCTCTAGTCACTTTTGTCACAGCTGTGCCATCGAGCCTGTCACATAGCGCTCAGATATCAGTGGGCCTCACACAATCCAAAAGTGTCCAGTGTCCAAAAGTGTGTGCAGAGATTCAAAATCTCCCTTATCCTCTAGTCACTTTTGTCACAGCTGTGCCATCGAGCCTGTCACATAGCGCTCAGATATTCATTGGGCCTCACACAATCCAAAAGTGTCCAGTGTCCAAAAGTGTGTGCAGAGATTCAAAATCTCCATTATCCTTTAGTCACTTTGGTCACAGCTGCGCCATCGAGCCTGTCACATAGCGCTCAGATATTCATTGGGCCTCACACAATCCAAAAGTGTCCAGTGTCCAAAAGTGTGTGCAGAGATTCAAAATCTCCCTTATCCTCTAGTCACTTTGGTCACAGCTGAGCCATCGAGCCTGTCACATAGCGCTCAGATATTCATTGGGCCTCACACAATCCAAAAGTGTCCAGTGTCCAAAAGTGTGTGCAGAGATTCAAAATCTCCCTTATCCTCTAGTCACTTTGGTCACAGCTGTGCCATCGAGCCTGTCACATAGCGCTCAGATATTCATTGGGCCTCACACAATCCAAAAGTGTCCAGTGTCCAAAAGTGTGTGCAGAGATTCAAAATCTCCCTTATCCTCTAGTCACTTTGGTCACAGCTGTGCCATCGAGCCTGTCACATAGCGCTCAGATATTCATTGGGCCTCACACAATCCAAAAGTGTCCAGTGTCCAAAAGTGTGTGCAGAGATTCAAAATCTCCCTTATCCTCTAGTCACTTTGGTCACAGCTGTGCCATCGAGCCTGTCACATAGCGCTCAGATATTCATTGGGCCTCACACAATCCAAAAGTGTCCAGTGTCCAAAAGTGTGTGCAGAGATTCAAAATCTCCCTTATCCTCTAGTCACTTTGGTCACAGCTGTGCCATCGAGCCTGTCACATAGCGCTCAGATATTCATTGGGCCTCACACAATCCAAAAGTGTCCAGTGTCCAAAAGTGTGTGCAGAGATTCAAAATCTCGCTTATCCTCTAGTCACTTTGGTCACAGCTGTGCCATCGAGCCTGTCACATAGCGCTCAGATATTCATTGGGCCTCACACAATCCAAAAGTGTCCAGTGTCCAAAAGTGTGTGCAGAGATTAAAAATCTCCCTTATCCTCTAGTCACTTTGGTCACAGCTGTGCCATCGAGCCTGTCACATAGCGCTCAGATATTCATTGGGCCTCACACAATCCAAAAGTGTCCAGTGTCCAAAAGTGAGTGCAGAGATTCAAAATCTCCCTTATCCTCTAGTCACTTTGGTCACAGCTGTGCCATCGAGCCTGTCACATAGCGCTCAGATATTCATTGGGCCTCACACAATCCAAAAGTGTCCAGTGTCCAAAAGTGTGTGCAGAGATTCAAAATCTCCCTTATCCTCTAGTCACTTTGGTCACAGCTGTGCCATCGAGCCTGTCACATAGCGCTCAGATATTCATTGGGCCTCACACAATCCAAAAGTGTCCAGTGTCCAAAAGTGTGTGCAGAGATTCAAAATCTCCCTTATCCTCTAGTCACTTTGGTCACAGCTGTGCCATCGAGCCTGTCACATAGCGCTCAGATATTCATTGGGCCTCACACAATCCAAAAGTGTCCAGTGTCCAAAAGTGTGTGCAGAGATTCAAAATCTCCCTTATCCTCTAGTCACTTTGGTCACAGCTGTGCCATCGAGCCTGTCACATAGCGCTCAGATATTCATTGGGCCTCACACAATCCAAAAGTGTCCAGTGTCCAAAAGTGTGTGCAGAGATTCAAAATCTCCCTTATCCTCTAGTCACTTTGGTCACAGCTGTGCCATCGAGCCTGTCACATAGCGCTCAGATATTCATTGGGCCTCACACAATCCAAAAGTGTCCAGTGTCCAAAAGTGTGTGCAGAGATTCAAAATCTCCCTTATCCTCTAGTCACTTTGGTCACAGCTGTGCCATCGAGCCTGTCACATAGCGCTCAGATATTCATTGGGCCTCACACAATCCAAAAGTGTCCAGTGTCCAAAAGTGTGTGCAGAGATTCAAAATCTCCCTTATCCTCTAGTCACTTTGGTCACAGCTGTGCCATCGAGCCTGTCACATAGCGCTCAGATATTCATTGGGCCTCACACAATCCAAAAGTGTCCAGTGTCCAAAAGTGTGTGCAGAGATTCAAAATCTCCCTTATCCTCTAGTCACTTTGGTCACAGCTGTGCCATCGAGCCTGTCACATAGCGCTCAGATATTCATTGGGCCTCACACAATCCAAAAGTGTCCAGTGTCCAAAAGTGTGTGCAGAGATTCAAAATCTCCCTTATCCTCTAGTCACTTTGGTCACAGCTGTGCCATCGAGCCTGTCACATAGCGCTCAGATATTCATTGGGCCTCACACAATCCAAAAGTGTCCAGTGTCCAAAAGTGTGTGCAGAGATTAAAAATCTCCCTTATCCTCTAGTCACTTTGGTCACAGCTGTGCCATCGAGCCTGTCACATAGCGCTCAGATATTCATTGGGCCTCACACAATCCAAAAGTGTCCAGCGTCCAAAAGTGTGTGCAGAGATTCAAAATCTCCCTTATCCTCTAGTCACTTTGGTCACAGCTGTGCCATCGAGCCTGTCACATAGCGCTCAGATATTCATTGGGCCTCACACAATCCAAAAGTGTCCAGTGTCCAAAAGTGTGTGCAGAGATTCAAAATCTCGCTTATCCTCTAGTCACTTTGGTCACAGCTGTGCCATCGAGCCTGTGACATAGCGCTCAGATATCAGTGGGCCTCACACAATCCAAAAGTGTCCAGTGTCCACAAGTGTCTGCAGAAATTCAAAATCTCCCCTGTCCTATAGACACCTTGTACCTTGTTTTACGTTACTATATAGTTTGTTGGATTTTGTCTACATTTCTACCAAAAATGAGGAAGGCTGGTGGAAGAGGCCGTGGAATTGGGCGGGGGTTGGCAGCTGGTAATGATGGTGTTGGTGGCGGATCTGATGGTAGTGACAAGAGCAAAATAGGACCGAATGCAGGAGGTGCTGAGCCTGCGTCATCATCTGGCTACATAAGGCCTCGAACGCTTAGTTTTCTAGGAGTTGGCAAACCGCTTTTAAAGCCAGAGCATCAAGAAAAAGTTTTGTCTTACATTACTGACTCAGCCTCCAGCTCTATTGCCTCCTCTTCTTCAGTTGTAAAAAGTAAAAGCACTGAGTCGTCATTGGAGGCTCATGTTCATGAACCACACCTTTCCTTGTGTCCTTCACCCCAACCAAGATTGAAGGATGATGCAGGCCATACTACTGATTACTCCATGGAGCTGTTTTCACATACCATGCCTGGATTATCAAGTCAAATGGTGAATTACCCAGGCCAAGATGAATCTGACATGGAGTGCACTGATGCACAGCCGCTGATGGATGATTCTGCTGGTACATTCACTCAGAGCACTACATTGTCCTCGCAGTGTACAGAGCCAGATTCTGACCCTGATGAGACTCAGGTGCCCCTTCCTGCACACTATACCACCATACACAGTGACACAGAGGAAGGTGCACATGACATAGAAGAGGAGGTGATGGATGACCCAGTTGTTGACCCAGATTGGCATCCATTGGGGGAAGAGGGTGCTGCTTCCAATAGCTCAGATGAGGAGCATCCACAGCAGACATCGACATCGCAACAGCTGTTATCTGGCAGGCCCGGAGCACTCCAAAGACAGGTTCCAAACATCAAAAGAGTTGCTGGACAGCTTGTCCAGAGGGTCAAAAGATCACAGCGTGCTAGGCCTCAAAATGTCTGCCAAAGTAGGAAGAGTGCAGTGTGGCACTTTTTTGAACAAAATCCTCATGATCAGGCCAAGGTTATCTGTAAGAAGTGCGCAAAGACCTTTAGCCGAGGGAAAAATCTGAAAAATTTGAATACCAGTTGCATGCTTAGACATTTAACCAGCATGCACTTGCAAGCGTGGACACAACACCAAACCTCAAGTGCCACATGTGCAACTGATCACAACGAAGGTAGTCAGCAACGCTACATTGTTTCTCCCACTGTAAGCCCACCGGTTAGCACAGCAGCAAATGTTGAGGTGTCGTTGCAAGGCCACAGCAGTCAGGGAATCCCACTGTTATATCAACGAAAGACTGATTCTAGGCCATCAGAAAGAACACCAACTCCATCACCATCATCAACCCTCTCTCAGTCCGCCCTGTCCACCGCTACTTCCACCATATGCAGCTCTCAAGTCCAGCTCACCCTCCCAGACACTATGAGTAGGTCAAGAAAGTACTAAGTCTCTCATCCGCGTACACTGGGTTTGAACGCCCACATTGCCAAACTAATCTCGTTTGAGATGATGCCCTTTCTGTTGGTGGAAAGCACAGCTTTCCGCAAACTCATGGCCTATGCAGTACCACGCTATGACCTACCCAGTCGCCACTTCTTCTCTCGCAAAGCCATCCCAGCCCTCCACCATCATGTGAAAGACCGCATTGTCCATGCACTCAAGCAGTCAGTGAGCGGAAAGGTGCACCTCACAACTGATGCATGGTCCAGTCGGCATGGCCAGGGCCGTTACGTGTCCATCACTGCGCACTGGGTTAATGTGGTGGATGCAGGGTCCACAGGGGACAGCGGTGGTGGGACAGTGCTGCCTAGCCCACGGTATAGGAAACAGTTGGCTGTAGGCGTTCGACCCTCCTCCTCCTCCTCCTCCGGAAGCGAAAGCTCGTCCACAGAGCGCAGTCGTACGAGCACTCCATCTGCAGCTGCCACTGTTGCACACGATGTGTCCCCCTATCGAGCAGCTAGTGGAAAGCATCAGCAGGCTGTGTTGCAGATGATGTGTTTGGGCAACAGACACACCGCCGAGGTGCTGGCCGAGTACTTGAAGCGACAAACTGAGTCATGGCTGGGCAGTGTACATCTTGAGGCAGGCAAGGTAGTTAGTGATTACGGCCGTAATTTTGTGGCAGCCATAGCCCTTTCAAAACTCAGCCATATACCTTGCTTGGCTCACACCTTGAACCTGGTGGTGCAGTGCTTCCTCAAAAATTATCCGGAGTTAACAGCCCTGCTCCAGAAGGTGTGAAGACTGTGCGCGCACATCCGCCGGTCGCCTGTACACTCCGTTCGTATGCAGAAGCTGCAGCGATTGCTCCACCTTCCCAACCACCGCCTCATTATCGACATTGCAACAAGGTGGAACTCCACCCTGCACATGGTGGTGCGGCTGTGCGAGCAGAGGCAGGCCATAATGCATTTGTGGGAGGATACACGGGCAGGCACTTTGAGAGCAGACATGGAGTTGACAGGTGTGCAGTGGTCGAAGCTGAAAGACCTCTGTAAAGTCCTTCAGTGTTTTGAGGAATGCACACGGCTGGTAAGCGCAGACGACGCCATCCTAAGCATGAGCATCCCACTTATGCGTCTGCTCATGCAAACTTTGACGCACCTTAAGGAGCAGGCGTCTGCAGCCAATGTTGATGAGGAGGAAGAGGAGGAGGGAATCCTTGATGACATTCAGCCATTGTCTGCTCAGGGACCTCTCCTGGACGAGGTGGAGGAAGAAGAGGAGGAGGAGGAGGATGATGGGGATGATTACTTAGGGGAGGATGCATCTCGTGGGGCAAGTGAAAATGTTGGCGTGGCAAGGTCTGGTACAGGGTTTGTGCGTGACTGGAGGGATGTGGATTTGCCAGAAAGTGCTCCTCCAACCAGCACTCGCAGTGCATCATTGACACCGGGAACATTGGCCCACATGTCAGATTATGCCTTGCAGATCCTAAAAAGGGACCCACGCATTGCCAAAATGATGAACGATGACGACTACTGGTTGGCCAGCATCCTGGATCCACGCTATAAAGGTAAATTACAAAACATCATGCCACAGGAGAACCTTGACCTAATATTGGCTAATAAACAAGCAACTCTGGTAAATCGGTTGCTTGAGGCATTCCCAGCACACAGCAGCGGTGATGGTTCTCACACGAGCCGTACGGGCCGGGGGCAACTTGGCAGAGGTGTTCGTGGTGCACACAGCAGAAGTGGCGTTGGAGACAGGGGTTTCATGACAATGTTGTGGACTGATTTCTCAAGTACCGCTCACACAACTGGTAATACTGCATCGATGGAAAGTGACAGGAGACAGCAGTTGTCAACTATGGTTTCAAACTACTTTTCCTCCCATATCGATGTTCTCCCACACAGGTCATTCCCCTTTGACTATTGGGCCGCTAAACTGGACACCTGGCCTGAATTGGCACAATATGCCTTACAGGAGCTCGCTTGCCCAGCTGCAAGTGTGCTATCGGAAAGAGTCTTCAGTGCAGCTGGATCAATCCTGACAGAAAAAAGGACCCGTCTGTCAACCCAAAATGTGGATGATCTAACCTTCATTAAAATGAACCACGCATGGGTTTCCAAGGATTTTGTCCCACCTTCCTCTGATGACACATAGGGTGACAGAAAAATGGCTTGCTTTGGTCCACCTCTTCCTGGGACTTGACCTATTTCACCTTTTGCATCAGCTGAATGTCCAACATCAACATATGCCACTTTCTAAAACTCCCTAACTGTGCTGCCTCCCCCCCCATGGCCGGGGTCACCACCTAGCGCACGACACCGTGCGAGTGCCGTTGCCCTGGACAGGTGGGTAGGCCGACTCTTGGGCGCGGGCACTGGTACAGGGTCCTTCATAGTGCAATCAAGTGTCTCTGACGGTGGTGGTGCACACCCGCCGTCAGCACACCGCCGTACTATGAGGGGCCCAGTGCCAGTACCGACGCCCACGAGTGGGCCCCCCTTGCTTGGGCAGGGCCCCAGCATTTGCAATCATTACCTCTCCCTGCTCTTCCGCTGTGTAGTCTGGGCCGTCAAATCCATACTGTGCCTGACACCGTCTGAGCCTGCCTCCTGATGTATAGACATATATTTTGAATGTGTACGCTATCCATACATGTTATCCGGGGAAACGATACCCTTTCTAACCTTTGTGCAATCACGTGCAATCCATACTGGGCCTAACACCGTCTGAGCCTGCCTCCTGAGACATATATTTTGAATGTGTACGCTATCCATACATGTTATCCGGGGAAACGGTACCCTTTCTAACCTTTGTGCAATCACGTGCAATCCATACTGGGCCTAACACCGTCTGAGCCTGCCTCCTGAGACATATATTTTGAATGTGTACGCTATCCATACATGTTATCCGGGGATACGGTACCCTTTCTAACCTTTGTGCAATCACGTGCAATCCATACTGGGCCTAACACCGTCTGAGCCTGCCTCCTGAGACATATATTTTGAATGTGTACGCTATCCATACATGTTATCCGGGGAAACGGTACCCTTTCTAACCTTTATGCAATCACGTGCAATCCATACTGGGCCTAACACCGTCTGAGCCTGCCTCCTGATGTATAGAGATATATTTTGAATGTGTACGCTATCCATACATGTTATATGGGGATACGGTACCCTTTCTCACCTTTGTGCAATCACGTGCAATCCATACTGGGCCTAACACCGTCTGAGCCTGCCTCCTGATGTATAGACATATATTTTGAATGTGTACGCTATCCATACATGTTATCTGGGGATACGGTACCCTTTCTCACCTTTGTGCAATCACGTGTAGTCCATACTGGGCGTGAGAACGGCTGGCGAGCTGTTAAGCAAGCTACAGCACCTGTGGTTTGCACACGCAAGTTTTTCATTTTTTCAGGAATGACGGTTAGGCCTAATTCCGGAACTGCGGTTGACCTGCACTTACTGGGAAATCATTGTTCGCGGGTAATAATTGTAATCAGTGATCCCCATCACTAACGTTGTTCAGCGGGTTATCTGCACCTGTAAGCGACAAATGCTGGCCTTTTCAGTGTAGCGCACATGCAGCCACGGACATGTAAGGGCATGACACACCAGTTATTGGCCAATCTCATGTGCCAGAGCCTCACGTGTCCCTCTAGTAAGCCGGACTCGGACCGCGGGGCATGACGGAGTCTCGTTCGTTAACGGAATTAAGCTTGCAATGTGTGCATCTGTTCTGTAGCTGGCATGGTTGAGGTTTCCCAGGTGGAGTCGAATTTAACCGTAGGCTCCACTCCTGCTGGTGCCCTTCTGGACATTCCTTTAAGGTTCAGCTTTGCAACCATACTGCCCACGTAAAACAAACACTTTGCCTTCATGAACGCTGTTTGGAGGGTCATGACTCGTGGGAATAACGCCACCCAATCAGTTAACCTGCTAGAGAGATCCTTCGTTGCTCCCAAGCATGACATCACACTCCCTAGGAAGAAGGTAATGCCACTGTGGCGACCGTACTCCTGGGGGCGACACAAGTGCACTGATGCCCAGCCACTGCTCGATGAATCTGCTGGTACATTGACCCAGACCACTACATTCCCCTCGCACGCTACACGACCTGAATCTGACCCTGATGAAACTCAGGTTACCCTTCCCATATACAGTTCCATCTTACACGGTGACAAAGAGGAAGCTGCAGATGAAAGTGCAGTTTCGGCCCACCCGCCATCAGACACACCACCGTACTATCAGGGGCCCTGTGCCAGTGCCGTCGCCATCGAGTGGGCCCCCCCTGCTTGCTCAGGATCACAGCACTTGCAAAGTTGAAATACTGTGCAGTGAGATGGAAGATGGGGACGACAAGGAATCCAGACAAGTACAGGGATTCCCTAGCGAGGAGACTTATTTGATTGTTTTCAATGTTGGGACAGCAATTTTTGGGGAGCACTATACTCTGGAGAATGATAGATGGGGCCCACCATACACTGGAACATTCCAAAGGTGGACATCAGACACTGGAGCAGCATTTACAGGGCCCATTATACACTAGAGCATTAGAAATGGGGCCCATTATGCTTGGAGCATTATTTGGGCCCATAAGACAGTGGAGCTTCATCCATGGGGACCAACATATACTGTAGCATTATGTGGAGCTCATCATATACTGTTTCAAACATTATATGGGACCAATGATTCTGTATGGAGAAATAGATGGGCCTCGTCATGAGATGTAAAAAGTGAAGTATTTTTCATTGTACTATACCGCTATTTCTCTGCCGTATCGGAGCATGATGAGTTGTGGTATGTGTTAAAGGGGCGCTCTTTCGCCCAGGGCACATGAAAACCTGCAGCCAGCCCTCCCCCCCACAACTTTAGCCAAATAACCCCCATTTTTCAGTGCGTAACTTGTATTATGAAGTTAATTAAGGTTGACAAGCTTAAGTAAGAAGAATTGATGCTTTTGGCATTCAAATGGGCACTGTAGGTGTGTTTCCTGTCCTCCTCTCACTGCCGACTTTTATTCCCCATTGACTTACATTGGGTTTCGTGTTTCGGGACGACCCCGACTTTTCCCTATAATCGGACGATCTTGCTCGACCCGACTTTTGGAAAAGTCGGGTTTCACGAAATGAAACGCGACCCTAAAAAACCAAAAGTCGCTCAACTCTAGTCCTTGATGCTGCTATGCTAAACAAATCGCTTTTTTCAGGGCTAATTTAAATAGATTCTATTTTCTAATAATACCGCTCTTATTTGCAATTCGTCTTGGTCGAGGTGTGAAAATAGGGTTTGCTTATTACAGGTATCTATTCAAGATTATTGCCTTATAAATTATAATTCTTGCTGCTGCTTTTTTCATACACTTATTGACAGATTCATGTTTTTAAAGGTGATTTGAACTCAGAAATTTATCCATGCTGCCAGTGTTGCTTGCGTTCCAATGGAGTTTGTTGCTGCTACATACAAGAAAAAATCTTTTCTTGGCCCGTTCAAATCCCTTCTATATATTCCAATAATACCGATTTTATCTGCAATTCGGCTAGGGTGGCAGTAGGTATAGCGTATTACAGGCATCAATTTTTTTCCATACACTCATTGACAGATTCATGTTTTTTACAGTAATCTGTACTTTGAAATTCATTAAAGCAGGCAAAATGACCAGATTTAATGTGTCCATTCGCAGTTTCACTGTAGCAGTTGTATGTAAGAGGTAGAGGTGGGATGCTTTTTGCTACAGAAGCTGGAATTACCATTTCTGAATCCTAGAGTGTTTTTGTTTCTATCCATTTCTTGGGGTTTCTTGAAGTATGTTTGTGGTCATTGTTCTGCTGTAAGACTCATGACCTAGGATGCAAATCGAGATTTCTGACACTGGACACTGCATTGCTACCCTAAATCCTTTAGGAATCTTCACATTTCATGATGCCTTGCACTGTAAAGGCACCCACTGCCAGAAGTGGCAAAAAATCCAAAATACCTTTGAACCTTTACCTTATTTGACTGTAACTACTGTTTTCTTTTATTTGTAGGTCTCATTCCATTTACAGTAAACAGTAGAATGATGTGCTTTACCAAAAAGCTCTATCTTGGTCTCATCTGTCCAGAAGATGACTGCTAGCCCCATTAAAATAGTGAGGGCTGCCTCATGGCCCTCTAACAATAGTCAGGGCCAACTGCTGACCTTCTACAAATAGTGACAGCCATTTGATGGCCCTGAAAAAAAACCTTTGTGACTTTCAGAACTTGTCCTTCATAAATTAAACCAGATGTATCTGATCATGTCTCACACACTACATGGTCTTATAAGGTAGGAAAATGTTAAAATTAGGTTTCCTGGTGAATATTTTTTTCACCATTGAAAGCAATGCAAACATGCAAAAACACAACGTGTGAACATAGCCCAAGGTGTAGAGGAGCATTTTTTTCTCTTACTTATTTTGCCTTATATACAAATGATTATCCTGGAAAGAATGTTTTTTAACATTTTTTTCCAGTAAAATCCATTTTATCATAGGTCTTGTATGTTTTATTGCCAGTCCGTAAAAGTGGCATAATACTCTGAAAACATTGTTCGCAGCAGCGACCTAGGAATTAGAAATGCTTTCAGTGGTCTTCCCCATGCTGTTCCCATACCATTTCAGTACTGTTTCCATCGATTTAAGCATTTTTCAGACCCCTTCGGACCTCCGGTGGAAGGGGGGAATGCTTGAGTATTCCATTGACTTACATTATACTCGTTACCCGAGCATTTTAGTGCTTGCTCATCACTATCTGTTAACTAACAAGCGCATGAATATTTTCAAATCGAAATTTAATAGGGCTATAGGTCTATAATTAGAACAATCTAGGGGATCTCTGCCCAGTTTAGGGATGACAATCAGATATGGGTTACATGCAAATTACAGATATCACTTACAGTAAACAAACTAACAATCACAGATTGATACAGAGGGGAGATGACCCTGCCCTTGCGGGCTTACATTCTACAGGATGGTGGGAAATGAAACAGTAGGTTGGGGGGTTGCAGCAGCTCCGGTGTTGGTGAGGTGGTAGCTCTGGTTGTGGTGAGGAGGCAGCGGGGTCATTGCAGGCTGTAAGTTTTCCTGAAGAGGTGGGTTTTCGGGTTCCATTTGAAGGATCCAAATGTGGATGAGAGTTGGACTTGATGGGGCAAAGAATTCCAGTGAATGGGGGATATTCGAGAGAAGTCTTAGAGGCAGTTGGGTGAGAAGCGATTAAGTGTGGAGGAGCGAAGGAGATCTTGGGAGGACCAGAGATTATGTGAGGGAAGATATCAGGAGATTAGTTCAGAAATACATGGAGGAGACAGGTTAGAGATGGCCTTATAGGTCAGTATTAGTAATTTGAACTGGATACCCTGAGGGAATGGGAGCCAGTGAAGAGATTTGCAGAGGGGAGAAGTGGTGGAGTAGTGAGGAGAGAGATGAATAAGTCAGGCAGCAGAGTTAAGGATGGACTGAAGAGGTGCGAGGGTGTTAGCAGGGAGGTCACAGAAAAGGATGTTACAGTCATCGAGGCGGGAGATGACGAGGGCATGCACAAGCATTTTAGTAGATTAAGGGTTGAGAAAAATAGATATAGGTATACGTATAGATAGATCTTTTAGTGTGTCCCTAGTTGGTATCACTTTTTCTCAAGATTCCTGTGGATGGGGGAGGGGACAATTTGTTTTCTAATCTTTTAAGTTAGGAGTTAAGTTTAGTATACAAGAAGTTAGCATTTTTTTAAATTCTGGACTCCTCTTTAATACAATGTGCCCTCATAACTGCCTTATGGGCTTCCCACAACATAGAAAGTGAAGATACTGATTCAGCATTAAGTTGGAAGAAATAAAAAAGATGACTAGCTAGCGTTTTGCTAATATTGGTGTCTTTAACCAAAAATTCAATCAAGCGTCAGTGGCAAGACTGGGTTGCAGAATGAGAGGATTTCAGATCCAACAGCAGCAGAGCATGATCTGACTAATTTATTTTATTCCATTTCCATTAACTCAAGTAGCCTTAGATTGGAATATTAGGGAAGAAAAAAATTATCCTTGTGTGAATCCAATGGGGGAACTAGAAGGAGTAGGCTCCCTCCTTAAGGTGATCAATTGTCCAAAGGTCAAAAAGGCAAATGGCTCTAATTAATTTCCTAAACTCCAATGCCAGTCTGGTCAGATTTGACAGGGAGGGATACCCCCTATTGAATGTCTATCAAAATTTCCCAGAAGGGAACATTGAAGGCAATTCAATGATATTAAGATTCCTATCCCTTCTCTCTTATTATTGTTACAAGCTGAAAAGGCATTGAGGAAGTGTTTGCTTGCAAACGTAAATGAACCTGTGTTATCATAGTGTGTCTCCTGCAAATAAACTGTATCCGCCCTCTGAGTTCTTGTAAAGCAAGTCAGTGTTGTTACTCACACGCGTGACACTTTCAAACTACAGTGGGTACGAAAAGTATTCAGACTCCTTTAAATTTTTCACTCTTTGTTTCATTGCAGCAATTTGGTAAATTCAAAAAAGTTCATATTTTTCTCATTAATATACACTCTGCACCCCATCTTGACTGAAAAAGAGCCCCAGAAATGTAGAAATTTTTGCAAATTTATTAAAAAGGAAAAACTGAAATATCACATGGTCATAAGTATTGGAACGTGAACCTTCAGCCAAGTCTGAGGTTCAGAGCACTCTGGAAGAGGTTTACATTCAGGATATATCTGTACTTGGCCACATTCATGTTTCCTTCAATTGCAACCAGTCATCCTGTCCCTGCAGCTGAAAAACACCCCCATAGCATGATGCTGCCACCACCATGTTTCACTGTTGGGATTATATTGGGCAGGTGATGAGCAGTGCCTGGTTTTCTTCACACATACCACTTAGAATTATCACCAAAAAGGTACAGAAAAGATGTATATCTTTGTACCGTGTTAGCCAGTAGATAGAAAAATATTCAGAATTGAGAGTCCTCAGTGGTTGATACCTTTTAATGGCTAGCTGAAAAGATGGTAACACATTGCAAGCTTTCGAGACTACTCAGGTCTCTTCATCAGGCATAGAATAATACAAAATCTGAAGAGTCACATATTTATGCACAATACAGCACAGAAAAAAATGCAATAGATGAGACAAGTGATGTGAAGCAGAACAATCATTATGGGAGAGGGAGAAACATAAATATTGCTCCAGTTCATAGATAAGGAGTCTGGATGTGTTATTGTCCTCTGATTGGGGTCTCCTAATTAATGTGTTGTGATGCCCCCACACGGTCTTAGGAGCAAATTCCTTAATTGATGTAAAAAGACATAAATCCATGCGACACATTCATTCCAGCATTGAGAGTGTCAAAGGTCGTCATAAATTTATACTCACAGACTCTTCTCTCTCTCTGAGATGTGAAGTTACCTTTCAATACCAGTAATTTCATATCCATGTTGCTGTGATGAGGCGTACAAAAATGTTTTGCCACAGGTAGATCCATTCTTTTTTCTCTTATTGTGTGACGATGATTATTCATCCTTGTTCTAAGCTTTTGCCCTGTCTCCCCCACATACAGACCCCCGTTGGACATTTAGTACAAATAATTAAGCACACCACATTAAATGTAATGCAGCTGAAAGTACCTGGGATCTTGTAGTCCTGATGTGAATTGGGGATCTTTATCTTGTCCGTGGTCATTATAGATGGACAGGTTTTACATTTTTTTCTGGTTGCAAGGAAAGGTTCCTCCAGCTGTTGGAGAGGACAGGGAGCTGTGTCTAGTAGCGTGTGTCAATAAGTTGCCTGTTTGCTTCCTTCATGTAGTCTGACGTATTCATCATGACTATTGCACCAACCTTGTCAGCAGGTTTAATGATGATTTCTTTGTTGGTTTTTAAAGACCGTATGGCCTTTCTCTCCTGGGCACTGATGTTGGATGCTTGTCTCCTGTTAGTGTCTATGATTTTGGATTTTATCATATGTCTGAAGGAGTCAAAAATACCTTTTTGAATCAGGGCTACCATCCAAGAACAATTGAAAACCAAATTACAAGTGCCACCAGAATGTCAAGGAATCACCTGCTACATTACAAAGCTAAAGAAGAAAATAACCGGGTGCCTCTAGTAGTCACCTACAACCCAAATCTGGAAGTGCTAAAGGGAGCTGCACGGAAATTACAACCTTTGCTACAAAAAGATGCCCGATTACAATCCATTTTTCCAGACCCCCCACTGCTGTGCTTTAGGCAGCCCCCAAATCTAAGAAGCATCATTGTCAGAAGCTCCCTGTCCTCTCCAACAGCTGGAGGAACCTTTCCTTGCAACCAGAAAAAATGTAAAACCTGTCCATCTATAATGACCACGGACAAGATAAAGATCCCCAATTCACATCAGGACTACAAGATCCCAGGTACTTTCAGCTGCATTACATCTAATGTGGTGTACTTAATTATTTGTGCTAAATGTCCAACAGGGGGTCTGTATGTGGGGGAGACAGGGCAAAAGCTTAGAACAAGGATGAATAATCATCGTCACACAATAAGAGAAAAAAGAATGGATCTACCTGTGGCAAAACATTTTTGTACGCCTCATCACAGCAACATGGATATGAAATTACTGGTATTGAAAGGTAACTTCACATCTCAGAGAGAGAGAAGAGTCTGTGAGTATAAATTTATGACGACCTTTGACACTCTCAATGCTGGAATGAATGTGTCGCATGGATTTGTCTTTTTACATCAATTAAGGAATTTGCTCCTAAGAACGTGTGGGGGCATCACAACACATTAATTAGGAGACCCCAATCAGAGGACAATAAAACATCCGGACTCCTTATCTATGAACTGAAGCAATATTTATGTTTCTCCCTCTCCCATAATAATTGTTCTGCTTCACGTCACTTGTCTCATCTATTGCATTTTTTCTGTGCTGTATTGTGCATAAATATGTGACTCTTCAGATTTTGTATTATTCTATGCCTGATGAAGAGACCTGAGTAGTCTCGAAAGCTTGCAATGTGTTACCATCTTTTCAGTTAGCCATTAAAAGGTATCAACCACTGAGGACTCTCAATTATGAATATTTTTCCACCAAAAAGGTCTATCTTTGTCTCATCAGACCAGAGAATCTTATTTCTCATAGTCTGGGAGTCCTTCATGCATTTTTTAGCAAACTCTATGCAGGCTTTTGTATGTCTTGCACTGAGGAGAGGCATCCATAGAGCCACTCTTCTATAAAGGCCCAACTGAAGGAGGGCTGCAATGATAGTTGACTTTCTTGAACTTTCTCCCTTCTCCCTACTGCATCTGTGGAGCTCAGCCACAGTGATCTAGGAGTTCTTCTTTACCTCTCTCACCATGGATGTTTTCCCACGATTGCTCAGTTTGGCTGGATGGCCAGGTCTAGGAAGACTTCTGTTGGTCCCAAACTTCTTCCATTTAAGGATTATGGAGGCCACTGTGCTCTTAGAAACCTTGAGTACTGCAGAAATTCTTTTGTAACCTTGGCCAGGTCTGTGCCTTGCCACAATTCTGTCTCTGAGCTCCTTGGCCAGCTCCTTTGACCTCATGATTCTCATTTGGTCTGACGTGCACTGTGAGCTGTAAGGTCTTGTATAGCCAGGTGTGTGCCTTTACAAATCAAATCCTATCAGTTTAATTAAAGACAGCTAGACTCCAATGAAGGAGTAGAACCATCTCAAGGAGGATCACAAGGAAATGGACAGCATGTGACTTAAATATGAGTGTCTGAGCAAAGGGTCTGAATGCTTATGGCCATGTGATATTTCAGTTTTTTTGTTTTTAATAAATTTGCAAAAATTTCTACATTTCTGTTTTTTCAGTCAAGATGGGGTGCAGAGTGTACATTAAGGAGAAAAAAATGAACTTTTTTGCATTTACCAAATGGCTGCGATGAAACAAAGAGTGAAAAATTTAAAGGGGTCTGAATATTTTCCAAACCCACTGTATGTTGCAGAAATGTAATCTCTGTCAGGACGATGGTAACTCAGGCTGTGTTGATCCTTTGCCATCACACATAAAAACTGATCTGGAGCAGCGGGAAGGGATGGATATGTGGGGAGGAGGACCCCCATATAGTGATCGGGCCGGAACCAAGGAGACCGCCATCAGGGCTATTGAAGGAACCACACCAGGGGGATTACAAAGGGAGACATGCCACTGAAGTTGTCAGGGCAAAAGGGGGCGGGGCTAGGACAAAAGGAGCAGGGGGCGCGCTGAGTTGGCAGTTGGCAGAGAGCCTGGGAGGAGACAAGAAGCCGTGTGGGAGAGAGAGGACTGAGGTAACGGACTGTGTGTTGAGGAGAGACAGGCAGGGGACTGCAAAAGGAAACCTTTGGACTCACCGACCGGTGACACGGGAGAAACTTTCATCGGCGGTCCCTCCCCGCATACATTCAGAAAATGCCATGCCCACTGATTCCCTCCTTGGTGTGACAGGCCTGGGACCCCAGGCGACCGCTGCGATGAGACAGCAATCCGGTACAGCGGCCAGGACACTGCCCCCCTACCTTCTCCCACAGCTGCGGCCCTGTCATCACCGGCCTCAGGGGGTGCCACCTCGCTATAGGCGGCCGTAGAGCCCCCGTCCCGGTTACTGGGGGGGCACTGAGTGGAGCCTGTTAACCGTTATGTTTTTGGACTGCGTCATGACCTTGCTGTGGGACGAGAGCCTCTAACCGGACGCTTGGGAGATCCCCACCGTACCAGTCTATTCAGGGTCTGTTGCAGCCCACCGTACCAGCTTCTTCAGGGCCTGCTGCGCTCCACCATCACAGTCTCTTCAGGGCCTATTGCGCCCCACCATCCCCGTTTCTGCAGGGCCTATTGCGCCCCACCGTTCCAGTTTCTTCAGGGCCTGTTGCGCCCCACCCTTCCAGTTTCTTCAGGGCCTGTGGCGCCCTACCGTTCCACCGATTCCTCAGGGCCTGTTGCGCCCCACCGTCCCCGTTTCTTCAGGGCCTGTTGCGCCCCACCGTTCCAGTTTCTTCAGGGCCTGTTGCGCCCCACCGTTCCAGTTTCTTCAGGGTCTGTTGTGCCCCACCATTCCAGTTTCTTCAGGGCCTGTAGCGCCCCACCGTTCCAGTTTCTTCAGGGCGTGTTGCACCTCACCGTTCCACCAATTCATCAGGGCCGGTCGAGCCCAAATCCTTCCAGGATATCGAGGATTACAAGGCAGCCACATCAGAGATCCCTGAGCGGTCGCATCTGCGAACCCGAGCGACACCTGGAAGGTTAAGTGCGCTATAGAAAATAAGGACCCTTAGTTTGGTCATTCGTGGCCTTTGACACCCGGAATAGCCGGGTTGTTTCCAGTTATATAAAAGCATTGTTCTATTGTTACACTGTTTCGAGTCCCTGCGAGGACAAATGTTTGATACCCCTTTTTGCTGATTCAGCTTAGCCTCGGCGGCTTAAAGTTTTATAAAAGTTCATTCTACAAACCACATTTGGTCTCGTGTCTCGTCACTGCATCCTGCGAGCCTGCTTGAACCCTACACTTGGCATAGTCGGCAGGATGCAGTCTCCGAGTGCGGACAGTGGTGGCCCAGATCCGGGGGGAGCTGTAAGATCTGTAAATAATGAGGGCCCCCGTACCAGCATTTCATTGGGGGCCATGCTGAACAACCTACCCAGATTCTATCAAGAAGTGAAAACTTTGCTAGCCCAGATGCTGTGAAAAAGGGTGATACAGGAAAGCCAAAGCCCCTGGGCGGCTCCAATCATGTTGGTCCGGAAGAAAGATGGCACACTACGGTTCTGTGTGGACTATCGGAAACTGAATGCTTGCACAGTTAAAGACTCATATCCATTGCCCGCATAGAAGAATCCTTGTCCGCCTTGGGGAAGGCAACATACTTTTCGACCCTGGACTTAGCCAGTGGGTACTGGCAGGTGCCCATGTCAGAAGAAGACAAAGCCAAGACGGCATTCATATTGCCTATGGGACTATTTGAGTTTAACCGGCTGCTGTTTGGGCTGGCCAATGCCCCCGGGACCTTTCAGCGATTGATGGAGCGGTGTCTAGGAGATCTCAATTTTGAGGCCACGTTGATCTACCTGGACGAGCGGTTGGGGCAGCTACTCAGCCAGCTGCAAAAGTACGGGTTGAAGGTGAAGCCTCAGAAATGCCACCTATTTCGCTCCCAGATCGAGTATCTTGGTCATGTCGTTTCGGCAGAGGGTGTGAGACCATCCTGGGAGAAAGTTGCTGCTATCCAGGAATGGCCTACCCCCAAGACGGTAAAAGATGTGCCGACTTTTCTGGGGTTAGCTGGATATTACCTTCGTTTCGTAAAGAATTTTTCTCGTCGAGCTCGAGCCCTGCATGACCTGCTGAAGGGGGCTCCCGCTGGGGCTAATGGACAAAGAATCCAGTGGCAACACCCTCAGGAAGATGCCTTCCGAGACCTCAAGGCTGCGCTCTCGGATGCCCCAGTGTTGGCTTATGTGGATATCTCTCAAACATTCATCTTGCACACTGACGGGAGTCTTCACGGGCTGGGGGCTGTGTTGTCACAGGTTCAGGATGGCCGGGAGAGGGTGATCGCATATGGAAGTCGCTCACTCCATGACTCCGAGCATAACCCTGACAATTACAGCTCTTTTAAGCTTGAGCTCCTCGCAGTGGTGTGGGCTATGACGGAGAGATTCGCAGAGTACCTAGCAGTATCCGAGGTGGTAGTGCTAACTGATAACAACCCGCTGGCTCATTTGGAAAATGCCAAATTGGGGGCTCTGGAACAACGATGGGTGGCCCGGATGGCAAAGTACAATTATAAGATTATCTACAAAAGAGGGGCCGAGAATGTACATGCAGACACCCTCTCCAGGATTCGACATACAACTCCAGGGCAGAATCGAGATGAAGAATTGGAAAGAGAGGAGATACCGTTCGCTCTCACTGCTACCGTGCTCACAACTGACAGTAAAAAAATATCTTCCTCTGAGGCCCCAAGAGGCATACTGGAACAATCCTGGGATAAGTGGATACAACAGCAACAAGAAGACGAAGAGGTTGGCCTCCTCAGGACATGGGTTGCCGCTGGGCAATTACCCACTGACTCTCAACGGCAAAATTTGACTCAATATCTGTTGCTTATGCTGCGACAGTGGGAGAGGTTGGTTATCGGAAAGGGACTATTGTACCGTAAAATAACATCGCAAACAACCTCAATGACGGTTTGGCAAGTGGTTACGCCCGGAGCTCAACTACACGAATTGGCTCGAGAGGCTCACAAAAAAGGGGCCTACTTTGGAGTTAAAAAGACTTTGCAGTGGTTGCAACAGAAAGCTTATCACCCTCGCTTGCCGGCTGTTGTGGATGAAGTTTGCCGGACTTGCCGCTTATGTGAATTGGCCAAACCGCCCGCTCAGCGGGACGCAACACAGACAATTGTGACTTCAGCACCCCTTGAGCTCCTGACTGTGGATTACCTGACCATTTGTCCCACCTTCCTGGGATACAAACACTGCCTCGTCATGGTGGATCATTTCACCAAGTTCGCTGTGGTCACCCCTACTCGGGACCAGACCGCGGAGTCGGCCGCCTCCGCAATTTGCAGAAACTTTATACAAGTGTACGGCTGTCCTCAACGTATACATTCCAACCAGGGAGCATGCTTTTTGGGAAAAGTTTTGGAGGAACTGCATCATCTCTATGGGATTGACAAATCCCGGACCACACCGTATCACCCGCAAGGAAATGGGGCCTGTGAACGATTTAATCGGACATTGATTCAAAGAGTGACAAGAAGGCTCGTTGGCCCGAATATGTTGCTGAACTAGTATGGGTCTATAATAATCGGGTACATCGGGTTACTGGCTATACCCCTTATTCTCTGCTATTTGGACGAGAAGGTAAAGGGATCATGGAGGTGGAGTTGGACCCTGAAGAGCCTCGGCCCTGGACCGGAGTGTCGTCCTGGGTCCGGTACCATCGTCACAGGCTGCAAACTCTTCACCGAATCGTACATGTCAAACTCCAAGACTGGGAACACCCAGGGAAGAATACAACCCCACCTCCTCAACTCCAAAGCGGGGACCGTGTGCTTGTACTGGATCAACGCCCCCTGAACAAACTGGAGTCGCATTGGGAAGAGAGTCCTTATCAGGTACTACGCTGTGTCCATCCGGATGGGCCTGTGTACGAAATACGGCCCGAACAGGATGAAACACTGCCCACCCGCATTGTGCATCGTAATATGTTACGCCCGTGTATTTCCACCTACCCAAAACAACTGGAGCCCATCCCGTTGACATCTGAACTGACGTCCACATGCTGGGACCCGGACGACGACGAAGATTTCCCTCCAGAACCCAAAGGTCCTCCACTCAATAATGAGCCAGTTGACACAATTAGCCCGCCTACATCATCCAGCCCACCAATGTCCACCACCCCAGAAGACTCTACCCCAGTCGAATTAAGACGCTCCGAGCGGTCAACAGCCGGCAAACCCCCCAAACGGTATGAACAAGACCAGTTCGTATGGCAACGAACATTGACACCCTTACAGGCCAATCTCAATAGACTAACGCCCTCGCCCGAGGACTGGTGAGCTTACAGGGTGGGGGAATGTGGGGAGGAGGACCCCCATATAGTGATTTGGCTGGAACCAAGGAGACCGCCATCAGGGCTATTGAAGGAACCACACCAGGGGGATTACAAAGGGAGACATGCCACTGAAGTTGTCAGGGCAACAGGGGGCGGGGCTAGGACAAAAGGAGCAGGGGGCGCGCTGAGTTGGCAGTTGGCAGAGAGCCTTGGAGGAGACAAGAAGCCGTGTGGGAGAGAGAGGACTGAGGTAACGGACTGTGTGTTGAGGAGAGACAGGCAGGGGACTGCAAAAGGAAACCTTTGGACTCACCGACCGGTGACACAGGAGAGACTTTCATCGGCGGTCCCTCTCCACATACGTTCAGAAAAAGCCACGCCCGCTGATTCCCTCCTTGGTGTCACAGGCCTGGGACCCCAGGCGACCGCTGCGATGAGACAGCTATCCGGTACAGCGGCCAGGACACTGCCCCTCTACCTTCTCCCACAGCTGCGGCCCTGTCATCACCGGCCTCAGGGGGTGCCACCTTGCTATAGGCGGCCGTAGAGCCCCCGTCCCAGTTACTTGGGGGGGGCACTGAGCGGAGTCTGTAAATTGTTATGTTTTTGGACTGCGTCATGACCTTGCTGAGGGACAAGATTCTCTAACTGGACGCTTGGGAGATCCCCACCGTACCAGTCTCTTCAGGGCCTGTTGCGCCCCACCGTGCCAGCTTCTTCAGGGCCTGCTGCTCCCCACCGTCACAGTCTCTTCAGGGCCTGTTGCACCTCACCGTTCCCGTTTCTGCAGGGCCTGTTGCGCCCCACCGTTCCAGTTTCTGCAGGGCCTGTTGCGCCCCACCGTTCCAGTTTCTTCAGGGCCTGTTGCACCCCACCGTTCCACCAATTCATCAGGACTGGTCGAGCCCAAATCCTTCCGGGATATCGAGGAGTACAAGGCAGCCACATCAGCGATCCCTGAGCGGTCGCATCTGCGAACCCGAGCGACACCTAGAAAATAAGGACCCTTAGTTTGGTCATTCGTGGCCTTTGACACTCAGAATAGCTGGGTTGTTTCCAGTTATATAAAAGCATTGTTCTATTGTTACACTGTTTTGAGTCCCTGCAAGGACAAATGTTTGATACCCCTTTTTGCTGATTCAGTTTAGCCTCGGTGGCTTAAAGTTTTATAAAAGTTCATTCTACAAACCACATTCCGTCTCGTGTCTCGTCACTGCATCCTGCGAGCCTGTTCGAACCCTACAGATACATAAGGGTGATGGGTAGACAAAGACAACAAAATACATTAGATAACAGCATAGACATCAATAGAAAAGACAACATGCTCCCCAGGAGTAACTCCTGGTCTGGGATTAATCCCGTGGAAAAAGGGATCTAGTAGTATCATAGTCCCCCTCCAGGGTGTCTATTCGGCCTGCTTGGTGCAGCAGATCCTGCCTTACACCTGTCATTTCTGTTCTGTAAGTGTCCTTTACCTCATTTGTTATGGTTTTAAAGTCTCTTTAAAGGAATTTTTTCCAAGCTGACGGTTTTGAGGGGAGATCAGGGGCTCACCACTCATCAATAGAGGAGTAGTCCGGGGGTCCATGCCATCCTCCCTTAGTGTTGGTAGGCTTGGAGAACTTATTATGCAACCTTGAGTCTGAAAAATCTATTGATCCCCAGTCAGCCTGGGTCCTATTTGAAGGGGTTCTACATGTTCTAGGAGGTAGATGAGACCCTGTGCCTTATAACTGTATGAAGGGGAGAAGTAGGGGTCTAATGACCGCTATCTGCTGTCTCTGTGGGGGATGTGACTGATCCAGACATGGTCTGTAATGGTGTGGCATCAATTACCCCTTGTTGCTTTTTGGCCCCTATTTCCCTGTCCAGTCTCTCCTTCCTCGCCTGCAGGGATTAACATTTCTCCTACCTCTGATCTTACCGTGTCTCTGTTCTCCTTGTGTGCAGCAGCTGCTTCTGCACTGACACACGTTGGTGTCAGAGCTCGCCGGCTCCCTGTTCAGAAGGCCTCCAGGGCTGCTATGGGAGCGGTTGTCATCAACCCCGAGTGCTTGGGGGTCTTAGCTCACCAAGGATCCATCCGGAGAGGTGTTAGTAAGCGGTAATGTCATTTTATTCTAGGTGCCTGTGCCTGTCTAGGTGCCTCCAGTATGTGTCCTCATAGCCCGGCATCCTGTGAGGGTTTGTAGTACCTAACACAATCAAGTGTTTACCAGTCTGAGATGATGGTGAGTGGGAACACCAAACCTGTGTGCTTTATCTAGGGTGCCAACCTCAGCAGCATGGTAGGGTTACTAATGGGGGAAATTATTAGGGAAAGCATTGAAGTTCACCTAGTTTCCCCTAACCTGCTTTGAGTCCTGGTTTGGTTTTCTATGTGCCCTAATATATGTACATTTCATGCTTGTAAATTATTGTTACTATGTTTGGCATCTATGTTTCTGACTGGGAGCATATTTGATTTTTTCTTTTAATGAGATATTCATAAAGTTTATTTTTAATTGAATGCGGAATTTGTGTTTTTTGTTAGACGCATTAAATACTCTCGTCTTTATCACTAATAGTGTTAGAAAATTCAGTGAAGCTAGCAAATTGAAATTTCAAAAGATCTGCTCATCTCTACTGACAACACATTTGCAGCTTCTTGTATTTGTGATCCAGGATTGGCAGCGTTCCCACCTACACTGATCAAATTCAGAGACAAAATATTGTCAATTTTAGGGGTGCATTTGGCTACAAAATTATTTTTTTTATATTTTATATAAATCGATGTGTGAAAAAAACTTAGGGAGGTGTTTTTCATAATGTTGATTATATTGAAATATCTTTTTTGCAGTAATTATTGCAATAATTATGTTATGTTAATTTCCATTTTTATTTTTTCTATCGACATAATTAAATAAAGTTATTCTGCTCTTTTTCTGGTGTTGGCTATATCTCTAGCCCTGTTCAGACTATTTTTCATACCCTCTAACTGACAGTCATGTCAATTTTCAGAGCTACTATAGCTGCATCATGCTCTGATATATTTAACAAAAGAAATATTTCTGATCATATGTTTTGAATATATATTTTCTATTTGCAAGATCAAATTAGCAAATAACAATTTTGAAGCGGGGGTATCCTTTGTATAACCACTTGAATGGAAATAAATTGGCTAAACTACCGTAATCAAGAGTTAGTACTGACCACTACAGTTAGATTTGGGTGTCAGCTGTATAATACAGCCCATGCTCGCTATTCATAGAGGGGGTTGAGATCCTAACCTCACACCATACATATGTAGCCAATACCTGTCTTAAGGTGTGTTAGGATGAGATTGAGGAAAACTATTCAGTAGAGTTGAGCGACTTTGGACGGATCGGGTTTCATGAAACAAAATTTGTTTCTGATGAAACTGGTCCGACTAGGGCAAAAAAAGTCGGAGTTTCATCCGAAACCCGACCCCAATGCAAGTCAATGGGGATTAAAAGACGGCATTGAGCGGAGGACATTCATCCACTCAATGCCGACTTTTATTCCCCATTGACTTGCATTGGGGTCGGGTTTCGGATGAAACTCCGACTTTTTTTGCCCTAGTCGGACCAGTTTCATCAGAAACAAATTTTGTTTCATGAAACCCGATCCGACCAAAGTCGCTCAACTCTAGTATTCAGTACATATGTCTAATGTGTCTCCTAATTTAAAATGTCGTCTTCCCCTTCTGCCTTGGTGCTTGTTGATTACCATTTTAGATTTTGTTAAACTAGTAGCTAGAAAATTCACAAGAAAGTACAGGCAAAAGATTGGTTTTGTATAATGCAGATTCTGAGTATCTAAATAGAAACACTAAACATATATATATATATTTCTGAAATGGAACGTTCATGGAAATTTTACTATAATGTACAGGAAATTGGTAACTATACTAATCTAGGAAAAAGAAAGGGGCACACCTATTCAACAAGTAATCATATTAGAAAACCCTTAATAAAGTGAAAGATATGAAATTTTGCCTCTTTATTCAAACTATCAAGAGAAAATATGCTATACTGTATTTTATAAGTGACAGTCTATTTTGTGAAACACCTATTGATCACTACTCTGTCTCTGGAAAACACCTTATTCATTCTTTAATCCATCACTGTTTCAATCACTTTTTATCAATTTCCATTCCCTTGTTGGCTTTTAAGTGGATTTGCAACCTATAAAGCCAACAAAAGCCTTAACCAGCTCCTAATCCTCATGTTCACAGTAATAAACGGATATTTTGCATGGGCAAGGTAGAGTTGAAAGCTTGTCTTTTTCTTAAAATGAAATAATTCAAATTTAAAGGAATTTTTCTATAAAAATATTTTAGGTAATAATAATCTTCAGAATTCACTAGTCACCAGTAGTTATCTTAGTTTTCATTTAAATAAAAATTCAAACAATGAAATAAAACAATAAAATGAATTCAAAGCCTGAATAATTTATTCACCATTTACAAATTCTGAGGCATTTAAGATTTGGTTATGATATTGATATCATTACAAAAGTAATCCTTCAGTCTTAAAATGTTAACAGTAACAAATATTACCGTACTTAGATTAAGGGCTTGTGCAGACGACTGTATTTTCTGTCTGAATGCAGTCCGATAAAACTTTGATTCGCACTTGGACCAATGTTATTCTATGGGACCGTGCACGTGTTTTTTCCTACAGTCTGTGTCCAATGAAAAAATTACTGCATGCCTGAGATTGATCCGATATTCAAATCGCACTTGGCTATGCAAGTCAATGAGTCCTTAGAAAATATATGACTGCACTTATATGTCATCCAAGTGCAGTCCAATTTCCACTGGCTCACAGAATGGAGAAGATAAAGAAATTTTGTTCTCCACCTTCTGCTCATCAGACAGAATCGGACTGCACTATGCTGACACTCTGATCAAACATTGATCAGAATTAGCTATGAGTGCAATTTGCATAATCAGCATAATTCTCTTTGAAGAGAGAATCTATGTGTTACGATTGTACTAGGATGGGTAGAAAAAGCTAGAACACCCCAGAGTGGACCCTCTGGGTCACGGCTCCAGAGCCCCTGAGGGCGAGCTGACCAGGTGGAGCCACCCCCTATACAGGGATTGTTAGGGGCAGGCCCACAAGGGATGAAACCGTGACAGCCGGAGCCAAAGGGGCGACTGGGTAAGCACCAGGGAGACACAGGTGGAGGATCCGAGCTGCAACTGAAGTGAGGAATACAGGGACCACGGAGCGAGAGAGGCGAGAGGACCAGGAGCACCTGGGGATGGCAGAGGCTGGAGGCTGCAAGAGAGAGAGATAATAATAATATAACAGTGGGCAAGAGGGCTCAGAGCGGACAGACAAGGGAACCCGCAGGCACGAGGTACACCAGACAGCCTGCCGGAGATGGTAGTACAGAGGGAGACACAGGAGCAGGGACACGGAGCAAAGCAGGAGGTGGAGAACACAGAAAATACCAGTGGTAGCGCAAGCAGAAAGCAAAGGTAGCAGTACAGGGCCTGGGAGATGGGTGAACGCTGGCCGAACGGACAGCGACACCGTAAAGATACACAGGCGTCTTACCTGGGAAGACGCTGGGAAGAAATAGACGGTGGGTGCCGCCATGTTGGGGGCGGAGCCACCGCATCACAGGTTCCAGTCAGAGCGTCGGGCGCAGGCGCGCAGGAGCGACGACGAGGAGGCCGGATGTCAGGAGCGGGGACGCGTCGTGGAGCGGGGGCGCGCCGGGAGGTGCGCAGGTAAGGGGGCGTGACACTATGTTCATCTGCACCTGCCCTAAAGGAAATATATATTTGGATTCCTGCTAAATTAATTCCCATTATTCATTGCATTATTTACATTTTATGATATTTGTAAACAAACATTTAAATTTTTTCAGAATAATATTCTCTTTGTTATCTGCTTTAAATTACATTCATTTACTGTACATTAGAGATGCCTTAGCAAGTGATGATCGGAAAATAATCGCCAAACATAAATTCGGCACGAATATGGCACATTCGGATTTGTGATCAGAAACACAAACAAGATTTTATAAAATCGGTAACATTCGGTAAAAGTATTGCCATAAAAATATTTTCAGCACTTTAGCAATGATAATGGTGGTATATCATGAGCGTTTGGCACGTGTTTGATGAGGGGAGGGGGTTTTCAGAGCTCAGAGGCGCTGTGTCCATGTAAACACAGCAGTAGTTTTTTCTCTCTAACATTATACAGTGGCATGCAAAAGTTTAGGCACCCCTAGTCAAAATTACTGTTATTGTGAACAGTTAAGAAAGTTGAAGATAAAATGATCTCTAAGGCCTAAAGTTAAAGATGACACATTTGTTTTGTATTTTAGGCTAAAAAGTAATACACAGTGTCATTTTTTCACATTTTAAAAATTACAAAAAGAAAAATGGTCCGATGCTAAAGTTTGGGCACCTTTGGAGATTTGTGTGCTCAGATAACGTTGACCAAGGTTTCAGACCTTAATTAGCCTGTAAGAGATATGGCTGGTTCACCCTCAATGTTAGGAAAGGCCAGCTGATGCAGATTCCACAGGTTTAGAAACACATAGCCTCCTCTAACCTTGTACGAAAAAACAGCCACCTTGGGTTCTTTTAAGCAGCTGCCTAGCACTCTGAAAATGAAAATGGTGGAGGTCCACAAAGCAGGAGAAGACTATAAGAAGATAGCAAAGCGTTTTCAAGTTGTCCTTTCCTCAGTTCAATATGTAATTCAGAAATAGCAGTTTACAGGAACAGTGGAGGTCAAGATAAGGTCTGGAAGGCCAAGCAAAATTTCAGAGAGAGCTGCTTGTAGGATTGCTAGAAAGGCATATCAGAACCCCCACTGCAAAAGACCTTCAGAAAGATTTAGCAGATTCTGGAGTTGTGGTAATTGTTCTACTGTTCAGAGACACCTTATCAAATATGGCCTTCATGGAAGAGTCATCAGAAGAAAACCTCTCCTGCACCCTCACCATAAAATTTTGCATCAGAGGTATGCAAAAGAACATCTAAACAAGCCCAATGCATTTTAGAAACAAGTCCTGTGAATCATTGAAGTTAAAATAAAACTCTTTGGTCGCAATGATCAAAGGTATGTGCAGAGAAAAAATTGCATAGAATTTCTGGAAAAGAACTTCTATCCAACCATTAAGCATAGGGATGGATCAATCATGCTTTGGAGTTGTGTTGCAGACAATGGCACAGGGAACATTTCACAGGTAGAGGGAAGAATGGAGTCAATGAAATTTCAACAAATTCTTGATGCAAACATAACACCATGTGTAAAAAGCTGAATTTGAAAACAGGATGGCTTCTACAAATGGATAATGATCACACACATCAAAATCCACAATAGACTACCTCAAAAGGCGATAGCTAAAGGTTTTTCAATGGCCCTCACAGTCCCCCGATTCGATCATCATTGAAAATCTGTGGCTAGTCCTCAAAATAGCAGTGCATGCAAGATGACCCAGGAATCTCACAGAAATGGAAGAATTTTCCAAGGAAGAATGGATGAAAATCCATCAAACAAGAATTGAAAGACTCTTGGCTGACTACTAAAAGTGTTTACAAGCTGTGATATTTTTAAGGTACTAACTATGCAGGGTGCTCAAACTTTTGCATTGGCCTAATTTCCTTATTGTAATTTTTAAAATGTAAAAAATGACAATATATAATTTTTTTTGCCTAAAATACAGAGAAAATGTGTCATCTTTAACTTTAGCCCTTTTAGAGATCATTCCATCATCAACTTGCTTAACTGGTCACTATAACAGTAATTTTGACCAGGGGTGCCCAAACTTTTAAATGCCACTGTATGTGCACATTGCGGCTAGCCAATCAGGGCACAGAAAACACCCACAATGTCCTGACACTACGGCTTGTGTCATTGGTTGCTGAAATCATATGTCCCTCTCCATATAAATAGTGGAAATTTTGATTTAACGCCATTTTGACACTGTAACAGCGCAGAGAGGCTGCTCCTGACGCTGACACTGTTAACAGCAAGATTTTAGCTAGTTAGTTAGGCGGTTGTATATCAGTCAGATAGTGTAGATAGATAGTGTCCACTGTGGCTGTAAAATTTACCTTCTGGAATTTTTTTTTGGGCCATTACCGAGGTCCACAGACAAAGCCGGCAGGGCATATGTCCTACAAGTGTGTTGCGCACTGCTTCTATAATGCTCCATGCACAAGTATAGCAGTCTAAAGTCTAAATAATATTTTTCAATAGCTAAATGTGAAAAATCCTGCTGTATCCCACATTGTCATTTAGGTCTGCGGTGATATGAACCTGTCTGCAGACCTAAGGCACATTATAAAAAATTAGAATATTTTCTTTTGCTGAATGAGATACAGCCCGCTGTATCCCACATTGTCATGTTGTGGCGGTGATATGAACCTGTCTGCATATCTAACACGCATTTTAAAAAAAAATTAGAATATTTTCTGTTGCTGAATGTGATACAGCCTGCTGTATCCCACATTGTCATTTTATGGCGGTGATATGTAGCTGTCTGCAAACCTCAAGCACATTAAAATATTTATTTTTTTCTGTTGATAAACGTGATACAGAATGCTATATCCAACCTTTTCATTTAGTGGTATTGAAATTGTTCTGTGTGCAGAGCTGTTGTGCATTAAAATTGATTTATTTTATTTTTTTTTACAAACTTGATACAGCAGCTAATTGTTTAGAGCTAATTGAAATTGTTTTGAGCCTATCTTCTAGATTATGCACTTCTTTGGCATCCAGTTTTCTCCCTGGCTTCTTTTATACCTAGCTTAAGAAGGCGCATCTGTCACACCTATCTTGTGACGAGCATCAAACGTTCTCTGGTAAATGGTGATGTTTAGATGAGTTAGAGTTGTAGGATCTTGTACTTCTCTTAGCCGCCCTGTTATTGATCATGTTGTATGTTCCCATTCGCGCCCCCAAAAAATCTTCTGTTACTAACATCATACAGTAAGGGACATGTCATTTTAAATTTAAGGAGCATCCACTCAATCTTATATAGGCCTTATCGACAGGCCCAAATAAATTATTCTGTTACTAAAGTCATAGAGTAGGGGACATGTCACTTTTAAATTGTTCGGAGCATCCACTCAATCTTATACAGGCCTTATCGACAGGTCCTCAAAAATTCTTCTGTTACTAACGTCATACAGTAGAGGACATGTCACTTTTAAATTGTTTGGAACATCCACTCAATCTTATACAGGCCTTATCGACAGGTCCTCAAAAATTCTTCTGTTACTAACGTCATACAGTAGAGGACATGTCACTTTTAAATTGTTTGGAGCATCTAGTCAATCTTATACAGGCCTTATCGATAGGTCCCCCAAAATTCTTCTGTTACTAGCATCATACAGTAGGGGACATGTCATTTTTAAATTGTTTGGAGCATCTTGTCAATGTTATCCAGGCCTTATCGACAGGCCCCCAAAAATTCTTCTGTTACTAATGTCATATAGTAGGGGACATGTCACTTTTAAATTGTTTGGAGCATCTAGTCAATCTTATACAGGCCTTATCGATAGGTCCCCCAAAATTCTTCTGTTACTAGCATCATACAGTAGGGGACATGTCATTTTTAAATTGTTTGAAGCATCTAGTCAATCTTATACAGGCCTTATTGACAGGCCCAGAAAAAATCTTCTGTTACTAACGTCATACAGTAGGGGATATGTCACTTAAAAAATGGTTTGGAGGCTAATGTTTCTGAAAGTACTACTGGTGACCCACTAATGTGATGTCCTGTCCAAAGACAACTGACAACTTCTGTTACTGGATGTTGTACTTTTTAGTGTGCTGCATCGTTCTTGTGTAAATTGCATTTTCTGATATCTTTAGTGGGGCTTGTGTGCCTGCTGCTGTTGGAGATGTTAACAATAATTTGTGGAAATGTGAACAGTCCTGCTTGCGTGTTCATCTGCTGTATTGGGTGTAGTGGAACACCTGTTGGTCCCTATTATACTATTTCTATTGTGGTTAAATTGATGCCACTTTGTTAGTGTCTGACACTAATTTTTGTAAATGTATAGATTCAGCGTTGGGTCTCCTTCATGTGTGTAGCCTGTAGCAGTAGGCCTCTGGTATCGGCAGTCCTCCACTGTCTTTGAGTCAACTACCTGTGTTACTATCCTCACATTTTTCTGACAGTAGTAATCTACAAAACTAGTATGTGTGTCACTTGATGTGGCTGAGTATCACTTTCAATTTTTGGAGGGTTTATCACTTATATAGCGCCAATAATTCAACATTCGCTTTACAGACATTACTGGCACTGTCATCATGGGGACTTACAAACTAAATTTTCTATCTGTATGTCTTTGTAGTGTGGGTAGAAAATAATTACTGGGAGTAAACCCTCGCAAACAAGGGTAGAACATACAAACTCTCTGCAGATGCTGTCTTTGGTGGGGTTGTAACACAGGACTACAGTGCTGCAAGTCTGCTGTTTTTGCATTGACAACTGAACATTTCTGCAGTTGGAAGGCTATCACTGTGATTCAATCTGTGTGCCTCACTGCTGTGTTGGGAAAAACCACTGTCAAGATTGTCTTCCAGCATATTTTGATACTGCAGTATGGGCGTGTCCCTTTCTAAGGGGGAAGCAACAGGCAAAATTTACTTTTTTCTTATTGTGGCTAGAACACACTGGCAACCCAATAGTCAGAACTATTTGGACTCACAACTATATGGGTAACAATCATGGTGCACATAGTGCTGCAAGAAGATGCTTATGGGTTGGTCTCTTTCATGAGGTACAACTCCACAGTGTGTTGGTGGTGGTATAACTCTCAAGCTTTCTTCCTCCATCCCCTCCTGAAAACCACAGACAACATAGAGGGAATCATTATCATCTTCAATTCCTAACTGTTGCGCATCTAACACCTCTTCTCGACCCTCTATCCATCTTAGTAGTCATTAAGAAAATGTACTGAAGGGTGCAGAGGTCCTTCATCTGTATCCATTGTAGGGTTCTAGCAGGTTCTCAGGATGCAGTGACGAGACACGAGACAGGGTATGACTTGTATAATGAACTTTTATTAATTGAAGCCACTACGGCTATACTGAACAGACAAAACGGGGGAACAAGCAATCTGTCCTCGCAGGGACTCAATGAACTAAACGGTACTTTTTGTGTAACTGCGAGTAACCCGGCTAGTCTGGGTGACGGGAGCCAGACTATGGCCAAACTATAACACTTATTTTCTAGAGTCCACTTATCCTTCCATGCGTCGCTCAGGATTGCAGATGCGGCCGCTTAGAGGTCGTTGATGCGGCTACCTTGACGCCTCGATCTTTCGGGAAGGTTTGGGCTCATCGGGCCCTGAAGAAACTATACCGGCGGGGCGTAACAGGCCCTGAAGAAACAATGCTGGTGGGGCACAACAGGTCCTGAGGAAACGGTGCCAACGGGGCGCAACAGGCCCTGAAGAAGCAATGCCGGTGGGGCACAACAGGCCCTGAGGAATCGGTGCCGACGGGGCGCAACAGGCCCTGAAGAAACAATGCTGGTGGGGAGCAACAGGCGCTGAGGAAACGGTGCCGACAGGGCGCAACAGGCCCTGAAGAAACAATGCCAGTGGGGCGCAACAGGCCATGAAGAAGCGGTGCCGGTGGGTCGTAACAGGCCCTGAAGAATCGGTGCCGGTGGGGCGCAACAGGCCCTGAAGAAACGGTGTCGGTGGTTTGCAACAGGCCCTGAAGAAGCGATGCCAGTGGGGCGCAACAGGCCCTGAAGAAACGGTGCTGATGCGGCGCGATAATGACGCAGTCTCTAAATATAACTGTTCACCAGCCTCTGCTCAGGGTCCCTTAGCAAACCGGATGGTGGCCTCTACTACCACCTGTAGCGAGGTGGCGCCCCCTGGGGCCGGTGATGACAGGGCCGCAGCTGTGGGAGAAGGCAGGGGGGCAGTGTCCTGACCGCTGTAAAGGAATGGTCTGTCGTCGCAGCGGTCGCCTGAGGTAGCCGCCTTGTCACAACAGGGTGGGAAGCAGCGGGAGTGACTGTATGGGACCATATGCGGGGAGCGGCCGCCGGTGCAAGACTCTCACGTGTCACTAGTCGGTGAGTCCGCAGCTTTCCTTTCACAGGCCCCTGTCGGTCTCTCCACAACACACCGTCTGCTCCCTCGGTCCTCTCTGTCTCACATGGCTTCCTGTCTGTTGTCCTGCTCTCTGTCAACTGCCACTTCAGCGTGCCCCCTGCTCTTTTTATGCTTGCCCCGCACCCTGTTTTCCTGACAACTTCAGTCAAGTCTTTCCTTTTACTGTCCTTCCAGTATCGTTCCCTCGGGAACCCTGATGGCGGTCCTCTGGGTACCTGTCCTTTCACTGTCTGGGAGTCCTCCTCCCCACACCAGTACGCAAGTGTGACTTGCACCACATGCTTACTGTGCTGTGCCAAGCTGTGAAAAAATGTCACCCTGCACCAAGTCTCGGCGCTGCTGCCACAGTCGCTGCCACATGTGCATAGTTTATTTCCATGGCATGGTCATATGGCATATCAACCGGGTAACCGGTAGCTTGAAAGATCTCATTTCCAACTGAAGTCAAATAGTGGAAGTCAGCACGACAGAGGTTTCTGCAGCACCGTATCCAGGCTGGGACAGTGGCAGAGGAATTGCTGTACCATCAGGTTGAGGATGCGAACCATGCAAGGCACGTGTGTAAGGTTGGCCCGGAGTAGGGCCACCACCACGCTTGCACCATTATCACACACAGCCTTCCCTGGTTTCAGGTTGAGTGTAGACAGCTATTGCTCAAACTCGGCATGGATTGCTGTCCACAACTGTTGATCTGTATGACTGTGATCTCCAAGACATATTATTGTAAACACTGCCTGATTATGATGAGCCCTGGCTGTGCAGTACAGAGGTGGGAGAGGGATCCTTTCTGCAGTGTTGTAACGTGTGTTTAATTAAGGCAGGGGTTGATGGCGCAGATGGAGGCCCTAGAGGAGGTGGAGGAAGCAGAAGCACTGCATGAACTGTTAAATACAGAGGTTTGTTCCACCCTGGGGATTCCAAGACATGGTGTCTAGTGACACCTTGTTGTCTACTGAAAAAAAAAAGTTTGAAGTCAGCTCACCTTTCTGCTATGTGCAGCTTGTCTCACAATCAGCCAACTCCCTGCACGGATCCAAGTGAGCTTAAGGAAACATCAGTACAAAAAATGGATGGATCCAGCGATGTCGGGTGACGGTTAAAAAGAAATATTTATTGTCAAAATGGCATTAAAATATTCTCAGGCACATAATGTCTGGCAACACTGCATGGAAACACAGATCTACGCGTTTCGACGTAAGGTCTTTATCAAGATCTGGCTGTGTGCACACTGAACAGCATATTAATATGGTGGCCAATAACATGATTGGCTGGACAATCAAGTGCTGTAATATATGCATTTTCTAATAGTAAAAAACATAAAAGAGAAACAATGAATATATATATATACAAAAAAGAAAAAGAAAAATATGCATAAAAACCAAAGAAATATATAATATACTGGAATGACATCAAATGCAGTATCATGAATTGTTAAATTAATAGTGTTTTATAAGCTCTTGTCTAGCATTCAGACCTGAGGGAGCCCTGGTGTTTAAAGTAAAAATCCAAAAATATTCTCTCCCAAGTAATTTATATTTATAATTGCCACCTCTGTAAGGCTTATGCACTTTTTTAATTGCATGAAACAAGAAAGATTTAACTGCTCTATTGTGGCAGGTAATGAAATGACGTGAAGCCTCAGATGGAGAGAAAGCGTCAGGATTACTTATATCTGCAAGATGACATCTAATTCTGATTTTTAGAGGACAAGTGGTACAGCCAACATACTGAATGTTACAAACAGTACATTTAATGCAATAAATAACAAAGGAAGTATTGCAATTAATAAAATCATGGATGGGATACATAACAGAATTGTGAACAGAACTAAAATGGTCCGTTTTATGAGCAAAGCGGCAGGCTTTGCATTTGTTGGCTCCACATTTGAAAAAACCTCTAATATTTAACCAGTTTTTTCGAGAATTTTCTCCAGCAACATTGCTCTGAAAAAGACTAGGAGATAAAATTGAGCCTATGGTTGGAGCCTTTATGGAAACAAAACGCACCGGATTTTTTAAAATAGTTTTAAGTTTCACATCTTGATTTAAGACAGGGAGATATTTCCATATGATTGAAACGATCTGTCTATATTGCAAACTACCGTATTTTTCGGACTATAAGACGCACCGGACCATAAGACGCACCCCAATTTTCAGACGGAAAATAGGAAAAAAAATAATAATGTGTCAAATGGCTCTGTGCTGGGGCAGGTGGGCTGTGCTGGGGCAGATTGGTTGTGCTGGGGCAGCTGGACTGTGCTGGGGCAGGTTGGTTGTGCTGGGGCAGCTGGGTTGTGATGGGGCAGGTGGGCTGTGCTGGGGCAGCTGTGCTGGGCTGGGGCAGGTGGGCTGTGGTGGGGCAGCTGTGCTGGGCTGGGGCAGATGGGCTGTGCTTGGGCAGGTGGGCTGTGCTGGGGCAGGTGGGCTGGGGCAGGTGGGCTGGGGCAGGTGGGCTGTGCTGGGGCAGGTGGGCTGTGCTGGGCTGGGGCAGCTGTGCTGGGCCAGCTGTGCTGGGGCAGATGGGCTGGGCTGGGGCAGCTGGGCTGGGCTGGGGCAGCTGGGGCAGGTGGGCTCTGTGGGGTGAGGGTGGCGGCAGGCTGTGCTCCAGTGCAGGGGAGACTGCTCCGCCAGCATTTCCTTGAAGCCCGGAGGCCCCCCGCACATCCATTGCTGGATGCTGCCATGCTGCGGTGGCCTCCGGGAACATGGTCGCCGGGAAGATGGCCGCCGGTCTGGGGACGGTGCATGCGTAGGTTCAGATCTCGTCACGAGATCTCGGGGGACGAGATCTCGTTGCTGAGATTTGAATCTCGTCTCCCGAAATCTCGGGACAAGATCTAAACCTGCGCATGCGCCGTCAAGGAAATGCCGGCGGAGCTTCCCACGGAGCACAGAGATCCGCTACCCCTGCACCGGAGCACAGCCCGCTGCCACCACTGCACCACAGAGCCCCGTGGCACCCGCACTAGCCACCAGCCATGGACGGATGTAAGTATATACTGCGACTATAAGATGCACCCCCCACTTTCCCCAAAAAATTTTTGGGAAAAAAGTGCGTCTTATGGTCCGAAAAATACAGTATATTGGGTGCTAAAGGTAATAGGAAAATTTGTTAGTTTTCTATTTTTTGTTTTTTAAGATCCGTTCACATTTGATAATATTTACTTTTTCCATAGCTTTATTAAGATTATCACTAGTATAGCCCCTCATAGATAATTTGTTGCAAACTATATTAGATTTTTGTGCATATTTCTCTTTTTAATTTTTGTATATATATTCATTGTTTCTCTTTTTTGTTCTTTACTATTATAATATGCATATATTATAGCACTTAATTGTCCAGCCAATCATGTTATTGGCCACCATAGTAATATTCAGTGTGCACACAGCCAGATCTTGATAAAGACCTTACGTCGAAACACGTAAATCTGTGTTTCCATGTAGTGTTGCCAGACATTATGTGCCTGACATTCTGGGACTCGTGGTCATTGCTCCCACACCATGCAGGCATGAACAGAGACTAGATCCCGTTACCTGTAATCCTTTCCTACAGCAGATTCTGCTTGAAAAAGGCATGTTTGTGCTGAAGCATTGTGGAAGATAATCTGTCTTTCTATTGATTTTTGCCTTTTTGTATGGTGGTGGTATTTGCCTCATTGTTCTACATCGGATAATAAATTTTCATTTGAGTGCCCAAGCTTTTTGCTGTTTCATTGCTACTTACATACCTTAGAGCACCACCTCTGGAGTTCAGTGAGCACCCCTTATATTCTTCAAGATTATGAGCCTGAGAATATTTTAATGCCATTTTGACAATAAATATTTGTTTTTAACCGTCACCTGACATCGCTGGATCCTTTTATTTTTTGTCTTGTTGTCTACTGTTTTAGTTCTCCATCCCCTGGTGTGTAATAGTTTGGTTCTCCAACCCAAGCTATTTAGTAGTTTACTAAACTTAAACTTAAAATATTAAGTTAAGGGTACCATCATTTCTGTCCAGGCCTATTTCATGAGTTTTTTTTTTTTTAAATTCTGTGGAAGCATGGTTGAAAAGCAATGTCTGACTTTCATTTGTTCATTTTCATAGATTTTTGCTGTTATCATGAACAGTTAAGCAAGTTGAAGATTAGATGATCTCTTAAAGGCCTAAAGTTACAGATTACATATTTCCTTTGTATTTTAGGCAATGTATATATATAATATATATATATATATATATATATATATATATATTTTAGCACTCTAAAAATGGTGGAGGCCCACAAAGCAGAGAGATGGCTGTAAGAACATAGAAAAACATTTTCAAGTTGCCTTTTCCTCAGTTTGAAATTAAATTGAGAAATTAAAGTTAACAGAAACAGTGGAGGTCAAGATATGGTCTTGAAAACCAAGCACATTTCAGTGAGAACTGCTCGTAGGATTGCTAGAGACTGAGGCAAATCAGAACCCTCACTTGACTGCAAAAGACCTTCAGAAAGATTTAGCAACAACAAAGACAGATGGAGGGTACACACTATCTGTTAAGAAGGATTCCAAGCATTCAAAATGGTTTAGCAGATTATGGAGTTGTGGTACTGTAATACTTATGTATGGTATAAGGACTTCAATGGCGTAGGGCAATGACGGCAGAGACACGCTTAGTGAAGCAAGTGATTTATATACAATTGTGGACAACAAACGTAGAAATACGTAACGGGTTCAGAGCACAGATATACAGCAGTACATAGCAAAAGGTTCAGCAAGGATGGTGAGTTATCAAGAGTCACTGAGTACGGAATATAGCTGGGTATTGCAAGCAAAGTCCAGAGTATAACAAATGTCCAGCAGGATAATTTTCAGCGGGCACCGGGTAACAGCTACTAACCAGTATAGCAAACAGAAACCCAGTTGTAGCGAGCCTCTGGTATGATGAGTCCGGTGGAGATCCAGTAAGGGGAGCTTCAGTGGGCACAAACACTAACCGGGTACGGTAGCCAGAAGTCCAGCGGTATCCAGGGTTCCAGAGAGGTGGAGTTTCATGCAGGAAGCAGGGTTGTTCCAGAGTCACAAGATCTGGGAGAGTGGCAGGGCAGGAGCACACCAGGAATCAATATACTCAAGCGATTTGTTTGTGTTTAGGGGCGGGTTTTTATGCAGCTGGGGAGGAAGTGATGTAAACGAAAACTCCATCTTAACCAAGGGCAAGGTTCATTCAAAACAGACCGGAAAGTCCTAGGATCCTGACAGTACATCCCCCCAAAAAAACGGCCTCAGGACGGAACAGGACCAGGCTTGTCCGGGTACCTCCGATGGAACTGGGCAATCTTCCTAGATGCGTTGATGTTGTCAATGGGTTCCCAGGAGTCGTCCTCGGGTGAATAGCCTTGCGAGTGAACCAGGTATTGCAGCCGTCGCCGATGGAGATGGGAGTCGAGAATGGCCTCAACGACGAATTCTTCTTGGCCATCTACCATCACCGGGGGAGGAGGAGGTACAACACGTCCCTGAAAGGTATTAGGAGTTACCAGTTTGAGCAGGGAAACATGAAAGACCGGGTGTACCTTCATAGTTCGAGGTAACTTCAGCCGACAGGCCACGGAGTTCACAATCCTGGAGATCCTGAATGGGCCGATGTATTTTTGCCCCAGCTTCTGTGAAGGGACACCAAGCTTCAGGTTTTTGGTGGACAACCAAACAGAGTCCCCTACCTGGTACGAGGGTGCCGGTCGCCTGTGAGCGTCTGCCAAGTCCTTGTAACGTCGCTGAGCAGTTGCCAAGGTGTCTTTCAGGACCTCCTGAACTCGTTGCAACTCCGTCACCCTGTCTCCAACCGCGGGTACAGGGACTGCGACTGGTGACCTAGGCAGAATACTTGGATGGTAACCCAGGTTTGCAAAAAAGGGTGTTACCTTCGTGGAACTACTCTGGGTGTTGTTGTAGGAGAATTCTGCCAGAGGAAGGAGCTTCACCCAATCGTCCTGTAGATGGCTCACGTAACATCTCAGGTATTGTTCCAGGGTCTGGTTGGTCCGTTCCGTCTGTCCATTCGTCTGGGGATGGTAGGCAGAAGATAGACACACATTAATTTGGAGTGCAGAACAAAACCCCTTCCAGAACCTAGAGGTGAATTGAACACCCCGTGTAAACGAAATACGTTCCGTACTACCAGGTCAACAGTCTCTGCGGCCGAGGGGAGGCCAGTACAGGGGATGAAATGGGCGGCTTTGGTCAACCAGTCTACCACTACAAGGATAGTAGTGCTGCGACTTGATGGAGGCAGATCCACAATAAAATCCATGAAGATGGACCCCCAGGGGCGAGACGGCACTGGTAAAGGCTGGAGGAGGCCGTAGGAGCCATACGAGGGACCTTGCACCGGGCACAGATCACACATGATGTGACGTAGTTTTTCACGTCTTTCATACAGGTAGGCCACCAGAAGAACCGGGTCAAGAACTCCTGAGTCTTTTGTACCCCCCTATGTCCTGCCACCGTGGAGTCATGAACCAATTTAAGGACTCGAAGTCTTACAGCCTCCGGGACACACAGGCGACGTTCTCGTAACCACACACCATTCCGAAGAACAAGTGCCACATCGCTCGGGGGGGCAGCAAGGAATACATCACCATCATAGGCCTGTTTGATGTCCTTCCATAAGTCCTGGTCCTGGATCACTCCGATGAAGTTGGAATCAGACAACACGGTTTGAGACGATGATGAAAGCACAGGGTCCAAGGTGTGGAGATGGGATAAGGCATCAGCCTTTCCGTTACGGGAACCTGGTCGATATGTGACAACAAAATTAAATTGATTAAGAAAAAGGCTCCACCTGGCTTGCCGTGGGGACAGACATCTGGCAGATTTCAGAAATTCCAGGTTGCGGTGATCTGTGAGGACCACCACTTGTTGTGCCGCTCCCTGTAAGTGGTGCCGCCATTCTTTGAAAGCAGACACGATCGCCAGCAACTCCTTGTCTGCAACATCATAATTCCTCTCCGCAGGGGACAACCGTCAAGAAAAAAAAGCACATGGGTGCAGTAAAACTTTGTCCCCAGTTCTCTGGGACAGAACTGCTCCCAGAGCATAATCAGAGGCATCGACTTCTACAAGGAAAGGAAGTGAGGGATCTGGGTGAATCAGAATTGGTGCTGATGTAAAACAAACCTTGAGATGGTCAAAAGCCTCCTGAGCCTGGACGGACCACACAAACCTCTGACCCTTCTTAGTTAATGCGGTAATAGGGCGGACAATTTCTGAGAAATTACGGATGAAACGCCTGTAGAAGTTGGCAAATCCGACGAATCGTTGCACCTCTTTGATGATACCCGGTACCGACCATTCCAGTATTGCTTTTATCTTGCTGGTTTCCATATTTAGACCCTGTGGAGAAATGACATACCCTAGAAATTGAATATTAGTACAATGAAATTCACATTTCTCAAGCTTGATGTACAGGTGGTTATCACGTAGGCGAGCAAGGACCGTCTTGACATGCTCTTGATGTTCCTGTAAAGAATTAGAATAAATCAAAATATCGTCCAGGTAGATGACCATGAACTGGTCCATAATGTCCCTGAATATATCGTTCACCAAGTGTTGGAATGTTGCGGGGGCATTGCAAAGGCCGAAGGGCATGACTAAATACTCAAAATGTCCGTATCTACACCTGAATGCTGTCTTCCATTCGTCCCCTGGACGGATACGGAGCAGGTTATACGCCCCTCGGAGATCTAACTTGGTGAAAATTGTAGCCTGTTGGACCCTTTCTAATAAATTTGGGGATCAGGGGTAATGGGTACTGGTTCCGGATGGTGATTTTGTTGAGCTCCCGGTAATCTATGCAAGGGCGCAGAGTTCCTTCCTTCTTCTTTACAAAGAAGATGGGTGCCCCTGCGGGTGAGGTAGAGGGACGAATGAAACCCTTGGCAAGATTCTCATCAATATATTCTTTTAGGGCGTGTAGTTCAGGGGCCGCCAACGGGTACACATGTCCAAACGGTATCTCCGCCCCGGGTAATAAGTCTATAGGACAATCGTAAGGTCTATGTGGGGGGAGCTGATCAGCATTCTGTTTATTGCAGATGTCAAGAAAGTCATGATAGACCGGGGGCAGAACGGGTACCTGTACATTGTCCTCCATAGCATGCGTTGTTGGAGCCGGTTCAGTTGGTTTTACGGCAGGAAAAGTCTGGGATGGGAAGGAAATCTCCTTTGTCTCCCAGTTGATGACTGGATTGGTAGCCCGAAGCCAGGGGATTCCTAAAATGACTGGAAAATGTGGAGACGAAATTAACATGAAGACAAGGGTCTGCTGCTGACCTGGTTTGATCATACATTCGAGGGGTACAGTCTCTTTATCCACAGGTCCGGAAGTCAATGGGGACCCGTCCACGGTTTCCATGGTAACTGGTGATGCTCTCTGTTGAGACGGGATACCGTGTTTCCTAGCAAAAGAGAGATCCATGAAATTCCCCCCAGCCCCAGAGTCAATCATTGCATCCGTAGGAATTAGCTGTTTCTTCCATTTTATTTGTATAGGGAGCGAGCAATGGGTGGATCTCCCTTCAGAGTCCTTAGCTGCAGTGGATAGTACTGTGGAGGGAAATACCGCATCCAGGTGGGAACTAGCTTCGGAGGCTTCGGATTCTATGTCGGTATTATCATATTCAGCTACAGCCGCCAAGATCTTATTGGAACGATTAGGACGCCTTGGACAGTCAATAAGGAAATGGTCTGATTTGCCGCAATAAAAACATAGCCGTTCACGGAGCCGATGTTCGCGGCGTTCCTGGTTCTCTCGGTTTTGTACAGAGTCCACTTGCATGGGAACCTCCGCAGGCTCTCGTGGTGTCTTAGGAACAGGTTCCCTGGTAGGTGACGGAAAGTCAGGTACCCGGTTAAGTGCTGCCCATTTTTCCTGTCTGCGCTCTGTTAAACGGGTATCAATGAGCACACAGTGTTGAAGGAACAGGTCAAGATCATCGGGTGATTCGGTACGGGCTAACTCGTCCTTGATGGCACCGGACAGTCCCTTTTTAAATACCGACAAAAATGCATTGTTACCCCAGTCAGTGTCCACCACCAGTCTTTTGAAGTCGGTGACATATTCAATCACAGGCCGCTTGCCTTGCCGTAAAGAAAGGAGAGCTGTTTCAGCAGTATTACGGCGGTTCGGATCGTCGAACATCAGTGCCATAGCTGTTAGAAAATCCTCTAAGCAGTTCAACCGCACGTCCCTGGTCTCAATCATCGGGTTAGCCCAGGCCAGGGCACGTGAAGTCAGCATCATGATTATGCATAATACTTTAGATCGATCCGATCGGTAATAGTCAGTATTCACATCAAAGAATAGCATACACTGATTAATGAAGCCACGGAACTGACTGCGCTCACCATTAAAGCGGAAGGGAGGTAATTTAGGCATACTGGGAGCAAATCCGGGCGAGGTACAGTCGGCCACCTGAGCCTCCACCTTGCCCTGCAGCTCCTGCATAGCTGTACCCAGGAACTGGTGGTTATGATTCAGCCATCCCTCGATATCTCCAAGCTTGGCGTGCACAGCATCCATGTCCTGCTGTAAGGAGTGGATCATGGCGTATAGCTGATCTAATCGTGCCTCTGACATTGCCCAGCGAAGTCCTCTAAAAAGGGCTTGAGTATAATGTAATACTTATGTATGGTATAAGGACTTCAATGGCGTAGGGCAATGACGGCAGAGACACGCTTAGTGAAGCAAGTGATTTATATACAATTGTGGACAACAAACGTAGAAATACGTAACGGGTTCAGAGCACAGATATACAGCAGTACATAGCAAAAGGTTCAGCAAGGATGGTGAGTTATCAAGAGTCACTGAGTACGGAATATAACTGGGTATTGCAAGCAAAGTCCAGAGTATAACAAATGTCCAGCAGGATAATTTTCAGCGGGCACCGGGTAACAGCTACTAACCAGTATAGCAAACAGAAACCCAGTTGTAGCGAGCCTCTGGTATGATGAGTCCGGTGGAGATCCAGTAAGGGGAGCTTCAGTGGGCACAAACACTAACCGGGTACGGTAGCCAGAAGTCCAGCGGTATCCAGGGTTCCAGAGAGGTGGAGTTTCAAGCAGGAAGCAGGGTTGTTCCAGAGTCACAAGATCTGGGAGAGTGGCAGGGCAGGAGCACACCAGGAATCAATATACTCAAGCGATTTGTTTGTGTTTAGGGGCGGGTTTTTATGCAGCTGGGGAGGAAGTGATGTAAACGAAAACTCCATCTTAACCAAGGGCAAGGTTCATTCAAAACAGACCGGAAAGTCCTAGGATCCTGACAGGTACATTGTTCTGTTTAGAGCCACCTGCACAAATATGGCCTTCATGGAAGAGTTGTCAGATGAATACTTCTCCTGCATCCTCACCATAAAATTCAACCTCAGAAGTATGCAAAAGAACATTCAAACAAGTCTGATGCCTTTTGAAAACAAGTTTTGCAGAACAATGAGGTTGAAATAAAACTCTTCAGCCACAATAATCAAAGGTATCTTTGGAGAAAAAAAGGGTACCAAATTTCAGGATAAGAATATCACGCTTACCATTAAGCATTGGGGTGGATCAGCCATGCTTTGGAGTTGAGCTGCGGCCAATGGCTATGGGAAAATTTCACAGGTAGAAGAAAGAGTGGATTCAATTAATTTTCAACAAATTGTTGCTGCAAACATAACAACATCTGTAAAAAAGCTGAAGTTGAAACAAGGATGGCTTCGACAAATGAATAATGATTGTAAACACAAGTTAAAATCCACTATAGACTACCTAAAAATGCGCAAGTTGAAGGTTTTACAAATGCTCTCCCAGTCCCCTGATCTGAACATCATTGAAAATCTGTGGCTAGACCTCAAAAAAGCAGAAAATGAAAGATGACCCAGGAATCTCACAGAACTGGAAGAAGTTTCCAAGGAAGAGTGGATGAAAATCCCTCAAACAAGAATTGAAAGACTCTTGGCTGGCTACAAAAAAAAGTTTACAAGCTGTGATACTTTCAAAAGGGGGTGCTACTAAGTTCTAAGCATGCAGGGTGCCCAAACTTTTGCATCAGCCTATTTTCTTTTCTGTAATTTTAAAATGAAAAAGATGAAAATAAATATATTTTTTTGCCAAAATATGAAGGAAATGTGTCATCTTTATCTTTAGGCCTTTTAGAAATCATTTCTTCAACTTACCTAACTGTTCACAATAACAGTACTTTTGACATGTGGTGCCTAAATTTTGACATGAAACTATAAGTAAATATATGTATTAAAGTGCTATTGTGATGAAATTCTCATGCGATGTTGGTAACAATCCATTCAATCCACACATGCAAAGAAATCAAACCGTAGTTGTCCATAAATTAATTTATGTGTAATAATGAGAAATGACACAGGGAAAAAGTATTGCACACATTTACCTAAATTTATTTAATACTTTGTACAAAAGTCTTTGTTGGTGATGACGGCTTCAAGATGTCTCTAGTAAAGAGAAACTAGTTGCATGCATTGCTTAAATGTGATTTTGGCCCTTTCTTCCACTCAAACACTCTTCAAATCCTTAAGGATCTGTAGATTTCCTCTTTGAACTCTGAGGTTTCGTTACTTCTGTAAAATTTCTTTTGGATTCAGGTCAGGTGATTGGCTGGGCCATTCTAGCAGATTTATATTCTTTGTCTGAAATCAATTGAGAACTTTATTGGCTGTGTGTTTGGAATCATTGTCTTGCTGAAATGTCTACCCTCGATTCAACTTCATCCTGGTGGCAGCAGAATTTACCATGAATGTCTTGGTACATTTATCCATTCATCCTTCTTTCAATCATATGAAGTTTGCCAGTGCTGTCTCTTGAAAACGGCCCCACACCATTATGTTTTCATCTCCAAATTTTACAGCTGGTATGGTGTTTTTGAGTTTATATGCAGTGCATCTTGGCCTAATGTGTATTATGTCCTCCAAAGAATGTAATTTTGATCTCATCTGACCAGACTGTGTTTTCCCAGTATTTCACAGGGTTGTCCAAATGTTATTGAGCAAAGTTTAAATGCCCTTGAACATGTTTTTTGTTCAGCAATGGAGAATCGCATAGTGAGTGTGCATATATAGACCATGGAGGTTGAGTGCATTGCTTATAGTTTTCTTTAAAACAATTGTACCTGCTGATTCCAGGTCTTTCTCTAGCTTTCCACAGGTGGTCCTTGGCAAATATACAACTCTGCTGATAATTCTTGTCACTTCTCTGTCTGAAAACTTGTGGCCAATGTAAAGGAAAATTATCTTATTTCCACTTCAGGAATATGGCCCTAACAGCACTCACTTGAACCTTCAGTAGTTTCAAAATTCTTCTGTAACCAATGCCATCAGTATGTTTTGCAACAAATAGGTTGCAAAGGTCTTGAGACAGCTTACTGGTTTTACTTTTCGTGAAATGTTTCTTGTCTGTCACCTTGTTAACGAGACACCTTTTTATCGTCCAATTTTATGTACACCTTTTTTTTTTGAGCCAGCTGATATTATTTTTCACTAAATGGCAGGATTGCATTCTAATTACTGATAGATCTCAGCTAATGTCATGACTTTCCACGGCTTTTTGCACCTTTCTTTCTTCATGTGTTGATCGCGTTTTTCCTGTGCCAGTTCTCATTATTACACATAACTTAATTCATGGACATCTATGGTTTTATTTCTTCTCAGTGCGGATAAGATAGATTGTTACCAACATCTGGTGAGAATTTCATGTCAAATGCACCTTTAGAAATATATTTACTTAGAAAATTGGTGGCTTGTTCAATACTTATTAAACCCACTGTAAATTGAGTACACTAGTGATCTGTAAGATGTGACAGGGCAAAATGTGATTAGATATTAATAAATGAAACAACGTTGCAGTTTGAAGGGGCAGTCACATCATTAGTCCTCATTATATTCCGCCAATTCCTTCCACTTACACAGACTACACAACATATGAATAACAATTTTCTTGCTAGTCTGTTAAATCTACTCTGCAAATGAAATGCCAATTTGTATGGGTCATTAAGCATAGCTAAGTGGGGATAATATCATGTGGAATGCAATATTAGGGGAAAAATTCAATAGTAAAAAAAAGCTACATTATATTTGCAAAGATTTGTAGTTCTTCTTTTTAATTTTATAATATTATCCAGGCATAATAAAAACTACATGTAATTTATATGTCTGTTTTGGTTTTTGCTAAATGAGACATTCTACATTTTTATGCTACTTGCTGCTGCCATTCTACGCCTCTGAGTCTTTCTTTGCTGGTCACTTATGTTGCTACAGTCTTCTCCCTGAATTGTAATGTCTCACTTGCTGACTGTGATTTGAGTGTGACCAGCTGAAAAATATTGGTCTGTTTTAATACAGTCCATCTGAACCTTACAGTTGCCTCGTTGCTGCCAATAATTTGTCTTGACCTTGACAACAACACTGAATGCCACTTGAATTTTGACCTTTATTCCTGACTCTTGGCAGAACTTTGAATATTTTCTAATAATTTGGTACTTTGCATTTGTCTCTAATATCTAACTTGAATTGCCTGACAATACTTCTTGATATGTTTCCAGATACATAGTATTTACTTTATTTGTATACATATGCTCTATGTTGTAACACAGTGAGCAGAAAGTAGGAATTGCTCTCACTGTGATGCATCCTTTTCCAAAAATTATCAGTACGATTTCACCATGCAGCACCCAAAATATTTCTGCTAAAAAGCTCCCAAATAAAGTTGAACTATGCCCAAAAATGATGCAATTTAGTACAATATATTGTTGTCTTTCTGTGTCTAAATTGCTTTTTGCATAAAATGTATATATTGTGCATATATATATATCTATCTATATCTATATATATATATATATATATATATATATATATATATACTGCTCAAAAAAATAAAGAGAACAACTTAAACAACAGAATATAACTCCCAAGTAAATTAAACTTCTGTGAAATCAAACTGTCCACTTAGGAAGCAACACTGATTAACAATCAATTCCACATGATGTTGTGCAAATGGAATAGCAACAGATGGAAATTATTGGCAACTATCAAGACAAACTCAATAAAGGAGTGGTTCTGGAGGTAGGGACCACAGACCACATCTCAGTACCAATGCTTTCTGGCCTATGTCACTTTTGAATGTTGGTTGTGCTTTCACACTCGTGGTAGCATGAGACGGATTCTACAACACACAAGTGGCTCAGGTAGTGCAGCTCATCCAGGATAGCACATCAATGCCGAGCTGTGGCAAGAAAGTTTGCTGTGTCTGTCAGCGTAGTGTCCAGAGGCTGGAGGCGCTACCAGGAGACAGGCCAGTACACCAGGAGATTTGGAGGGGGCCATAGGAGGGCAACAACCCAGCAGCAGGACCGCTACCTCTGCCTTTGTGCAAGGAGGAACAGGAGCAGTGCCAGAGCCCTGCAAAATGACCTCCAGGAGACCATAAATGTGCATGTATCTGCCCAAATGATTAGAGACCGACTCCAAGAGAATGGTCTGAGGGCCCGACGTCCACAGATGGGGGTTGTGCTCACAGCCATAACTTAATTTATTTTTCTGTCAATATGGCCATGTAAGGGCTTATTTTTTTGTAGGGCGAGTTATACTTTTGAATGACATCATTGGTTTTACCATGTCGTGCACTAGAAAGCAGGAAAAAACTCCAAGTGCAGTTAAATTGCTAAAAAAAAGTGCAATCTCACACTTGTTTTTTGTTCAGCTTCTTTGCTAGGTTCACTAGAATGCTAAAACTGACCGGCCATTATGATTCTCCAGGTCATTACGAGTTCATAGACACTAAACATGTCTAGGTTCTTTTTTATCTCAGTGGTGAAAAAAAATTCAAAATTCAAAATTTTGCTAAAAAAAAAAAAAAATGGTGCCATTTTCTGAGTCCCATAGCGTCTCCATTGTTTCTGGGTGGCGCTCATAGCAATCTGGCACTGACAACCATAGAGGTCTCCAGGACCTCAGGTTGTCATGCCGACACACCAGTGACCCGCGATCATGTGACGCGGGTCCACCAGTGTGTGTATTTCCGGCCCAATGGCCATAAGTGCCATTCAAATGTGATGACAGATCTTACGTTCACTCTGCTGTCACTATTGTTGCATTCTTTTGGCCCTGTCGGCACATGCATCCTTACCCGATTTTGCCGGGGGGTTTTAATGTATGCCCAAAAGGAGACACAGAACAGAATGTGAAAGCACCCTTAGGGTATGTGCACACGTTGCAGATTTGCCTGTGGAATTTTCTGCACAGAATCTGCATCTCTTGTCAGAAAACGCAGCAAAAAATCAGTGCAGATTTGATGCATTTTTTTTAATGCGTTTTTTTCATGCGGATTTGTGTGCGTTTTTGTAAGCTAAGTAAAGATCTATTATTTAACAAAAAAAGGTTTGAAATGTTATTTCTTTGTCCAACCTCTTATTTTGCATACTCCATTGAAGAATAATGTTTACACACACATAAAGATAGATATATAGATGATAGATAGATAGATAGATGGAGAGATGTATCTAAAGATCGATCTATAGATAGATAGATATATCCATAGATACATATCATCTATCCATCTATCTATCTACACTCCCTGACAGAAGTTATGTCGCTTATCCATGTTATGTAAATAAAAGCTTATAACCTGAGGTTAAATTCATCCATTGGTTGTATAAGTTACTCTTTTGAAAGCTGAAACCCTCCAAAAAAGTGGTTTAGGTTAAGAAAATAAATTGCCATCAATGCAGAAATATTGATCATTTAATGGACACAGAATGGTCAGATTTTGGCAAGACAAAAGTTTTTTCGGCCACAGAAAGTAATGTGATATTTGAACAAATAATTAACTTAACATACAAATATATGTTGCATAACATTGGAGAATGAAGTTGTGGTGCTATTAGAGTCATATTTATTATTTTGTGTGACTTCCATGAGCTTGAAGGACTGCATCCATGCGGTTCAACAATGATTCATACAATTTATTAATGAAGTCATCAGGAATAGCAAACAACGCAGTCTTACATGCCTCCCAGAGTTCATCTAAATTCTTTGGTTTTGTCTTCCAAGCTTCCTCTTTCATCCTACCCCAAACATGCTCAATGATGTTCATGTCTGGTGACTGGGCTGGCCAGATTTTGACCACCTTGATCTTTTTTGCCTTGAGGAAATTTGTTGTAGAGATGGATGTATGAGATGGAGCACCTTCCTGCGGCAGAATTTGCCCCCTTTTATGATTTGGAATATAAGAGGTTGCTAATACTTCTTGATATTTTAGGCTATTGATATTGCCTTGCATCTTGCAAATGCACCCCCATACTGAATGTAATCCCAGACCGTGATCTTTCCACCACCAAATTTAACTGTTTTCTGGGTGTATTTTGGATCAAAACGGGCTCCAGTAGGTCTCCTGCAGTATTTGCGGTGGCTGTGGTGTAATTCTACTGAAGATTCATCAGAGAAATCCACCTTCTGCCACTTTTCCAGCATCCATCTGTTTAGCAGGCTGTGGGACTTGCAAATGCCACATGGTTTTTTATTTGCCTTTTGTTTAGTGCTGGCTTCTGGGCACTGAGTTGACCATTGAGGACATTTCGAGATAGAATCCTACAAACTCTTCTAGTTGACACAGGGACTTGAGGTGACCAGGCCTGTTGAAGCTCTGCTGCAGTGGAAGAGGGGCTTGCTTTGGATTTTCTAACCAACAAATGTTCTTCCTGAGCAGTTGTCTTGCGGGATCTGCTGGACTTGGGCTTGTCAAACACATCTCCAGTCTCTTTGAATCTTTTTTAATTCTTTGTACTTGATGCTGAGACACATTATAGGTGCCAGCCACCTCTGCAGTGGATCTGGTCTTCAGCCTCTTGATAATCCAGGCTTTGGTTGCAGGGTGGATTTTTGGCATGCTGTCAGAGCTCAAGTTGCAGCTCAAGTGAAGGTCTGGGGTGCTGGGTTTCTTTTTATACACACCCACTAATTAACCGATTGTTTACTGAGCACAGGTGAGGATGTAAACTAGGATTGGGTGCATTATATGACCAGGCGACAAAGCTTTTGTCTTGCCAAAATCTGACCATTCTGTGTCCATTAAAAAATGATCAATATTTCTGCATTGATGCCAATTTATTTTCTTGACCTAAACCACATTTATACAACCTATGGATGAATTTAAAGTCAGGTTATGAGCTTTTATTTACATAACATGGATAAGCGACATAACTTCTGTCAGTGAGTGTATAGATAGATACATGGATAGATATATCTATAGAAAGATATATGGATAGTGCTATAGATATGTATATATAGATAGATATATCTATAGCTAGATAGATCTATAGATATATCTATCCATCTTTCTATCTATAGATCTATCTATCCATCTATCTATCATCTATAGATATAGCTATCCATCTATCTATCATCTATCTATCTATAGATATATCTATCTATAGATGGATAGGTATATCTATAGATAGATACAATAGACATATCTATAGATGGATAGATATATCTATAGATAGATAGATATATCTATGATATACTATGATATACTGTATCTATAGATACAGTATATCTATCTATAGATCTATCTATCTATTGATATATCTACAGATAGAAAAAATCTGCGTTAGGCCGGGGTCACACTTGCGAGAAACTTGCACGAGTCTCGTACCTCAATACTCGGCACTCGGACCGGAGCGTTCAGCTGCATAGAAATACATGCAGCCGCACACTCCGGTCCCGAATGCCGGCGGCAGTGCCAGGTATTGAGGTGCGAGACTCACGCGAGTTTCTCGCAAGTGTGACCCCAGCCTAACTCAATATCAGCTTAATTTAAAAAAATAATAAAAAAAAAATGATGTGGGGTCCCTCACAATTTTTTGCACCAGAGAGGGAAAGCCAGTGACTGGGGGCTGATGTTTATAGCCTGGGAAGGGACTAATACCCATGGATCTTCCCAGGCTATGAATATCAGCCTACAGATGTATATTTAGCCTTTACTGGCTATTAAACTAGGGGGATGTGGATTCCCCCAATAATTAATAGCCAGAAAGGCTATGCAGACAGCTGCGGGCTGATATTCATAGCCTAGGAAGTGGCCATAGATATTACCCCCCCTGGCTACAAACACCAGCTCTCAGCCATCCCAGAAATGGTGCATCCCTAAGATGTGCCAATTCCAGTACTTAGCTTCTCTCTTCCCATTGCCATGTAGTGGTGGAATATGGGGTAATAGGGGGTTTACGTCACCTTTGTATTGTAAGGTCACATCCAGCCTGGTTAGTAATGGAGAGGTATTAATAAGATGCCTATCTATTACTAATCCTACAGTTGGTAAAGGGTTAAAAAAAACATAGCCAGAAAAAAGTATTTTAATGAAATAAAACACTAAACACAGTTTTCCAATTTTCTTGTACGCCTAATCCATGCGACGCCCTCGATCTCCTGCAAAAAAATAAAAATAATAAACAAACACAAATACTCACTGTCCAACAAAATTCAATTAATAACAAGTGTCCCACGATTATCTCCCCTGTAGAACAGTGACATTGGGTGATGTCACTGCTCTACAGGGCCTCCAGTGATACACTAACAGGAGATAATGACTCCTGCAGTGCATTACTGAAGAGGTCACCTGAGTTCAGGCTCTCACTTTATGGCAATGCTGCTTGAGAATTTTTTCACACAGCGTTGCCGATGAGAGAATGATCTCAGGTGCCCTCTCTTCCGGCAGCAGTGGAGTGGAGGGATATAATGCGGAGGATTACCTCCGCCTGTCAGTGCATCACGGGAGGCCCTGTAGAACACTGACATCACCCAATCACGCAGATCTTTTTTACATCTGCAGTTTTGCTGCAGATGTGCCTTACTCAATGGAAGTCAATGGGTGCAGAAATGCAAGACCTGCAAGAAGAACTGACATGCTGTGGAAAGAAAGCGCTGCAAATCTGCGCCAATTTTTCTGCAGCATGTGCACAACAATCCTTAATTTCACATTGACTTACATTGGCTGTGCACTACACTGCCGATTTGATGCAATTCCACACGTCCAAAAACACTGTGGAAATGCATCTAAATCCGCAACGTGTGCACACAGCCTTAGAGTTCGTTCCTTATTTGGAGAAAATGAAATTTGACTATTACATCTCTTGGGATGTATACAGGGAGGAAATAGGCATGTGAAATCTATAGGCTTAAGAATATTTTTTTCTTTAGGTGGGGTTGAAATTAATTGAGCCATCATTTTAGTTACGTAGTTATTTAGTTGTAGGGAAGAGACTGATTCTGATAGTCCTCTTATTTTCAAATTATTCATTTTTATGTTGCCTCCAAAAATGCCAGTTGGGCTCTAAAGGAGCGCATTTCATTTTGTAGGGATTTAAGAGAATTTGACATCTCAACTTGTTTATGATGTGCATCCAGAATCATGGCTTCAGCATTGTCTATTTTTCCGGTTGATTTTTTGCATTTCTGTGGAAATAACTAACCTCTCTTAGGACATTCTTAATGGATGTTTCTGAAGCTGTGTCTTTGTTTCAAACAGATTTATCTTGATCAAAAATCAGTGGATAATCAGGAGAGAGAAGCAGAGCATTGCAAATTTTCCTAATATATAGTTCACAGAAGCCAGAGAATCAGAGGCATGGAAAATTTCAAAAATATAATCAGACTCAAAATGCTGTTTTGTTGATTTATTTTCATTACGTGGAGAGTTTAAATGTGAGGAATCTAAGGCATTATCTTCATATAGCTGGCTTTTTTTTTGGTGTAATTCTCCGTTAAAAATCCCTGACTATCTTGATGTTCTGGCATTATATTGCCAAACTGAAGCTCTTGTTTAATACGCTCCTTAAAAATACAGCTTATCTCCCTATGCATTGAATCCGAATATGCCGTATCTTTTCCTGACAGGTTCATATCCTCTGTATCAGTAAAGTTATTTGAACTTATTTTTAATATATGTTGTCATGAAGTTGAGTGGAAGAATAGTGTGGCAGGGCTAAGGGTCGTGTAATCGATGGGCGATATGTGCCCCATAAATGGCTTGTCTCTATAATGTAAAGCCTACCAGATATTATTACTGTTGTTGTTTGAAGGACCTGTGGTGAGGTCACAGTCAGGTGACCAGTCAGCTGCTGGGTTCGTGGGTGTGGCTACAGCCTTATAATGTGGCCTGCTCCTGAACCAGGGAGCTGTATGTGAGGAGGACTACACCTCCCAGCATGTGCTGAGACTCGCGGTCTGAGTCTGCAACCACGAACGGTTATGTTTTGTTTGCCTAAGCTAGAGGCTATTTTTGGTGACACGCTGTTTTATGGTTTATGACAGAAATAAACCTTATGAACTTTGGAAGAACCTGTCTCCTGATTGTCTCCCGCTGCACCTGAGTGAGTCACATCCCTACAATTGGTGGTACACGTGCGGACAGCGGTCCCAGCAGAGACTTGAGACAGTTGCTGCATGTCCTGGGTGAAGTTTGCAGTGGGGCAACAAGCACTGCCGGGAATCATGGAGGACCTGCTGAAACACCTGGTCCAGTCCCAGGCACTGCAGCAGGAAACCAACAAGATGTTGTTATAGCAGATCCAGCAAGGCCAGCAGGAGCAGCGGCAGCAGTTCCAGCAGAGCCAGCAGGAACAACGGCAGCAGATGCAGCTTCTGGCAACCGCCATCCAGGAGGGCAGGACGAGCGCCCCAACCCCAGGTCGGGCTGATGCCACCGACATCGAGAAGGCGGTAAGACGCGCATTACAAAAAATGATCCCTGAGGATGATGTTGAGGCCTTCCTGACGGTGTTTGAAAGGGTGGCTGAGAGGGAAAAACTTCAGCCAGAGCGGTGGGCGGAGGTACTGGCCCCATACCTAACGGGGGAGCCCCAGAAGGCGAACTTTGACCTGACTGTACAAGATGCCAGAGAGTATCCCAAATTAAAAGCTGAAATTCTCGCCCGCTTGGGGGTAACAATGACTACCAGGGCACAGAGAGTGCATCGTTGGGCCTATCACCGGGACAAACCCCCGCGCTCCCAAATGTTTGACCTGTTGCACCTGGTCCAGAAATGGCTGCAGCCAGAGTCGGCTTCCCCGGCACAGATGGTAGAGCGAGTTGTGATGGATCGGTTTGTGCATTCTCTGCCGAGACCTCTACAGACTTGGGTTGCCCAGGGTGATCCCCAAAATGCTGATGAACTGGTTGGGCTGGTCGAGAGATACCAGGGGATGGAAGGTTCCTTGGGGAAGCAGCCCATTCCGTATTGGGGGTCCCAGCAGTGGGCGGAGTCACAAAAAGGGGTGGTGCGTCCAAGGTCAAAAGGTGCGGGGGAGGTGGTGCCCAAGGTCCCCTCGGGTGTTATTTGCTGGAAGTGTCATGAGCCAGGACATATAGTGGCCCGTTGTCCCCAGACCACCGAGCAGATGGACTGCAGCATGGGACGCAGTAGTTCATACTACGCATATCCAGCCTGCAGTGTGAACTCGCTACCTAACAAGGGGCCACAAGCGTGTCCCGTGAAGGTGAACGGTCGAGCAGTAATGGCGCTTCTGGACTCCGGGAGCTTGGTGACCCTTGTAACGGCCAGTTTTCCTCTAAACATACTCCTGGGTAAAAAGATTGGTGTTCGGTGCATACATGGCGATGCAAAGGACTACCCTATGGCTAGGGTGAATATTGAAACGGCGCATGGCACCGAGTCGCATGAAGTTGGCGTTGTTTGAGACCTGTTGCATCCTATAATTATTGGCCAGGATTTCTGTCTGTTTTGGGATCTGTGGGGGGTGGGTTCTGAGTGTGCTAGCCAGAGCAAGGAACCAATCCACCCCACTGAGGTATCGCCACCACCAGACGCAGACGAGTTTCCTTTATGTGTCCTTGTTGGGAATGAAGTGGAAGGGTCCCCTGTACCTGACATCCCGGAGTTAGGGGTGGCCGGGGAGAATTTTGGGACTGCCCAACATTGGGACCCCATACTAAGGGAAGCCTTTAACAATGTCACCGTCATTAATGGGGTTGCACAAGAGCCGGGAGCAGACAAAAGGTTCCCCATTTTATGTTGAGTGGGGAATTGTTGTACCGGGTCACGAAAATAAGGGAGGAGGTGGCAGAGCGGTTAATAGTACCAGCCCCCTGTAGACGAAAAGTGTTGGACATGGCCCATTCACACATCTTGGGGGGACACCTGGGGGTGGAAAAAACCCAGGAACGGATTGTACAGAGGTTCTATTGGCCTGGGTGTCACCGGGAAATAGTAAACTATTGCAGGTCCTGCCCGACATGTCAGTTAACTGCCCCCACATCTCTTTTTCGGAACCCTCTTGTGCCACTGCCCATTATTGAGGTGCCATTTGAGAGAATTGCCATGGACTTGGTCGGTCCCTTAGTTAAATCAGCTCAGGGCCATCAGTATATATTAGTCATCCTGGACTATGCCACACGCTATCCTGAGGCCATTCCCCTGAGAAACTCCTCCGCGAAGAGTATAGCCCGCGAGTTGGTCCATGTGTTTTCCCGGACGGGTTTGCCGAAGGAGATCCTGACCGACCAGGGGACACCTTTTATGAGCAAGGTGATGAGAGAATTGTGCAGAGTCTTGCAAATTTCCCAGTTAAGGACTTCAGTGTACCATCCGCAGTCAGATGGCCTTGTTGAGAGGTTTAACAAGACACTGAAGAGCATGCTGAGAAAAGTCATAGAGGAAGATGGTAGAGACTTTGATTGTCTCTTACCGTATTTACTGTTTTCTATCCGTGAAGTTCCCAAGGCCTCCACAGGGTTCTCCCCCTTCGAGCTTCTGTACAGCCAGCATCCGCGAGGTCTCCTAGATATAGCCAAGCAAACCTGGGAAGCCGAAGTCACGCCCCACAGAAGCATCATTGAGCATGTGGCACTGATGCAGCAGAGGGTTGCGAAGGTGATGCCCATTGTTAAAGAACATCTCCGCCAGGCACAAGAGGCTCAGGCCAGGGTCTACAACCGGTCAGCCAGAGTGAGGCAGTTCAATCCGGGAGACCGAGTTCTCGTGCTAATCCCGACGGTGGAAAGTAAGTTCTTGGCCAAGTGGCAAGGGCCATATGAGGTGGTGGAGAAGCTGGGAGAAGTAAACTACAAGATCCACCAACCCGGAAGACGGAAGCCATACCAGGTTTACCATGTTAACCTTATCAAGCCATGGCAAGATAGAGAGCCAGCGGTAACTCCGTGCTTGCTGGGCAACCTAGAAGGGGAGGTTGGAGCCGTTACCATAGCGGAGACTCTGTCAAAGGCCCAGAAACAGCAGTGCCGGGAGTTACTCCAGAAAAACCGCGACCTGTTCTCAGAGTTGCCGGGGTACATGAAGGTGGTGGAGCACGAAATTCTGACCGAGCCACATGTGCGGGTGAACGTGAAACCCTATAGTATTCCTGAGGCCCGGCGAGAGGTAATCTCCAAGGAGGTGCAGCATATGTTGAAGCTCGGGGTCATTGAGGAATCCAAGAGCGGCTGGTCGAGCCCAATTGTCCTTGTCCCAAAACCTGATGGTGAATGGAGGTTCTGCAACGATTACCGAAAGCTGAATGAGGTCTCCAAGTTCGACGCTTATCCCATGCCACGCGTTGATGAGCTCATCGAGAGACTTGGACCGGCCAGATACATAACCACTTTGGATCTGACAAAGGGATATTGGCAGATTCCCATGGCACAGGAAGCCAAGGAGAAGATGGCATTCTCCACACCAGACGGGTGCTTCCAGTATGTCCGGATGCCGTTTGGCCTACAGGGAGCTCCAGCAACCTTCCAGAGGGCGATGGATAGAATCCTTGCGCCTCATAAGCTAAATGCTGCCACATATCTAGATGATATCGTCATCTTTACCCCGGACTGGGAGACTCACCTGGAGAAGGTCCAAGCAGTGTTTGATGCTCTAAGAGAGGCGGGGTTTACAATAAACCCGAAGAAGTGTGCCTTGGGGAGAGAAGAAGCCAAGTACCTCGGATATGTAGTGGGGCGTGGCGAGATCAAACCCCAAATCAATAAAGTGGAAGCAATTCAGACATGGCCGAGACCTCTGTCAAAGAAGCAAGTTAAAGCTTTCCTGGGGATTGTGGGATATTACAGGAGGTTCATCCCAAACTTCGCCACAATGGCTGCACCTCTAACTGATCTGCTTAAGGGGACGAAGTCAGTGATGGTCAGCTGGTCTGAAGAAGCAGAGTCAGCCTTCCAAGAAATGAAGGGAGCTCTTTGTAAGCAACCCGTTTTGGTGGCCCTAGACTTTAAACGTGAATTTGTCCTCCAGACAGATGCCTCAGATGTCGGGGTAGGAGCAGTCCTCTCCCAAGAGATACGTGGGGAGGATCATCCTGTTCTCTACTTGAGTAGGAAGTTGACTTCTTGTGAGAGAAATTACTCAGTTGTAGAGAAGGAGTGTTTGGCCATAAAATGGGCAGTGGACACATTACGGTACTACCTGGTGGGACAGAAGTTTAGGTTAATGTCTGACCATGCCCCACTCAGGTGGATGAGGGAAACAAAGGGCAAGAATGCTATGGTCACTCGCTGGTTCTTAGCCCTACAAGACTTCAGCTTCCATGTAGAGCATAAGGCCGGGAAGCTACATGGGAATGCCGATGCCCTCTCCAGAATCCCTTGCCTGGTAGGTGAAAGTGCCAAGCCCTACGGCTTTAGGCAGAGGGGGAGGTATGTGGCAGGGCTAAGGGTTGTGTAATCGATGGGCGATATGTGCCCCATAAATGGCTTGTCTCTATAATGTAAAGCCTACCAGATATTATTATTGTTGTTGTTTGAAGGACCTGTGGTGAGGTCACAGTCAGGTGACCAGTCAGCTGCTGGGTTCGTGGGTGTGGCTACAGCCTTATAATGTGGCCTGCTCCTGAACCAGGGAGCTGTATGTGGGGAGGACTACACCTCCCAGCATGTGCTGAGACTCGCGGTCTGAGTCTGCAACCACGAACGGTTATGTTTTGTTTGACTAAGCTAGAGGCTATTTTTGGTGACACGCTGTTTTATGGTTTATGACAGAAATAAACCTTATGAACTTTGGAAGAACCTGTCTCCTGATTGTCTCCCGCTGCACCTGAGTGAGTCACATCCCTACAATAGCTTTGTGAGTTTTATGAATATGTTTATTTTACCAGATCTCTTCTGCTGCAGAGCTATCCAAAGTATAGCTATCTAAATCTTCTTCATCAAACATATCCTGCAGACAAGAGGTACAGTATCTATACCATTTACTCCTTGGGAAGAGATTGAATTCTCTTACTCTATTGCACCATCAGATTCCTATTCACTGTATTGAGACTCACTGCCTGTATACAGTTGAGGGAGAAGGGTGGGGGGGCGTCTCCCTTAACTTGACCACATCTGAAACCCTACCCACTATTTTTCAGATGTTATTAGCACTACTGCAATATCTTCATAAGAGCCCACCTAGGAAAATTATGTTTATAATTATCCTGCATCGTATGATAATCAGCTCAGCAATGTCCAATGTGCATCTCTGGACAACACTTGCTGCGGCCTTTGCCCCAGAAATCACCGTCTCTACTGCCTTGATTGATTGATGCCTGCTAAGTTGTACACTGTTCTACATATTTTCAAAAGTTGTCAGGTTCAGTTATGAAATGAGCCATTTTTTAATGATTTTGACTTCCTGAATTCTAATATGTCAATGAAAATGTTTAGTTTGCTCTTATTTCTATGGTTTGAAATAATTTTCCTTTTACTGATACATATAATTAAAGCATAAAAGTTCTAGTACTTTGCTACATTATTATTTTTACAAATATAAAGATGCAGAATACTGATAAGAGAACGTGCTCTAATAAAGTCTTATCCGAGAATGCTTGGGTAAGGCTGGTTTCACATTAGCGATTTTTTGCGCAGAGCATCGTGTGCATCCGATCGCATGCATCATGGCGTGCACATGGTCTTGCATTTGCACGCGTTCGTCTGCGTTTTCGTGCGCATCTGTTTTTCCAGGTGTGCGACTAGACGCTTTGGATGTAACATGTTGCATTTTTGGGTCCGCCCAAAGTTGTTAAAAAAAGCATGCATTCGCTTGCACACGGAATGCGTCAAAACAATACATTACAGCCTATGGAAACGCACACCTGCGTTTTTGTACGCATGCGTTTTTTGAGTAAACAAGTAAGATAGTGGTTTAAACTACACCCTACACAAAGAAACATTGTTTGGGGATAGTGTATATAAAAAGAAGGTGTTGGCACTGGCAGGCCACTACTCTACAGCCTGCAAGAGAGAAGGACCTTGGAGACTAGTAGCAAGTGGAATAATGTGAGTATAAAACCTAATGTCTGCCTGTCATTTTTTCTCAATTTATTATGTACTAATGTCTCTTTTTTTATTGCAGCATGTCTTCTGGAGAGGAATTTCAACCGGCCCTTGGTGATCTGTCACAAGCGGAGAGTGAAGTGAGTACCTTCCTTCCCTACTGATTGGTAAGTAATCGCTGTCACATATACACATGTGGCAAATTATTTCTTTTTCTTTTTCAGACCTCATCGTCCACGGCAGTGGAGGAACAGCAGGAGCAGCCAGTCCAAGTGTGGGAGGGGAGACGGCATGTAAGTATAGACTGACTGATCATACTCTTTTTTTTTCCCTGACTTTTTTCTGGCCTGTTTTTCCCCTTCAATCTTGCTTCTTTTCTGTCTTGTTTTCTATCATTTTCAATTCCAAATCTTTCCAAGATTAATGTTTTTCTTTCTTTTCTAGGCTCCACAATGGGATGAAGAACTCGCCCTGGACAATGAGGCCCTCATCAGTTTGGTCCAGGAACGAGTCCCGTTGTGGGACAGCCGTGAACCACTGCACTCGGACATCGTGGTGTTCCGGCGGCTCTGGAATGAGGTGGCCGCAGCGATGATGGATTGCTGGGACAATGCCTCTCCACGGGTCCGCAAGGAATTTCGTAAGTATTTCAATGCTGTGTGATGCAGCAGTGACCTTGCCCGGGATCACACAACTGTGTGTGATGCTAGTAACTCCTGCGAGGTTCTAGCATCACACACATTTGTGTTATTCTGGCCTACATTGCATTGTCTAATTCTTTTTCCACAGTGAACAAAGTCAGAACCCGTTGGCGCTCGATGAAGGACCGCTTCATCAGGGATGTCCGTCAGGAGAGCCGGGTTCCCAGTGGTGCTGCGGCAAGGACCTCAACCAAATACAGATATAATCGGGCATTGGCCTTCTTAAGACCAGTCCTTGCCACCAGATCGCAAGTATTTTGTTGTTGCATTGTATTGTGTTTTACTCTGTGTTTTTCTATTCCACAGGAGTTGGCACTTTGACTATTGTTAATGCATGATACTAATGTTTTTCTTTTCACAGCACCTGGAGCAGCACCCTGCAACCTGTTCCTGGGGCGGTCCTTCATCGAGCTACCTCGGACCCATGCCAGCCATCCGACAACAAAGAAGCAGCTTGCGCGTCCACACCACAGACAGCTGGAGACCAGGAAGCTGGAATGTCAGGTGTTCCCCTGTCCAAGGTCTCTGCCACTGGTTTTGCGGGTACTTCCCGCCAGTGGCAGAAGGCCTCAGGCAGGACCGTCATGACCGAGTTCATTCATTTGAGCTTGGTCCTTCAGAATGGCCTCAAGGCGCTGTCAGACAGACTAGGAAGTGGTTTTGCCTGAATGGAAAAACACACTTCCAGGCTGTCGACTGTCACCTTGACCATCTGGAACCCGACTTCAACAGACCAGCGCACCATTTGTTTACTCAAATTGAACGGGGCATGGCGGAACACCTTAGTAGAGTTGAGCGACTTTTGTTTTTTTAGGGTCGCGTTTCGTTTCGTGAAACCCGACTTTTCCAAAAGTCGGGTCGAGCAAGATCGTCCGATTATAGGGAAAAGTCGGGGTCGTCCCGAAACACGAAACCCAATGTAAGTCAATGGGGAATAAAAGTCGGCAGTGAGAGGAGGACAGGAAACACCTACAGTGCCCATTTGAATGCCAAAAGCATCAATTCTTCTTTCTTAAGCTTGTCAACCTTAATTAACTTCATAATACAAGTTACGCACTGAAAAATGGGGGTTATTTGGCTACAAACTGTGGGGGGGGAGGGCTGGCTCCAGGTTTTCATGTGCCCTGGGCGAAAGAGCGCCCCTTTAACACATACCACAACTCATCATGCTCCGATACGGCAGAGAAATAGCGGTATAGTACAATGAAAAATACCTCACATTTTACATCTCATGACGAGGCCCATCTATTTCTCCATACAGAATCATTGGTCCCATATAATGTTTGAAACAGTATATGATGAGCTCCACATAATGCTACAGTATATGTTGGTCCCCATGGATGAAGCTCCACTGTCTTATGGGCCCAAATAATGCTCCAAACATAATGGGCCCCATTTCTAATGCTCTAGTGTATGATGGGCCCTGTAAATGCTGCTCCAGTGTCTGATGTCCACCTTTGGAATGTTCCAGTGTATGGTGGGCCCCATCTATCATTCTCCAGAGTATAGTGCTCCCCAAAAATTGCTGTCCCAACATTGAAAACAATCAAATAAGTCTCCTCGCTAGGGAATCCCTGTACTTCTCTGGACAGGTGCTGTAGCTTGCTTAACAGCTCGCCAGCCGTTCTCACGCCCAGTATGGATTACACGTGATTGCACAAAGGTGAGAAAGGGTACCGTATCCCCAGATAACATGTATGGATAGCGTACACATTCAAAATATATGTCTCAGGAGGCAGGCTCAGACGGTGTTAGGCCCAGTATGGATTGCACGTGATTGCACAAAGGTTAGAAAGGGTACCGTATCCCCGGATAACATGTATGGATAGCGTACACATTCAAAATATATGTCTATACAGCATGAGGCAGGCTCAGACGGTGTTAGGCCCAGTATGGATTGCACGTGATTGCACAAAGGTTAGAAAGGGTACCGTATCCCCGGATAACATGTATGGATAGCGTACACATTCAAAATATATGTCTATACAGCATGAGGCAGGCTCAGACGGTGTTAGGCCCAGTATGGATTGCATGTGATTGCACAAAGGTTAGAAAGGGTACCGTATCCCTGGATAACATGTATGGATAGCGTACACATTCAAAATATATGTCTATACAGCATGAGGCAGGCTCAGACGGTGTTAGGCCCAGTATGGATTGCACGTGATTGCACAAAGGTTAGAAAGGGTACCGTATCCCTGGATAACATGTATGGATAGCGTACACATTCAAAATATATGTCTCAGGAGGCAGGCTCAGACGGTGTTAGGCCCAGTATGGATTGCACGTGAATGCACAAAGGTTAGAAAGGGTACCGTATCCCCGGATAACATGTATGGATAGCGTACACATTCAAAATATATGTCTATACAGCATGAGGCAGGCTCAGACGGTGTTAGGCCCAGTATGGATTGCACGTGATTGCACAAAGGTTAGAAAGGGTACCGTATCCCTGGATAACATGTATGGATAGCGTACACATTCAAAATATATGTCTATACAGCATGAGGCAGGCTCAGACGGTGTTAGGCCCAGTATGGATTGCACGTGATTGCACAAAGGTTAGAAAGGGTACCGTATCCCTGGATAACATGTATGGATAGCGTATACATTCAAAATATATGTCTATACAGCATGAGGCAGGCTCAGACGGTGTTAGGCCCAGTATGGATTGCACGTGATTGCACAAAGGTTAGAAAGGGTACCGTATCCCTGGATAACATGTATGGATAGCATACACATTCAAAATATATGTCTCAGGAGGCAGGCTCAGACGGTGTTAGGCCCAGTATGGATTGCACGTGATTGCACAAAGGTTAGAAAGGGTACCGTATCCCCGGATAACATGTATGGATAGCGTACACATTCAAAATATATGTCTATACAGCATGAGGCAGGCTCAGACGGTGTTAGGCCCAGTATGGATTGCACGTGATTGCACAAAGGTTAGAAAGGGTACCGTATCCCTGGATAACATGTATGGATAGCGTACATATTCAAAATATATGTCTATACAGCATGAGGCAGGCTCAGATGGTGTTAGGCCCAGTATGGATTGCACGTGATTGCACAAAGGTTAGAAAGGGTACCGTATCCCTGGATAACATGTATGGATAGCGTACACATTCAAAATATATGTCTCAGGAGGCAGGCTCAGACGGTGTTAGGCCCAGTATGGATCGCACGTGATTGCACAAAGGTTAGAAAGGGTACCGTATCCCTGGATAACAAGTATGGATAGCATACACATTCAAAATATATGTCTCAGGAGGCAGGCTCAGACGGTGTTAGGCCCAGTATGGATTGCACGTGATTGCACAAAGGTTAGAAAGGGTACCGTATCCCTGGATAACATGTATGGATAGCGTACACATTCAAAATATATGTCTCAGGAGGCAGGCTCAGACGGTGTTAGGCCCAGTATGGATTGCACGTGATTGCACAAAGGTTAGAAAGGGTACCGTATCCCTGGATAACATGTATGGATAGCTTACACATTCAAAATATATGTCTATACAGCATGAGGCAGGCTCAGACGGTGTTAGGCCCAGTATGGATTGCACGTGATTGCACAAAGGTTAGAAAGGGTACCGTATCCCTGGATAACATGTATGGATAGCGTACACATTCAAAATATATGTCTATACAGCATGAGGCAGGCTCAGACGGTGTTAGGCCCAGTATGGATTGCACGTGATTGCACAAAGGTTAGAAAGGGTACCGTATCCCTGGATAACATGTATGGATAGCGTACACATTCAAAATATGTCTATACAGCATGAGGCAGGCTCAGACGGTGTTAGGCCCAGTATGGATTGCACGTGATTGCACAAAGGTTAGAAAGGGTACCGTATCCCTGGATAACATGTATGGATAGCATACACATTCAAAATATATGTCTCAGGAGGCAGGCTCAGACGGTGTTAGGCCCAGTATGGATCGCACGTGATTGCACAAAGGTTAGAAAGGGTACTGTATCCCTGGATAACAAGTATGGATAGCGTACACATTCAAAATATATGTCTCAGGAGGCAGGCTCGGACGGTGTTAGGCCCAGTATGGATTGCACGTGATTGCACAAAGGTTAGAAAGGGTACCGTATCCCTGGATAACATGTATGGATAGCGTACACATTCAAAATATATGTCTCAGGAGGCAGGCTCAGACGGTGTTAGGCCCAGTATGGATTGCACGTGATTGCACAAAGGTTAGAAAGGGTACCGTATCCCTGGATAACATGTATGGATAGCGTACACATTCAAAATATATGTCTATACAGCATGAGGCAGGCTCAGACGGTGTTAGGCCCAGTATGGATTGCACGTGATTGCACAAAGGTTAGAAAGGGTACCGTATCCTTGGATAACATGTATGGATAGCGTACACATTCAAAATATATGTCTATACAGCATGAGGCAGGCTCAGACGGTGTTAGGCCCAGTATGGATTGCACGTGATTGCACAAAGGTTAGAAAGGGTACCGTATCCCTGGATAACATGTATGGATAGCGTACACATTCAAAATATATGTCTATACAGCATGAGGCAGGCTCAGACGGTGTTAGGCCCAGTATGGATTGCACGTGATTGCACAAAGGTTAGAAAGGGTACCTTATCCCTGGATAACATGTATGGATAGCGTACACATTCAAAATATATGTCTCAGGAGGCAGGCTCAGACGGTGTCAGGCACAGTATGGATTTGACGGCCCAGATTACACAGCGGAGGAGCAGGGAGAGGTAAAGATTGCAAATGCTGGGGCCCTGCCCAAGCAAGGGGGGCCCACTCGTGGGCGTCGGTACTGGCACTGGGCCCCTCATAGTACAGCGGTGTGTCTGACGGCGGGTGTGCACCACCACCGTCAGAGACACTTGATTGTACTATGAGGGACCCTGTGCCAGTGCCCGCTCCCAAGAATCGGCCTACCCACCTGTCCAGGGCAACGGCACTCGCACGGTGTCATGCGGTAGGTGGTGACCCCGGCCATGGGGGGGGAGGCCGCACAGTTAGGGAGTTTTAGAAAGTGGCATATGTTGATGTTGGACATTCAGCTGATGCAAAAGGCGAAATAGGTGAAGTACCAGGAAGAGGTGGACCAAAGCAAGCCATTTTTCTGTCACCCTATGTGTCATCAGTGGAAGGTGGGAAAAAATCCTTGGAAACCCATGCGTGGTTCATTTTAATGAAGGTTAGATCATCCACATTTTGGGTTGACAGACGGGTCCTTTTTTCTGTCAGGATTGATCCAGCTGCACTGAAGACTCTTTCCGATAGCACACTTGCAGCTGGGCAAGCGAGCTCCTGTAAGGCATATTGTGCCAATTCAGGCCAGGTGTCCAGTTTAGCGGCCCAATAGTCAAAGGGGAATGACCTGTGTGGGAGAACATCGATATGGGAGGAAAAGTAGTTTGTTACCATAGTTGACAACTGCTGTCTCCTGTCACTTTCCATCGATGCAGTATTACCAGTTGTGTGAGCGGTATTTGAAAAATCAGTCCACAACATTGTCATGAAACCCCTGTCTCCAACGCCACTTCTGCTGTGTGCACCACGAACACCTCTGCCAAGCTGCCCCGGCCCGTACGGCTCGTGTGAGAACCATCACCGCTGCTGTGTGCTGGGAATGCCTCAAGCAACCGATTTACCAGAGTTGCTTGTTTATTAGCCAATATTAGGTCAAGGTTCTCCTGTGGCATGATGTTTTGTAATTTGCCTTTATAGCGTGGATCCAGGATGCTGGCCAACCAGTAGTCGTCATCGTTCATCATTTTGGCAATGCGGGGGTCCCTTTTTAGGATCTGCAAGGCATAATCTGACATGTGGGCCAATGTTCCCGGTGTCAATGATGCACTGCGAGTGCTGGGTGGAGGAGCACTTTCTGGCAAATCCACATCCCTCCAGTCACGCACAAACCCTGTACCAGTCCTTGCCACGCCAACATTTTCACTTGCCCCACGAGATGCATCCTCCTCCCCTAAGTAATCTTCCCCATCATCCTCCTCCTCCTCCTCTTCTTCCTCCACCTCGTCCAGGAGAGGTCCCTGAGCAGACAATGGCTGAATGTCATCAAGGATTCCCTCCTCCTCTTCCCCCTCATCAACATTGGCTGCAGACGCCTGCTCCTTAAGGTGCGTCAAAGTTTGCATGAGCAGACGCATAAGTGGGATGCTCATGCTTAGGATGGCGTCGTCTGCGCTTACCAGCCGTGTGCATTCCTCAAAACACTGAAGGACTTTACAAAGGTCTTTCAGCTTCGACCACTGCACACCTGTCAACTCCATGTCTGCTCTCAAAGTGCCTGGCCGTGTATCCTCCCACAAATGCTTTATGGCCTGCCTCTGCTCGCACAGCCGCTCCACCATGTGCAGGGTGGAGTTCCACCTTGTTGCAATGTCGATAATGAGGCGGTGGTTGGGAAGGTGGAGCAATCGCTGCAGCTTCTGCATACGAACGGAGTGTACAGGCGACCGGCGGATGTGCGCGCACAGTCTTCGCACCTTCTGGAGCAGGGCTGTTAACTCCGGATAATTTTTGAGGAAGCACTGCACCACCAGGTTCAAGGTGTGAGCCAAGCAAGGTATGTGGCTGAGTTTTGAAAGGGCTATGGCTGCCACAAAATTACGGCCGTTATCACTAACTACCTTGCCTGCCTCAAGATGTACACTGCCCAGCCATGACTCAGTTTGTTGCTTCAAGTACTCGGCCAGCACCTCGGCGGTGTGTCTGTCGCCCAAACACATCATCTGCAACACAGCCTGCTGACGCTTTCCACTAGCTGCTCGATAGGGGGACACATCGTGTGCAACAGTGGCAGCTGCAGATGGAGTGCTCGTACGACTGCGCTCTGTGGACGAGCTTTCGCTTCTGGAGGAGGTGGAGGAGGAGGAGGGTCGAACGCCTACAGCCAACTGTTTCCTATACCGTGGGCTAGGCAGCACTGTCCCACCACCGCTGTCCCCTGTGGACCCTGCATCCACCACATTAACCCAGTGCGCAGTGATGGACACGTAACGGCCCTGGCCATGCCGACTGGACCATGCATCAGTTGTGAGGTGCACCTTTCCGCTCACTGACTGCTTGAGTGCATGGACAATGCGGTCTTTCACATGATGGTGGAGGGCTGGGATGGCTTTGCGAGAGAAGAAGTGGCGACTGGGTAGGTCATAGCGTGGTACTGCATAGGCCATGAGTTCGCGGAAAGCTGTGCTTTCCACCAACCGAAAGGGCATCATCTCAAACGAGATTAGTTTGGCAATGTGGGCGTTCAAACCCAGTGTACGCGGATGAGAGACTGAGTACTTTCTTGACCTACTCATAGTGTCTGGGAGGGTGAGCTGGACTTGAGAGCTGCATATGGTGGAAGTAGCGGTGGACAGGGCGGACTGAGAGAGGGTTGATGATGGTGATGGAGTTGGTGTTCTTTCTGATGGCCTAGAATCAGTCTTTCGTTGATATAACAGTGGGATTCCCTGACTGCTGTGGCCTTGCAACGACACCTCAACATTTGCTGCTGTGCTAACCGGTGGGCTTACAGTGGGGGAAACAATGTAGCGTTGCTGACTACCTTCGTTGTGATCAGTTGCACATGTGGCACTTGAGGTTTGGTGTTGTGTCCACGCTTGCAAGTGCATGCTGGTTAAATGTCTAAGCATGCAACTGGTATTCAAATTTTTCAGATTTTTCCCTCGGCTAAAGGTCTTTGCGCACTTCTTACAGATAACCTTGGCCTGATCATGAGGATTTTGGTCAAAAAAGTGCCACACTGCACTCTTCCTACTTTGGCAGACATTTTGCGGCCTAGCACGCTGTGATCTTTTGACCCTCTGGACAAGCTGTCCAGCAACTCTTTTGATGTTTGGAACCTGTCTTTGGAGTGCTCCGGGCCTGCCAGATAACAGCTGTTGCGATGTCGATGTCTGCTGTGGATGCTCCTCATCTGAGCTATTGGAAGCAGCACCCTCTTCCCCCAATGGATGCCAATCTGGGTCAACAACAGGGTCATCCATCACCTCCTCTTCTATGTCATGTGCACCTTCCTCTGTGTCACCGTGTATGGTGGTATAGTGTGCGGGAAGGGGCACCTGAGTCTCATCAGGGTCAGAATCTGGCTCTGTACACTGCGAGGACAATGTAGTGCTCTGAGTGAATGTACCAGCAGAATCATCCATCAGCGGCTGTGCATCAGTGCACTCCATGTCAGATTCAGCTTTGCCTGGGTAATTCACCATTTCACTTGATAATCCAGGCATGGATTTTGAATCTCTGCACACACTTTTGGACACTGGACACTTTTGGATTGTGTGAGGCCCAATGAATATCTGAGCGCTATGTGACAAGCTCGATGGCACAGCTGTGACCTAAGTGACTAGAGGATAAGTGAGAGTTTGAATCTCTGCACACACTTTTGGACACTGGACACTTTTGGATTGTGTGAGGCCCAATGAATATCTGAGAGCTATGTGACAAGCTCGATGGCACAGCTGTGACCTAAGTGACTAGAGGATAAGTGAGAGTTTGAATCTCTGCACACACTTTTGGACACTGGACACTTTTGGATTGTGTGAGGCCCAATGAATATCTGAGCGCTATGTGACAAGCTCGATGGCACAGCTGTGACCTAAGTGACTAGAGGATAAGTGAGAGTTTGAATCTCTGCACACACTTTTGGACACTGGACACTTTTGGATTGTGTGAGGCCCAATGAATATCTGAGCGCTATGTGACAAGCTCGATGGCACAGCTGTGACCAAAGTGACTAGAGGATAAGGGAGATTGGATTGCTTTTAAAAAAGCAGTTTGCGGAGCAGTGGGTAAACAGCAATGCCAGCCTGTCAGGAAGCCTTAGAAGGCAGCCCAACAACCAACACCACTGATACACCACTATATAGCCTCCCCTTGCACTGCACACACAGTGACTGGTGTGTTGTGCAGGCCAAATCGCTAGCAGCAGAAGCAGTTTTTTGGTCTTCTTCCCTGCCTAACGCTCTCCCTACAGAATCAGCAGCAACCTCTCCCTATACTGAGATCGGCAGAAGTAAGATGGCGGTCGGCGTGCACGCCCTTTTATACCCCCTGTGACGCCCACCAAAGCAAGCCAATCACTTGCATGCCCTTCTGAAAGATGGTGGTGACCCGTGCCTATGTCATCACGTTGCCCACAGTGTCCGTGGATCCTGATTGGCTGAAAAAGAGCGCAAAACAAACTTTTGAAACGCGACTTTGGCGCGTAAGTCGCCGACCTCGTGGCTGACCTCATCCTAGGGTCGGGTTTCGTTTCATGAAACCCGACTTTGCCAAAAGTCGGCGACTTTTGATTTTTTTAGACACGTTTCGCTCAACTCTACACCTTAGTACTGATCTCCAGCTGAATGTGATGCAGGCCTGCAACACTGCTTACATGCAGGCTATGCAGCATAGTCAGTACGTGCAGCAGCTTCTGCTGCATACCACTGCATGGCCACCTGCATTCCTAGCCATGCCGGAGACCACTACACCACTCCAAGGCCAAGTGCAGCTGGACACTCCCCCGCCACCACCATGGCAAGTGCTGCTCCTGCCTTGACCACCACCACTCCTGCCTCGACCACCACCGCCACCACTCCTGCCTGGACCACCACCAACTCCACCACCGAGCAGCAGCAGTAGCAGCAGCTGGGGGACCCACATTCATTATTTGCCATCACGGACCCTGGCAGGACCTCCACCACCACTACCAGCATGCCGCAGCAGCTACAAGATCCTGCCAAGAGGTCTCCCTGCTCCAGGAGATCCCCTAGCTCCAGGAGGTCCACCAGCACCAGGCACTCCAGGCAGGACACAACAGCAACGGGCCACAGAAGACATAAAAGTGCCCACAAAAAGAGAAAGACTCTTACCCTCCCTCCCCCTCACCTCATACTGTGTCTATCCCGCCTCATGTAACCAGTTCCATCCCTGAGCTCCCTTCCCTTGCTACTTTCTTTGCCCCTTCCCCTAGAACCCCTTCCTCATCTTTAAGCTGTTCCTCGTCCCTACACACCCTCAAGTTGTCACCATCTTCCCCCAAACATCACTCCCAGTAAATTTTTTGTATTTTTTTAAAATAAATGTCATTTTGTTTCGCCTAATACTGTTTGGTTATTGTGTCTTTCGCCGTCTACACACACTGTGCCATACACTTTGTGTTTTTGCCACCACAGCTCCAGTACTGACACATGTTTCTTGTGTCAGTCCTGGAGGTATGTGTTGTCAAAAACACAAATATATGACTTGTATTTTCAACACCAGTCTCTTCAGTCTGCTAATATTGGTCAGACTGAATATAGGATGGTGGTTAGTGCAAGGCATATCTACTCTCACCTTGCCAGGTATCATAAAGAGTGAATTGATGATGGTGTGTTTTGACCATCATCATTTCACTCTTTGGGACACAAGGCCAGGGGATTCTAGATATACCTTGAAATTAACCACATCATCTATTCAGTCTGTGATGAATAGACTGAAGAGATGATGGAGAAAATACACATCATAGCTACAATACCCTGGCCTGGTATCATAATTATTTAGCATACCTGGCCTGGTGAGTATACCTATGAGTTGTCATCTGCAGCGTCGCTTCAGTCTGGATTATGTATTGCACGCACACTGGAGAGATGCTGGAGGTTAACTCATATGTGTATTCACCTGCCCAGGTGTCATAAAAGTCTGAAGTCATGATGCAGGTTTTTGGGCATCCTCACTTCAGCATGACACCAGGCCAGGGGATTGTAGAAGCTGTATAAACCTTTATCATCTCTCCAGTCTGCATGCATACTGAAGCGACAGTGGAGATACTACAACTAATATTTATACTCACATGGTTAGGTGTCATAAAGAGTGAAGGATGCTAGTGCATCCCAAAATCACTATTTGTAACATCAGGCCAGGTGATATAAATATTAGTTGTATTATCTCCACCATCGCTGCTATCTGCCTTATTGAGCACAAACTGGAGAGATGATGAAGGTCATACAACTTTTATATCTAGACTCACCTGGTAGGAGTCCTAGTAAAGTCAGGATGCACAAAACACAGCATCCTGAATTCACTTGACACCTGGGCATCTGATTATTGTATTGGAGTGTATAAAGACAGAGTACACTCGGTACAGGTATAAAAACTGGGTTTTTATTAACATACACACAAGAAAACAATTTTACACCATTTCATCTTGTCATGCCACATGTCCTACATCAGAGATAAAGTATGGGTCCCTCATTTGGCCAACTTCAACTGATGACCTGAGAGGGTGCTGAGTGAAATCAGGCAATGGGTTGGCAGCTGGTTCATCTAGTTCAAAGTTAGGGTGCTCTTTAGCCATAACAAAATTGTGAAGAACCACACATGCTTTCACCACCTAATCCACTGTTTCCAGTTTAAGATTAATGATTGTGCCGAGAATGCGCCATCTGGACACAAGAATCCCAAAGGCACACTTTACAGTTCTTCGTGCCCTTGTGAGTCTGTAATTGAATATTTTTCTCGTGTGGTCCAAGTCCCGGCTGGAGTAGAGTTTCAGCAGGTTTTGGCACATTTGAAAGGACTCATCCCCAACCATTACAAATGGCAGTGGTGGACCTTCGGTGTGGGGAAGAGGCCGTGGCAGGGGGAAATTAAAATGGTTGCCATATAACCTATGGCCCATGTCCGAGTTTTTAAAAGCCTGGGAGTCATTACCCCGGCCAAATGCCCCAATGTCCACAGCAACAAACTGACAGTCTGCATCCGCAATGGCCATGAGTACTGTAGAAAAGTACTTTTTATAGTTATAGTACTTCGATCCACTTCTTGCGGGTTTGGTTATCCTGATGTGTTTCCCATCAACCACTCCCAAACAATTGGGGAAATTGCAGACTGTCAAGAATTGTTCAGCTATTTCCATCCACTTTTCTGCGGTGGGCAGGGGCATAAATTCTGGACAGAGAATGTCCCACAAAGCCCGGCAGGTGTCCGCAACTATTCCCGACAAGGTGGAGATTCCAAGCCGGTACTGGAAGTGGAATGATGACAGACTCTCTCCAGTAGTCAGGAATCTGCCAAACAGAGAAAGAAAAAAATTAATATTTATGTCTAGGGTTTTGCAAAACACTGAAATGAAAAAATATTAGTACATGGCATAACAATAATTCTGCAGGATTTTCTTTACTACATGGTAGAACAATAATTCTGCAGACTTTGGATTAGTACATGGCAGAACAAAAACAATTATGCAGGCATTGGTGTTTAAATATTACATACCATAATGTGACCAGGAGCCGTTCCTCAGGAGGAATCGCACGACGGAGCTGTGTGTCCTTTCTCCTGATGTCTCCTTGAACACGACCAAGAAAATCCATGAAGTTTTCTTGGGACATCCGGGTATAGTCAATAAATTTTGCCGCGTTTGCCTGGAGCTCGCTGTAGAGGGTGTGGTACACTCCATGGCTCTCCCGGACTTCAATAACCCGATGTATCCAAAAACTCCACTGCTGCCATCTTCGCTGTCTCTCTCTCTCCCTTTCTTGCTGGCAAGCAAATGCAAAAGCCTGAGACAGCGCGATGTCCAGATCCAAGTTGAAGCGAAAACTCTTCAAATGAAGATCCATGGTGACAAAGGAAACAGCAGCAAAATCTGAAGACTTCAGCTGTAACAGGGTCTTTATAAAGAATTCCCATGACACATGCCCACTGGTGTCCCATTGGTGGAGTCTGTTTCAAGGATTTTCCTCCTGTGAAAAGTGACACCTAGAGAACGCATGCGCATAAAAAACGCAAGTGATTGCAAAAATGCATGAAAATGCATGCAAACACTGCGTTTTTTGTCATCATGCGTATGATGATGCGTATAAAAATGCTGCGTTTGCATGCATTTTTGCATGCGTCTCTACTTGCGCACGATGCGCATCGCACAAAGACGCAAATGTGAAACTAACCTTATCAGAGCATTTGCTGTTAGACAGCCTGAACACATTTGTGGATTGCCTGTTTGTTATGGAATCCCCACATGTGTTCAGGCTGTATAACAGCAGAAAATCATGCAGCCACACAGACTCGAACATAATATACAAGCACGCCCAGATGCTCGAATAACAACAGAGCATGCTTTGATAAGACATTATCCGAGCACATTCACTCATCACTAATGCACTAATTTTGTTATGTCAATTTTCTGATATTCATTTAAAAGAAACTTAGCAACAATTTAAATAACTAAAGCATGCGTAAACACTATTGCAAATTATAAACAGTTACAGAAATTGTACTACAAAATTTGGTCCTCATTCAGTGACAACTCTTTTTTGCTTGTCTCTTGTACTCCTACATCGGATCATCTGTTACAATTGGCCAACAGTAATCTGCAAGCATTGATGGATTCCATTTTCCTTGATATCTCTTCTCCGTAGTCACAATATCTTGGTTAAATCTCCCACCATGCTCGTCGCTTACTGCTCCGCAGTTTGGTGGAAAAAATTCTATATGAATGAATGAAAGAAATGAATCTTTAAAGGGAAGGTGCCGCAATTTTATATAATTTGCAAAAAAATAGTAAGTAACAAAACATGTTGTTTCAGCAAATGTTGTACTAACCAGGATTTATGGTTTATTTGTAATAATGTTTTAATTTAGCCACTGGGCGCTGCCATCTTGATTTGCAGATATGTGGAGGACTCATACAGTCTGCAAATATGGCCGTCCCTGGACATAGGAGACGGCGGTCGGCTCCCGACTCTATCTCTTAACATTGCAGCCTCATTAGCAGTGAACTGGGCACGCCCCTGTGGGCTGCACCATTCACTGCTGTAGGTGTGGCTGGGCGCCATTTTACTGTAGCCCAGTGCTATCTGCTGAGCTCCACTTACCCTCTATCACAGGACCACTTGTGGCATAACGGGTCCTGTGTTGTGAGGAGAGGCTGAAGATATGGAGAAGGTGGTCAGCAGAGGAGAGAAGTGCTTACTGGAGCCGGAGGATGGAGAGTGGTGAGTGCGGGTGACTTTCCTCTATGCTCCTCTGTCCTGCTTACTCCAGGCTCGGCCTTGTGCTTCCTGTTCTACTGTGTTCTTCTCCCCTGTCTCCGCCTCCTCACTCACAGCCCCAGTGATCTTCGGCAATCTGACACCTTCCTTTTTATGAGAGCTTTTATGGCTGTCTGAGGAGGACAGTGACTTATACAGCCCATAGTCTAGTGTATAATTGAGGGTGGGCTGGAAGTTTCACCAGTGTGGGCATATCTGTAATACTGTCTGGTGTGATACTGCCTGCTAAGCCGTGTATCTAATCCTCTCCTGTGTGATACTGTCTGCTGAGCTGTGTATCTAATCCTATCCTGTGTGATACTGACTGCTGAGCTGTGTATCTAATCCTCTCCTGTGTGATACTGCCTGCTGAGCCGTGTATCTAATCCTATCCTGTGTGATACTAACTGCTGAGCCGCGTATCTAATCCTCTCCTGTGTGATACTGACTGCTGAGCTGTATCTAATCCTCTCCTGTGTGATACTGACTGCTGAGCTGTGTATCTAATCCTCCCCTGTGTGATGCTGACTGCTGAGCCGTGTATCTAAACCTCTCCTGTGTGATACTGTCTGCTGAGCTGTGTATCTAATCCTCTCCTGTGTGATACTGACTGCTGAGCTGTGTATCTAATCCTCCCCTGTGTGATGCTGACTGCTGAGCCGTGTATCCAATCCTATCCTGTGTGATACTGACTGCTGAGCCGTGTATCTAATCCTCTCCTGTGTGATACTGACTGCTGAGCCGTGTATCTAATCCTATCCTGTGTGATACTGACTGCTGAGCCGTGTATCTAATCCTATCCTGTGTGATACTGACTGCTGAGCCGTGTATCTAATCCTATCCTGTGTGATACTGACTGCTGAGCCGTGTATCTAATCCTATCCTGTGTGATACTGACTGCTGAGCCGTGTATCTAATCCTATCCTGTGTGATGCTGCCTGCTGAGCCGTGCACCTAATCCTATCCCGTGTGATGCTGCCTGCTGAGCCGTGTATCTAATCCTATCCCGTGTGATACTGCTCTCCTGAAATACTCTGTGCTGCTGTCACCCTGCTGGTTTTATGTGTGATCTACATGGTGGTATGAACTATATGGCGGCATTATGTGTGAAGTATATGGCAGTATTATCTGCTAAAAGGGGACCCATTCTAGGGTGGTTCTGGCTGAGCACCTGCACACGGGTCAGGGGTAATAGGTGCAGTCAGGGATGGGCTGGTGAGGCAGCTGAAGAGAGGGGTCTCATTTTTATCGTTACTGTATGGCTACATTTCCCCCCATCCTGATTCCCAGCGTCACCCCGGACTGCGCCTGTCGCCTCGCTTTCACAAATCGCCAGGACAGAATCTGAGGAGGGGAATGGGGTCCTTGCCTGCAAAGTCTGGATCATAACAGGCCATCAATCAGCAGAAATGTTTCCTGGATTTCTGTGGTGCTGTCACCCTGCTCCTCCCCCATATATCTCCCTCTGTGCCCCCCATAGACCAGCGCACTGCTCTCCTGAAATACTCTGTGGTGCTGTCACCCTGCTCCTCCACCATATATCTCCCTCTGTGCCCCCCATAGACCAGCGCACTGCTCTCCTGAAATACTCTGTGCTGCTGTCACCCTGCTTCTCCCCCATATATATCCCTCTGTGCCCCCCATAGACCTGTGCACTGCTCTCCTGAAATACTCTGTGCTGCTGGCACCCTGCTCCTCCACCATATATCTCCCTCTGTGCCCCCCCATTAGACCAGCACACTGTTCTCCTGAAATACTCTGTGCTGCTGTCACCCTGCTCCTCCACCATATATCTCCCTCTGTGCCCCCCATAGACCAGCACACTGTTCCCCTGAAATACTCTGTGCTGCTGTCACCCTGCTCCTCCACCATATATCTCCCTCTGTGCCCCCCATAGACCAGCACACTGCTCTCCTGAAATACTCTGTGCTGCTGTCACCTTGCTCCTCCCCCATATATCTCCCTCTGTGCCCCCCATAGACTAGCGCACTGCTCTCCTGAAATACTCTGTGCTGCTGTCACCCTGCTCCCAGAATCCTTGCTGCCTGCCATCCTTGGTGACCGAAGACCCCATTCCTCTCCTCAGATCCTGTCCTGGCGATGTGTGAAACCGAGGCGACATGGGCCTGATGTATGGTGGAAGGAGCAGAGTGACAGCAGCACAGAGTATTTCAGGAGAGCAGTGTGCTGGTCTATGGGGGGCACCCTGTTCGGTGCCAGGGATTGTACATAGAGTGCTGTCTTTTATACACATGGATGGACCGTCTGCTTGTCTGCTCCACAGAAATCCAGGAAACATTTCTGCTGATTGATGGCCTGTTCTGATCCAGATTTTACATGCAAAGACAGTCAGTAACTTTGCAGGCCCCATCAAAATGGCTGCTCACTGTGTTCCTAGATGTCATAGGTTTTTGTGCCAGATTTCAGTAGCTGCTCCCCCTAGTGTTAACAAGTGGAAATGCCAAACTTTTTAAAATTATTTTTCATATTTTGCAAAATTAAAAACAAATGATAATATTTTTTTAAGAAAATGTAAACATTTATTCTTTACATTTTTTCAATAGCTGAAAAAATTTTTTTGGGATGGCACCTTCCCTTTAAGGACATGTTACAGCCAAGATACTTATGTTTTGAGAAAATTTTCCATCAACTCTTCATAGTTACTGTATCTGCTCTTGTGTTTACCAAAAAATTAGTTACCACTATTGCGGATGCTACTCATGTAGCCTTTTCCTTGCCCTGCAACAAACGGAGAAGCTCCTCATCTTAAAGGAGCTTACAATTTTGAGGTCCAATAAAGACTCCTTCCTTTATTTTTGCTTCACTCGACCTTGGATATTTATCATTGAGATACTTGAATGCTTTTGCATTTTTACTCATTGCCATTAGGCCCAAGTTGATATGAAATCATGGTAACAAAATCTTATGTGGGTCAACAAGTGCTGGACACAGAAAATTTTTACTCCCTGGCTGAAGTAAATGTCACAGAGGCCAGTCTCTTTAATTGTATTGATATTCTCTTGTACGACTATCCCACTCACACACAAAGCAGCAGTATGCTGTACATCTATCCTGGAGACCATGTAAGAGAACAACAACCCTGAAGTCACCACAGAGGAGCCACAAATGTTGGTCAAAGTTCATGCACCTTAACATTTGTGTCATATGTTCATAGGTTTCTTTCATGTGAACTGCATAGTCAACTGGAACTGAAGGTAGCGCATTGCCGTTATGCAGCAAGATGCCTTTTAGGCTTGTTTTGAATGAATTGATGAATAGCCTGTATTTCTTTGGATTATGACTTAGCTTTAGGGCTTCCATTAAGCTGTTGATGTTGTTGCATGCCACCAGATTGCCCTCCATGAAGAAGTATTAGACAAGATCTTTATCACAGTTGCAGAACAAAGAAATTTAAAAATCACCCACTAGGAGATTCCATTGCTGTAGCCTGGAACCTAAGATCTCAGCCTTACTCTTGGGCAGATCCAAATCTTTCAAGGTTGTTTAGTTCACCTTGTATTATAAGGTGTAGTTCAGTTGCGTTTGTGATACGACCAAATGGGGGGTTCGGTCGGCGGATGATGCAACACACACACACAATGGGGTGGAAATGGGGAGAGGAAGGCCCTACTGATAGGGAAATGGGGGATGGTCAGCACCTGAGCTCAAACCTGATCCAGTCCCCACACTACCCTAAAGCCTTCAGTGGGTCCTTCCCCCCACTGGCATCAGGAGCCTCGTCCCTTGCTGCCACCTAGCACTGCCCTGGCTAGTGCACTGGCTGGCAAGGGGCGCTAGCCTCACCACTGCAGATAGTACCACACAGCTACCACACAGGGGACAGTGACAAACACGAAAGGGACAAGGAGTTATCACAACACTTAGCTTCCAGACACCGATGCCAAACTCCACACTGCAGATGACACAGAAACAGGACTCCAAACACCAGAAGTAGCTGACACCAGAGAGCTCCAACTACACGGCTGGTCTCCATGGATAAACTCTATCACCAACAGTCAGCTGAAGCATCAGGTGACCATTTAAAGGATGGTGGGAGTGGTCACCACCCACATCAACTGACCTAGCAACTCTGCAGTTACTGAAGAGTGACAGAGGGGGAAAACTGACATTAACCCCCGCTGGCCTGAAAGGAAAAAAGCTACAATTGAAACAGAGTGGAACCAGAGCTACCACAAATTCAAAAATGGATCGTGACAGTTTGCTGGCAGAAAGTCATTGTTAATATCTAGTGTATTACATTATCTATTTAGTCTATTGAACCTTCAGTATTCTATCATCATAGGGTGACCAATCAAAAATACCAATTCAGCGCTGATAAAGTGATCCTAATTACAGTTGCATCACCTGCTGTTATAAATCACTGTGTAAGGTATACCGTTTTAGGATTTCTTAGCTTAGTTTCTTAGCAAATTCACATGTTTCTATATGTTTCTATATTTTTTCTGATATGCGTCATCCTCACATTAACAAAGTGGATAGCTTTTGCTACATATGTGGAGAAGTCACTTTTGTGTCACAAAGGACAAGAGTGGGGCTCCACATATATCATGCAATAGATGTGCATCACATCTTAACCATTGGTTGCATGGCAAGAGGCAATCTACATCTTTTGCAGACCCAATGATCTGGAGAGAGCCAATCGATCACACTACCAATTGCACTTTCTGCATGGTGTCCCATTAGGAAAAGAGATTCAAGGAAAAAGTACTGGACTTTACAGTATCCAAATATTCCATCTGGAATACGCCCAGTATCTCATACAGAAGAACTGCCAGTTCCAAAAGCACCAGAAACATTTTCAGTCAAGATGACCCAGACTTTCTGTCAGCAACCTCAAGTGAACTACACCTTATAAAACAAAGTGAACTGAATAATCTTGTTAGAGATTTAGATCTGCCCAAGAGCAAGGCTGTATCAGCAAGAAAACTATGGAACAAGAGAGTGCAGTAGGGTTTTATCTAGTGGTACACATATAAAGCATATAGAAACCTTGCTCATCTCATTAGACTGTGATCACACAACCCTTTCTGAGCATTAAAACCAAATGTTGCAAGCCACAGGTTAAAAAAACAGGATAATATTCAATTGGGATGTACGTATAAGTGGTTTTCTGTGCTGCTGGCAAAGTTCCAAGGTTGAACTAGGACATGTTGAAGGAATATGCATTTTTTATTATCTACACATATCGTAGAACTCCAACTTCTTCCTCAGAATACAACTACGGTAAAATGATCCACAGACAAACAACCAGTCTTATATGTTCCACTAGTCTTTGAAAAAAAGTGCCTCCCAAAAATGCACCAGAAAAGCACATGATATGTCAAAGTTCAAATTGAAACCATTGGCATAGGATCAAAGACATTAGTACATTGAATCAAATGAGGAAACGTAACAATAAAGCACAAGAACAGGTAAAAGTATAAAAATTGTAGAAGTTGTAAAAAAAATTAGATTACAAAGTATAAAATAAAAAGAATAGAATTATTTTAGGTTAGAGTTCTCATTAGCCTGATCTGCATGTGGCTACCCAAAACGAGGGAACAAGTGAAAGAATGAGAAAAGACTTGCATCAAAAAGGACTTATTGAAGCATATGGAAAAGCTGTTATAGAGTTTATCGTGATGTCCATTCAGTTGTTCATATTTTTAATATCCATAATATTAAAATTAAAAATAACATGATGTGGAGCAAATATTTTACAAATAATCAAGACTGTTAATTGTGGTATTCTTCTGTCTTGGACATGCCAGTAAAAGAGGAAAATTTATGATAAAGTGTAGGGGAAATAAGGTATTCAATAGGGATGAGTGAACCCGAACTGTAAAGTTTGGGGTTCGTGCCAGACACCCACTGTATTGTCTGATACAAACCTTAAACACAAACTTTTTACCAGAAGACTGGTTTACAGTTTGGGTTTGGATGCTGAATAAAGTTTATTGAAAGGCCGAAGCACAGCCAATCAACAAGCTTTTAGGCTGTGGGCATGTCCGGAGCCATCACAGCCATGCCAAGTATTGGCATGGCTGTGATTGGCCAGCACACCACATGATGAATCCTGTATAAATAAATGTAGGATCATGAGTGCTGCCTCCATTCTCTTCTGCTTAACATAGGGAGAAGATGCAGCAGCTGGAGCAAGGGACTAATGTGCATGAAAAATTATTTTGCTACTCTGCACCCATGTCTGTGGGAGTAATGTGCACAAAAAATAATTTCCCTCTCTGCACCCATATCTGTGGAATTAATTTGCGTCAAAGCAAATTTTGCTACTCTGCACCAGTATCTGTGGGAGTATTGTGCGTAAAAGCTTTTTTTTCTAACCTGCACCAGAGCCTGCAAAAGTAATGTGCCAGAAAGCCTCTGTGGGTTCTCTGGACACATCTCTGTGGGAGGCCTCTGAAAAAAATCTATGTGGTGGTACTCAGAAGAAAATCCTCTGTGGGGTTACTCTGCAAAACAGCCTCTGTAGGAGTACTCTGAAAAAGCCTCTGTTGGGCACTCTGTAAAAATAGCAAAGAAAATGGAATCCATCAATGCTTGCAGATTACATTACTGTTACAAGACACAAGGAAGAAAGAGTTGATCACATTTTGTAGTGTAACTTTATAATTTGCAATTGTCTTCAGACTTGTTTTACTTATTCGAACTGTTGCAAAGTTTCAGCTAAATAAATATAAAAAAATTGACATAACAAAATATTTTGCATCTTTATATTTTTTAAAATAATAAGGTTTCAAAGAACTGAAACATTTCTGCATTAACTATATGTAACAGTAAAAGGGAAACTCTTTGATATAATGGAAACAAGAGCCAACTAAAAATTTACATTGTCAGATTTGAATTTAGGAGCTCACAATCATTAAGAATTGGCTCATTTTGTAACTGAGGAATATGAAAAAAGTTAACTACAAGCAGCATTCATATGCTGTAAAAAAAACTGTTTACTATATGCCTTTTCTTTTAGTTACAATTTCAATAACAGTTTCATATTTGTATATTACATATACAGATGAAATATCCTTAATCCTTGTTTGACAATTGTAAACATTTTCTTTTGGCACAAATGCCTCCAATATGAGATCCGGACTCCAAGACATGTAGGGGACACAGAAGCAATCAGTTCCAAATGCACTGACTTAGGGTACCGTTACACTTAGTGATGCACCAGCAATCCCGACCAGCGATATGACGCGGTCAGGATCGCTGGTGCATCGCTAGGTGGTCGCTAGTGAGCTGCCACACAGGCAGATCTCACCAGCGACATCGCTGGGGACGGGGATCGCTACTTACCTGTCAGACGCGGCGATCCTGCGTCCTCCCGCCCGGCTCCACGTGTCGCTCGTTGGCGCCACAGGAAGCCCAGCAGGAAGTGGCCGACGAGGAATGGTCCAGGAGCTTCTCACGTGATCAGCGATAACCAGCAGGGGAGCCGGTCGGAGGTAAGTATCACATGCAGCGATATCGCTAGCAATATCGCTGCAACGTCACAAAATCGGTGACTTTACAGCGATATTGCTAGCGATATCGCAGTGTGTAACGGGGGCTTTAGGCTATGTTTGGTGGACACTCCCCCTTTTTCAAGCATGTGAGTTGGAACATTACACAGCTTTAAAAAATTAATCATTATCAAACATATTTGAATACATAGAACAGCTAGGATTACAAATGTGCACCACGATACCAGTAAATGCAAAAACAATTTGGTTTAATAAACTTTACAGACACCTTCAATGATAATTGTTCATTTATCACCATAGGAATTGAAGAATTCATAGAGAACAAAGTTTCGCCTTGCAACAAATGTTTACAATTACATCTGAATAGCCACCTACGAAATCTTCCCAAATCACCCATCTAAGGTCATATATAATGTTGAACACCAGTTTCGCCTTTCTATTATCCTTCTTTCATATTTATTTATGATCTTCCAGAGGAAAAAAGACATAAAAACAAAAAGTATAATCCATACTATGGAAACACTTTCCATGATAATTTTGTTCATTTAATTCCTTAAGAATTTGAGTTCAAATCAAAAATCCCAAAAGCCTGTAGCGCTGGCATCTCTGCCTGCAGTCCCTCTCTCCCTGCAGAGATGCCTGCTTACTCTGTCTGGCTCCTTCTGGGTCTGCTGCTACATGGGATATGTGCTCCGCACACAGGTCCCCGTGCACTGTGCTACACTTCCTCTTTCTTAAAAGAGCTGAGCGTTCCTGAAAAGTGTCCCTAGTCAATAGCTGGAGGACACTTACTATTTAAAGCACCTCCTCCAACGAGAAGGTGCCAGTGCAATGTTGCAAGTCTGTTTCCTAACACTCTTGTGAGTTCTCAGGTCACAGTGCTCGTATGCTGCACCTGCCAGCGCTCATCTCCACTTCAGCCGATCTTGTTGCATCTTCCAGTGCTCATCTCTACGTTAGTAGGGCCAGTTGTACCTGCCAGTGCTCATCTCAATGTCAGCTGATCCCACTGAACCTGCCAGGGCTGTCCAACTACACCTGCTAGTGCTGATCTCAACATCAACTTCTTCCAATATGAACAATCTAAGATCTGGCACGTGTATCATTTCAAAAATTTATTTAGCCACACCGGTCTCACCTTTATTTCTGTCCCTATTCCTTGTTTCTTTTTGATTTTGTAAAGGGAAGTTATTTCATTTTTTTCTGCAGAACCATGTATTGCTGACCAACATGGAAATTTTAACATATAAATAACATTTTGATCATTACAGGTATGATACCTATGAATTTTTATTGTATAACCCATGGTAGGATGGTTAATTTCTGACCCTTTAGTTGTAGAAGAACAATTTTGGCACAACAGATGTGGAACTGTATCATGCCTGCAGGGGTTAAGAAAAATTTGCTTTGATTTTTCATTTACCACTCATCAAAAACCATCATCATGGGATGATCGTTGGGATGTTCTTAAATATGATAAAATTATGCATCCCTCTTTAAAGATCTCCAAAGATTTGTTTATAATAAAAAAGGTAAATCAATTTCTCAAGAATTGGTTAGAACTGTTATTAAACCCCCCAAAAATCAAAACAAAGTCTGCAACCTTGAGGAAAACCATGGTTTTTATGCAAGAAAATGCTCCATCTCATGCATTGATGCCTCCACTATAAGACATATATCTATAAAGACATGGCCCCTTCTTCACCTGACCTAAACCCTATTGAGAACATGTAAGCCCTTCCTAAATGGAAGATTTATTCTGAAGTTAAACTTTGCACTGTTGAAATACAAGTTCTACATACCCAATATGAAATTCACATATCTGTGTGCTCTGACTGACCTGGAAAATCATATTGCCAGGTCAGTTTTACCATGTAGTGAACATGAAAAATATAAAAGACCCAAAAAACAATTGTGGAATTGCACTTTTTTTGTATTTCACCTCACTTGGAAGTTTCTTTTTTTTTTGCTGTTTTTCCAGTACACTACACGGTAAAATCAATCGGTTCATTCAAAAGTATAACTTGTCCTGCAAAAAAAAAACAAGCCCTAATATGGCCACATTGATGAAAAATTTAAAAAGTTATGTTGCGAGGAAAAATGGAAGGTAAAAACAAAAGCAGAAAAACGGCTGGGGGTGAAGGGGCTAAATTGCAAGTCGTAAGCAAGAATGCCTTACGTAGGCATGCAAAAGTATTCGGTTCTAATATGACGAATCAAACACACTATTATTTAGAAATAAAAGCATGTAATAGATTTCATAATTCGGCATTACTAATTCCTCCTTCAACATGTCACAAAGCCAACTTCTTCTGAGACAGACATAAATAGTGACTTTGCAATGCAATGTGTATCTCATGTGTTTGTTCTAGTTTTTGAGTACAGTAAATCAATGGGATAACATGCTTCTTGGAGTTTAAAAAGCAACTTAAATTCTAAGTCTGATGAACAATGCAGTCTCCTGGCGCTCACAATTTACTCTGGAATAGTGATAATGAAAAGTGCTACTGTTTCTCAAGCAGCAGTACATCTTTCGTCCCTCGGCTCGCTTTGAAAAATGACTAAAAGGATGAACCTTAATAAAAATTTCCTGAAGCATAGTGTTCTTGGTACTTTGAGATTACACGCATGCCAGGGAATACAAATATACCAGAACAGAATAGCTTACGTGCATTACTTCCCTTTCTGCCTTATAAATCATAATGCGCTCACATTTTTAATGTTTTGCTCATCTCAGGGGACCTGTCATAAAAGGATAAAAATGACATGCATTGTAACAGCACGACTAGGCCGCATTGTCATAAGTTGTGACACATATTTCTTCTCTTATGTTTACTGACCATGATCATACAATTTGTATGAAAGGTTTAAATACAGAAACTATTTTTTTCAGTTTCTCTTTATTTATTTATCATGCCAACTGAAAAGATAATCAAACAGATTACTACTTTCCTTCAACTTTTCCTTCAACTATCCTTCAACTAAGGATGAATTAAAAACTAGACGTGTTAATGGTTTATTTTTATCAATTAACAAAATGCAAAATGAATGAACAGTAAATAAATCTAAATCAAGTCAATATTTGCCTTTGTCTTTAACCCCTTAATGACCAGCGGTATTTCAGTTTTTGAATTTCTGTTTTTCTCCCCCATTCTTCCCAGAGCCATAACTTTTTTTTATTTTTCAGTGAAAAATGGCCACACCAGGGCTTGTTTTTGTGGTACAAGTTGTAATTTTGAACAACATCATTGGTTTTAACATATCTTGTACTGGAAAACAGGAAAAAAAAAATTCCAAATGCTGTGAAATGGCAAAAAAGTACAATTCCACACATGTATTTTTATTTTTTTTTAACCATGTTCACTAAATGCTAATACTGACCTGCCATTTTGATTTTCCAGGCCATTACAAGTTCATAGACACCAAAAATGTCTAGGTTCTTTTTTATTTAATAGGGGGAAAAAAATCCCACATTTGGTAATCAAAAAAATGGTGCCATTTTCAGAGCTTAGCGTCTCCATTCTTCTTGACCTGGAGCTGGGTGAGAGCTTATTTTTTGTGCAAAAATGTGACAATTTTACTGATACCATTTTGGAGTAGATATGATCTTTTGATCGCCCGTGCATATAAGATTCACTAGAGCAGAATACTCTATAAAACTGTAAAACTAATTAATCCCTATAGTGAACACAATGAAAAAAAAAATTAAAAAACTGGCAAAAAATGATGCTTTTTCACCACCAAAAACCAGTGGAATAAAATGTGACCAAAGTTGAATTTACTGTAAATAAAAATGGTATTTTGTTACCTGCATATGCTGTAACAAAACAGCAACTGTCAGAAAATCTGTGTAAAACGCAATATCTGTTTATTTTTCAAAAATATTTATTTTTAAAAAATTGCATTAACGCCCGCATAATTTTCATAACCAGCAGAGGGAAAGCCGATGGCTGAGGGCTGATGTTACATTTCTGGGAATGAGCCAATAGCCATAAAGGTTCCCAGGCTATTACTATCACCTCACAGATGTTTGTTTAGCCTTTACTGGCTAGTTTACAGGTGAACCCCAGAAATTTTTTTACATAGGGTCCCCCTATAAAATCAAACCAGCAAAGGCTAGGCAGACAGGTGCGGGCTGATATTAATAGTCTCTGAAGGGGCCATGTATATTGGCACCCCCCCAGGCTAAAAACATCAGCTCTCAGCTGCCCCAGAAATGGTACATCTTATAGATGCGCCAATTCTGGCACTTAGCTTCGCTCTTCCCACATGCCCTGTAGCGGTGGCAAGTGAGGTTCATATTTGTGGGTTGATGTCACTTTTGTATTGTCAGGTGACATCAAGCCTACAGGTTAGTAATGGAGAGGTGTCTATAAGACACCTCTCCATTACTAATCCTATAGCTATATGGTAAATAAACATACAGCCAGAACACAGTCCTTTGTTTGAAATAATCATACAGACTCTTTTATTGAATCTAAATTAACCATAATTACTGAACACCTAATCCTCGACACCCTCGTCTCCTGCAAACAATCAAAAATTAATAAAGCAACATACTGTATAATACTATCCTGTCCAATTAATACCAAGTGTTCCATAGCAATTTCATGTGTAGAATAGTCACATCAGGAGATGTGACTGCTTTACCCGGCCTCCGGCGATACACTCTCAGGAGGTAATCGCTCCCGCAGTGTATCACTCCGCTGCTGTGATAGTTCACCAGAGTTCATCAGCTCTGGTGTCCCACTTATGGTACTGCTGCTGTGAGAACTTTCTCATGCAGAGGTGCTGTAAGTGAGAGCACCGAAGCTGATCAGCTGATGTACTCTGGTAAACTCCCATGGTGGCTCAGTGATACACTGCGGGACTGATTACCTCCTGCCAGTGTATCGCCGGCAGCTGGGCGACATTGATGTGGGACACTTGGCATTAAATGGACTGCGGCGGACAGAGTGTTTATGTTGGTTTATTATGTTTGATTGCTTGCAGGAGACGCGGGCGTCAGGGATTAGGTGTTTGGTGAGTATGTATATTTTATGTGATTATGTCAATGTTTTCATTTTTTTTTACAATTAAACTCAGGTGCCGGATGATGAGACGATTCTCCCATCATTGGTTCATGCTGTCTCTGTTATATGTGACAGTCTTTCTCTGTCTTCCTTAATTTCTCTTTTACACTCATTTATATAGCTGAAATTGCATTTCAGATGCGTAAATTCTCTCACCAGTATTGCCCTGACAGTGTGCAAGGGTTGACTGCTATTAACGTGAAGGATGATATTGCCTGACTTTGGCTTGAGGTGAGTGGAAGTGGATATGTTGTGCTGAATTCCCTCTTGATTGAGATCCAAAAAGGAAATATTATGTCGATTAAATGTGTAGGTAAAGGAAAGATTGTATGGGTTGTTGTTGATATACTGGACAAAATTCAGTATGGCAGACACATCATCCCTCCAATGCTGGGGGGCACCCCTAGCTCACCCTATTCCCTGAGTTACTTCTGATGGAGAAGATGCTTGGGCCATATGCCTTGCCTTAGCTTCTGAATCCGCCCTCAGTCTGTACCCTTCCACCACCAAGGGAAGAGGGGAGTAGTAGTGTACCATAATACACCAACTAGACTAACAAGTTAATACAAACAGGGGTAATAAAAAATACAAAACGTAAAAATATACATAATCAACAGGTATGCACCAGGGAGTGGAGGATGGGGTAAAACCAAAGTAGAAGAAGAAAGGGAATTATCATACACTCAAAACCTAGCAAGTCACCGATAAATCCACCAAACACTTTTCTACAATGACCAACAGCAACAACCTCCAGCCATGCAGCAAAAGATACTCTGACAATGAGTGCCTGCCAGGACTCAGTTTACATAAGAGATGGGAGTGGCTAACAGTGCACAGCAGAGAACCTTAGTTCCAGGACCTTTCAGCAGAGCAGATTAACCAATGCACTGCCCAAAAAAATTTACACCATTTAATGAGAAGGTGAAGTGCTTCAAATCCATGCAGGAGTAGGAAAAATCAGATACTACAATGTTCTGGCTCCTCTCTTTCATGGTAAACCCATGACATCATGTTTTCAGAGCTTTGGGTGTGCCTAAACAGTGGAAATCCCTCACAAGTTACCTCTTTTTGGAAACTACTCCATGAAAGAATTTATCTAGATGTGTAGTAAGCACATTGAAACACAGACGCTTCACAGAATTTTATACCTTTGAGACATGAGAATATAAAATCAGAATTTTCCCACAAAAATGTTGCTTTAGCACCCAATTTTTCTTTTTTACAAAGGTAATGAGAGAAAATGGGCTGCACAATTTCTCTTTAGTATACCAATATCTCATATTTAGGGGAAAACTACTCTCTGGGCTCATGTCATGGCTGGAAAGGTAAGGGAAGCCCTTTTAGCTGTTATAGATTGCAGATGTCAAGTCACATTTGAAGTTCCCCTGACATGCCACAACAGCAGAAACCCCAACTTATCCTATTTTGGAAACTCCATCTCTCGAGGAGTTCATCTAGTGGAGTAGTGAACATTTTTATCCCTCAAGCAATTCACAGAATTATATAACACTGGGCTGAGTAAATGACAAATTACCATTTTTTTCCAATAAAATGTTGCTTTGGCCTCCGGCGTGTCAGTTCACTCACCTGTACTGCAGTTGGTTCCTCTCTTCCTCATGCTCCACATGCTCCCAGCAGCACTTCCAGCCAGGTCTCTATCCATGTCCTAAGGGCACGCGTGCACAAGTGCTCCTTCCCTCTTAAAGAGCCAGCGCGTGCACTTGCTATTTCCTCCCAATCCCATGGTTATGAGGCCTTATGTAGATATTGCTTCCTCTCCTCTGCACTGGGGAGGTGTCTGAACAACCTTCCTGTTTACAGCCTTTGTTGTGAAAGGTCACATACCAGTGCAAGTCCTGTTTGCTGTGCACTAAGTACAAATCTTTCTTGCTGCACTCAGATGCAATTCTGCCTGCTGTACTCTAAGTACAAATCCTGCTTGTTGCATTCAGTTGCAAATCCTGCTTGCTGCACTCAGATGCAAATCCAGCCTTCTGCACTTTTTAAGTGCTAAGCCTGTTAGTTGCAATCAGATACATACAAATCCTACTTGCTGCACTTGGATGCAAGTCCTGCTTGCTACATGCTAGCGTAATTCCTGCCTGCTGCACTCAGATATGAACTTGATCAGCGGCACTCTGACACAAGCTCTACCTGCTGCTCCATCCAGTCCATCCTTCTGGGTCCAGCTGCTGAGAACTTGATTATGTAGCTACTGCTTGATTAGCAATGTCATATCGGCTTAACGGGAATCTGTCACCCTTTTTTTGGACTATGAGCTGCCGGCAGTGACATCAGGGGCTTATCTATAGCATTCTGTAATGCTGTAGATAAGCCCATGATGTAACCTGAAAGATAAGAAAAAAAGAGTTACATTATACTCACGGGGGTGCGGTCAAGTCTCGGTCCGATGGGTGTTGCAGTCCGCCGCCTCCCATCTTCATACGATGCCGTTCTCTTCTTCCCTTCCTGTCATGGCTCCGGCGCAGGCACACTGCTCTGCCCTGTTGAGGGCAGAGCAGAATACTGCAGTGCGCAGGCGCTGGACCTCTCCCGATGCCTGCGCAGTGCAGGACTCTGCTCTGCCCTCAGCAGGGCAGAGCAGTGCGCCTGTGCAGGAGCCACGACAGGAAGGAAAGAAGAGGACGGCATCGTATGAAGATGGGAGGCGCCGGACCGGACGGTGACACCCATCGGACCGGACCAGACGCCGGGGTGAGTATAATCTAACTCTTTTTTCTTATCTTTAAGGTTACATCGGGGACTTATCTACAACATTACAGAATGCTATAGATAAGCCCCTGATGTCACTGCCGGCAGCTCATAGTCCAAAAAAAGGGTGACAGACTCCCTTTAAATTTCATTGTGGCCCCTTAAAAAAGGAAAAAATGAAAATGCGGCCCTCAGATTAAAACAGGTTGCGCACCCAGGTATTACAGATGACTCCAGATACTCAACAATTACATCTCCAGTTGAAGTTATTCATTTTTTGTTTTATTTTTCATCCTGGAAAGACCACTAAGACTTCTTCACGTCATCACTCTAATGTCTCTGCAAATATAACAGACTGACATGTATTGCTGAGCACTTCCAAAGCACCTTTACAACATTGCCCTGGTGACGAGGATGGGGTGCACTTCGATGATGCGCATGGTGAAATCTGCTGACCCAGACCCTGGTGATGCACCAGATGTTGTGGATGAGGTTTATGGGTAGACAAAGAGAGAGTCCAGTTGCCACAGTGGCATTGCCTCCCTCACAGGGGGATGATGACATGCCTGGAAGCAAGGAGGAGCTCTAAACCAGAAGGGGGAGCTCTAAATTCGGTTTCAGGCGACCTTCTCTATGAGTCCTGGCCTGGAGGAGGGGTCAGTCAGTCAGTGTCTGGGACTGAGAGAGACAGAGTCTAAGTGAAGAGAGGAGAGAGGAGAAGTGAAAGAGAACCTGGGGAGTGGAGCTGTGACCAAGCTCACCCTAGAGTACAGCACTAGAAGCCTGACGCCGGAGTCCGTGGCTGACGGGTACAATATTCCCAGCAGCTAAATCCGGAGGGCAGGGTATTGCAGGTTTCCTGGCCCAGCAAACATCCGAAGGCACAGCAGCAGACCAGAGCCCGCAGACATCATAAAGGAGTGACACTTGCAATAGGCTCAAGCTGCTTGCCATACGGGCAAGTACTTCAGAACAATAAGGAACAGAGGACTGAGCATAGCTTTAGGCAGCAAGGACCTCAGAGGACAGCGCAGTAAGGAGGCCTCAAAACCCATCTGGTTTAGTGGATCCTAAGTTGCTTCCAGGCTACCCGTACCTCCATTGTCATCTGTAACTAGTGCCCCAGCCTGCACTTCAAACCGTGAGTAAAAGTGTGGAAACTGCACCCTACTGTGCCACCCACCCTGCACTACATCTATCATCACCATCTTTAACAATATAATTGCCCTAGGACTAAGCTCTACCTGTGGAGAGCTGTATCAAGTCTGCTGCATCACCATCAGCCCCAGTGGTTTCTTTAAGCAGCATCGGCCATCCTTAGCCAAGCACCACAGGTGGGGTCATGAATCTTCTCTTATAAACTGTTTTTCCCCTTTAATCATCATTTTTCATTGAATGCCCAGGGCCTTGGACCGGGTAACTGCTGCCGTGACACAAGCCCTAAAGAACCGGCCCGGTACTGAGTATCCCCACAGCCCTGGCGGGCGCTCCATTTTGGTGTCACGAACAGGATTTCGGAGCCCGGCGTGGCCGAGTATTGTACGCCAGAGATTTTTGTTAACTTGTGAAATCGCCAGCATTGTTGTGTCGAACGGTGCGTGGGAAGAGAGGGGTGTGTCATCTTGGGTGGATCCTGGAAGAAGGGCGTGAAGTGAAGCACGGGCCGTGCTCTGGGGTTAGTGGAAGCAAGAGGCCCTGATGGGAAAATCTGGAGAAGCTCCACCGACCCTGTCTGCGGAGCAGCTGCTTGCAATGGTAACAACATTCAGGGCCTGTCTGAGGTTCACTGGGGGGAAGAAAATATCCAATTCGGGTGGAGACCCAGCAGCAGCCACAGCTGCAGCCACCATGATGCATCCAGATTCAGTGGCGGCTGCAGCACCCTTGATACAGCCAGATCCAGTGGCGGCCGCAGCCCCCATGTTGCAGACAGATTTAGAGGTGGCCGCAGCCCCCATAGACCAGCCGGATCTAGCGGCAGCCGCAGCTACAGCCTCCGTAATGCCATTGGTTCTGCCATATTGTTAGCCTATGCATCGAATGCAAGGCCTGCCACAAAGTCACATGCACAACAATAAGCCTTTGAACCCAGGTACTGGATGGCCACAGGAAAACCAAGTTCACTTTATTCATTTGGTACTGCCATACTGTTAGTCTTTGCAGTGAATGCAAGGTCTGCCCTTAGGCCTTTGAACCCATGTACTGGATGGCCACATGCAACAATAGTTCCAATATGCACTTGGTACTCCCATACTGTTTGCTTATGCATTGAATGCAAGGCCTGTCCTGCACCAAAGTTACATGCACCACAATAACCCTTTCTAACAGACATAGAGGTGGTCCTCCTGAAAACAATGTTCCCATTATTAGGAAGTGGGTCTCCTATAGTGTTTGACTATGCTTTGAATGAAAGACATGTCAAAAATTAGGAGGCACTTCACTGCCCCTTGAAAGAGACGTGGAGGAAGGCCTAATAAAAAATGTTCCCATTATAAAGGAGTGCGTCTCCTTCATTTGGTATGCCCATACACTTAGTGTATGGGCTGACAAACAATTCCCCCTGTGGGGTACATATTTTTTTTTCATTTTTTGATGGGCATCATAAACACCCTTTCAAAAAAACTAGAATGGCTTAGCAGCACGGAACAAGGTCACCCTCGTGTTCTAGTGGTGGTGGTCTGGTGTATGATGAGGATGAGGAGAAGGAGGAGGATGACATAAAAAAGCCAAAATCAGGAAGCATATACCCATGTGTGGGTGAGAAGAGGTGCATGGGAATGCACCTCCCAAAAAAAGACACTGTATTGGAAGTTGTTTCGCTGTTATCATTCGGTGGTGTAGATAAGTCTAGCCCAATCCAGCCCTTGTTCATTTTTATAAGAGTCAGCCTGTCTGCATTTTCAGTTGACAGGTGAATGCGCTTATCAGTTATAATTCCACCAGCGGCACTGAAAATCTGCTCTGACAAAATGGCAGGGCAGGCCAGGACCTCCAAGGCGTGGAGAGCAAGTTCATGCCACATGTCCAGCTTGGATACCCAATAATTAAAAGGCACAGAGGAATCACAGAGGAAATTGGTACGGTCAGCAAGGTACTCCCTCAGCATCTTCCAAAACATTCCATTCCTTGTGACAATACCCTGCACCACAGGCCAGGGCATTGGGAGGGACTGAGAAAACTCTCCCAGAACTTTGCCAGTGTTCCCCTGCCTCTGCTGGATTGGAATTGTGCCTCTCTCGCCTGTACTCTATGGTTGTCCAATGAACTGTGACGTCTGCTGCCAGCGTATTCAGATGGGAATCTTTTTAATAATTCTGCAATAATGACCCTCTGGTACTGCACCATTTTAAAAGACCTGTCTGACTCTCGAAGAAGAGATTGAAAGTTCTTTTTGTAGCATGGGCCTAGAAGTGTCATCAACCAGTAATGAGAGTCAGCGTAAATTTTCATAATGCGAGGGTCATGGGAAAGGCAGCCCAACATAAAGTCAGCCATGCGTGTCAGACTGGTAACAGGTAAGTCTTCCGTGTCCTCACCAACAGGACGACTGACTATGGTGTCCTCCCTGTCCTCAGGCCATCCACGCTGAACGGACACTATGACAGTTGTGCAGGTAGTACCTTCTATAGTGCATGAAAAGTAGCTCCAGTTCTTCCTCCTCCTCCTCTTCCTCATTATCAACCAATCCACATTGGGATGACATGAGGCTGGGCTGCTTGTAATCACCCTGTGTGGTTCCTTGCTCCATGTCCTCATGCTCTGCCTGCAATGCATCCTCTTTCATTGTGAGCAGAGAGCTTTTCAGAATGCAGAGAAGCCGGATGGTGATGCTAATTATGACGACTTAGGCATCTTAGTCAATAAGAAGCTAAATTGGAGTGCCCAGTGTCAGGCAGCTGCCACCAAAGCAAATAGGGTCATGGGATGCATTAGAAGAGGTCTGGGGACACAAGATGAAAGCATAATTCTCCCTCTGTACAAATCACTCGTCAGACCACACTTGGAGTATTGTGTGCAATTTTGGACGCCGGTGCTCAAGAAAGACATTAATGAACTTGAAAGGGTTCAAAGGCGGGCTACTAAAATGATAAATGGAGTTGGTTCACTACAATACCCAGAAAGGTTATCAAAATTAGGTCTATTTACTCTAGAAAAGAGAAGACTTAGGGGAGACTTAATATATATGTACAAGTATATCAGAGGGCAATACAGAGATCTCTCCAATGAACTGTTTGTACCAAGGACTGTGACAAGAACAAGGGGGCATTCTCTTCGTTTGGAGGAAAGACAATTTCTGCACCAGCATAGAAGAGGGTTCTTCATGGTAAGAGCAGTGAGGCTCTGGAATTCTCTTCCTGAGGAAGTGGTGATGGCCAACTCACTGAATGAATTTAAGAAAGGAATGGATGCTTTTCTTGTGAGTAACAGTATAGAAGGTTACGAATAACAGAATATTATAGGTAGATGGTTGACCCAGCTTAGGGGAAGGAATTTTTTTCCCTATGGAGAAAATTGGCTTCTACTCTGTGGGTTTTTTTCCTTCCCCAGGATCAACAATGCAGAACAGCTGCACTAAAAATAGTCTGAACTAGATGGACATAAGGTCTTCCTTCAGCCTTCAAAACAATGTTACTATGTTACTATGTCATCGCCACTCACCAACTTGGTGGATTCCTCAAAGTTTTGGAGGATGGCACATATGTCTGATATCCATGTCCACTCCTGAGGTCTTATGTGTGGAGTCTGACCTGAATAATGACTGCCTTGTTGATGCTGGAAGTCAACAACTGCCCTCTTCTGCTCACAAATCCTTTCTAACATATGCATTGCAGAGTTCCAACGTGTGTGGACATCACACACCAGTCAGTGAACTGGAAGCTGCAAACGCTGCTAAAGCAAGGCAAGGATGTTGGAAGCTGGAGCTGACTTTCTAAAACAGGCACACAGGCGGTGTACTTTCACAAGCAGATCCGGCAGCTCTGTGTAGCTTTTGAGAAACCGTTAAACACTGATGTTAAACGCATGGGCCAGGCATGGAATGTGTGTGAGCTTGCTCACCTCAGAGCCACCACCATGTTCCGGCCATTGTCACACATGACCTGGCCTGGCTGTAGGTTCAGCGGTGTCAGCCATACATATGCCTGCTCTTTCAGAGCTGTCCACAACTCTTCAGAATTGTGCGGTTTGTCACCTAAGCATATTAGCCTCAGTACAGCCTGTTGATGCTTGACTGAGGCAGTGCTGCAGTGCTTCCAGCTTGTGACTGATGTGCTTATTTAAGGTATGGAGGCTGAAGAGGGGGAAGAGTAGGAGGATGAGGTGCAGGAGCTGTAGATTGTGGGGGCAATCCTGATTGAGGTAGGGCCCGCAATCCTCGGCATCGGGAGGATGTGTTCCCTTCCAAGGTCCGTCTGGGTACCGGCTTCCACTATGTTAACCCAGTGTGCTGTCAGCGAGATGTAGCATCGCTGCCCACAAGCACTTGTCCACGTGTCCGTGGTTAGGTGGACTTTCTCAGTAACAGTATTGTTGAGGGCATGGGTAATGTTGAGGGACACATGCTTGGGTAATGAAAGGACGGCACACCGGGAGAAATAGTGGCGGCTGGGGACCAAGTACCTTGGGATGGCCACCACCATCAGACTGCGGAAAGCTTCCATCTCTACGAGCCTAAAAGGCAACATTTTAACCACAAGCAGACGAGAAATGTGGCAATTTAGTAATGTGGCCTATGGGGCGTTGGCTGCGTATTTACGCTTGTGTTCCAATGACTGGGGTTTGGACTACTGAAGGCTGCGCTGGCAAAAGGATGTGGACGTGCTTGATGATGGTGGTAGTTGAGTGTGGGCAATGACAGGTGCAGGACAGGAGGCATCATCGCATGCACTGTGGAGAGCAGATTGGCTTGCACGCACAACAGTGGAAGAAGATCGTGGAGCCTAGGGTTCAGCCCACAATGTCATGTGCAGGAGCTGTAGACTGTGGGGGCTATCTTAATTGAGGTAGGGCCCGCAATCCTCGGCATCGGGAGGATGTGTTCCATTCCAAGGTCTGTCTGGGTACCGGCTTTCACTATGTTAACCCAGTGTGCTGTCAGCGAGATGTAGCATCCCCGCACACAAGCACTTGTCCACGTGTCCATGGTTAGGTGGACATTCCCGGTAAGAGTATTGTTGAGGGCATGGGTAATGTTGAGAGACACATGCTTGTGTAATGAAGGGACGGCACACTGGGAGAAATAGTGGCGGCAGGGGACCAAGTACCTTGGGATGGCCACAACCATCAGGTTGCAGAAAGCTTCCATCTCTATGAGCCTAAAAGGCAACATTTTAACCACAAGCAGACGAGAAATGTGTGACTTTAGTAATGTGGCCTGTGGGGTGTTGGCTGCGTATTTACACTTGCTTTCCAGTGACTGGGGTTTGAACTACTGAAGGCTGCACTGGGAAAAGGGTGTGGACGTGCTTGATGATGGTGGTAGTTGAGCGTGGGCAACGACAGGTGCAGAACAGGAGGCATCATCGCATGCACCATGGACAGCGAATTGGCTTTCACGCACATCAGTGGAAGAAGATCCTGGAGCCTGGGGTTCAGCCCACAAAGTCTGGTGCTTTGCTACCAAGTGCCTGATCATGCTGATGGTGGTCAGACTGGTAGTTTTGCTACCCCTGCTGATGCTGGCATGGCAGGTGATGCAAATGGCCTGTTTGTGGCTATTGGCAGAGTCTTTTAAAAACAACCAGACTCGGGAAGACCTAACAATTGTACTGGCAACTTCCGTCGTGCTGGTGTTACGAGGAACGGTGGCTCGTCATTTGTCTGCGGCCACCACTCTGCTTCTCCTGCCTATAGGGGGGCTATGCCTCCCTCCCCCTGTGTGCTGCTGTCCTCGCTCTGCATGTCCTCGCTCTGCATGTCCTCCTGCCTGGTTGGGTCTGTTGCTATATCATCCACCACCTGTTTTTTTTTACAGAAAAATACTGTATAGAATTACAGTAAGGCACAGCCAAAAAAGGAAAATGTAAGCCTAAAATGCCCAAATTTGTAGCCCAGACATAGATCAGGCATCTAACAGAGATAGCACACTGTTAAATATGTGGCCTGTATATGTTTTTGCCATCAAAATTGTGTCAATAAGTAGGCTATGACACTTCAAAAAAAATTCTTTGGAGGACTGAAATTGTAAAATATTTAGCGCAATGAAATGCGATGCGTGCAGCAGACAAATCACAGTGTTAAATAGATGAACTGTAGCTAAATATACTGCTCAAAAAATAAAGGGAACACTAAAAAATACAATGTATTGTTTAGTGTTCCCTTTATTTTTTTGAGCAGTATATTTTGCGGGCAGTTAAATATTTTTTTGCCAGCTAAATATATTTTGGAAGCTAAATATTTTTTGAGCAGCTAAATATTTTTTGGCAAATAAATATTTTTTTGGCAGCTAAATTCTTTTTTGCACGCTAAATATTTTTTGGCAGCTAAATTTTTTTTGCCAGCTAAATATTTCTTGAGTAGCTAAATATTTTTTGGCAGCAAAATGGTGTCAAAAATTTTTATAAGACACTCCAAAAAATACTACAGTACCACAAGAAATGATATATTATTCTGTGCATTCAGGCGTGAGGCCTGGAATGGGCAAAGCCATTTAAAATTGATGGATTTTCACATTGTAGTACTAAAAGGATCTGGCTTTAGTCTGCACTCTCAGCAAGCAAATGGAGAAAAAAAGGGGCTCTGGATTGCTTTGGAATAAAATAATCAGAATTAAGGTGCAAGAAAAATTATTCCTGGCCACTGATACCTGGAGCTAGGAATATATGTAATAGGCAGCAGCAGCAGACAGTAATGGACCTTTTTGATTTATGCAATGATATCTATATACCCACATACAGTGCCTGCATGCCTTGCACTGATGTGTACATACGCACATACACTCCCTGTCTATCTAACACTGCAATCTATATACCCTTTAATAAGTCCTTAGAAGGACTGTTGTTTTAACTGGATTTGTGGATTGTGTGATGGTATACCCACACTAACCAATAAAAGCACAAATCTGTCCCTATTTCAGCAGCAGCTCTCGCTAACTGTCTGATTCCAAACGTGACTGTGACAAGCAGGGTGGCGGCAGGTCTCTTATAGACCAGATGATGCAGTGCGGCCAGCCAATCACTGTAACACCACAAGAAAGATGGTTGTGGCATTACAGTGCATTAAAGAGCACCAAACTTGCAGGGTGGAGACCCGAGCTCCTGCTGAATAATCCTGGAAATGCTCAGTGCTCACCAAGTACCGCGAGTATAGCGATACTCGGGCGAGTACCGAGTAGTGACAAACATGCTTGCTCATCACTACTAATAATCACAGGTGTTTGAAACTGATATTCAGTGATCCAAAAAGCCCTGAGACACAATATCATCCATGAGTTTTTTTGAAAAACAAAAATTTAAATCTTTATGACACAAATACAATTTGCATATTGATTTGGAACGTGGTATACATGATGCCAAATAGCAGATTCATTGGCAGATCAGCTAAACAGTGCCTTAACTGCTCCTTATTCTGTTTTTCATTAGATAGCTTTTCATGCTGCAACCTCTTCTTGAATAAAATGTGCAGTATGATCTGAAGATGTTGCACCCAAAAACATGTTATTTGTACTTATACAATTTTAGTATAATTAACAATTCATAGTTTATAATTATGAATACCTCCTTGCTGAAATTGTTCCATGGTCCATGTAAAAATAATGATAAATCCAGCTTGGGTCCACAGCTAAAAGTAGGTTCTCCAAAAAAATGCTCATTGGCTGAGAGCTAATCTGTGTTCTCTATGAGAAAACTGCTAGCTGACACATTGCTTAAACAATTCCATTGGCAGTCCAAAATCAGACATGTCCCATCCTCATCTCCCCTGACTAACAGTTGACTGGCATCCCCCATAAACATCAGATTATATGAGCTGAAGCTGTCGGTGTCGATGGGTCCAACCATCTTTAGTCTAATGTGTATTGGTGGGCCTCTAGAAAATACCACAACAGGTAGCGCTCTATCTTTTATTGTTTTCTTAGGTTTCAAAAGACATTTAGCCACAAAGCAAATTCAACGTTCTAGTGCATTGGGAATAAAAAATCTATGTAGGAATAAGGGATAGACAATCACTACTAATATTCAGGTACTTAATTTATTGCTTTCTGTGATTATAAACAAATATCTGTCATGTTTTCTATGGACTTCCTATTTCCAAAAACAAAAACTTATTTCCCTTCTATGACAATTGCTGGATTTAAAATACATGCTGATCTGTGGCAGTTGCATTGCGATATTGCGTTACCATGGCTCAATAATCATACAGCTTTCTGATGCACCATTACCTCCTTTTGTACAGTATGTACATCTTAATACGTCTTATTTAGGCAAATGATGAACACTTCTGTTTAAGGTAATTTTTTTGGACTGTAACAGTTTTTGAATTTACATAGTTATAGTATTGCACTTATATTGATTGGCTTTTCTACTGTATTTTAACACCTCTGATAAACTCACATCTAGTAAACATCTGCTAAGTTTTATGTTAATAATACTCTTATATAGTATAAATAGTATTTATAATCAAATGAATGGAAAATATTCTGTAAAAAGTGTAGCACTCAAAACTCTTCAGCATGCCTTCTCTATTTCTGATTGCCATTATCATAAATTCAACCTTAAAAGTGCAATCAATCGACAATCAAATCCAAGAACATTACAAAGGTCATGATATTACAAGTAGTCACTGAATTGGAAATGTGCTCCATGCATACCAAAATGTAAAATAAAATGCCAAACACTAATCAACTAATCAAGTTGGAGACATAAGCATATAAAACATTATACCTGAAGTGACTTATTAAAATGGTCAATTTTTCTTTTTAAAAAAAGAAAGTTGTATTTTTCCTACAAGACTTTATAAACTATATGGTAGTGTATTAGGCATGAAGTTTCCACCACTGTACAGGGGGAATCTCAAGCTATGTCCTCTGCGGTATCCCATTCTTCTTCAGCCGCAGAGGCCCCTGCTCAGCAAAGACGTTGATCCCAGCATCTTGCTCAGGCTAATGCTATGCGTTTGGTTGCTGCTGCCACCCCAGGTTCAGCTATAGCATCCAGCATTAGTCAACGGTGAGCAGATGGTCCTGGGACTAAGGGTACTGTCACACTTAGCGATGCACCAGCGATCCCAACCAGCGATATGACGCGGTCAGGATCACTGGTGCATCACTAAGTGGTCGCTAGTGAGCTGCCACACAGGCAGATCTCACCAGCGACATCGTAGCGGTCGGGGGTCGCTACTTACCTGTCACACTAGGCGATCCTAACTTCCTCCCGCCCGGCTCCACGCTCGTCGCTCGTCTCTCCACAGGAAGCACTGCAGGAAGCTGACGACGAGAAACAGTCCTGGATGTTCTTGCGCGACCAGCGATAATCAGCGGGGGAGCAGGTCGTAGGTAAGTATCAGACATAGCGATATCTATAGCAATATCACCATAACGTCACAAGTTATAGCGATATTGCTAGCGATATCGCTAAGTGTGACAGTACCATAAGTCCTGCTTTTCTCCATCTGAGCATGTCTGTGAGACGACCGCTCATTGGTGGTCAGAGGTCACATGCTCAGGTCCTCAAGCAGCTCTGATTGGGCCATCAGCAAGGTCCTGAAATGCTGCAGTTATAAAAGGATCGCAGGGCCGCACGGCCGTGTGCTAGTATAGACCATGTGGAGTGAGTGTTGAATGCACGTATGTATGTCTCTGGTGAATGGCTCATTATGAAACCCCTACCCTTGGTACGCATGTGTTGATCAGCCTTGTCAGTTAGTGCCTAGGCTGATAGTGCAGGTAGAGTCAGGGACTAGCATTAGCGCCAAGTAGTGGCTTACCCTGTATGCCACTGTGCACTTGGTCTGCACTCCACGGTAGCCAGCGTCTATTAGTGGCATTCACAGGTGGGACGCCACGCACTTTGTGGGTCTAGAGGGACTCTAACCCTGAGTCTTTGGGGCAGAGTTCTGTGACTGCACACCAGTGCTCACTTTGGCGAGCTCTGTGAGCTTTAACAGGCTATGGTATTATTTTATTCCGCGGTAGTGCAGTTCTGTGAAGGAACAGAGTCCTCCTCTGTACACACCGTGTGACATTAACCCGCATGTGCTCTTCTATTATACCGCCATATAGCGTCCATCATTACCAGGCAGCAGGTAACATCTCTGCACGGTGGACCCCGGGCTGCGAACGCACCTTATTGCTACCTTCTTATTATTTGGTGCGTTCCGCCAGCCCTAACATAATGTTTCTGACACAAACAAAACATTATGTATATTAATATACTGTATGCATCTCAATTTAAAGTTTTCTTTACATCGCAAAAAGAAAAATCCCTCCCTTAGGCATAGACATGTGAGTTGTGTTGTAGGAAGAAATGCATTTAGAACGGTAAGTAGTGGCATATTTCGAGATGGAAAGGACATAACTAATTAAAGTCTTACATAATGGCTGTGATAAGGTGAATGCAAGGGAAAACATGGAATTGTAAGCAGTCAGTATTTATGCATGATTGTTAAACTCAAATTGGATTTCTTAATGTGATGCAGAAAGGCATGCTGGGTACAGGCTCTCGGTCAGTGAGGGTATAAGCTCAACAATTTCCCAATAGCTTAGACACAGATCTTCGCAGTTATACAGATTTTGTTACTTGAAGAATAGATCAGTCTTTTAGTTTGCCCTTACATTGCAATAGTGTAGCACTAAACTTTTCACTACATTACTGATGCACTGAACTTGGCCATTACAACCAACAAGTGAAACGGTCTTTTTACCCACACAGTAAAGATAGACAATGATCTACCATCTATAATGTTGGACTGACTACTATAAGCTTTACTGACAACACTTTATTGACTCTTGGGTAGTGTTGAGCATTCCGATACTGCAATATCAGGTGTCGGCCGATATTCGCTGTATCAGAGTTCCGATACTGAGTTCCGATACTTTTAGAATATCGAATACCGGAATCGTAAGTTCCCATAATGCAATGAGCCAGTTTGATTTTATTCAGCCAATGAGGAATCCTAAGAAGTGTGGGCACATCCTGCTATGCATGTTAGGCATGTTAACTAATGGCATGGCTGTGATTGGCTGCGAGCAGACCACCCAGCTGCTCCTCCCCCAGAGACACACTGAACAGTGATCTATGGAAAGTGAAACTAGTGAGGGAGGAGGAAACGACCAGTTCTCATTTCAATGCCAGAACACCCCCCCCGGACGTTTATCTTAGAAGCAAGAGATGATATCTTGGAAACCGTGCAGACTAGCCACAGAAGGTAAATTACTTATTGTCAACATTCTGCAGCCCAGATATGCACTGAGATTATGTGAAAAGCCCGGACAACCCGTTTAACATAGTCAATATCTTTGTAACTCCAAACGTCTTAAAAAAAAAATGAATTCCTGCTATTCCATTTGATTGGGCTAAACCTCTATGCCTTTAATGTCTCCTCCACTTCCCCCAATACATTCTACATTATTCTTAGTTGTTTTCCTTCATGTAGAATTAACCTACAAGGAAAGTAAGGGTTTATTTTCATTCCAATATTTGTGTCCCATTGACTTGCATTGGTTTCCGGTATCGGAATCGGCGATATCCGATATTTTTGGGGTATCGGTCCGATCCAATCCGATCCAAGATTTCTCGATATTGGAAGGTATCGCTCAAAACTACTCTTGGGATGATCTGCTGTCAATCTCCCCTGCAGCACCGCCTTCACTTTGGCATAGGATACTGTATATTTGACTAACAGAGATGTGTAGCAGAACTTTATCTGACTACTCCATATTTCTAATCCTAAAAAACAATCGATCCTTTGACACCAGTCCATTACGTTCAACCTATAACCCAATATGTTTGATCCAAAGAAAGGCAAAGGCTATTTGCCCTATGTTAAGCGAAAATTTCCCTCCTGACTTTACACAATATAATGCAATTGGACTAGTTCCTTGAATTAACATCCCTTCTCCAAAGTTTAGTACTCATAACCCATAATGTATTTGTCACACCTCCATCAGACCTGCTCCTGCGATGTATTCATTCTATGGGCACTGCTGGTGATACAAGAGATGTCGGAACCAAAAGCTCTGGACTGTGCAGATTCTGATCAGCCACTAAGGTTAGGATCGCTGGGACCTGCAGTGCTGTCCAGTCTGGCAGTATGGGTGTATGTGCTCTCCAGCTAGTATTATGAGCTCTCTGCTTCAGCCAATTGGAAAGTACCACAGCCTACTAAATCTTCCAGCTTACTGCTTGAACCTGACAGATATAGCCTTGTGCTCCTCTGGTTAAGTCCATTTGTGTCCGGCTCCTGCCTAGTCTATTTGTTTCCTGTTTGTTTTACTCAGAATTCTTGTGTCTTCTGATTATACCTTCTCTGGTTCTGACCCAGCTACCTGACCACTCCTGCCAGCCTGCACCTCTGAACAACAGTTGACTTCATGGCCCCAGCCCAGGGACCCCTCTATAAGTCCCGATCCATGTACAGGGGTGAAAGGGTAAAGTGGTACATGGAGTGACTTATTCTAAACCTATCCAGGGTAGGTATTTTGATTGCTACCAGGCAGTCACTGAAAGAGCCTCATTAACTTATATCTGGCCAAATAAATTCTGGATCTCCTCCAAGCAGGGGTGTATCAAATGCAAGATATGGTCCAGTTTGTCCCGGATCTTGCAGAGCAGTTTCAGCATCATGGAACTGCTCAGGTATAAGCACCTTGCAGCACCTCCCTTGACCTCTTGTGAGTTTTACTGCCTGATCGATTTTCAGGTGAATGTAAAGTTTTCTTTTCTTTTAAGGAAAGCAGTTGTCTGAATTTCAGGCTCCAGACACATTTATTTGGTTCTGAGATACAATGTGTGGGACTCATCATATCCCTGGTGCAGGGTGATCACCACGCTTGGGCCCTCTAACTACCATCTGAAGTCCCAAAACTCACCACTGTAGTCTAACTTTTTGAGGCCTTTGTTCTCCTATGTGACGACCCTGACAGAGTACCTTTCGCTAAAAGTAAATTTACTGCACTCCATCAGGGACGTCGTCCTGCTAAGGATTACGGAGTTTCAGCATTGGGACACAGTTTCTTAGTGGAGTGGCCAGGCAGTTTGCCATCATTTTCCCTCTGGACTCTCTGACCAAGTCAAGGATATGTTCAGTTCCCTTTTCAAGATATTCCTGATACTACCATGTCCTTGCATTACATCTGGATAGGTGTTTGTGCTAATACAGACAGGAACACATTGGTGCCTGCAGTGTATTTTGTCTGCTAAAGGTTTCCACATGTATCCATTTAAGGTCCATCCTACTAAAGAGAGGGTGCAACTCAAGTCTCTAAAGGCCTTGAAGTGTTTTCTTGGGTTTGCAAACTACTATTGTAATTTTATTAAAAACAATTCCAAAATAGCCAAACCACTGACAGACTTGACTATGAAGAGGGTAGATGTGATTAATTGGAAGCCCGAAAAAATCCACGGCATTAAAGAAGCAATTTTCACTTGACTAGATATTGGTTCAGCCTGATCTAGAGGGTCATTTTTTTTGGTCGATGACTCTGAGTTTGGAGTACCTTCATCACATGGTACTCCATTTCTCACTCAACTTTGTCCATGCACCTTCTTTTCATAAACATTTTCATCTGCCTTGAAAAATTATGACATGGGTAATTGTGAATTGTTGGCAAGTAAGTGAGCCTTTGAGAAATGACATCACTTCCTCAAAGGTGTCAAACATGAAATCATTGTTTTCATGGACCACAAAAATCTTATTAATTTAGAATTGTCCTAAAATCCTAGGCAAGTCTGATGGGCTTTGTTGATTTCTTGATTTGATTTTGTTGTGATGCTCACATCTGGTACTAAAAACATAAAAGTTGATGCATTCCCCTGAAGATTCTGTCCATGTCAGTTTTTATGACTCTGAATCAGTTCCAACTTTAGTTGAAGGTTTACTTGTGTTTTCTGCTGAAAAATAAATGACAGCATATCCAAAAATCATACATTAACCTAATGCCACCAGGGAAAAATATATATATAACTGAACATGAGGTTTTTAATTGAACATTTTAATCTGACTGTATGAAATCCACTGCCACGTCACAGCAAACCTCAGTGAGTCCTAACTTTTATTGCTATAAAGGAGCGTCGTCGTGTGCCAGCCACTGCTGCAGCGACAATGCAACAGCAGGGAGGTGGCTTGGTGCCTCACAGCACCCATGCTGCATGACTGAGTCCCCATGAGTCCTGACCGCACTGCCCCACAAGCACAAAACTACAGTAACAATGGCAACCACACAGCACCCACACCAAATGAAAGGAGCATTGAAACTCAACTTTGTTAACCTCTCAAATGAGAGAACAAATAGGCTGTACTCCTGGTAATTAAAATGACTTTTACCAAATAAAAGTGCAAGTCGGAAAAAAACAGATCATGCAATATGCTAAAAAGGAGAATAGACAGCACCTCCAAAAATCAAACATTGATCTTATGCCGCTAGGCAAATATATATATAACTGAACATGAGGTTCTTAGCAATGATGAGCGAGCGTGCTAGTGACTGCTTGTTACGCGCTCGAGCATCAGTGTGCATGAAATACTCATTACTCTTCGAGTATTTTTGAATGCTCAAGCGCAAGCTCAAGTCCCCGCCCAGCAGGTCTGGCACTTTTTAGACAGCCAATAAACATGCAGGGATTGCTTGCCAGTCACTATAATGCCGTAGCCACCTTGGTTGCAGCATTTCTGTATTGACTGACCGCATAGCATCATCAGGTCTATCTAAGACCCGTGACACCATGCTTAGCACACTGTAACCTAGAAACAGGCAGAGCAGGAAGAGGTGCTGGTGAAGTAGGGAGAGAATTTTTAGTGTAGGACAGGATAGAGTTAATTTCACTTCCTTTCTGCTTCAATTCATACCAAAAACCCTTCTCAAGACTAATAATCTTTTGCTCTTAATCCTGCAAATTGTTCTGAGCAGGGAAAAATTATGCGGCATTTATACTGCGGCAATTGTGCGTCAAAAGCATACAGGCAGACTTTTTTGGTTATCAATAGCACCGCTAAATATCTCCTGCAGCGCAGCAATTTTCATGTGATATTAATCCTGCAAATTTTCTTTAGCAGTGTAATATTATATGCCATTTATACTACGCCAGTTATGCATCACAAGTATACAGCCAGTATTGGTTATCAATACCATCACTATATTGCTCCTGCACTGCAACAAGTCCGTCTGAGGTAGGTCAATTTTCCTGCAATACTAATCCTGCAAAGTTTTTTAAGCAGGGAAATATTATACTGCGCCAGTTGTTCATCAAAATAAAAAAGCCTGAGCTGGTTGTTTAAAAATATCATCATTACATTGCTCCTGTACTGTAACAAGTCCATCTGAAATGGTCAAATTTTCATGTGCTAGGATTCCTGCAAAAAAAAAAGAAGAAATATAATACGGCATCTAAACTACAGCAGTTGTGCATCAAAATAAAAAAGCCAGAGATTGTTGGTTAAAAAAAGCATCACTATATTGATACTGCAGTGTACCAATTCCATCTCAGGTGCGCAAATTTTCATGCAATAGAAACACTGCAAATTGTTTTCAGAAGGGAAATATTATATGCTATTTATAGTACATCAGTTGTGCATCAAAAGCATACAGCTAGACTTTATTGGCTACTAATAGTATTGCTATATTGCGCCTGCAGTGTAACAAGTTCATCTGAGGTGGGCATATTTTCCTGCTATAATAATTCTGCAATGTTTTCTCAATAGGGATATATCATACACAATTAAAAATGGTTTTGAAAGATAATTGGAACACAAAGAGTTAATGGAGCAAGACTAAAAAAAACATTATACCAATGGTTAGATAACATTATCCTCGAGGAACTCATCCATAGCTCAAAAAACTGGACAGTGTGGCACACTGCAAATCTCAACAAGAAAAAGCCACAAAAAATGCAGTACATAGTCCAAAGAGTAGCAAAAGATAGAAAATACTTTATTAAATAGCACAGGCCATTAACAAACAGGGCTAAAAAGTGACAGACTACACCAGCATACACAATAAGGGCGGTTAGGCAAAAGCAGGGTCCTGGAGTGCATCAGATGCCATATAAAAGGCATATATGTGAAGCACAATAGCAGGAACTTATACAGCAATATGAAGAGCATATATTACATACCCCATGTACAAAAAATAGAGTACATACGAGCATTAAGAGAAGTAGTATTGCACAGTCCACGTAGGCGTCAATGTGTCAGATAACAGCAAATATAGAAAACATAATGGAAAGATAAGAGAATAGACATACCAGATGACTAAACTTCAGGCACCACGCTGTCTCCCGGCCACCCTGACGCGCATTTCGGAGATTTCCTTCCTCAGGGAGCGTGTCATAGTATTCATGTTGTGGCTATTTATAATCACTATGACCGGAAATAAAAGTACCGCGACCATGATTACTGCCATGTCACCTGATTCATACACTGCTCTGCAGTCCGGTGCCGACACACACGGGGCCCCATGTTATCGGAAGCCGGACACACAGCGGAAGTAGAGGGAGGCAGGGCGGAAAGCAGAGGCAGCGCAAGCACTGAAAAACATAGCGGCCATGTTGGTTATGGGCAAAAAAGTGGGCACATGAGTATAGGGCAAACGCGTAAACGATTTGCGGGCACAGTAAATAAAAGTAAATTGAATGGACCAGAAACTTCATAAAAGCCACAACATGAGTAAGCATGGGAGTCAGTAATGGACACACAAGGTGCAGAACATACAAAAACAATATATACTGTACAATATCATTTATAGAAAGAATAATACATAAACATCCACAAACAGAACATCTATAATATAACGCTGTAAGCATCACTCTATCCGAACCTTTATAGACTGCTCAAGCGTGACGCGACTGTGCAGTCTGGCTCCAGACAGAATGAGGCATCCAGCGGTGAGGAGTGTGTATGACGCCGGAGATGGCGGTACCGTACACACTGCATACCACCATCTCTGGTGCCATACATGCATACTTACCTGACCTGGAGGAGCGTTGCCGCGGCACTTCTCTTTGGCTGGAGACCGGGGCAGGAGTGCGGCCGGAATCGCGCATGCGCATAGCGCGATCCGGTGCCATTTTACTGAAGACACATTTGCAGTGTGTCTTCAGTAATATGGCGCCGGACAGCGCTATGGGCATGCGTGTACTCCAGTGCCACATTCCTCCCCCGGCCTCCAGCAGAACGTGACAGCACTGGAGCACAGGAAAGAAGGGTGAGTATAAATGTTTTTTTTTGTATGTGTGTAGTTTAATAGGGGTGAGGGGACCATGCATACCAGGATAGGGGGCTGAGGGGACCATGCATACCACATTAGGGGGGTGAGGGGACCAGGCATATCATGAAAGGGGGGTGAGGGGACCATGCATATCACAAAAGGGGGGTGAGGGGACCATGCATATCATGAAAGGGGGGTGAGGGGATCATGCATATCAGGATAGGGGGTGAGGGGACCATGCATACCAGGAAAGGGGGGTGAGAGGACCATGCATACCACAAAGCAGGGTGAGGGGACCATGCATATCAGGATTGGGGGGTGAGGGAACCATGCATACTATGAAAGTGGAATGAGGGGACTATGCATACCACGAAAGGGGGGAGAGGGGACCATGCATACCAGGATTGGGGGGTGAGGGGACCATGCATGCCAGGATTGGGGGGTGAGGGGACCATGCATACCACGAAAGGGGAGTGAGGGGATCATACATACCATGAAAGGGGGGTAAAGGGACCATGCATACCAGGATAGGGGGGTGAGGGGACCATGCATACCACAAAAAGGGGGAGAGGGGACCATACATTCTACGAAAGGGGAGTGAGGGGACCATGCATACCACGAAAGGAGGGTGAGGGGACCATTCATACCATGAAAAGGGAGGCGAGGGGACCATGCATACCAGTATTGGGGGGTGAGGGGACCATGCATACCAGGATTGGGGGGTGAGGAGACCATGCATACCAGGATAGGGGGGTGAGGGGACCATGCATACCAGGATAGGGGGGTGAGGGGACCATGCATACCAGGATAGGTGGGCGAGGGGACCATGCATCCCAGGAGCAGGGGGTGAGGGGACCATGCATACCAGGAAAGGGGGGTGAGCGGGACCATGTATACCAGGATTGGGGGGTGAGGGGTAGCATGTATACCAGAATAGGAGGGTGAGAGCACCCTGCATACCAGGATAGGGGGGTGAGGGGACCATGCAAACCATAATTGGGGGTGAGAGGACCATGTATACCAGGATTGGGGGGTGAGGGGACCATGCATACCAGGATTGAGGGGTGAGAGGACCATGCATACCAGGATAGGGAGGGTGAGAGGACCATGCATACCAGGATAGGGGGGTGAGAGGACCATGCATACCAGGATAGGGTGGGTGAGAGGACCATGCATATCAGGATAGGGGGGGTGAGAGGACCATGCATAGCAGGGGAATGGGGGATCAGAGGACTATGCATACCAGGAAAAGGGGGGTGAGAGGATCATGCATACCAGGAATGGCGGTGAGGGGACTATGCATATCAGAGTAGGGGGGTGAGGAGTAGCATGCATACCAGGATAAGGGGGTGAGAGGACCATGCATACCAGGATAGGGGAGGTGAGAGGACCATGCATACCAGTATGGGGGGGTGAGAGGACCATGCATACCAGGATAGGCGGGGTGAGAGGACCACCAGGGTACGGGAGTGAGAGGACCATGCATACCAGGATAGGGGGGTGAGGGGACCATGCATACCAGGATAGGGGGGAGAGAGAGTACCATGCATATCAGGATTCGGGAGTGAGAGGACCATGCATACCAGGATACGGGGTGAAGGGACCATGCATACCAGGATTGGGGGGGTGAGAGGACCATGCATACCAGGATTGGGGTGAGGGGGCCATGCATACCAGAACTGGGGGATGAGGGGTACCATACATACCAGGACTGGGGGATGAGGGGTACCATGCATACCAGGATAGGGGGTGAGGGGACCATACATACCAGGATAGGGATGAGGGAGTACATATTAGGATTGGGGAGTGAGGGGACCATGCGTACCAGGATGAAGAATGGGGTGCCATGCATACTAGGATTGGGGGTGAGGGTACCATGCATTCCAGGATAGAAATGAGGGGTGCCATGCATACCAGGATAGGAGGGTGGGAGCACATACCAGGATGGGAGACCAATAAAAATGCTCGCCACCCGGGCGTAGTACGGGTTCATAGCTAGTGAGGTTATAGTAGTAATGTGGGTGCAGTATACACTGATAGAAATAAAAATAAAGAAGTGCACATAAACAAAAATGACATGAAATCACCCATCCAGAGGATATATATAGAGCTTCCACATATTGGAAACAGGACCAAAAGATCCCAAATTAACAAAACAGCAGTCTGCTATACAAACCTCTGATATGCTATATCAAAATGGATCTTACAGAATTTTTTCACATATAGGTGCTTTATACCCTACACATAGAGTAGTACAGACATAACAATATCCATATGGGTAATACAATCTAGTAATCAAAAATTATATAATATACAAAATTAAATATACAAAAAAATATACAAAATTCTTATGTCTACTCCATATCGCTATCCAAGGAACGGTGAATTTTCCAACTCCCAAACATATCAGACATCAAAGATAGAGTTGAGCGACTTTTGCTATTTTAGGGTCGCGTTTCGTTTCGTGAAACCCGACTTTTCCAAAAGTCGGGTCGAGCAAGATCGTCCGATTACAGGGAAAAGTCGGGGTCGTCCCGAAACACGAAACCCAATGTAAGTCAATGGGGAATAAAAGTCGGCAGTGAGAGGAGGACAGGAAACACACCTACAGTGCCCATTTGAATGCCAAAAGCATCAATTCTTCTTACTTAAGCTTGTCAACCTTAATTAACTTCATAATACAAGTTATGCACTGAAAAATGGGGGTTATTTGGCTAAATTTGTGGGGGGGGGAGGGCTGGCTGCAGGTTTTCATGTGCCCTGGGCGAAAGAGCGCCCCTTTAACACATACCACAACTCATCATGCTCCGATACGGCAGAGAAATAGCGGTATAGTACAATGAAAAATACCTCACTTTTTACATCTCATGACGAGGCCCATCTATTTCTCCATACAAAATCATTGGTCCCATATAATGTTTGAAACAGTATATGATGAGCTCCACATAATGCTACAGTATATGTTGGTCCCCATGGAAGAAGCTCCACTGTCTTATGGGCCCAAATAATGCTCCAAACATAACGGGCCCCATTTCTACTGCTCTAGTGTATAATGGGCCCTGTAAATGCTGCTCCAGTGTCTGATGTCCACCTTTGGAATGTTCCAGTGTATGGTGGGCCCCATCTATCATTCTCCAGAGTATAGTGCTCCCCAAAAATTGCTGTCCCAACATAGAAAACAATCAAATAAGTCTCCTCGCTAGGGAATCCCTGTACTTGTCTGGACAGGTGCTGTAGCTTGCTTAACAGCTCGCCAGCCGTTCTCACGCCCAGTATGGATTGCACGTGATCGCACAAAGGTTAGAAAGGGTACCGTATCCCTGGATAACATGTATGGATAGCGTACACATTCAAAATATATGTCTATACAGCATGAGGCAGGCTCAGACGGTGTTAGGCCCAGTATGGATTGCACGTCATTGCACAAAGGTTAGAAGGGGTACCGTATCCCCGGATAACATGTATGGATAGCGTACACATTCAAAATATATGTCTATACAGCATGAGGCAGGCTCAGACGGTGTTAGGCCCAGTATGGATTGCACGTCATTGCACAAAGGTTAGAAGGGGTACCGTATCCCCGGATAACATGTATGGATAGCGTACACATTCAAAATATATGTCTATACAGCATGAGGCAGGCTCAGACGGTGTTAGGCCCAGTATGGATTGCACGTCATTGCACAAAGGTTAGAAGGGGTACCGTATCCCCGGATAACATGTATGGATAGCGTACACATTCAAAATATATGTCTATACAGCATGAGGCAGGCTCAGACGGTGTTAGGCCCAGTATGGATTGCACGTCATTGCACAAAGGTTAGAAGGGGTACCGTATCCCCGGATAACATGTATGGATAGCGTACACATTCAAAATATATGTCTATACAGCATGAGGCAGGCTCAGACGGTGTTAGGCCCAGTATGGATTGCACGTCATTGCACAAAGGTTAGAAGGGGTACCGTATCCCCGGATAACATGTATGGATAGCGTACACATTCAAAATATATGTCTATACAGCATGAGGCAGGCTCAGACGGTGTTAGGCCCAGTATGGATTGCACGTCATTGCACAAAGGTTAGAAGGGGTACCGTATCCCCGGATAACATGTATGGATAGCGTACACATTCAAAATATATGTCTATACAGCATGAGGCAGGCTCAGACGGTGTTAGGCCCAGTATGGATTGCACGTCATTGCACAAAGGTTAGAAGGGGTACCGTATCCCCGGATAACATGTATGGATAGCGTACACATTCAAAATATATGTCTATACAGCATGAGGCAGGCTCAGATGGTGTTAGGCCCAGTATGGATTGCACGTCATTGCACAAAGGTTAGAAGGGGTACCGTATCCCCGGATAACATGTATGGATAGCGTACACATTCAAAATATATGTCTATACAGCATGAGGCAGGCTCAGACTGTGTTAGGCCCAGTATGGATTGCACGTCATTGCACAAAGGTTAGAAGGGGTACCGTATCCCTGGATAACATGTATGGATAGCGTACACATTCAAAATATATGTCTATACAGCATGAGGCAGGCTCAGACGGTGTTAGGCCCAGTATGGATTGCATGTCATTGCACAAAGGTTAGAAGGGGTACCGTATCCCCGGATAACATGTATGGATAGCGTACACATTCAAAATATATGTCTATACAGCATGAGGCAGGCTCAGACGGTGTTAGGCCCAGTATGGATTGCACGTCATTGCACAAAGGTTAGAAGGGGTACCGTATCCCCGGATAACATGTATGGATAGCGTACACATTCAAAATATATGTCTATACAGCATGAGGCAGGCTCAGATGGTGTTAGGCCCAGTATGGATTGCACGTCATTGCACAAAGGTTAGAAGGGGTACCGTATCCCCGGATAACATGTATGGATAGCGTACACATTCAAAATATATGTCTATACAGCATGAGGCAGGCTCAGACTGTGTTAGGCCCAGTATGGATTGCACGTCATTGCACAAAGGTTAGAAGGGGTACCGTATCCCTGGATAACATGTATGGATAGCGTACACATTCAAAATATATGTCTATACAGCATGAGGCAGGCTCAGACGGTGTTAGGCCCAGTATGGATTGCATGTCATTGCACAAAGGTTAGAAGGGGTACCGTATCCCCGGATAACATGTATGGATAGCGTACACATTCAAAATATATGTCTATACAGCATGAGGCAGGCTCAGACGGTGTTAGGCCCGGTATGGATTGCACGTCATTGCACAAAGGTTAGAAGGGGTACCGTATCCCCGGATAACATGTATGGATAGCGTACACATTCAAAATATATGTCTATACAGCATGAGGCAGGCTCAGACGGTGTTAGGCCCAGTATGGATTGCACGTCATTGCACAAAGGTTAGAAGGGGTACCGTATCCCCGGATAACATGTATGGATAGCGTACACATTCAAAATATATGTCTATACAGCATGAGGCAGGCTCAGACGGTGTTAGGCCCAGTATGGATTGCACGTCATTGCACAAAGGTTAGAAGGGGTACCGTATCCCCGGATAACATGTATGGATAGCATACACATTCAAAATATATGTCTATACAGCATGAGGCAGGCTCAGACGGTGTTAGGCCCAGTATGGATTGCACGTCATTGCACAAAGGTTAGAAGGGGTACCGTATCCCCGGATAACATGTATGGATAGCGTACACATTCAAAATATATGTCTATACAGCATGAGGCAGGCTCAGACAGTGTTAGGCCCAGTATGGATTGCACGTCATTGCACAAAGGTTAGAAGGGGTACCGTATCCCCGGATAACATGTATGGATAGCGTACACATTCAAAATATATTTCTATACAGCATGAGGCAGGCTCAGACGGTGTTAGGCCCAGTATGGATTGCACGTCATTGCACAAAGGTTAGAAGGGGTACCGTATCCCCGGATAACATGTATGGATAGCGTACACATTCAAAATATATGTCTATACAGCATGAGGCAGGCTCAGACGGTGTTAGGCCCAGTATGGATTGCACGTCATTGCACAAAGGTTAGAAGGGGTACCGTATCCCCGGATAACATGTATGGATAGCGTACACATTCAAAATATATGTCTATATAGCATGAGGCAGGCTCAGACGGTGTTAGGCCCAGTATGGATTGCACGTCATTGCACAAAGGTTAGAAGGGGTACCGTATCCCCGGATAACATGTATGGATAGCGTACACATTCAAAATATATGTCTATACAGCATGAGGCAGGCTCAGACGGTGTTAGGCCCAGTATGGATTGCACGTCATTGCACAAAGGTTAGAAGGGGTACCGTATCCCCGGATAACATGTATGGATAGCGTACACATTCAAAATATATGTCTATACAGCATGAGGCAGGCTCAGACGGTGTTAGGCCCAGTATGGATTGCACGTCATTGCACAAAGGTTAGAAGGGGTACCGTATCCCCGGATAACATGTATGGATAGCGTACACATTCAAAATATATGTCTATACAGCATGAGGCAGGCTCAGACGGTGTTAGGCCCAGTATGGATTGCACGTCATTGCACAAAGGTTAGAAGGGGTACCGTATCCCCGGATAACATGTATGGATAGCGTACACATTCAAAATATATGTCTATACAGCATGAGGCAGGCTCAGACGGTGTTAGGCCCAGTATGGATTGCACGTCATTGCACAAAGGTTAGAAGGGGTACCGTATCCCCGGATAACATGTATGGATAGCGTACACATTCAAAATATATGTCTATACAGCATGAGGCAGGCTCAGACAGTGTTAGGCCCAGTATGGATTGCACGTCATTGCACAAAGGTTAGAAGGGGTACTGTATCCCCGGATAACATGTATGGATAGCGTACACATTCAAAATATATGTCTATACAGCATGAGGCAGGCTCAGACGGTGTTAGGCCCAGTATGGATTGCACGTCATTGCACAAAGGTTAGAAGGGGTACCGTATCCCCGGATAACATGTATGGATAGCGTACACATTCAAAATATATGTCTCAGGAGGCAGGCTCAGACGGTGTCAGGCACAGTATGGATTTGATGGCCCAGATTACACAGCGGAGGAGCAGGGAGAGGTAAAGATTGCAAATGCTGGGGCCCTGGCCAAGCAAGGGGGGCCCACTCGTGGGCGTCGGTACTGGCACTGGGCCCTTCATAGTACAGCGGTGTGTCTGACGGCGGGTGTGCACCACCACCGTCAGAGACACTTGATTGCACTATGAGGGACCCTGTGCCAGTGCCCGCGCCCAAGAGTCGGCCTACCCACCTGTCCAGGGCAACGGCACTCGCACGGTGTCGTGCGCTAGGTGGTGACCCCGGCCATGGGGGGGGAGGCAGCACAGTTAGGGAGTTTTAGAAAGTGGCATATGTTGATGTTGGACATTCAACTGATGCAAAAGGCGAAATAGGTGAAGTACCAGGAAGAGGTGGACCAAAGCAAGCCATTTTTCTGTCACCCTATGTGTCATCAGGGGAAGGTGGGACAAAATCCTTGGAAACCCATGCGTGGTTCATTTTAATGAAGGTTAGATCATCCACATTTTGGGTTGACAGACGGGTCCTTTTTTCTGTCAGGATTGATCCAGCTGCACTGAAGACTCTTTCCGATAGCACACTTGCAGCTGGGCAAGCGAGCTCCTGTAAGGCATATTGGGCCAATTCAGGCCAGGTGTCCAGTTTAGCGGCCCAATAGTCAAAGGGGAATGACCTGTGTGGGAGAACATCGATATGGGAGGAAAAGTAGTTTGTAACCATAGTTGACAACTGCTGTCTCCTGTCACTTTCCATCGATGCAGTATTACCAGTTGTGTGAGCGGTATTTTTAAAATCAGTCCACAACATTGTCATGAAACCCCTGTCTCCAACGCCACTTCTGCTGTGTGCACCACGAACACCTCTGCCAAGCTGCCCCCGGCCCGTACGGCTCGTGTGAGAACCATCACCGCTGCTGTGTGCTGGGAATGCCTCAAGCAACCGATTTACCAGAGTTGCTTGTTTATTGGCCAATATTAGGTCAAGGTTCTCCTGTGGCATGATGTTTTGTAATTTGCCTTTATAGCGTGGATCCAGGATGCTGGCCAACCAGTAGTCGTCATCGTTCATCATTTTGGCAATGCGGGGGTCCCTTTATAGGATCCGCAAGGCATAATCTGACATGTGGGCCAATGTTCCCGGTGTCAATGATGCACTGCGAGTGCTGGGTGGAGGAGCACTTTCTGGCAAATCCACATCCCTCCAGTCACGCACAAACCCTGTACCAGACCTTGCCATGCCAACATTTTCACTTGCCCCACGAGATGCATCCTCCTCCCCTAAGTAATCATCCCCATCATCCTCCTCCTCCTCCTCCTCTTCTTCCTCCACCTCGTCCAGGAGAGGTCCCTGAGCAGACAATGGCTGAATGTCATCAAGGATTCCCTCCTCCTCTTCCTCCTCATCAACATTGGCTGCAGACGCCTGCTCCTTAAGGTGCGTCAAAGTTTGCATGAGCAGACGCATAAGTGGGATGCTCATGCTTAGGATGGCGTCGTCTGCGCTTACCAGCCGTGTGCATTCCTCAAAACACTGAAGGACTTTACAAAGGTCTTTCAGCTTCGACCACTGCACGCCTGTCAACTCCATGTCTGCTCTCAAAGTGCCTGGCCGTGTATCCTCCCACAAATGCATTATGGCCTGCCTCTGCTCGCACAGCCGCTCCACCATGTGCAGGGTGGAGTTCCACCTTGTTGCAATGTCGATAATGAGGCTGTGGTTGGGAAGGTGGAGCAATCGCTGCAGCTTCTGCATACGAACGGAGTGTACAGGCGACCGGCGGATGTGCGCGCACAGTCTTCGCACCATCTGGAGCAGGGCTGTTAACTCCGGATAATTTTTGAGGAAGCACTGCACCACCAGGTTCAAGGTGTGAGCCAAGCAAGGTATGTGGCTGAGTTTTGAAAGGGCTATGGCTGCCACAAAATTACGGCCGTTATCACTAACTACCTTGCCTGCCTCAAGATGTACACTGCCCAGCCATGACTCAGTTTGTCGCTTCAAGTACTCGGCCAGCACCTCGGCGGTGTGTCTGTCACCCAAACACATCATCTGCAACACAGCCTGCTGACGCTTTCCACTAGCTGCTCGATAGGGGGACACATCGTGTGCAACAGTGGCAGCTGCAGATGGAGTGCTCGTACGACTGCGCTCTGTGGACGAGCTGTCGCTTCTGGAGGAGGAGGAGGAGGGTCGAACACCTACAGCCAACTGTTTCCTATACCGTGGGCTAGGCAGCACTGTCCCACCAACGCTGTCCCCTGTGGACCCTGCATCCACCACATTAACCCAGTGCGCAGTGATGGACACGTAACGGCCCTGGCCATGCCGACTGGACCATGCATCAGTTGTGAGGTGCACCTTTCCGCTCACTGACTTCTTGAGTGCATGGACAATGCGGTCTTTCACATGATGGTGGAGGGCTGGGATGGCTTTGCGAGAGAAGAAGTGGCGACTGGGTAGGTCATAGCGTGGTACTGCATAGGCCATGAGTTCGCGGAAAGCTGTGCTTTCCACCAACCGAAAGGGCATCATCTCAAACGAGATTAGTTTGGCAATGTGGGCGTTCAAACCCAGTGTACGCGGATGAGAGACTGAGTAATTTCTTGACCTACTCATAGTGTCTGGGAGGGTGAGCTGGACTTGAGAGCTGCATATGGTGGAAGTAGCGGTGGACAGGGCGGACTGAGAGAGGGTTGATGATGGTGATGGAGTTGGTGTTCTTTCTGATGGCCTAGAATCAGTCTTTCGTTGATATAACAGTGGGATTCCCTGACTGCTGTGGCCTTGCAACGACACCTCAACATTTGCTGCTGTGCTAACCGGTGGGCTTACAGTGGGGGAAACAATGTAGCGTTGCTGACTACCTTCGTTGTGATCAGTTGCACATGTGGCACTTGAGGTTTGGTGTTGTGTCCACGCTTGCAAGTGCATGCTGGTTAAATGTCTAAGCATGCAACTGGTATTCAAATTTTTCAGATTTTTCCCTCGGCTAAAGGTCTTTGCGCACTTCTTACAGATAACCTTGGCCTGATCATGAGGATTTTGTTCAAAAAAGTGCCACACTGCACTCTTCCTGCTTTGGCAGACATTTTGCGGCCTAGCACGCTGTGATCTTTTGACTCTCTGGACAAGCTGTCCAGCAACTCTTTTGATGTTTGGAACCTGTCTTTGGAGTGCTCCGGGCCTGCCAGATAACAGCTGTTGCGATGTCGATGTCTGCTGTGGATGCTCCTCATCTGAGCTATTGGAAGCAGCACCCTCTTCCCCCAATGGATGCCAATCTGGGTCAACAACTGGGTCATCCATCACCTCCTCTTCTATGTCATGTGCACCTTTCTCTGTGTCACCGTGTATGGTGGTATAGTGTGCGGGAAGGGGCACCTGAGTCTCATCAGGGTCAAAATCTGGCTCTGTACACTGCGAGGACAATGTAGTGCTCTGAGTGAATGTACCAGCAGAATCATCCATCAGCGGCTGTGCATCAGTGCACTCCATGTCAGATTCATCTTGGCCTGGGTAATTCACCATTTGACTTCATAATCCAGGCATGGTATGTGAAAACAGCTCCATGGAGTAATCAGTAGTATGGCCTGCGTCATCCTTCAATCTTGGTTGGGGTGAAGGACACAAGGAAAGGTGTGGTTCATGAACATGAGCCTCCAATGACGACTCAGTGCTTTTACTTTTTACAACTGAAGAAGAGGAGGCGATAGAGCTGGAGGCTGAGTCAGCAATGTAAGACAAAACTTTTTCCTGATGCTCTGCCTTTAAAAGCGGTTTGCCAACTCCTAGAAAACTAAGCGTTCGAGTCCTTATGTAGCCAGACGATGACGCAGGGTCAGCACCTCCTGCATCCACCACCAACACCATCATTACCAGCTGCCAACCCCCGCCCAATTCCATGGCCTCTTCCACCAGCCTTCCTCATTTTTGGTAGAAATGTAGACAAAATCCAACAAACTATATAGTAATGTAAAACAAGGTACAAGGTGTCTATATGACAGGGGAGTTTTAGAATTTCTGCACACACTTGTGGACAGTGGACACTTGTGGATTGTGTGCGGCCCACTGATATCTGAGCGCTATGTGACACGCTCGATGGCACAGCTGCCTGTGACCAAAGTGACGAGAGGATAATGGAGATTTTGAATCTCTGCGTACACTTGTGAACAGTGGACACTTGTGGATTGTGTGCGGCCCACTGATATCTGAGCGCTATGTGACACGCTCGATGGCACAGCTGCCTGTGACCAAAGTGACGAGAGGATAATGGAGATTTTGAATCTCTGTGTACACTTTTGGACAGTGGACACTTGTGGATTGTGTGCGGCCCACTGATATCTGAGCGCTATGTGACACGCTCGATGGCACAGCTGCCTGTGACCAAAGTGACGAGAGGATAATGGAGATTTTGAATCTCTGCGTACACTTTTGGACACTGGACACTTGTGGATTGTGTGCGGCCCACTGATATCTGAGCGCTATGTGACACGCTCGATGGCACAGCTGCCTGTGACCAAAGTGACGAGAGGATAATGGAGATTTTGAATCTCTGCGTACACTTTTGGACACTGGACACTTGTGGATTGTGTGCGGCCCACTGATATCTGAGCGCTATGTGACACGCTCGATGGCACAGCTGCCTGTGACCAAAGTGACGAGAGGATAATGGAGATTTTGAATCTCTGCGTACACTTTTGGACAGTGGACACTTGTGGATTGTGTGCGGCCCACTGATATCTGAGCGCTATGTGACACGCTCGATGACACAGCTGCCTGTGACCAAAGTGACGAGAGGATAATGGAGATTTTGAATCTCTGCGTACACTTGTGGACAGTGGACACTTGTGGATTGTGTGCGGCCCACTGATATCTGAGCGCTATGTGACACGCTCGATGGCACAGCTGCCTGTGACCAAAGTGACGAGAGGATAATGGAGATTTTGAATCTCTGCGTACACTTGTGGACAGTGGACACTTGTGGATTGTGTGCGGCCCACTGATATCTGAGCGCTATGTGACACGCTCGATGGCACAGCTGCCTGTGACCAAAGTGACGAGAGGATAATGGAGATTTTGAATCTCTGCGTACACTTGTGGACAGTGGACACTTGTGGATTGTGTGCGGCCCACTGATATCTGAGCGCTATGTGACATGCTCGATGGCACAGCTGCCTGTGACCAAAGTGACGAGAGGATAATGGAGATTTTGAATCTCTGCGTACACTTGTGGACAGTGGACACTTGTGGATTGTGTGCGGCCCACTGATATCTGAGCGCTATGTGACACGCTCGATGGCACAGCTGCCTGTGACCAAAGTGACGAGAGGATAATGTAGATTTTGAATCTCTGCGTACACTTTTGGACACTGGACACTTGTGGATTGTGTGCGGCCCACTGATATCTGAGCGCTATGTGACACGCTCGATGGCACAGCTGCCTGTGACCAAAGTGACGAGAGGATAATGGAGATTTTGAATCTCTGCGTACACTTTTGGACACTGGACACTTGTGGATTGTGTGCGGCCCACTGATATCTGAGCGCTATGTGACACGCTCGATGGCACAGCTGCCTGTGACCAAAGTGACGAGAGGATAATGGAGATTTTGAATCTCTGCGTACACTTTTGGACACTGGACACTTGTGGATTGTGTGCGGCCCACTGATATCTGAGCGCTATGTGACACGCTCGATGGCACAGCTGCCTGTGACCAAAGTGACGAGAGGATAATGGAGATTTTGAATCTCTGCGTACACTTTTGGACAGTGGACACTTGTGGATCGTGTGCGGCCCACTGATATCCGAGCGCTATGTGACACGCTCGATGGCACAGCTGCCTGTGACCAAAGTGACGAGAGGATAATGGAGATTTTGAATCTCTGCGTACACTTGTGGACAGTGGACACTTGTGGATTGTGTGCGGCCCACTGATATCTGAGCGCTATGTGACACGCTCGATGGCACAGCTGCCTGTGACCAAAGTGACGAGAGGATAATGGAGATTTTGAATCTCTGCGTACACTTGTGAACAGTGGACACTTGTGGATTGTGTGCGGCCCACTGATATCTGAGCGCTATGTGACACGCTGGATGGCACAGCTGCCTGTGACCAAAGTGACGAGAGGATAATGGAGATTTTGAATCTCTGCGTACACTTGTGGACAGTGGACACTTGTGGATTGTGTGCGGCCCACTGATATCTGAGCGCTATGTGACACGCTCGATGGCACAGCTGCCTGTGACCAAAGTGACGAGAGGATAATGGAGATTTTGAATCTCTGCGTACACTTTTGGACACTGGACACTTGTGGATTGTGTGCGGCCCATTGATATCTCAGTGCTATGTGACACGCTCGATGGCACAGCTGCCTGTGACCAAAGTGACGAGAGGATAATGGAGATTTTGAATCTCTGCGTACACTTTTGGACACTGGACACTTGTGGATTGTGTGCGGCCCACTGATATCTGAGCGCTATGTGACACGCTCGATGGCACAGCTGCCTGTGACCAAAGTGACGAGAGGATAATGGAGATTTTGAATCTCTGCGTACACTTTTGGACACTGGACACTTGTGGATTGTGTGCGGCCCACTGATATCTGAGCGCTATGTGACACGCTCGATGGCACAGCTGCCTGTGACCAAAGTGACGAGAGGATAATGCAGATTTTGAATCTCTGCGTACACTTTTGGACAGTGGACACTTGTGGATTGTGTGCGGCCCACTGATATCTGAGCGCTATGTGACACGCTCGATGGCACAGCTGCCTGTGACCAAAGTGACGAGAGGATAATGGAGATTTTGAATCTCTGCGTACACTTGTGGACAGTGGCCACTTGTGGATTGTGTGCGGCCCACTGATATCTGAGCGCTATGTGACACGCTCGATGGCACAGCTGCCTGTGACCAAAGTGACGAGAGAATAATGGAGATTTTGAATCTCTGCGTACACTTGTGGACAGTGGACACTTGTGGATTGTGTGCGGCCCACTGATATCTGAGCGCTATGTGACACGCTTGATGGCACAGCTGCCTGTGACCAAAGTGACGAGAGGATAATGGAGATTTTGAATCTCTGCGTACACTTTTGGACACTGGACACTTGTGGATTGTGTGCGGCCCACTGATATCTGAGCGCTATGTGACACGCTCGATGGCACAGCTGCCTGTGACCAAAGTGACGAGAGGATAATGTAGATTTTGAATCTCTGCGTACACTTTTGGACACTGGACACTTGTGGATTGTGTGCGGCCCACTGATATCTGAGCGCTATGTGACACGCTCGATGGCACAGCTGCCTGTGACCAAAGTGACGAGAGGATAATGGAGATTTTGAATCTCTGCGTACACTTTTGGACACTGGACACTTGTGGATTGTGTGCGGCCCACTGATATCTGAGCGCTATGTGACACGCTCGATGGCACAGCTGCCTGTGACCAAAGTGACGAGAGGATAATGGAGATTTTGAATCTCTGCGTACACTTGTGGACAGTGGACACTTGTGGATTGTGTGCGGCCCACTGATATCTGAGCGCTATGTGACACGCTCGATGGCACAGCTGCCTGTGACCAAAGTGACGAGAGAATAATGGAGATTTTGAATCTCTGCGTACACTTGTGGACAGTGGACACTTGTGGATTGTGTGCGGCCCACTGATATCTGAGCGCTATGTGACATGCTCGATGGCACAGCTGCCTGTGACCAAAGTGACGAGAGGATAATGGAGATTTTGAATCTCTGCGTACACTTTTGGACACTGGACACTTGTGGATTGTGTGCGGCCCACTGATATCTGAGCGCTATGTGACACGCTCGATGGCACAGCTGCCTGTGACCAAAGTGACGAGAGGATAATGGAGATTTTGAATCTCTGCGTACACTTTTGGACACTGGACACTTGTGGATTGTGTGCGGCCCACTGATATCTGAGCGCTATGTGACACGCTCGATGGCACAGCTGCCTGTGACCAAAGTGACGACAGGATAATGGAGATTTTGAATCTCTGCGTACACTTTTGGACACTGGACACTTGTGGATTGTGTGCGGCCCACTGATATCTGAGCGCTATGTGACACGCTCGATGGCACAGCTGCCTGTGACCAAAGTGACGAGAGGATAAGGGAGATTGGATTGCTTTTAAAAAAGCAGTTTGCGGAGCAGTGGGTAAACAGCAATGCCAGCGTGTCAGGAAGCCTTAAAAGGCAGCCCAACAACCAACACCACTGATACACCACAATATAGCCTCCCCTTGCACTGCACACACAGTGACTTGTGTGTTGTGCAGGCCAAATCGCTAGCAGCAGAAGCAGTTTTTTTGTCTTCTTCCCTGCCTAACGCTCTCCCTACAGAATCAGCAGCAACCTCTCCCTATACTAAGATCGGCAGAAGTAAGATGGCGGTCGGCGTGCACGCCCTTTTATACCCCCTGTGACGCCCACCAAAGCAAGCCAATCACTTGCATGCCCTTCTGAAAGATGGTGGTGACCCGTGCCTATGTCATCACGTTGCCCACAGTGTCCGTGGATCCTGATTGGCTGAAAAAGAGCGCAAAACAAACTTTTGAAACGCGACTTTGGCGCGTAAGTCGCCGACCTTGTGGCCGACCTCATCCTAGGGTCGGGTTTCGTTTCATGAAACCCGACTTTGCCAAAAGTCGGCGACTTTTGAATTTTTTCGACCTGTTTCGCTCAACTCTAATCAAAGATACCAGGACAGTCAGCACATAAGCACTAGAAAATGGAAAACAAAAAAATATTAAAATACAGATAAAAACAAGTGGATGCGGAAGAAAGTCGCACTTACAGATGCACAACAACCGGGCAATCACAGGAAATGGGCAAAGGAAAGACCCTCGTTCAGGTCGTGGGGCTGGACAGCTTTTAGTGACTAGATCCATCTTGTCTCCAGCCTACCAAGATGCTTGGATAATTGTCCGCCCCTAATATTGATGTTAAGGGCATCAATACCGTGTACCCTCAACAACGTGCCATTGCAGTTGTGAAAGTTTTTAAAATGACGTGGTATTGTTTTGAGGGTGGAAGCGTCCGTTTGGCCAATCGCGGCCTGAATCCCCAATACCTTATGCCGACCTTGAGTTGCCGTGTTGTTAGCCCAACATAAATTAGTCTGCTTGGACACATGGCGTAATAAACAACATATCTTGTAGTACACGTAATATGTTGTCTGATCTTAAATGACTCAGTGCCACTAGAATTAGAAAAGGAATCACATCAATCGACATTGCGACAGGCAACGCATCTGCCACATGGAAAACAACCACCCTTCACTGTGAAATTATCCAAAAAAGTAGTCGCATTGCTATATTGCGCCTGCAGTGTAACAAGTCCATCTGAGCTGGGCATATTTGCCTGCTACAATAATTCTACCACGTTTTCTCAACAGGGATATATCTTACAGAATTTAAAACGGGCAATGTGCATGGTAAGGGACAGTGTAGTGGACTTGATCACGATGGTAAGTGCAGAAACCATGGGCAAGTTGAAACTGTGACTACAGTGGGAGCACTACAAACACACACATCATATTGACCTAGCTTCCTGTCCCACTTTGTAGAGATGCGCGGACCACCACTCTTGAAGCCAGACCAGTCTGAAAAGGTTCTTGGATGGATAATGCTTCCATACAGTTTGCCAGCATTTCCCTGTCTTCTACACCGTTCAGTCTCGCTAGCCGTGATTTTATAACACATAATCCTCACCCTGATCCTCCTTGCTCCCACCATGCTGAGTGCCCGGACACAAGTGATCCCACACTTGGACACTCTGAAGAGCTTTTCACATTTTCATTTATAGAGGCTTACCTTTAACTTGCCTGTTACAAGCGGGACATGAGGAGATCACATGTAGTAATGCCAAAGTATTTGAGCCGCCACTCTCACAAGAAGGCATCAGTGAGAAAATGCAATTACTGTTGCAAAAGGTGGAGGATGATGAGACACAATTGCAAACAAGTAATGTTATGGCAGCAAGTCAGGAGGATGACAGGGTGTAGGAGTGGAAGACTATGTGGTAACTATGAAGTTACTGACCCAACGTGGAAAGGTTACATGCAGAGTGAGGACAGCAGCACACAGGAGGGGGATATGCAGACAACAGAAGGAAGAGGCAGTGTGGTGGCCAGAGACACAAGGTGGGAAACTGTTCCCTCGAGCATCAGCAAGGGTGATCTCATGATCCATTTTTGAATCTGTGTCAGAGTTGGGATTCTCTTTTATAAATCTTTTTTCTTTGAGGCCCTCAGGGGTTAATATGGGTTTTTGCCCCCGGAGTCCGCTGGTGTTACTACAAGTTCTGCTGCTGGGTTTCCCCCCTGGTGGCCGCTGGTGTTACTACATGTTTAATTAGTCAGCAGGTGGTGACCACCCCCCTCCTTCCTATAAAAGGTCATCAGGTGCTGTAGCTCACTGTTGGTAATACTGGTCATTCGAAGACTGGACCTACCTGGTGCAGAGGGGGTTCAGCTTATCTGGAGCAATGGTGATGCTGCTGGATGCTGATCGGGTGCCTTTCTCTGCTGCTGGGAGCATTGGCAGCAGATAAAGCTAAGTTTTGTTTTTTTGCTGCTTTAACCCCGTGGTGTCTGTTTTATATTTCCTTTCATGTTATTGGTGCAGTTCACTTTTATTCCTGTCTCACCTCCTGGGGAGGGGGTTGGGTGTTTAGCTCAGGGCTAAACAGGAGATAAGGACAGGTCGGGGACTTGGGCCTCACTACCATCAAGTGTACCCCCAAGTTAAGGAGAGTTGGGTCGCCCTCCCAGGGCTGTGGGGTACGGGTACTCGGTATCGGGCCTGATGAGCTTCAATGGGAGATGTCACTGCAGCTGGGACCCGGCCCGTGGCCCTTGGCGCCCATTATAAAAGGGGGAAAGTTCAGTGTGCTTATGATGTTTAGAGTTTATGAATGAATGAGTCGTGACGCCACCTGTGGTGTTCGGCAATGAAGATGTTGAGCCGACGCTGCAGACAGATCCTCTGGGACAGATGGTGTGGTTCAGCAATGATGTTATAGCCCTCCACAGGCAGGGCTGTAGTCCCAGGGCAGAGTAAGTGAAGTGACACTTAGATGGTGTAGTGTCGGGCGCAAGGGATGTAGCAGTGCTGGACAGGTTGAAGCAAGAATAAGTGGAGGACACCGGGGCATGTAGTTCCAAAGCTTTACTCACAGTCTGTTGCAGGTACAGGTGCCCACATCCGTGCTGTGTCCTCCGGGTCAGGAGCTCAGCCAACTTCCAGGCAAGATGAAGTGCTCCTTTCCAACACTCTGCCAACATATGTGCCTTTTCTGAACGTCTCCCTCTTAGCGCCTTTAGTGAAGTACTCACATTACCGAGTTATACTGGAGTTCCTCCTGTCAGATGTTCCTATGAACTCTACTTGTACGGCAGACAGCTGTAGCCTGCTTCGAGGACTCCTTACTACCTAGTCCCGACTCTCTTACGTTGCTGTTGTGCCCCCAAGTCTGGTGTGGGAATAAAGCGGTGACAACTTCTATTCCTCCGGTGTCTGCAGCAGGACCATTAGTGTTATGAATGGGTCACCGAGGAGGAAAAAACCTAAGCAAGCTAAGCCCCAGAAAAAGCAGAAAGGTTGGAAGCTATGCAGATTGCAGATCCCTGATCCTAACCACACAACTAGCAGCAGCCGTGGAGCGTACCTACGATGAACCTAGACGCCTCGTCAAGGCCGGAGGACTAAAGAAGCCTAAAGCAAGAAAAGGGGAAAACTAACTGCCCCAGAGCAGACCCCAAAGGAATATACAGCCCCCACACATGTATTGACGATGAAACAAGATGAAAACACAAACACAGGCAGGAAAATAGGCTGAGCAAATGATGGGGCCCAAACTAACTAGGAAGGAGAGGAAGGAAAGACACTGTCTGCAATCTGCCCAAAACCCTACAAAATAAAGTCCAACACTTCTGATAAGAAAATTAACCCTGAAGTCACTAGACTTCTCCCACTATATCAGCACTCTGAAATATTCTGAGACAGAACAAAAAGAGGCCAATCTAATAAGGGACAAAAAGCAAATTGGCAAATACAGATAAATAAGAGTGGAAATTTAGCACAGCCCCAGCCGGGGCTGGCTGACCACACAAAAAACTGAATAGAACAACAAAAATCAAGTGTGAACATTAGCAGAAAAACTTATCTTGAGCTGACGGGAACAGAGCTGAGAACCAAGACCTGACAAGCAGAAGGAATCACCAGCACCAGAGTAGGGTGTCGGCTGTCTTAAATCCAATCTGAGAATCCTGAGGTCCAATCGTCATCCTCATTGTCAGGTGCCAAATTTCTACTGATTAAATCAGCCTCACTACCTCCTGTTACAACCAGAGGGAGCCTGGAAGGAGAACTCACAACTGGTAGACCAGAAAATTAACTCACAACACATTAGTATCCATACAACCTCGGGGACCGGACCCTGGCCTTGCGCTTAGAACTTGGGAAGGGTTCTCCTCTAACCCTTATCCTTGGTTCTCTTCTTCTCCTCACGTTCCGTACAAAACTATCTTTCCTTCTTATGGAGAGTCAGGCTTTCTATTAATGTTCCTTTCCTGTGCCAGCGGACCCAGATCACTGAGGTCAGCTGCAGCACTTCCTTCATCCATGCCACTAAGGGGATCTCCTTTCACAGACTGACCTTGTCAGACTCCTGTGACTAGCTGCCCCAATCCTATCCTCTTCCCGCTCATTTAATGCAAACTAAACTCCACCCGCATCCCAGCACGCTTCGTGTTCCAAGCAGGGAGCCACCAAAGGGTGCTTTGCTACACTACTATGTTGTGTGGAATGCAGGTGTTGGAGCGTGGTCAGGTGTCTCCACCTTTCCTGGATAATGGGGCACCACACCTCAGGAGGAGGTGCAGTACCTCTATGGCAACTGAACCCTCAGTGGCGCCACATATCCCCCCGTTAAACACAGCACATCCGCGGGCTGCAAGAAATCAAAGGTTGACAAATACAGGAACATACAAAAATTTTTGTAATGCTTAATAAACAATTCTTATCTAATCTTCTCAATATGAGAGGCACTGTTTCCTTAACGTTGCAAAATAATTTTTAACTAGCTATCTATGTTTTAATACAGTACCTAATTCAAAAGTGCTATTGGTGTCAGGAACACCGCACTGTACTTGCTCACTGAGCCAGTGCGCGTGTCCTGAGTGTCAGGATCCTGTCAGCGCCGGCGTGCAGCCTCCGCTGAGCAGGGACTCACCCGCACTGTAGGGGTACCGGGATCAGGTACAGCCAGAAAGTACCGATCCACAGGACCTGTGGATGCTGAAGTTTAGCAAGCAGACACGGGACCTACGGTCATGTGACTGCAAGGGGGCGGGGCTTAGCATCCTGCTTAGTGAGATGGAAAGACACTATACAGAATTACTCAGAGTCAGGCAAAGTGGGGTTTATACACAGAGATAGCTGTAACGTACCAAGGATGAGACAGAACGGATAGTCAGGGCCAAGCAGCAGTCAAAACCAAACAGACATAGAAGGTACCAAGCAGAATCCAAAGCAATATCCAGAGAACAGACCGAGTCATACACAGATTATCAAGCAACCAGAACACAGCAAAACACACTCAGGGGTCACCACACTATGCCAAGGGCAAGAGTATAACTGACAGGGATGGGAGCGTCCTGAGGCTATAAGAAGCCTCTCCCAGAACCAGAGAGAGGCCACAATCATAGCCCCAGGTGCGCAGGTAAGCCTGCACTGGGATCACAGCCTTTAACCCCAGAAATGCCAGTCATCAGCACTGGTTCCAGACATTAACCCCACATGTGCGAGTCAAACCCGCACTGAGATCATGACAATTGGCAGTAACTTCTTAAAAGACTTATGTAAAATCAAGAAAGGACACCTAAAGAGGTGCAACTATCTATAATAATAAATGCCCTAACCAGCTTCCGGTTGTAACAACTTCCGTCCAGTTGTAACCGGTGACGTCACCACACACACACGCACATATTAACCCTCAACACACCACACCGCCTCAACACACACTCCTCTCACCTTTCACCTCCACTCATGTCCACTCACTCTTTCACTCCACATACGTTCCTTTCTCTCACTCCGTTTCTCATACTCACACCGTCATCGTCGCTGCCCCGACATCTTCCTCCGCCGCCGCGATCCAGGATCCAGACGTTCTCCAGGCCGCCGACATGTTCTTGCGGGACGCCATCTTGGATGTCGTGAAGTCCCGCGAGATTCAAGATGGTGTCGCTGCAACAATATGTCGCTGGCGTGGACGACATCGGGATCCAAAAAGATGGCGTCGGCGAAATCTCGCGAGATTACGCCGACGCCATTTTGGATCCCGATGTCGCCCATGCCAGCGACATGTTGTTGCGGCGACGCCATCTTGAATATCGTGGGACTTCACGACATCCAAGATGGCGTCCCGCAAGAATATGTCGCTGGCGTGGGCGACATCGGGATCCAAAATGGCGTCGGCATAATCTCGCGAGATTTCGCCGACGCCATCTTTTTGGATCCCGATGTCGTCCACGCCAGCGACATATTGTTGCGGCGACGCTATCTTGAATATCGCGGGATTTCACGAAATCCAAGATGGCGTCCCGCAAGAACATGTCGGCGGCCTGGAGAACGTCTGGATCCTGGATCGCGGCGGCGGAGGAAGATGTCGGGGCAGCGACGATGACGGTGTGAGTATGAGAAACGGAGTGAGAGAAAGGAACATATGTGGAGTGAAAGAGTGAGTGGACATGAGTGGAGGTGAAAGGTGAGAGGAGTGTGTGTTGAGGCGGTGTGGTGTGTTGAGGGTTAACATGGCAAGAGGTGTTAACGACGTCGGCGAAATCTCACGAGATTTCGCCGACGCCATCTTGCATTCGAGAAATTGCGTCATTTACCTCACGCCGACTTGCTGTGTGGACGCTTGGCATTGCCTGTACCACCATAACTACTGCTGCCTTGGTCCTATGCCTGTTTACTGCCGGTGTCTAATTACTGGACCAATTTGCCTGTACCACCATAACTATTGCTGCCTTGCTCCTCTGCCGGTGTCTAATTACAGGACCAATTTGCCTCTACTGCCATAACTACTGCTGCCTTTGTCCTCTGCCAGTGTCTAATTACAGGGCTAATTTGCCTATACCGCCATAACTACTGCCTTTGTCCTCTGCCGGTGTCTAATTACAGGGCCAATTTGCCTCTACTGCCATAACTACTGCTGCCTTTGTCCTCTGCCAGTGTCTAATTACAGGGCTAATTTGCCTCTATCGCCATAACTACTGCTGCTTTGGTCATCTGCCTGTTTACTGCCGGTGTCTAATTACAAGGCCAATTTGCCTCTACCGCCATAACTACTGCTGCCTTGCTCCTCTGCCGGTGTCTAATTACAGGGCTAATTTGCCTCTATCGCCATAACTACTGCTGCTTTGGTCATCTGCCTGTTTACTGCCGGTGTCTAATTACAAGGCCAATTTGCCTCTACCGCCATAACTACTGCTGCCTTGCTCCTCTGCCGGTGTCTAATTACAGGGCTAATTTGCCTCTACCGCCATAACTACTGCTGCCTTGCTCCTCTGCCGGTGTCTAATTACAGGGCTAATTTGCCTCTACCGCCATAACTACTGCTACCTTGCTCCTCTGCCGGTGTCTAATTACAGGGCCAATTTGCCTCTACCGCCATAACTACTGCTGCCTTGCTCCTCTGCCGGTGTCTAATTACAGGGCCAATTTGCCTCTACCGCCATAACTACTGCTGCATTGCTCCTCTGCTGGTGTCTAATTACAGGGCCAATTTGCCAATACCGCCATAACTACTGCTGCCTTGCTCCTCTGCCGGTGTCTAATTACAGGGCCAATTTGCCTCTACCGCCATAAGTACTGCTGCCTTGCTCCTCTGACTGTTCACTGCCTGTGTCTAATTACAGGGCCAATTTGCCTCTACCGCCATAACTACTGCTGCCTTGCTCCTCTGCCGGTGTCTAATTACAGGGCCAATTTGCCTCTACCGCCATAACTACTGCTGCCTTGCTCCTCTGCCGGTGTCTAACTACAGGGCCAATTTACCACTACCACTTCATAACTACTGCTGGGCAATTACAGGGTCAATTAGTATCTGTTTACTCTACAATACTCCAGGACGCCTTCTTCACTGCCAGATAACTGCCAAATAGACTCCTTTACCTGTGCCAACATGAGTCATAACAAAAAGTATGCCAATGCCAGTGAAAGGAAAGCAGCTTTAGCACTACGACAAAAACAACGCCGTGCTAATGAGACTCCTGAGGAAAAACACCATTGCCTTGAGAAGATTAAGGCTTATAAACGCCGTCGCCTCACACACGAATCCCCTAACTCTAAATCCATAAGATTGGCTGAAGAAGCCTCTGCACGCCGTCACCGCCGACAACAGACGGCCTCTTCCTCATCATTATTATTAGACTCACAACAGGATGCTTCCACATCAGCATGTGGAACAATTTACTGCTACACTTCATCCCATATGCCGTTCACTGACATAACTAATCAGCAATCTGTTTCTGCCCTATCAATACCACCATTCAATACCGATGCACAGTATGCCAATGCCAGTGAAAGGAAAGCAGCTTTAGCACTACGACAAAAACAACGCCGTGCTAATGAGACTCCTGAGGAAAAACAGCATCGACTTGACAAGATTAAGGCTTATAAACGCCGTCGTCTCACACACGAATCCCCTAACTCTAAATCTATTACATTGGCTGAAGAAGCCTCTACACGCCATCACCGCCAACAACAGACGGCTTCTTCCTCATCATTATTAGTAGACTCACAACAGGATGCTTCCACATCAGCATGTGGAACAAGTTACTACCACACTTCATCCTATATGCCGTTCACTGACATAACTAATCAGCAATCTGTTTCTGCCCTATCAATACCACCATTCAATACCAACGCACAGTTTCTTCACATACAAGCTGCAGTTAGCCCGCAGAAAGTGCAACCAAGACAAATATACGTTGGTCTCAAAACTAGGCGAACCCCATCGGTTGGACATGCACTTCTACTAGAACCTCACATTTTCACTAATGATGAAAATAGTATTACCGAACACAGCTGTGGTGACATGACCCATGTATGTGAGCATTGCGAAGCTTTGCATTTTGTAGCAGAGATACCTTCTGATAACAACTTTACGCTCTGCTGTCAGAAGGGTAAAGTCCATGTACCCATACTACAATATCCTGATGTCTTTACACGTTTGCTGAAAGGGCAAAGTGAATTTAGCAAAAATTTCATGGATAATATTCAAAGTATTAACAGTTCCTTTGCTTTTGCCTCCATGGGTGCAAATATTTCACCACCTCCTGGATATGGCCCATACTGTTTCCGCATACATGGCCAGATCTATCATAGAACTGGAACACTACATCCCTCAGATGACCAGCAACGCGCATTTGCCCAACTTTACATTCTCAATACCACTACCGCAAACGAACAACGCTTACGATGTAAAGAAAATCAAAAATGTCATCCTACATTGATGAACATTATTGCCCTTCAAATCCAAACTATTAATCCTTTTGTTGAAGCTTATCAAATGTTACGTGATGTGGAAGAACAAGAAAAAATTAAACAAAACGGAACTGTCATGCCAAACATCACTATGGCTATTAAACAAGATCGTACTCAAGACCCTCGACGCTACAATAATCCCACTGTCAGTGAAGTAGCAGTCGTGTTTCAAAATGACAATGGTGAGCCACCTTTCAATAGAGACATATTAATTCATTTAAAACCTGATCCCTATAACCCTTTAGCTCCAAAAACACAACAAATTAGTATTCTCCATAGCAATTTGGATGCCCTCCTCTATCCAATATTTTTCCCTTATGGAGACCAAGGATGGCATGATGGACTCAAACAACAAGGCAAAAGTTCGAGGAGGATCACTCAACTCCAATACTATTGCTATATGTTATCTGTCAGAAATTACTTTAATCCACTCCTCAATGGTGGTAAGCTAACACAGCAATATTTAGTAGATGCTTATGTCAAAATCGAAGCTAATCGCCTACATTACATCCGCAAACACCAAAAAGATTTAAAAGTGGAGGATTACTGCCTCCTTCAAGAACATCTACTCAAAAAATCGGTTCAAAAGGGCATCCCTATTGGGAAAACAGTCATTTTACCATCTTCTTTTGAAGGCAGTCCAAGAAACATGCAGCAGCGCTACCAGGATGCTATGGCTATTGCTACAAAGTATGGTCGACCAGATCTATTTATCACCATGATATGTAATCCTAAGTGGAATGAGATTACTACACATTTAGAACCGTGGCAGCGTGTTGAACACAGACCAGACTTGGTTGCACGTGTCTTTAAAATTAAACTGGAATCCCTCTTAAAAGACATTAGCAGTGGATTATTTGGAAACGTCACTGCAATGGTCCATGTCATTGAATTTCAGAAGCGTGGTCTCCCACACGCTCATATTTTAATTATTCTTGATAGAGTTGAGCGATACCGTCCGATACTTCAAAGTATCGGATCGGAATGGATCGGCCGATCTTTAAAAAAAATATCGGTATCGCCGATTCCGATACCGGAAGTCCCATTCAAGTCTATGGGACTTCCGGTATCGGAATAAGAAAAACCCTGTTTTTGCCTTGTACAGCCTCTCTGGGGTCTGTACGGGCCTTTCGGGGGGCTGTGCCGGCCTGCCAGGGGGTCTGTGCAGGCTCCGGTGGTCTGTGCCGGCCTGCCGGGGGGCTGTGCCGGCCTGCCGGTGGTCTGTGCAGGCTCCGGTGGGCTGTGCCGGCCTGCCGGGGGGCTGTGCCGGCCTGCCTGTGGTCTGTGCAGGCTCCGGGGGGCTGTGCCGGCCTGCCGGGGGGCTGTGCCGGCCTGCCGGTGGTCTGTGCAGGCTCCGGGGGGCTGTGCCGGCCTGCCGGGGGGCTGTGCCGGCCTGCCGGTGGTCTGTGCAGGCTTCGGGGGTCTGTGCAGGCATCGTCCGATGGGACTACAAGTCCCATCGGGCGATGCCTGCTACCATGACAGTGATTGACACATTAGCCAATGATGGGACAGTAGTAGTCCCATCATCCGGCTAATGTGTTAAATGTTAAAAAAAAAAAAAAAAAATACTACATACATACTACATGCATGCTACATACATACTACATGCTACATACATACTACATGCTACATACATACTACATGCTACATACATACTACATATATACTACATGCATGCTACATACATACTACATGCTACATACATACTACATATATACTACATACATACTACATACATGCTACATACATGCTACATACATACTGCATGCTACATACATACTACATACATACTACATACATACTACATGCATGCTACATGCATGCTACATACATACTGCATGCTACATACATACTACATACATACTACATACATACTACATACATACTACATGCATGCTACATGCATGCTACATACATGCTACATGCATGCTACATACATACTACATGCTACATACATACCACATACATACTATATACATACTACATGCTACATACATACTACATATATACTACATGCATGCTACATACATACTACATGCTACATACATACCACATACATACTACATACATGCTACATGCTACATACATACTACATATATACTACATGCATGCTACATACATACTACATACATACTACATGCATGCTACATACATACTACATACATACTACATGCTACATACATACCACATACTGTATATACTACATACATACAATACATTCATACAATACATACATAGACATACAGTACATATAACATAGAGTAACATACTTACCAATACTTGTCACATTGTTCCCCGAAGCCATTGTCTTTTCCGGAATAAATATTAACATAACAAACCACAAAAATACTCACCCACGATCCGAAGCAGTCCACGAGTGTGTCCCACGACGATCTTGGGTAGAGAACTGCAGCATCAGATGATGCTGCCGTTCTCTACGGGCTGCAGGAATCCAATGACGGAAGGTAGGTATCCTTCCGCACTGTATTCCTCCGCCACTTAAAAAAAAAAAAAAGTCCCTAGTCTCACTTTATGCCATTGCTGTGTGGGAAATTCCCACACAGCAATGGCATAAAGTGAGACTAGGGACTTTTTTTTTTTTAAGTGGCGGAGGAATACAGTGCGGAAGGATACCTACCTTCCGTCATTGGATTCCTGCAGCCCGTAGAGAACGGCAGCATCATCTGATGCTGCAGTTCTCTACCCAAGATCGTCGTGGGACACACTCGTGGACTGCTTCGGATCGTGGGTGAGTATTTTTGTGGTTTGTTATGTTAATATTTATTCCGGAAAAGACAATGGCTTCGGGGAACAATGTGACAAGTATTGGTAAGTATGTTACTCTATGTTATATGTACTGTATGTCTATGTATGTATTGTATGAATGTATTGTATGTATGTAGTATATATGTGGTATGTATGTAGCATGTAGTATGTATGTAGTATGTATGTAGCATGCATGTAGCATGCAGTATGTATGTAGCATGCATGTAGTATATATGTAGTATGTATGTAGCATGTATGTAGTATGTATGTAGTATGTATGTGGTATATATGTAGCATGTACTATGTATGTAGCATGCATGTAGCATGCATGTAGTATGTATGTAGCATGCATGTAGTATGTATGTAGCATGCATGTAGTATGTATGTAGCATGCAGTATGTATGTAGCATGCATGTAGTATATATGTACTATGTATGTAGCATGTAGCATGTATGTAGTATGTATGTAGTATGTATGTGGTATGTATGTAGCATGTACTATGTATGTAGCATGCATGTAGTATGTATGTAGCATGCATGTAGTATGTATGTAGCATGCATGTAGTATGTATGTAGTATGTATGTAGTATGTATGTAGCATGCATGTAGTATGTATGTAGTATGTATGTAGTATGTATGTAGCATGTAGCATGTATGTAGTATGTATGTGGTATGTATGTAGCATGTAGTATGTATGTAGCATGCATGTAGTATATATGTAGTATGTATGTAGTATGTATGTAGTATGTATGTAGTATGTATGTGGTATGTATGTAGCATGTAGTATGTATGTAGCATGCATGTAGCATGCATGTAGTATGTATGTAGCATGTAGTATGTATGTAGCATGCATGTAGTATATATGTAGTATGTATGTAGCATGTAGTATGTATGTAATATGTATGTAGTATGTATGTGGTATGTATGTAGCATGTAGTATGTATGTAGCATGCATGTAGCATGCATGTAGTATGTATGTAGCATGCATGTAGTATATATGTAGTATGTATGTAGCATGTAGTATGTATGTAGTATGTATGCAGTATGTATGTGGTATGTATGTAGCATGTAGTATGTATGTAGCATGCATGCAGCATGCATGTAGTATGTATGTAGCATGCATGTAGTATGTATGTAGCATGTAGTATGTATGTATGTAGTATGTATGTAGCATGCATGTAGTATGTATGTAGTATGTATGTAGTATGTATGTAGTATGTATGTAGCATGCAGTATGTATGTAGCATGTATGTAGCATGTATGTAGTATGTATGTAGTATATATGTAGTATGTATGTAGCATGTAGTATGTATGTAGCATGCATGTAGTATATATGTAGTATGTATGTAGCATGTAGTATGTATGTAGCATGCATGTAGTATATATGTAGTATGTATGTAGCATGTAGTATGTATGTAGTATGTATGTAGTTGTTTTTTTTTTCTTTTTTTTTTTTTTTTAACATTTAACACATTAGCCGGATGATGGGACTACTACTGTCCCATCATTGGCTAATGTGTCAATCACTGTCATGGTAGCAGGCATCGCCAGATGGGACTTGTAGTCCCATCGGACGATGCTTGCACAGACCCCCGGACATCAGCACAGCCCCCCGGCAGGCCGGCACAGCCCCCCGGCAGGCCGGTACAGACCCCCACAGGGTGCACAGACCACCGGCAGGCCGGCACAGCCCCCCGGCAGGCCGGTACCGACCCCGGGCAGTCCACACAGCCCCCCGGCAGGCCGGCAGAGACCCCCGGAAGGCCCGAAATGACGGCGCATCATGATGCGCACACACCGCGCATCATGATGACGTCAGGCCGTCAATCAACTTTGAACTTCCGATTCCGATGCCGAATTCCGATATTGAAAAAATATCGGAAGTCGGTATCGGAATTCCGATACAGCAAGTATCGGCCGATACCCGATACTTGCGGTATCGGAATGCTCAACACTAATTCTTGACAGCCTGTCTAAATTACGGACTGAGGCGGACATAGACAATATAGTCTGGGCTGAAATACCTGATGAAACAATCTGCCCTCAGCTCCATAACATTGTTCTTCAACACATGATTCATGGTCCCTGTGGAGAACACAATCCTAATTCTCCCTGTATGGATCTTGGAAAGTGTAGCAAAGGTTTCCCAAAACAAAACCAACCATATACCATCAAAGAAAAGGATGGCTATCCCACTTACCGCAGACCCATTGGCAAAACATATGAACACCATTCTAAGATGATTGACAATTCATGGGTAGTTCCATATAACCCATTTTGACTCACCAAATACAAGTGCCATATTAATGTAGAAATATGTGCTTCCATTCAAAGTGTAAAATATTTATTTAAATACGTTTACAAAGGACATGACAAAGCCAACCTTGAAATTTCCCAAAATAACATCCAACATGATGAAACACACCAATTTACGGATACCAGATATGTTAGTGCACCTGAGGCTGCATGGCGGATATTTGCTTTTCCTATGCATAAACAATCTCATGCCATCATTCGCCTAGCCGTACATCTGCCTAATTCTCAACCACTCTATTTTCATGAGAATGACTCTGCAGACAACATCCATCAAAAGCTCAATTCCAATTCTACACTTATGGCGTATTTCAACCTTAATAAGATCGACCACAATGCACATAACTATTTCTACCGCGAAATTCCTAAACACTACGTTTGGAAACAAGGCACATGGGAACAAAGAAAACGAGGGGGTCTCACAGTTATTGGAAGAATGTATACTGTTAGTGTGAAAGACCAAGAACGCTATTATTTACGTTTGTTGTTACTGCATGTAAAAGCTGCTACCAGTTTTGACAGCATTAAAACCGTCAATGGAGTTATGCATGAAACCTTTAAGGATGCTGCATTAGCACTTGGATTATTATTCGATGATAGCATCTGGAGACATACTTTAACAGATGCTTGCATTCTTAACATGCCTTCCCAACTTAGAGACATGTTTGCTTATATCTGTATTTTTGGCCCCCCCAGTAATCCACTTGAATTGTGGAATGAATTTAAGGACCATTTTTTACAAGACTATTGTCATACATACCACAGCAACACTGAAGAGTGTATCGATTGTGAAGGATATGCTATGAAAGATGTCCAAGATGTCCTCATAGTCCATGGAAAAACTTTTGCTGATTATAATTTACCACGCCCAGCAAAAAATATTAAACAACTCCTTAAACAATATGATAAGGATTATGAGTTAAAAAAAGCTGCAGAGATGAAAGAAACTCTTAATCAGGAGCAACTTTTTGCCTATGATGTCATTACTGAAGCTTTACAAAATAGCAGTTTAATACCAAAGTGCTTTTTTCTCGATGGACCTGGTGGCAGTGGAAAGACCTACCTATACCATCTACTTACACATCATTTAAGAGGACAAGGAGAAATTGTGTCACCTGCAGCAACTACAGGAATAGCATCTAACTTGATACAAGGAGGCCGAACAATGCACTCTCTATATGGCATACCTATTCCGATCAACGAAACATCTGTTTCCAGGATTAAAAACGATACAAATGCAGGAAAACATTTACAGAGTACAAAACTTTTTATTATTGATGAGTGCACTATGGTCCAAAAACATGCATTGAATGTGATAGATAGACTTCTACGTGACATCATGACAACAAATGTTGCTGAAAAAAATAAAACACCATTTGGAGGTAAAGTTATTGTTCTTGGAGGAGACTTCAGACAATGTCTTCCCGTCATCGCTCATGGAACAAGAATAGACATTGTAGATTCCTGCATTAAATATTCAGAACATTGGCAACATTTTACCAGACTACCGCTAATTAACAACATGCGCTCCACTGATCCTGAATACAGCACTTGGTTGCTTAAACTTGGAAATGGTGAGCTGTCTAATGAACATAACCTTGGAGAGGATGTCATTGAAATTCCTCCAGACATGCTTTGCACTGGCTCTATAGTAACCGAGATCTTTGGAGACCATATTTGCATTGATGTTAATGACCAACAAAGCCTCGACACTGCTGCATCACATGCTATACTATGTCCGAAAAATGATGACGTCGATTTTCTGAACTGTAAAGTAATGGATCGCATTAGTGGTGATTATACTGTATATACAAGTGATGATTCTGTCGATGCTGATGAGGCAGAGGAATGTGAAAACTACCCAGTTGAATTTTTAAACTCTCTGACACCATCAGGAATGCCATCACATCTCTTAAAACTTAAAATTGGCACCATTGTGATGCTATTAAGAAACCTAAACACCAAGAAAGGTCTCTGCAATGGCACTCGCCTCATTGTCATTGCCTTACTCCGCAACATCATACAGGCTAAAGTGATTACTGGCTCAGCTGAAGGAGACATTGTGTTTATTCCACGCATCGATTTGTGTCCTTCAGAAACTGGGTTACCTTTTAAATTAAAACGTCGACAGTTTCCAAACCCGCTTTTGCTATGACCATTAACAAATCCCAAGGACAGACCCTCAATCGAGTTGGAATTTTTTTGCCCGAACCTGTATTTGCCCATGGACAATTGTATGTTGCATTCTCCCGAGTAAAGCAACGCAGCAACGTTAGGGTCAAAGTGGTGGATACACCACTTCAAGGACAATTGCTACCTAATAGCCCAAAAATCTTCACTAGAAATGTCGTTTACAAAAATGTCTTACTTTAAACTATTTAAGTTGGTCCTGGAATTGATAGATATATAGATATATAAATAATAGTTACATTCTAAATAGATATAGATAATAGACTTCTAAGACTTCTATACATAGCTTGATATATGTTATATATATAAATATTTTAAGCAGATAGATATATCTTACACTAATTATCTCTTTCACATATATGTCATAGACATATTTAAATCCATAAAAATATACATAGGTATAGGTATATATAGATTAAAAAAAAAAAGGCAAAAACAAAAAAATTTTTGGCAAACATACGTAGATTTCAACTACATAGCTAACACATACCTACATAACTTAGGTAATAATAGTTAATTTTTTATTTATTAATAGAGTACTATTATTTCAATAGCACTTTACATACATCAGTAATACTGTCCTTCTTGAGGCTCACTATGTAAATATCTTATCCACATAAAAACATAGGTGTGATACATCTATCTACTATAATAAATGCGCTAAGCAGCTTCCGGGTTGTAACAACTTCCGTCCAGTTGTAACTGGTGATGTCACAGCACACCTCTTGCCATGTTAACCCTCAACACACCACTCCTCCTCAACACACACTCCTGTCACCTTTCACTATCTCCACTAACGTCCAGTCGCAGGATTTTAGAATACTCAAGATGGCGTGGCCACAAGAACATGTCGCAGGCGTGGACAACGTCGGGATTTAGGATGGCGCCGGTGGAAGAAGATGTCGGGGATCGTGGAGCAGCGATGATGACAGTGTGAGTATGAGAGACGGAGTGAGAGAAAGGGTCGTATGTGGAGTGAAAGAGTGAGTGGAGATGGTGAAAGGTGAGAGGAGTGTGTGTTGAGGCGGTGTGGTGTGTTCAGGAGGAGTGTGTGTTGAGGGTTCACATGGCAAGAGATGTGTCACTATCCTCCCGATGCGATAGCATCGGGCCTTAATCTACTATAATAAATGCGCTAAGCAGCTTCCAGGTTGTAACAACTTCCGTCCAGTTGTAACTGGTGACGTCACAGCACACCTCTTGCCATGTTAACCCTCAACACACCACTCCTCAACACACACTCCTCTCACCTTTCACTATCTCCACTAATGTCCACTCGCAGGATTTGAGAATACTCAAGATGGCGTGGCCGCAAGAACATGTCGCCGGCGTGGACAACGTCGGGATCAAGGATGGCGCCGGTGGAAGAAGATGTCAGGGAACATGGAGCAGCGATGATGACGGTGTGAGTATGAGAGACGGAGTGAGAGAAAGGGTCGTATGTGGAGTGAAAGAGTGAGTGGACGTGAGTGGAGATGGTGAAAGGTGAGAGGAGTGTGTGTTGAGGCGGTGTGGTGTGTTCAGGAGGAGTGTGTGTTGAGGGTTCACATGGCAAGAGGTGTGTCACTATCCTCCTGATGCGATAGCATCGGGCCTTAATCTACTATAATAAATGCGCTAATCAGCTTCCAGGTTGTAACAACTTCCGTCCAGTTGTAACTGGTGACGTCACAGCACACCTCTTGCCATGTTAACCCTCAACACACCACTCCTCAACACACACTCCTCTCACCTTTCACTATCTCCACTAATGTCCACTCGCAGGATTTCAGAATACTCAAGATGGCATGGCCGCAAGAACATGTCGCCGGCGTGGACAATGTCGGGATCCAGGATGGCGCCGGCGGAAGAAGATGTCGGGGATCGTGGAGCAGCGACGATGACGGTGTGAGTATGAGAGACGGAGTGAGAGAATGGATCGTATGTGGAGTGAAAGAGTGAGTGGACGTGAGTGGAGATGGTGAAAGGTGAGAGGAGTGTGTGTTGAGGCGGTGTGGTGTGTTGAGGAGGTGTGTGTGTATTGAGGGTTAACATGGCAAGAGGTGTGTCACTATCCTCTCGATGCGATAGCATCGGGCCTTAATCTACTATAATAAATGCGCTAAGCAGCTTCCGGGTTGTAACAACTTCCGTCCAGTTGTAACTGGTGACGTCATAGCACACCTCTTGCCATGTTAACCCTCAACACACCACTCCTCAACACACACTCCTCTCACCTTTCACTATCTCCACTAATGTCCACTCGCAGGATTTCAGAATACTCAAGATGGCATGGCCGCAAGAACATGTCGCCGGCGTGGACAACGTCGGGATCCAGGATGGCGCCGGCGGAAGAAGAAGTCGGGGATCATGGAGCAGCGACGATGACAGTGTGAGTATGAGAGATGGAGTGAGAGAAAGGGTCGTATGTGGAGTGAAAGAGTGAGTGGAGATGGTGAAAGGTGAGAGGAGTGTGTTGAGGAGGTGTGTGTGTATTGAGGGTTATCATGGCAAGAGGTGTGTCACTATCCTCTCGATGCGATAGCATCGGGCCTTAATCTAGTATACAATAAAGTTTGTGATTCACTCCAAGTTCATGATCACTGCAGTTCAATAAGAAAAACGCTGCCAATTAAACTGGGCAACAAAACTGGAAACATCATGATAACCAAAAAAAAAATAGAAAAATAGAACAACAAGCACAATGGTGCAAATACCCTCCTGGGTAACAGAGTTAGTTATTTTCTTTAGTTTTAGTATTGGTGTTCCCCTCCTGGGGTGCTGGAAGCTGTTGACTTGGGCTGCTGCTTCCAGGGGAGAACTTCTGGACATCCTTTTCCTGTTGACTGTTTACAATAGGACAAGGTGGTGGCAGCTGGGTGGATTGCTGCCCGAGATTCAGCTGGTGTAACTACCTGTACCATGGGGTGGGCGACAGGGGTAGATGTTGTCTGACCGGCGTTGGTAGGTGTGATCACTACAGTGGGTGGCACTCCTGCTGGGGGAACATAAGCGTGTTCCTTCTTATAGGCCGCAATTAAGTCTTCAGGAATGCGGCGCACGTTCAGCGCGTACCATCCACGCATGCCGGGTAAAGGTTACATATTTCCCCGGTTGCAGGTCTCTAGCAGGGTGTCCTTTCATCAGGTGTAAAAATATGCAAAACACTAGCCGCGGAGACACAGCTGTTTCGGGATATTTTTACATATTTCCCATAAGGGATGAGGGCATAGCTCTAGAATCACTGCGTTGAGAAACATGTGATGGTGTCTCCGCAGTGTTGGATGTTGATCTCCATGAGTTCATTCATCCTCATTTTTCACAGTCTTCTACTAGGCATTGGTCCTACTGGCCAGTTTCCTACTCCACACTGAAGAGGGGCAATACCCTGAAACAGCTGTCTGTGGATGGATACCATGTTTTGGCATAGGTGGTTTCCTTCATTGGAGACTGCCCTTCCCGTGGTTGTTCCTTCCCGGGGAAAGACCTGGCTAGTCATTGCTTGCATTGAGAAACATGTGATGGTGTCTCTGCGGCTTGTATTTTGCATATTTTTACATATTTCCCGTAAGGGATGGGGCATTGCTCTAGAATCACTGCGTTGAGAAACATGTGATGGTGTCTCCGCAATGTTGGATGTTGATCTCCATGAGTTCATTCATCCTCATTTTTCACTTTCCTCAGGTGTGACTCCACATCTCTCCTGCTGAAGAACAGGTCACTGATCCTCTTGGGGCCTGCAATGAACCCAAACCCCCGTTCATGGTTCACATTGAGGACCTGTCCCCATCCAGCTCAGTCCCGGGGACCATAATGACCGGCACGGACCTTTTCCTTCCGGTCAAGATCTGGGCCTAGCACAGCCAGCCTCTGTTCCCTTTCTCTTTGCTCGGCTGCCAGCTGACGTATGGTTTCTTGGCAATGAGCCCATGTCTCATCTTCCTCTTCCCGGGGCCTGCTACTACCCACAGTGGACAAGGGCACGACCGCTAGGGGTTCAGGCGTTTCCCCCCAGGGCTCAGAGTCCTGGTCCCAGACGAGGTCCAGCACTACTCGTCCAGACGCTGCAGCAGCTGCACACCCGGAGGCCTTCCCAGGGACAGGGGCAGTAGACGAACCTGGGTCCTCCTGGCGGTGTCCTGGCTCCTGTGCAGACTTGAGGTGGCAGGCAGCAGCAGGAACATCCTCAGGGATAGTCCATTTGGATGTCGTCAGCGGTGGAGCAAATGGCGGCTCTGGGTCCGCAGGGGTCTCTGGTGGGACCTGCGCAGCCGCGTCAGGTCCAGGCGGGAGCTCAACTTTTCCTCCACTTCAGCTCCCAGGCCCTCGGACAACTCCTCCTGGCACGCCTCACCCAGCGGTGATGACAGCGGGGAGATGGTGATAGATGCTGCCGGTGGTATTGCAGCGGCCGCAGGCTCCACGGGGTCTGCCTGGGGGGTGATCTGGTGCAGCAGTGGCGGGTACCGGTGACTGGGGTACCACTGATGGAGGCCCCTCCTGAGCGTTTTGCCAATTCATTCTCCATAATGCCTCCTGCCTCAGTCGCAGACGGGTGGTCAGCTGGGCTATCTCATCCTCCAGCTCCTGACGGTTCATGCCGGAAGCCAGAACGGAGCCTTCAGCCATTACGCCGGGGAGATTCAGCTCAACCTCCATTCGCTCTTCAGGCCTTCTCTCTCCTTCCATCATGGTGTTCTCTCTTCCTTCTTCTTCCTGTCTGGACTCTTTTCCCACCACCGGCTCTCGCTCCTCCTTCTGAGGGCGGCGTCTTCTTCCTACTCCTCCATACCTGGCCAGTATAAGAACCCCTCGGGGGGTGGGCCATGTTGCGGTTGCATAGAAGTTCAGGCAGGGGAGGCCAAGGACAGTTCGCGGTCTTTTCTTAGGACTACCCATGTTGTCACGCCCTTCTACCCCGCGCCGGCAGCCATTTTTAGCGTTCATTTTACAGTCTATCAAATTGTGTCTTTTGCACATTTCCACAAAGTCCAATAAATCGTAGGCACACAGAACCCGGTGGCACCGGGCTTCGTCATACTGTTCGTGATGCCAAGTTGGGTCGCCCGAGATTTCACGGCAGCTGGGACCCGGCCCGTGGCCCTGGGCACCCATTGTAAAAGGGGAAAAGTTCAGTGTGCTTATGATGATTAGAGTTTATGAATGAATGAGTCGTGACGCCACCTGTGGTGTTCGGCAATGAAGATGTTGAGCCGATGCTGCAGACAGATCCTCTGGGACAGATCACTGAGGTCGGCTGCAGCACTTCCTTCATCCATCCCACTCAGGGGATCTGCTTTCACAGACTGACCTCGTCAGACTCCTGTGACTAACTGCCCCAATCCTATCCTCTTCCCGCTCTTTTAATGCAAACTATACTCCACCCGCCTCCCAGCACGCTTCGTGTTCCAAGCAGGGAGCCACCAAAGGGTGCGTTGCTACACTACTATGTTGTGTGGAATGCAGGTGTTGGAGCGTGGTCAGGTGTCTCCACCTTACTTGGATAGTGGGGCACCACACCTCAGGAGGAGGTGCAGTACCTCTATGGCAACTGAACCCTCAGGGCACCACATACCTCCCCGTTAAACACAGGACGTCTGCAGGCTGCAAGAAAACAATGGTTGACAAATACAGGAACATACAAAAATTTTTGTAAAGCTTAATAAACAATTCTTATCTAATCTTTGAGGGTTCAGTCGCCACAGAGTCAGGGTACCCCCTTTGGCCTGAGGGGCAGTTCAGGGGCCCTGGTTCCACACAACTGCCCTGTGACAGGTGAAGTTGCTAGGCCAAGGGTTAGGTGTTCCCGAGTCTGTTGCTTTTTTTTAAGGACAGTTCAGTTAATCCCAAAAAAGGCCATTTGCAACATCTGCTATGCCAGCGTCAGCAGGGGCAGCACAACACAACTACCAGCCTGACCACCACCTGCATACTCAGGCACATTACAGCAAGGCACCTGACTAGTTTAGCCAAATGCCAGGGTCAAGAAACAGTGTCTGCGGGTGACACCACTGCTTCTTCCTCTGTTCTGCATGCACGCCAATTCCCTGTCCATGATGCAGGCGAAGATGCCTCCCACCCTGCACTTGTCATTGCACACTTGCAACCACATCCACATCCTTGTCCCAGCACAGCGTTCTGTTGTCTTTACCCCAGTCCTTAGAACGCAATCGTATATTAGCAGCCACCCACCCACAGTCCACATTAATAACCAACCACTTTTCATAACTGCTTGCCCTGGAAATTTTGCCATTCAGGCATGTAGAGTAAGCTTTCTGCAAATTCATGGTGTCGGCCATACCTTGGTACTTGATACCCAGCTGCCACTATTTATACAGCTGTGTTGTCCCCACCTTACACAGGCATGTGTCTCATGACATCCACTATGCCCTTACCAATGCTGTTACTGGGGAGGTCCACTTAACCATGGACACATAGACAAGTGCTTGTGGCCAAGGATGCTACATTTCCCCAATAGTAAACTCGGTGAACATTGTGGAAACTGGGACCCAATCTGGACGGAACACATGCTACCGTCACTGAGGATTGCAGCCTTGGTTCAGTCAAGGTTTCCCCCACCTTCTACAGCAGTTCCTGCCCCACTTCCTCTACCTCACCCTCCATCTCAGAAACTTCAACATCAATCACAAGCTGGATGCACTGCAGCACTGCCTCGTCCAAGCAGTAATAGGCTCTTTTGAAGCTAATCTGCTTAGGTGACAAAGAACACACCGCCACAGAGTTGTTGAAAGGTTTAACAGACCAGACTGATCTGTGGCTGTCACCCCTAAACCTACAATCAGGCATGGTCATGTGTGACAATGGCGATAACCTGGTGGTGGCTCTGAAGCTTGGTAACCTCGCACATTTACCATGCCTGGCCCACGTGCTCAACTTGGTTCAGCGGTTTCTCAAAACCTAACCAGATCTACCTGAGCTACTTGGATGTCTAACATCTGTGCAGTTCTCCCAAACTTTGAGGACTTAACCAAGATGGTGAGTGTTGATGACACCATAATCAGTATCACCATCCTGTTTCTCTGTCTACTGAAACACTTGTTGTTCACAATTCAAAAGGAGGCTTTGCAGGCAGAGCAAGTTGAGATGGAGCAAGAAACTATACAAAGTGATGATTCATATTCTCATTGCGGATTGGGTGATAATGAGGAGGAGGAGAAGGAACAGGAGCTGGTTGCCTGCACTACAAATGGTACTAGCCCCACCACCTTCATCCTGTCTGTTCAGCGTGGATGGCCTGGAGACATAGAAGATGAGGAAGAGAAGATGGACAGTCAACCTCTAGGTGGGGACAGAGAAGTCTTGGATGTTGGCAGTCTGCCACAAATGGCTGAGTTTTTGTTCCGCTGCCTTCCCTGTGACCCTCGCATTGTATGCATTTTGGCCAAGACTAATTACTGGTTGGTCACCCCTCTAGTCCCACACTACAAGAAGAACTTTACATCTCTCCTTCCTGTGGCGGAGAGATCTAATAAAATGTTGCAGTACCAGAAGGCCCTAGTTGTGGAAGTATTAAAAAAAATGTGATCTGACTGCTGGCGGCAGAGGTCACAGTTCCTCGGACAACCAAGGAGTAGAGACGAGATAGACAAAAACCAGATGCAGCAGAGGCAGGGGAACACTTTCAAAGGTCTGGTACAGTTTTCTCAGATTCTCCCATAGCTTTACCCTGATGCATGGGATACTCTGACAATGAGGGAAATATTTTGGAAGATGCTGAGGGAGTACCTCACCGACCGTACCAGTATCTTCCTTGATTCCTCTGTGCATTACAACTATGGGTATCCAAGCTATACACATGGCATCTATTGTCTCTCTATGCTTTGGAGGTTCTGGCCTGCCCTGCTGCCAGCTTTTTGTCAGAGGGCATTTTTAGTGCCGACAGGGGTATTATAACCTATAGATGCATCCGCCTGTCAACTGAAAATGCTGACGTGCTGAATCTTATTAAAATAATCAAGGGCTGGATTTAGCCAGACTTCTCAACACCACCTAATGACAGGTGCAGAACTTTAACCAAAATCCAGTGGTTATTTTGTTTTTCTTTCTTGTCTATTCCCATGCACCCTTTCCCACCCAAACATGGGTATATGCTTCAGGATTTTGTATTTTTCTGTGTCATCCTCCACCTTCTCCTCCTCCACCACCATATCAACAGGGTGATCATGCTATTCTCACTATAAATTTTTTAAGGGTGTTTTATGATGCCAGCATTAAGAATTTTGAGAGGGCCAACCTCTAACATTCTTTGATATGTTTTTCCCCAGGGGTAAATGTTTTTCAGCCCATGCTTAGTGCATGTGCATTACCAGTCTACGCTACTAACTCAATAATAATGGGAAAAAATGTTTTCTGAGGCCTTCTATGTCTGTTGATAGGGGTATTGGAATGCCTCCTAATTTTTGGCATCACTTGCACTTAATGCATATGCTTTACCAGTGTAGGAGACCCACTACTTAGTAAGGGAAAATGCTTTTCAGACGGCTCCACCTTCTAGTTGAGGGAACATTTTTGGAAATCAAAAGAGCTGGTGGGTTCTGTTAATATATAATCCAGTGCCTTGTTGTGGGCTGTCAGGTGGTCATCACATAGGGAGTTCTCACACTGCGTACAGGATTTCACAACCGGTACAGGAGACTTTGTACCGTAAGTACAGAATATCCTAGTCTCCTCTATATCTGGCTGAGAAGATGCAAATCGCTCCACTATATTCCCCAGCAGGGTGGATGAAATAACTGTCCTTGCTGCTGCTACATTAAACTATTCACTTTTTTCAGGGCTAATTAAAAAATTCTATTGTCTAATAATACCGCTTTTATCTGCAATTTGTCTAGGGTGAGGTGTTTCAGTAGGGATAATGTATTACAGGCATCTAGTTAGGGATTATAACCTTATAAATTATAATCCTTGCTGCTGCTTCTTTCCATATATACTCATTGACAGATTTGTGTTTTTTTTACGGTGAGCTGTACTCAGAAATGCATAAAAGCAGGCAAAATTCACTGATTAAATGTGTCCTTTCGCAGTTTCACTGTAGCAGCTGAATGTAAGAGGAAGTGGTGGGAGACTGCGCTACTGGAGCTGGAATTACCACTTCTCAACTCTCCAGAGGTTTTGTTTAGATCCATTTGTGGGTGCTTCTTGAAGTATATTTGGGGTCATTGTGCTGCTGGAAGACCCATGACCTAGGATGCAAACCCAGCTTTCTGACACTGGACACTACATTGCGACCCTAAATCCTTTTGTAATCTTCACATTTCATGATGCCTTGCACAGTAAAGGCACCCACTGCCAGAGGCAGCAAAACCAAACCAAAATATCTTTGAACCGCCACTATATTTGACTGTAACTACTGTATTCTTTGATTTGTAGGCCTCATTCCATTTACAGTAAAGTGTAGAATGATGAGTTTTACCAAAAATGTAAGATAAGATAAGATAATCCTTTAATCGTCCCACCATGGGGAAATTCAGAGCATTACAGCAGCAAGGCAGGAACAAGTACAGATACAGATGCATAAAGGCTTTACATTGACAGTAGGTAGGTACATATACGGAAAAAAAAAAAAAAAAAAAAAAAAAAAGATATAACCGGACTATCACAACTTTGGATCTATCAGTTCACTGTTTGGGTCGTTCTCCGTTTTGGACAGTGCTGGTTATACAGCCTAACTGCAGCAGGAAGGAAGGACTTTCGATAGCGCTCCCTCTCACATTTAGGATGAAGTAGCCGGTCACTGACAGTACTGCACATCTTTGTCACGGTCTCATGCATGGGATGGGAATCATTCTGCACTATGTAGCTCACTTTGGCTAGTATCCTCCTGTCGCCTACTTCCTGAACTGGATCGAGGGGGCATCCCAGGACAGAGCTACAACATACATACATACTACATATATACTACATTCATACTACATACATACTACATACATGCAACATGCTACAGACATACAGTACATACTACATACATACTACATATATACTACATATATACTACATTCATACTACATACATACTACATACATACAACATGCTACAGACATACAGTACATACTACATACATACTACAGATATACTACATTCATACTACATACATGCTACATACATACTACATATATACTACATTCATACAACATACATACATACATACATACATATATAATACATTCGTACAACATACATACATACAAATATACTACATTCATACAACATACATACTACATACTACATACATACAACATACATACAACATGCTACAGACATACAACATACATACTACATACAACATACATTCATACAATACATACATACTACATACAATACATTCATACAATACATACATATAGACATACAGCACATATAACATAGAGTACATACTCACCAATACTTGTCACATTGTTCCCCGAAGCCAGTGTCATCTATGAAAAAGTATGAAAATAACAAACAAGCCAAATACTCCCTGATCCGCAGAAATCCACGTGTCCCACGCCGATTTCCCGTGGAGAACAGCAGCATCAGCTGATGCGACCGCTCTCTACAGGGCTCCAGGAATCCAATGACGGGAGGTAGGTATCCTTCTGCACTGTATTCCTCCGCCACTGTAAAAAAAATAGTCCCTGGTCTCACTTTATGACAATAGCTGCGTGGGAAATTTATCACACAGCAATGCCAAAAGTGAGACTAGGGACAATATCTTTTACAGTGGTGGAGGAATACAGTGCGGAAGGATACCTACCTCCCCTCATTGGATTCCTGGAGCCCCGTAGAGAGCGGTCACATCAGCTGATGCTGCTGTTCTCCACGGGAAATCAGCGTGGGACATTCGTGGATTTCTGCGGATCAGGGAGTATATGGCTTGTGTGTTATTTTCATATTTTTTTATAGATGACTCTGGCTTTGGGGAACAATGTGACGAGTATTGGTGAGTATGTACTCTATGTTATATGTATTGTATGTCTATATGTATGCATTGTATGAATGTATGAATGTATTGTATGTAATATGAATGTAGTATGTATGTATTGTATGAATGTATGTATGTTGTATGTAGTATGTATGTTGTATGTATGTTGTATGTCTGTAGCATGTTGTATGTATGTTGTGTGTATGTAGTATGTATGTATGTTGTATGAATGTAGTATGTATTGCATGAATGTATGTATGTTGTATGTAGTATGTATGTTGTATGTCTGTAGCATGTTGTATGTATGTAGTATGTAGTATGTAAGTATGTTGTATGAATGTAGTATGTATTGCATGAATGTATGTATGTTGCATGTAGTATGTATGTTGTATGTCTGTAGCATGTTGTATGTATGTAGTATGTACTATGTATGTATGTTGTATGAATGTAGTATGTATGTATTGTATGAATGTATGTAGTATGTATGTAGTATGTATGTTGCATGTCTGTAGCATGTTGTATGTATGTTGTATGTATGTATGTTGTATGAATGTAGTATATATGTATGTAGTATGTATGCATGTATGTTGTATGAATGTAGTATATATGTAGTATGAATGTAGTATGTATGTAGTATGTATGTTGTATGTCTGTAGCATGATGTATGTATGTTGTATGTATGTAGTAAGTATGTAGTATGTATGTATGTATGTATGTTGCATGAATGTAGTATATATGTAGTATGTATGTATGTTGTATGAATGTAGTATATATGTAGTATGTATGTAGTATGTATGTAGTATGTATGTATGTTGTATGAATGTAGTATGTATGTAGTATGAATGTAGTATGTATGTTGTATGTCTGTATCATTTTGTATGTATGTTGTATGTATATAGAATGTAGTATGTATGTATGTATGTTGTATGAATGTAGTATATATGTATGTATGTTGTATGAATGTAGTATATATGTAGTATGTTTGTAGTATGTATGTAGTATGTATATATATATATATATTTTTACATTCAACACATTAGCCAGATGATGGGACTACTATTGTCCCATCATTGGCTAATGTGTCAATCACTGTCATTGTAGCAGGCATCGCCCGATGGGACTTGTAGTCCCATCGGACGAAGCCTGCAGACACACAAGACCCCCAGCAGGCCCGCACAGACCCACAGCAGCCGGCACAAGCCCCCGGCAGGCCCGTACAGACTCCCAGCAGCCAGCACAAGCCCCCGGCAGGCCCATACAGACCCCCGCCAGCCGGCACAAGCCCCCAGCAGGCCCGTACAGACCCCCGCCAGCCGGCACAAGCCCCTGGCAGGCCCGTACAGACCCCCAGCAGCTGGCACAAGCCCCCGGCAGGCCCGTACAGACCCCCGGCAGCCGGCACAAGCCCCCGCAGGCCCGTACAGACCCCCGGCAGCCGGCACAAGCCCCCAGCAGGCCCGCACAGACCCCGCCCGCACACACAGACACGCACAGTGTCCGCCCACGCACCGCCCACACTCTTCCCCCCTCCCGAACTGGATGTGCAAGTAAAGAAAGGGTTTTTTTTCATTCCGATATTTCTGTCCCATTGACTTGAATGGGACTTCCGGTATCGGAATCGGTGATACCCGATACTTTCTTTGTATCGGGCCGATCCAATCCGATCCGATATTTCTCTATATCGGATGGTATCGCTCAACACTATCCATGACATGTTTCTCCTCAACGCAGTGATTCTAGAGCAATGCCCCCATCCCTTATGGGAAATATGCAAAAACATGCAAAACACAAGCCACGGAGACACCATCACATGTTTCTCAACTCAAGCAATGGCTAGCCAGGTCTTTCCCCGGGAAGGAACAACCACGGGAATGGCAGTCACCAATGAAGGAAACCACCTATGCCAAAACATGGTATCCATCCACAGACAGCTGTTTCGGGGTATTGCCCCTCATCAGTGTGGAGTAGGAAACTGGCTAGTAGGACCAATGCCTAGTAGAAGACTGTGAAAAATGAGGATGAATGAACTCATGTCAGGATCCTGACAGCGCCGGCGTGCAGCCTCTGCTGAGCAGGGACTCACCCGCACTGTAGGGGGCCCTGGGTCAGGTACAGCCGGAAAGTACAGATGCACAGGACCTGTGGATGCTGAAGTTAGCAAGCAGTCACAGGACCTACGGTCACGTGACTGCAAGGGGGTGGGGCTTAGCATCCTGATTTCAGAGATGGCAGGACACTACACAAAAACTCAGAGTCAGGCAAAACTGAGGTCATACACAGTACGGGCAAGCGAGGTACAGGAGGGATATACAGATGGGAGGTCAGACAAAACCAAAGGTCATACACAGTACGGCAAGCGCAGTACAGGAGGGATATTCAGGAGCGAGGTCAGACAAAGCCAAGGGTCATACACAGCACAGGCAAAGCAGGTACAGAGTCAGCAAACCAGAGACGTAAACCGTAACAGAGCAGGGTCAGAATACCAGGCAGACAGACAATGATTGGCGTGACACACGGACGGAGCAGAGCCAGGCACACTCAGATAGGGGTATAAGTGACAGAGGATGGCTCTCCCCTGAAGCTATAAAAACCCTCCCCAGATCCACAGAGAGGCTTTCAGAGTTAACTCCTTCACCACCTACCCAAAACCCAAAACACACCATGACAGTACCCCTCCTTCAATGGGGGGCATCCGGACCCCCAGGTCTCTCAGGATACCGAGCATGGTAAGCTCTAACCAGGCGATCAGCGTGCACTAACCTGGCTGGTATCCACGATCGGTCCTCCGGACCGTACCCCTTCCAATGTACAAGATATTGCAAGGAACCGCGTACCCACCGAGACTGTACAATGTTTTGCACTTCGAACTCCATATGACCGTCTACCAACACTGGAGTTGGTATGGAACCAGGTTCCTCTACCACCGAGGCTACTGGTTTGAGTAGAGACCTATGGAACACATTATGAAGTTTCAACGATATGCCACTGAGTTGATTACCTCAGTTATTACATAAGGGCCAATGAATTTAGGTCCCAGCTTGGTGGAAGGTAATTTTAAGGTTATATTTCGCATAGAAAGCCATACCTTATCCCCACACTGTAGTGTCAGACCCGGATCCCTCTTATTGTCAGCAAAATGTTTATATTTCTCTTGTGCTCTGGAAATGTTCGTCCGAACCTTAGCCCATAAATCACTTATCCTGCTTACGGAGTCTTCCGCCCCTGGACAGCTTGAATCCAGCCGTGAGAACTCACCAAAGTGAGGGTTCAATCCATAATTAATAAAAAATAGTGACCTACCCATGGATTGGTTTATTCGACTGTTAAAGGCGAACTCCGCCAATGGTAAGGCCTCGCACCAGTCGTCCTGTAACATGGAAGTTAAAAACCGGAGGATCTGTTCCAATGACTGATAGGTGCGTTCCGTCTGGCCATTGCTCTCTGGGTGGTAAGCTGAGGAGAAAGACAGAGATATCCCCAACTTCCTACAGAAAGTCTGCCAAAACTTAGCCACAAATTGTGTCCCCCTGTCCGAGACAATGTTAGTAGGTACCCCATGGAGGCGAACAATTTGAGAAAGGAAGTGTCGAGATAGAAATTCTGCAGACGGTAATTTAGTCATGGGTACAAAATGTGCCATCTTAGAGAATCTATCCACAATTACCTACATTACCATATTACCCCGAGAAGGAGGGAGATTAGTGATGAAGTCCATGGACAAATGAGTCCAAGAGCTTCTTGGAATTGGTAAAGGCACCAGTTCCCCGGCCGGCCGGCAATGAGAGCTCGTTGAACGTGCACAAACCCTGCATGAAGTGACATGTTTCTTAATCTCCCCTGACATACATGGCCACCAGAAGACTCTTTTAATCGCCTCACCTGTGGCAGCAATACCTGGATGAGCGCCCAGTTTAGAGTCATGAAACTCTTGCAGGAGATCAGAATGCAAGTGTTGCAGGACAAACAATTTTTTAGCGGGTTTGGACCTTGGAGCTAAAGATTGAGCCTCCATAATCTCCCGCTCCAGTTCCGATGACAGCGCAGCTAAAACTACCCCAGGTTGAAGAATGGATGACGGAGGATCAGGGGCAGACAATGGTTCAAAACTGCGTGATAATGCGTCTGCTTTCACATTTTTAGATCCTGGACGGAACGTAATCGAGAATTGAAATCGGGAAAAAAAAGTGACCAACGGGCCTGTCTTGGGGTCAATCTTTTAGCAGTTTTGATATATTCCAGATTTTTGCTATCAGTGATGACCGTAATCGGATGTTCTGCCCCTTCCAAAAATGTCTCCATTCTTCAAATGCCAGCTTAATTGCCAGAAGCTCTCTATTCCCAATATCGTAGTTTCTCTCTGCTGGAGAAAACTTTTTGGAAAAATAAGCACAAGGTCTAAGGTTAGTTAGGGTAGCTGGCCCTTGAAACAACACAGCCCCTACCCCTACCTCAGAGGCGTCAACCTCCACAACAAATGGCAAGGACGGATCAGGTTGCACAAGTACTGGAGCAGACATAAAACAATTTTTTAAAACCAGAAAGGACTGTTTCGCCGAGGGGGACCAATTTTTGATATCAGCCCCTTTGCATGTGAGATCGGTGAGAGGTTTCACAATCTATGAGAAGCCCTTGATAAATCTACGGTAATAGTTTGCGAATCCCAAGAAGCGCTGGAGTCCTTTCAGGTCCTGAGGTTGGACCCACTCCACAATGGCTTGCACTTTCTTGGGATCCATCCGAAACCCCTGTGGCGAGATTATGAGTCCCAAGAACGTTAGCTCCTGGACGAAAAAAGTACATTTTTCAGGTTTAACAAATAATTGGTTTTCCCTGAGTCTTTGAAGTACCGTTTTGACATGGAACAAATGAGACTATTTGTCAGTCGAGTAAATCAGAATATCATCCTAGTAAATGACAACGAAGCGGCCGATGAGGTCTGCAAACACCGCATTAATGAAATTTTGAAAGACCGCTGGTGCATTAGTGAGGCCAAACGGCATCACTAAATTTTCAAACAATCCCTCTGACGTGAGAAAGGCAGTTTTCCATTCGTCCCATTCTTTAATTCTTATCAAATTATAAGCCCCTCTGAGATCCAATTTGGAGAACCATTTTGCCCCCGAAAGTTGGATACACAAATCTGGAATCAGGGGTAAGGGGTACGTATTCCTGACAGTAATCTTGTTGAGTTCTCTGAAGTCGAGGCAGGGGCGCAGGCCACCATCTTTCTTTTTAACAAAGAAAAACCCTGCTGCTACCGGAGAAACTGAGGGTCTTATATGCCCTTTTCGGAGACTTTCAATTATGTATTCCTTCATTGCCAGACGCTCAGGTCCTGATAAAATTAAATAAATGGGCTTTGGGCAATTTGGCCCCAGGGATTAGGTCTATAGTGCAGTCAAATGATCTATGTGGGGGTAATGCCTCGGCCTCACTTTCGGAGAACACGTCCTTGAAGTCCTTGAGGTACTCCGGAATACCCTCCAGACAAACAGAAGACTCACAGGTAGGTTTTGCAGGTGTAACACAGAACACAGGTTTATAGTCACAGTCAATACATTTAGGACCCCACTTAACAATTTCTCTTTTCTCCCAATCAATAACTGGGTTGTGCCGTTGAAGCCATGGCATGCCCAATACCAGCCCTTCGGGCAGGTTGTCCATTACAAAACATTTCATCTCCTCAACATGGGAGGAACCAACATGCAAAACAAAACTGTTAGTAACATAATGAATCCCCGAATGGGTGAGAGGGGAAGAGTCAATGGCCACGATTTTCAGAAGGGTCTCAAACCTGACTGTCCCTATCTTGACGCTGGAGACGGTACTGGAACTGACCAGGTTAAGTGATGAACTGCAGTTCACCAAGGCTGTAGAAATAAAATGACAGTTGTCTACTACCAGTTCGACATGAAGCAGAAATTTAGGGCATGAGGAAAAAAGTATCTGGGGGTCTGGGCAGCCTCCTCGATCACTACCCAGACCTAGTAGTTTCCCGTCGGCTTGGAGGACGTTGGACACACTGGACAATCTCTCCTCCAATGTCCTGGTTCCCCACAGTAGAAGCAAAGTTGTTTCTCATGGCGGCGCTTCCTCTCTTTCTCTCTGACCGAGGTGGCACCAATTTCCATAGGCAAAGGACTGGCCTCCACTTCTTTACTGCTGGAAAAACAAGGACGACTTGGAGTGCATAATCCCTCTGGTTCTGAGCCGGCGATCCATCCGCATGGCTTGGGTCATGACATCCTCCAGACTGTCAGGAAGTGGATGCAGAGCCAGGGCGTCCTGAAGGCGTTCCGACAGGCCCCTATGGAATAGTCCACGGAGAGCTGCATCATCCCAGGAGACTTCTGCTGACCACCGTCGGAACTCAGAGCAGAACCACTCTGCTGAGTGCCGACCTGGCGTGTGCTCATCACCATGTCCTCTGCCAAGGGAACCCTGTCTGGTTCATCATAAATGCGGCCCAAGGCCTCAAAAAATGCATCCACAGTCATACGTTCAGGGGCTGTGGGGGCTAGAGAGAACGCCCTGGCTTGGGGGGCACCCTGAAGTAGGGAAATGATCACCCCACCCTCTGAAATTCTCCCCCAGACAAACGGGGGCTCAGGGAAAAGAACAATTTGCATCCCTCTCTAAAAGCCCTGTACTCCCTTTTTTCCCCAGAAAAAGAGTCCGGCAGTTTAACCGGAGACTCCGGGGAAGTGAGTGACAGGTCCCTGATCTCAGGACCAAGCGCTCCTTGTACAGTAGAGTTGAGCGACTTTTGGTTTTTTAGGGTCGCGTTTCGTTTCGTGAAACCCGACTTTTCCAAAAGTCGGGTCGAGCAAGATCGTCCGATTATAGGGAAAAGTCGGGGTCGTCCCGAAACACGAAACCCAATGTAAGTCAATGGGGAATAAAAGTCGTCAGTGAGAGGAGGACAGGAAACACACCAACAGTGCCCATTTGAATGCCAAAAGCATCAATTCTTCTTACTTAAGCTTGTCAACCTTAATTAACTTCATAATACAAGTTACGCACTGAAAAATGGGGGTTATTTGGCTACAGACTGTGGGGGGGAGGGCTGGCTCCAGGTTTTCATGTGCCCTGGGCGAAAGAGCGCCCCTTTAACACATACCACAACTCATCATGCTCCGATACGGCAGAGAAATAGCGGTATAGTACAATGAAAAATACCTCACTTTTTACATCTCATGACGAGGCCCATCTATTTCTCCATACAGAATCATTGGTCCCATATAATGTTTGAAACAGTATATGATGAGCTCCACATAATGCTACAGTATATGTTGGTCCCCATGGATGAAGCTCCACTGTTTTATGGGCCCAAATAATGCTCCAAACATAATGGGCCCCATTTCTAATGCTCTAGTGTATAATGGGCCCTGTAAATGCTGCTCCAGTGTCTGATGTCCACCTTTGGAATGTTCCAGTGTATGGTGGGCCCCATCTATCATTCTCCAGAGTATAGTGATCCCCAAAAATTGCTGTCCCAACATTGAAAACAATCAAATAAGTCTCCTCGCTAGGGAATCCCTGTACTTGTCTGGACTCCTCGTCGTCCCCATCTTCCATCTCACTGCACAGTATTTCAACTTTGCAAGTGCTGTGATCCTGGGCAAGCAGGGGGGGCCCACTCGTTGGCAACGGCACTGGCACAGGGCCCCTGATAGTACGGTGGTGTGTCTGATGGCAGGTGGGCCGAACCTGCACTTTCATCTGCAGCTTCCTCTTTGTCACCGTGTAAGATGGAACTGTATATGGGAAGGGTTACCAGAGTTTCATCAGTGTCAGAATCAGGTTGTGTAGCGTGCGAGGGGAATGTAGTGGTCTGGGTCAATGTACCAGCAGATTCATCGAGCAGTGGCTGGGCATCAGTGCACTTGTGTCGCCCCCAGGAGTACGGTCGCCACAGTGGCATTACCTTCTTCCTAGGGAGTGTGATGTCATGCTTGGGAGCAACGAAGGATCTCTCTAGCAGGTTAACTGATTGGGCGGCGTTATTCCCACGAGTCATGACCCTCCAAACAGCGTACATGAAGGCAAAGTGTTTGTTTTACGTGGGCAGTATGGTTGCAAAGCTGAACCTTAAAGGAATGTCCAGAAGGGCACCACCAGGAGTGGAGCCTACGGTTAAATTCGACTCCACCTGGGAAACCTCAACCATGCCAGCTACAGAACAGATGCACACATTGCAAGCTTAATTCCGTTAACGAACGAGACTCCGTCATGCCCCGCGGTCCGAGTCCGGCTTACTAGAGGGACACGTGAGGCTCTGGCACATGAGATTGGCCAATAACTGGTGTGTCATGCCCTTACATGTCCGTGGCTGCATGTGCGCTACACTGAAAAGGCCAGCGTTTGTCGCTTACAGGTGCAGATAACCCGCTGAACAACGTTAGTGATGGGGATCACTGATTACAATTATTACCCGCGAACAATGATTTCTCAGTAAGTGCAGGTCAACCGCAGTTCCGGAATTAGGCCTAACCGTCATTCCTGAAAAAATGAAAAACTTACGTGTGCAAACCACAGGTGCTGTAGCCTGCTTAACAGCTCGCCAGCCGTTCTCACGCCCAGTATGGATTACACGTGATTGCACAAAGGTTAGAAAGGGTACCGTATCCCCGGATAACATGTATGGATAGCGTACACATTCAAAATATATGTCTCAGGAGGCAGGCTCAGACGGTGTCAGGCCCAGTATGGATTGCACGTGATTGCACAAAGGTTAGAAAGGGTACCGTATCCCCAGATAACATGTATGGATAGCGTACACATTCAAAATATATGTCTCAGGAGGCAGGCTCAGACGGTGTTAGGCCCAGTATGGATTGCACGTGATTGCACAAAGGTTAGAAAGGGTACCGTATCCCCGGATAACATGTATGGATAGCGTACACATTCAAAATATATGTCTCAGGAGGCAGGCTCAGACGGTGTTAGGCCCAGTATGGATTGCACGTGATTGCACAAAGGTTAGAAAGGGTACCGTATCCCCAGATAACATGTATGGATAGCGTACACATTCAAAATATATGTCTCAGGAGGCAGGCTCAGACGGTGTTAGGCCCAGTATGGATTGCACGTGATTGCACAAAGGTTAGAAAGGGTACCGTATCCCCGGATAACATGTATGGATAGCGTCCACATTCAAAATATATGTCTCAGGAGGCAGGCTCAGACGGTGTCAGGCCCAGTATGGATTGCACATGATTGCACAAAGGTTAGAAAGGGTACCGTATCCCCGGATAACATGTATGGATAGCGTACACATTCAAAATATATGTCTCAGGAGGCAGGCTCAGACGGTGTTAGGCCCAGTATGGATTGCACGTGATTGCACAAAGGTTAGAAAGGGTACCGTATCCCCGGATAACATGTATGGATAGCGTACACATTCAAAATATATGTCTCAGGAGGCAGGCTCAGACGGTGTTAGGCCCAGTATGGATTGCACGTGATTGCACAAAGGTTAGAAAGGGTACCGTATCCCCAGATAACATGTATGGATAGCGTACACATTCAAAATATATGTCTCAGGAGGCAGGCTCAGACGGTGTTAGGCCCAGTATGGATTGCACTTGATTGCACAAAGGTTAGAAAGGGTACCGTATCCCCGGATAACATGTATGGATAGCGTACACATTCAAAATATATGTCTCAGGAGGCAGGCTCAGACGGTGTTAGGCCCAGTATGGATTGCACGTGATTGCACAAAGGTTAGAAAGGGTACCGTTTCCCCGGATAACATGTATGGATAGCGTACACATTCAAAATATATGTCTATACATCAGGAGGCAGGCTCAGACGGTGTCAGGCACAGTATGGATTTGACAGCCCAGATTACACAGCGGAGGAGCAGGGAGAGGTAAAGATTGCAAATGCTGGGGCCCTGCCCAAGCAAGGGGGGCCCACTCGTGGGCGTCGGTACTGGCACTGGGCCCCTCATAGTACAGCGGTGTGTCTGACGGCGGGTGTGCACCACCACCGTCAGAGACACTTGATTGCACTATGAGGGACCCTGTGCCAGTGCCCGCGCCCAAGAGTCAGCCTACCCACCTGTCCAGGGCAACGGCACTCGCACGGTGTCGTGCGCTAGGTGGTGACCCCGGCCATGGGGGGGGAGGCAGCACAGTTAGGGAGTTTTAGAAAGTGGCATATGTTGATGTTGGACATTCAGCTGATGCAAAAGGCGAAATAGGTGAAGTACCAAGAAGAGGTGGACCAAAGCAAGCCATTTTTCTGTCACCCTATGTGTCATCAGGGGAAGGTGGGACAAAATCCTTGGAAACCCATGCGTGGTTCATTTTAATGAAGGTTAGATCATCCACATTTTGGGTTGACAGACGGGTCCTTTTTTCTGTCAGGATTGATCCAGCTGCACTGAAGACTGTTTCCGATAGCACACTTGCAGCTGGGCAAGCGAGCTCCTGTAAGGCATATTGGGCCAATTCAGGCCAGGTGCCCAGTTTAGCGGCCCAATAGTCAAAGGGGAATGACCTGTGTGGGAGAACATCGATATGGGAGGAAAAGTAGTTTGTAACCATAGTTGACAACTGCTGTCTCCTGTCACTTTCCATCGATGCAGTATTACCAGTTGTGTGAGCAGTATTTGAAAAATCAGTCCACAACATTGTCATGAAACCCCTGTCTCCAATGCCACTTCTGCTGTGTGCACCACGAACACCTCTGCCAAGCTGCCCCTGGCCCGTACGGCTCGTGTGAGAACCATCACCGCTGCTGTGTGCTGGGAATGCCTCAAGCAACCGATTTACCAGAGTTGCTTGTTTATTAGCCAATATTAGGTCAAGGTTCTCCTGTGGCATGATGTTTTGTAATTTGCCTTTAAAGCGTGGATCCAGGATGCTGGCCAACCAGTAGTCGTCATCGTTCATCATTTTGGCAATGCGGGGGTCCCTTTTTAGGATCCGCAAGGCATAATCTGACATGTGGGCCAATGTTCCCGGTGTCAATGCTGCACTGCGAGTGCTGGGTGGAGGAGCACTTTCTGGCAAATCCACATCCCTCCAGTCACGCACAAACCCTGTACCAGACCTTGCCACGCCAACATTTTCACTTGCCCCACGAGATGCATCCTCCTCCCCTAAGTAATCATCCCCATCATCCTCCTCCTCCTCCTCCTCTTCTTCCTCCACCTTGTCCAGGAGAGGTCCCTGAGCAGACAATGGCTGAATGTCATCAAGGATTCCTTCCTCCTCTTCCTCCTCATCAACATTGGCTCCAGACGCCTGCTCCTTAAGGTGCGTCAAAGTTTGCATGAGCAGACGCATAAGTGGGATGCTCATGCTTAGGATGGCGTCGTCTGCGCTTACCAGCCGTGTGCATTCCTCAAAACACTGAAGGACTTTACAAAGGTCTTTCAGCTTCGACCACTGCACACCTGTCAACTCCATGTCTGCACTCAAAGTGCCTGGCCGTGTATCCTCCCACAAATGCATTATGGCCTGCCTCTGCTCGCACAGCCGCTCCACCATGTGCAGGGTGGAGTTCCACCTTGTTGCAATGTCGATAATGAGGCGGTGGTTGGGAAGGTGGAGCAATCGCTGCAGCTTCTGCATACGAACGGAGTGTACAGGCGACCGGCGGATGTGCGCGCACAGTCTTCGCACCTTCTGGAGCAGGGCTGTTAACTCCGGATAATTTTTGAGGAAGCACTGCACCACCAGGTTCAAGGTGTGAGCCAAGCAAGGTATGTGGCTGAGTTTTGAAAGGGCTATGGCTGCCACAAAATTACGGCCGTTATCACTAACTACCTTGCCTGCCTCAAGATGTACACTGCCCAGCCATGACTCAGTTTGTCGCTTCAAGTACTCGGCCAGCACCTCGGCGGTGTGTCTGTCGCCCAAACACATCATCTGCAACACAGCCTGCTGACGCTTTCCACTAGCTGCTCGATAGGGGGACACATCGTGTGCAACAGTGGCAGCTGCAGATGGAGTGCTCGTACGACTGCGCTCTGTGGACGAGCTTTCGCTTCTGGAGGAGGAGGAGGAGGGTCGAACGCCTACAGCCAACTGTTTCCTATACAGTGGGCTAGGCAGCACTGTCCCACCACCGCTGTCCCCTGTGGACCCTGCATCCACCACATTAACCCAGTGCGCAGTGATGGACACGTAACGGCCCTGGCCATGCTGACTGGACCATGCATCAGATGTGAGGTGCACCTTTCCGCTCACTGACTGCTTGAGTGCATGGACAATGCGGTCTTTCACATGATGGTGGAGGGCTGGGATGGCTTTGCGAGAGAAGAAGTGGCGACTGGGTAGGTCATAGCGTGGTACTGCATAGGCCATGAGTTCGCGGAAAGCTGTGCTTTCCACCAACCGAAAGGGCATCATCTCAAACGAGATTAGTTTGGCAATGTGGGCGTTCAAACCCAGTGTACGCGGATGAGAGACTGAGTTCTTCTTGACCTACTCATAGTGTCTGGGAGGGTGAGCTGGACTTGAGAGCTGCATATGGTGGAAGTAGCGGTGGACAGGGCGGACTGAGAGAGGGTTGATGATGGTGATGGAGTTGGTGTTCTTTCTGATGGCCTAGAATCAGTCTTTCGTTGATATAACAGTGGGATTCCCTGACTGCTGTGGTCTTGCAACGACACCTCAACATTTGCTGCTGTGCTAACCGGTGGGCTTACAGTGGGGGAAAAAATGTAGCGTTGCTGACTACCTTTGTTGTGATCAGTTGCACATGTGGCACTTGAGGTTTGGTGTTGTGTCCACGCTTGCAAGTGCATGCTGGTTAAATGTCTAAGCATGCAACTGGTATTCAAATTTTTCAGATTTTTCCCTCGGCTAAAGGTCTTTGCGCACTTCTTACAGATAACCTTTGCCTGATCATGAGGATTTTGGTCAAAAAAGTGCCACACTGCACTCTTCCTACTTTGGCAGACATTTTGCGGCCTAGCACGCTGTGATCTTTTGACCCTCTGGACAAGCTGTCCAGCAACTCTTTTGATGTTTGGAACCTGTCTTTGGAGTGCTCCGGGCCTGCCAGATAACAGCTGTTGCGATGTCGATGTCTGCTGTGGATGCTCCTCATCTGAGCTATTGGAAGCAGCACCCTCTTCCCCCAATGGATGCCAATCTGGGTCAACAACAGGGTCATCCATCACCTCCTCTTCTATGTCATGTGCACCTTCCTCTGTGTCACCGTGTATGGTGGTATAGTGTGCGGGAAGGGGCACCTGAGTCTCATCAGGGTCAGAATCTGGCTCTGTACACTGCGAGGACAATGTAATGCTCTGAGTGAATGTACCAGCAGAATCATCCATCAGCGGCTGTGCATCAGTGCACTCCATGTCAGATTCATCTTGGCCTGGGTAATTCACCATTTCACTTGATAATCCAGGCATGGTATGTGAAAACAGCTCCATGGAGTAATCAGTAGTATGGCCTGCGTCATCCTTCAATCTTGGTTGGGGTGAAGGACACAAGGAAAGGTGTGGTTCATGAACATGAGCCTCCAATGACGACTCAGTGCTTTTACTTTTTACAACTGAAGAAGAGGAGGCGATAGAGCTGGAGGCTGAGTCAGCAATGTAAGACAAAACTTTTTCCTGATGCTCTGGCTTTAAAAGCGGTTTGCCAACTCCTAGAAAACTAAGCGTTCGAGGCCTTATGTAGCCAGACGATGATGCAGGGTCAGCACCTCCTGCATTCGGTCCTATTTTGCTCTTGCCACTACCATCAGATCCACCACCAACACCATCATTACCAGCTGCCAACCCCCGCCCAATTCCTCGGCCTCTTCCACCAGCCTTCCTCATTTTTGGTAGAAATGTAGACAAAATCCAACAAACTATATAGTAATGTAAAACAAGGTACAAGGTGTCTATAGGACAGGGGAGATTTTGAATTTCTGCAGACACTTGTGGACACTGGACACTTTTGGATTGTGTGAGGCCCACTGATATCTGAGCGCTATGTGACAGGCTCGATGGCACAGCTGTGACCAAAGTGACTAGAGGATAAGGGAGATTTTGAATCTCTGCACACACTTTTGGACACTGGACACTTTTGGATTGTGTGAGGCCCAATGAATATCTGAGCGCTATGTGACAGGCTCGATGGCACAGCTGTGACCAAAGTGACTAGAGGATAAGGGAGATTTTGAATCTCTGCACACACTTTTGGACACTGGATGGACACTTTTGGATTGTGTGAGGCCCACTGATATCTGAGCGCTATGTGACAGGCTCGATGGCACAGCTGTGACCAAAGTGACTAGAGGATAATGGAGATTTTGAATCTCTGCACACACTTTTGGACACTGGATGGACACTTTTGGATTGTGTGAGGCCCACTGATATCTGAGCGCTATGTGACAGGCTCGATGACACAGCTGTGACCAAAGTGACTAGAGGATAAGGGAGATTTTCAATCTGCACACACTTTTGGACACTGGACACTTTTGGATTGTGTGAGGCCCACTGATATCTGAGCGCTATGTGACAGGCTCGATGGCACAGCTGTGACCAAAGTGACTAGAGGATAAGGGAGATTTTGAATCTCTGCACACACTTTTGGACACTGGATGGACACTTTTGGATTGTGTGAGGCCCAATGAATATCTGAGCGCTATGTGACAGGCTCGATGGCACAGCTGTGACAAAAGTGACTAGAGGATAAGGGAGATTGGATTGCTTTTAAAAAAGCAGTTTGCGGAGCAGTGGGTAAACAGCAATGCAGGAATGTCAGGAAGCCTTAGAAGGCAGCCCAACAACCAACACCACTGATACACCACTATATAGCCTCCCCTTGCACTGCACACACAGTGACTGGTGTGTTGTGCAGGCCAAATTGCTAGCAGCAGAAGCAGTTTTTTTTTCTTCTCAGCAGGACAAAAAAAAAAAATTGGGATTGCTTTTAAAAAAGGAGTTTGCGGAGCAGTGGGTAAACAGCAATGCAGGAATGTCAGGAAGCCATAGAAGGCAGCCCAACAACCAACACCACTGATACACCACTATATAGCCTCCCCTTGCACTACACACACAGTGACTGGTGTGTTGTGCAGGCCAAATCGCTAGCAGCAGAAGCAGTTTTTTTGTCTTCTTCCCTGCCTAACGCTCTCCCTACAGAATCAGCAGCAACCTCTCCCTATACTAAGATCGGCAGAAGTAAGATGGCGGTCGGCGTGCACGCCCTTTTATACCCCCTGTGACGCCCACCAAAGCAAGCCAATCACTTGCATGCCCTTCTGAAAGATGGTGGTGATCCGTGCCTATGTCATCACGTTGCCCACAGTGTCCGTGGATCCTGATTGGCTGAAAAAGAGCGCAAAACAAACTTTTGAAACGCGACTTTGGCGCGTAAGTCGCCGACCTCGTGGCCGACCTCATCCTAGGGTCGGGTTTCGTTTCATGAAACCCGACTTTGCCAAAAGTCGGCGACTTTTGAATTTTTTCGACCCGTTTCGCTCAACTCTATTGTACAGTATTAACCAGCTGCTGCTGGGTTTGGGCCATAGAGCGCTGCTCCACATTAAGTTTCTGAAACATCTGTGAAAGTTGTTTAACCTGGTCAGATAATGTTTGCATGGGGTCCATGATGCAAGCTGTAATTCCCACACTCACACACCTTACTCTCAGGGGTGGGGGAGTGAACTGTTATAGGTCGCTTATAATGCCAGGATCCTGACAGCGCCGACGTGCAGCCTCCGCTGAACAGGGACTCACCCACAATGTAGGGGGCCCGGGGTCAGGTACAGCCAGAAAGTACAGATGCACAGGACCTGTGGATGCTGAAGTTAGCAAGCAGTCACAGGACCTACGGTCACGTGACTGCAAGCGGGTGGGGCTTAGCGTCCTGATTTCAGAGATGGCAGGACACTATACAAAAACTCAGAGTCAGGCAAAACGGAGGTCATACACAGTATGGGCACGCGAGGTACAGGAGGGATATACAGATGGGAGGTCAGACAAAGCTAACGGTCATACACAGTACGGGCAAGTGCGGTACAGGAGGGATATTCAGAAGGGAGGTCAGACAAAGCCAAGGGTCATACACAGCACAGGCAAAGCAGGTACAGAGTCTGCAAACCAGAGACGTAAACCGTAACAGAGCAGGGTCAGAATACCAGGCAGACGGACAATGATTGGCGTGACGCACGGAAGGAGCAGGGTCAGGCACACTCAGATAGGAGTATAAGTGACAGGGGATGGCTCTCCCCTGAAGCTATATAAACCCTCCCCAGATCCACAGAGATGCTCTCAGAGTTAACTCCTTCACCACCTACCCAAAACCCAAAACACACCATGACAAGTCAATTTCCAAAAGAGCCGAACAATGAGGTAAAGTTTCAACAGGCAATAGCAAAGTGAGGGACAGACTGGATGAGAACCAGGGAACATACACACAGTGCAGGCACAAGGCACAAACACACAAAACCCCAGGGTCAACTTAACTCAGCCGAGGGAAGGAGTATAACTGACAGACAACTCTAGTCCAACGTGGGTATAAATATTCCTCCCAGATCCAAAAAGAGGCCACAACAATTAACCCTGTGAGGGCAGGGCATTAACCCTGTCCAAATCATGACATGTGGTGTGTAACACATCATCAGACACATCCAGTTTCATTTATGAAGGAGGGACTCTGAAAGTGACAAAGCCTATTTTTATAGGGCTATCAGGCGGCCTTTACTATTGTTAAAGGGCCAGCAGTCGGACGTCACAATTCTTAGAGAGCCGCCAACCTGCTGGCTATGCTTTGTTGTTCCCATTATTAAACAGTGGGTCTCCTATACTGTTATTGCGTATGCAAATTTGGACGCAGAGCTGCCCAAAATTTGGACGCAACCAATACCCCTTTGAAGATATGTACAGTAGGGCCTCCTGAAAACAATGCTCCCATTATTAGGAAGTGGGTCTCCCATACTGTTTGTCAAAACAGTGAATGCAAGGGCTGCCAAAAATTTGGAGGCACTCCAATGCCACTTTCAAGAGACGTGGAGGAGGGCCTCATAAAAAATTTTTCCCATTAGAAAGGAGCGGGTCTCCTATACTTGTAATGCCCATGCACCAAGTGTATGGACTGACAAACATTTACCCCTGGGGGGATATACATGAACATACTGTATAACAAATTGTTTCTACACCCTTTAAAAAAATTATGTGGGTGTTGCATCACGGACCATGGTCACCCTGGCAATATGGTGGTGGAGGAGGAGGATGAGGAGAAGGAGGAGGACAACGGCAAATAGCCAAAATCAGGATATATACCCATGTGTGGGTGTGAAGGGGTGAATGGGAATAGACCTCCCAAAAAAAGACACTGGATTTGAGTTTATGTTACACTGCTATCATTTGGTGGTGTTGAGAAGTCTGGCCCAATCCAGCCCTTGTTCATTTTTATAAGAGTCAGCCTGTTAGCATTTTCAGTTGACAGGCGGCTGCGCTTATCAGTTATAATTACACCAGCGGCACTAAAAACCCGCTCTGACAAAATGCTAGTGGCAGGGCAGGCCA